>NC_061810.1:7186790-7825123 GCF_021462225.1 Girardinichthys multiradiatus | reverse complement strand
CCTTTATTTAAACATAACTTTAAAGGCAAAGGGCACATGCTTTAACCATTAAAACTGAGGCTGGAGTTGGGCCTGTATTCCTGGTTCTGCTTGCATGCAGGATGAACAGTATACCCAGTTGGAAAAAAATCACAGACAGGAAAATGAGCTTTGACCTTTTAAGGAAAACTTCTGTCTTCAAACAACATAAGCTGGAAGCTGAGGAAAAACAGTACTTAACCTTATGACAGCTTCATGCTACTTGAAAAATATCTAAGTATAAAACTGAAGGTATAAGCAGCAGAGTCAATTTCACCAGGGTTACTTTAAATAAAGTGAATACATTAACTCTGATTAGACAATGGGTGTTACACGTTTGTTAAAGCCTGTCAATGCACAAAAAAACTGCAAGTGCTGTTTTATTGTTTGTTTTAACAGAGTAACACAGTGATAGCAATAAGTACTTACTGCTATGAATGGAAAGTATTTCAGTCTGAACCTCACAGCTCAGCGGAATAAGAACATTGTTTGATGTAGAAGAAGACAGCAACAGTAAAATCTTCCCTGAATTGAGAGCGACTGGCCGGCCCCAGCCTCTGCAGCGAAACTAACTGGCTAAAGTTGTCAAGCTAAGAGGTCACGACTCTCACCCGCATGGAATAAGACATTCACAATGTGAAGATGGGCCACTGTTGCCATGGGAACAACCTGCCAAATCCGGCGAGTGAGACGTATTTAAATGGAAATCTATCCATCCCCCCACCACCACTTCAGCACAAATCCAGATTCATTTCAGACAACCCTGTCAGGCTCTCCTCGCCCTCTTCTTCCTTGTCTCGGAACATTTGGCCATGCCTGGTCGCACCCCATAGATGGCACAGCCCAGAGGTTTTTAAGCAGATTATGGAACTCGCAGACAAGGCGGTGGGGTCTGGGGTGTGTGTGTGGAAAGTTATAAACACGGAAGGGGGAAAGAAAGCCCCATAGGAACCTGGAAAGTAGGAGAGCCATGGGGAGGGGATCTGGCATTGATTTAATTGAAATTGTCATTTCCCTGCTTGAAACTGAGCCCGACTAATTCTAGCTTCAGTGTGGATTTACGAAATGATACCTGCCATTTAGGGAGGATGCAGGAAGTAAATGCTGGTGCAGAGGGGGAAGAAAGTTGAAGCTCAAGGATTTGGCCGAGGATACGACGTGACATGGCCTAAGTGGAAAATTAAGGTTGAAGTTTTGTCGTCTCAGTTTCTACCTTTAAATCCGGTGTAGCACAGAAATGCTGAGCCTGATGTTAATGAAGAAAAATAAGCAAGAAAACTGGACAGGACAGACCAAAGAAAGAGAGAAAATTTCTCCTCCAGTGTGTTCATCCATGGGTATTAAAAGTACTGTGCCCTTCGAATAAAACTTTGTATATGAGATTCTTTTGGATCAACAGTTTAAAAGCGTCCTATAAAGCTGTGGATATAGTAAAATCTTAAGTAAATTTGACAGTGACCTGGCATGAGAGTGTAACAATGCATCCAGCTTAAGACACTTGACAATACTCATTATTGGGTTGATGAGAAAATAAAACTAAGCAACCACATTTTTTTTGTTTTCAGAATAAAAGTTTCCTAAATCACATGCTATGTTTTAAAGAATCAGTAATGTAGAATAATTTGGTCCAGGTATGACTACCATCTACAGTATAGTGGTTTTGTCTGTTTTGAAGGTGGTCCTAGAGCCAAAAAAGCATTGGAAATGACAGAATGGAATGTTACGTGAATCTCAAGCTGTGTTGTAAAGAAACCATGTTCAGTGTAATCTAGATAAGGTCTGATCAGACTCACTATCATTAGTACCAATAGGAAGACATGAAAGAGATGCCAACTTTATCATTGTTAGCAGCTTAGATTCAGCCAGTTGCAGTTTTCTCAAAATGAGAAAAATCGATCCTATTTTGTCTGTCACTGTTTTTTTTTTTCCTACTGAAATGTCATCCCTTGTTATTTATTACCTTTGGTTGCTTTGCACCCAAGATCTTCGGGTAGAAAAATTATGCCATTTACCAGACCATGTATCAGTTCATATCAGCCAGGGGAATGTTTCTTACTTTGGACTGTGGGAGGAAGCTGGAATACATGGAGGTAACCCATGCATTAATGCAAATTCCATGTAGAAAGACCCCAGGCCGGACACCTCTCACAAGGCAACAGGGCTGCCAAGTGTGCCACCATGCACCTCAAAACAACATATTACTGAATTAAATCATACGAGAAATCTAAGCATGTTTATGACCATTTATCTCTATGATTCATGAAAATAGTTAACTAAATGAAGGAGGTGAGGGTGAATAACACTCATATAGCATGGTTTAAGTACCCCCTAGGATATTTAAAGTGCTCTATCTCCCTCATTCATCATCGGATCCACCTCGAATGTAGTATACATCATCATGGATCAATGCTGAACATGTTGGCACAGTCAATTGATGACATCATTTTGCCCTGCCCACAAAGTGTTTTAATAGGCTTGAAATGGAAGTAGGAAGGAATTAAATGTCAATGTTTATGCATGAAATAGGGTAATAAATTGGTGAAGGGGTGAAGTTGTCCAAAATGCAGCCAGATTAAAGGATGGTGGAGCCTTCTTCAAACCTTATTTACCAGAGTGTCGTCAGCCAGGCTGATGTTTATTAGTTGCTTCTGTCAGTATATCAGATCAGCCATAGAACTTCTTCCTTTCCTACTAACTAAACTCAGCCACAGAGTGTCTGGCTTAATGTACTCACCTTTACAACCTTATCTCATAATCATGGACTTACTTTACAAATAAAGCCACATGCTAACAACAACTGGTCACATTTTTGTGTTTCAATAAATGACAGGTTTGACCATCTTAGCTTTCCCTGCAAACAATATGAAAACGATAAGTAGGTTATTTTCATTTCGGTACAGCTTAATCACTACATATAAAAGTATCCTTCAAGTTTATTGGGGTCAGGGAGGGGTGCAGAGGTTAGTGAGTGAATGCTAATCCTCATTTTTGTCCATAGGCCTCTCTTGGTGGCTGCACCTTATCCAGGGAATCCAAGCAGCCATGTTTCTGTGTGTTAACAAAACTTGCAAGTACCCTCCCACTTTGTGTGGCGTGTTTATGTGCAAGCTGAAAATATATTTATGTAGTTATTTATAGTTATTTGTAGCTCTAAACAGCCTCAGTACTTCTGCAGTTTGCCTTGAGTAGACACTGATAATTTGTGCCATTAACATTAGCCTTGACCAGGTTCCTTGGGGAGAACGGTGTGTAGGATGATTCTTCTTATTCCACCAACCTGCCGCCCACAGCCTCGCTCTTTAGTGTTTACCTGTATATTGTACACTGCAGAAGGACCTAATAATTAATCAGCCAGTGCTCTCTGTATAGGTCCATACTAATGTGCTGTTTGTGATTAATGACAATTTGAGGTTAATTTGTCCACCACCAAATGTGTCTCTGTTGTGTATGTTTCCAAAAAGTGTGCTTGTGTTTTTTTGGAAAAGTTTTCTTACTACAAATCTATGAATGAATCACTTAACAGTTAGAGAGTTTTGCATCACATTAGTAGTTACCTAAGCCTGTTTTACTCCTGAGTTTGTGTCATTTTCCCTTTTAAAAACCCATCCAGCACTGAGGTGGAAGGATATAGGACTTTTATCCCTCTGTAGTTTTTAGATTTAAATCAATGACCCAGCTTGACCAGAATTATATTTAGAAAATGTTTCACAATAAGACAGAAAGTTTTAGTTTTTACAGGACCTGTATGGGGTCCTCTGAAATTCTTTAAAAATATTTGTCTATGGGTGGAGACCTTTAAAATGGAGTTGATGTGCTACCTTACCTTACTTACCTCTTATTACTGTTCTGTTGAACACTCTTCATCACATTCTTTCAACCTCACCCTCTCTCACCATCAACCATTCATCTTTTTCATCTTACCTCCTTCATCCTTCATCAGGCAGAGCAAATGATTACGTTAAACTGGCTCTAAAATCTTTTTCCTTTCATTGGGAGCGGATTACACCGAGACTCAAAGGGCTTCAGCTGTATAACTGTATTATAAACCTTGGGAACTACTGTTCACATTTCTTCTCCTCATCCTTTGTATTGAAAAATACAATTCCTGGACTTTTCTTTGACACCATGACAGACGCATTTTGCCTTTAATCATCCTTTCAGTCAAGCAGCCTATATGTGCAGTATGGAGATGTGAATGCTTCTCCCCAGCTGGCAGACCTATTCCACTGAAAGCCAAGAAAATGGCAGTCTATACATGCAAAAGCCCAACCATGCGTTCGCATTTATATAAATCATGGATTATACCTTTTAAGCAGCATGACTGAAGCCAGGGCAGTGGTCAGACACAACACACACAACAGCTGCCGTGGCAAAGGCGTTAAAATTACTTTCTTGAAGAGCTGGAAACCCACTTTGGGAGGGGTGAGGTTGTACTGTTGCAATGAGGTCCAAATGGCCACCCCTTCTACAATTCTCCAAAGACCAATACACAGCGGTGTCCTCTGGCGGCCTATCAAGGATAACTAAACACTATTCCTACTAGGAACCAGATATGCTGCAGCCACAACAATGAATGACTATGATTTCACCACTCAAGTTTTGCGAGTGCTCCGCAGTTATGGGAAGTGTGCTTTGCTCTTGATGCAACCGAGAAGGATGTACAGAGCCCATCCAGTGTCATGGTGCGGGCTGAACCTGGTATGGGGGTGAGCCTTAAAGGGGACATATCATGCAAAATCCCCTTTTTTAGCCTTTAAATACATTTTGTTGGGTACATGGAGTCTGTAGGAGTGCAGAAAGGTTGAATTTAGTCTCTCTAGGTTTTATATCATTTACATCTTTATATTCTGTTTGGATCGTATTTTTCAGTTCGATCAGTTTTCTCTATCATCTGTTACGTTTTTCCAACTGTTACATCACAGTATTTGCTGGATTTCCAACTCATCAATTTTGCATATCCGTCATATTTATTTCTCACTGCGATTTTGTAGTCCAAAATCAAGTATGCTGATGCTGCAAGAGGATAGGTTCAGTTTGGTTGTCGGGTCTATTAACCCACACAATTCATCACATGGTCCCCCAGCATCAGAACCTCTTTGAAGTGCCTGGTTAAATTTTTTTTCATGGAAATGTTCCCACATCAGTGGCCGAACAGGTTAAAGTGGAGCGCTCTTTAGCCTTGAGGGAGCGGGTTGTGAAGCGCCTCAGTAGCCTTTAAAGAGACAGCATCGAGTTGTCCTCAGACGCACCTCAGAACATGAGTAAAAGAGGGGCCTGTAGAGCTACGATAATAATGAGTTCAGACTAAACCATTGCAGTTCCACTTTATATAAACCACAACTGAATGATTTAAGGGTGAAAAGGAAGGATTTAAAGCATGTTATGTCCCCTTTAATAAGACTGTTTTCGGCAAACTGACCTTCAGCTTCAGCTGCTTATTTACTGTTCAGACATGAGTCAATCTACAATCAGCAAAAAAGTGAGCTGAAAAGCAATTGTTCCTCTAAAGCTGCATCATTTGCATTAGATCACCTCTGAAATCTGACACATGATGGAATAGCTTTATTCATTCCTGATCCGTTCTGAATTTATGATTACACACAGCCTCACCAGTGTGGCATACTGCTGAGCTCATTATTCGGATATAACACTGTTTGTTATGTATAAATCTACATGTGAATTAAAGGTAGCTTAAACTTGTATGACCTCATCGTATATCTCTTTTCTAATTGCGAGCAGATGAATAACATTATGTGTGCCTCTATAACTGTCAGTGTAAAGACGTTCTTCACTATGGTATGCCATCTGATCCTTCATGCTCCAGTGGTACAGTGTTATAGTTTGTGGGCCGTTTTATTGCAGCCTGGTGCCAGAAAGTCATGCTGAGTGCATCTGTCTTAGAGTTGATCAAAGGGAGTGACAGAGAAGAAGAGGCATGTAGGCATCTCACCCACTAATTTTCACAGACAAAGGGAAGTTATTTGAGAAATTCAACTTCATGAATGATTTGATTTTCCCTCTAAGACATCCAACCCAGACTGCTAAAACTAACAAAAAAAGTGTTTTTATGGTTGTCTCGGTAACAGTTGCCCCTGCTTTGTTGTCTTTCCAGACGTTTTTCCCCCAAAATGCCTCCCCACCGTTACAATACACCCCCGGGGTTGTGCTCTGGATTCAAAATGTTAGATGTTTTCATGTGTCCCCTGCCAAATGCTTCCCCTCCACTGAGCATGCTAACGACCACTGCAGATGGACTGCATCACATCCTGTGAGAGCCGCCTGTGATTGCTCATCGTGAGTCAGAAAGATGACAAAAAGAGAGAGAGCAGGGTCTGCCAAGAGAAAGGAGACTAATGATGAAGAGTAGATGGTTTCCATTTTACAACACAACAAGGACAGCTTTCGATGCAAATTGACATGCAGGAGTTGGCCTTTTGCAAAAGAACATTTCCACAGAATTACAGTCACAATCACACATGGCTCCCAAACAATGCATTCACTACTGGAAACAGGTCAAAACTTACAGAAGAGGATTTTGGGAGTTTGTAAGTTCTCTGCGTTTCTGTCTGGTTCTTTGTCCAGCTGGCTTCCCTTATTGGAAGTAAAACATATACTCACAAAAACAAAAGCTAAACGCTGAACACATTTTAATATCAGCTTTCCCATTATTAAATGGAATTTATTAATGGGAAACGTAATCTAAATTAATCTAAATTTATTTGTTGTGCCACCTTTAGTGACAACAACCAGCAAGCATTTGTGAGAACTGGCATTGACTCTTTGGGATCCTTGAGGAGGCATTTTGGACAACTCTTCTTTGCAGAATTGTTTTAATACAACCACATTGGAGGGTTTTCAATAATTAAAAATCTGTTTAAAGTCACGGCACAGCATCTCAATTGGATATAAGTTCAGGCTTTAACTAGGCCACTCCAAAGGTTTAATTTTTATTTTTTTTTATCCGTTCAGAAGTGGATGTGCCAGTGTGTTTTGGATATTTTTCCTGCTGTATAACCCCAGTGCACATGAGACTTAACTCACAAACTGATGGCTGGAGAATCTTCTTCAAAATTTTGTTTCATCAATTAGAACAAGCCATCAAAGTCCTGAAGCAGCAAGGCAGCCCCAGACCATCACACTATACCACAGCTGAGTTATACTGCTGGTGAGATGTTCGTTTCTTTTAAATATACTTTGTCTTTTTCTTCACGTTTGTGTTACTTTTGGTCAACAATGGTTTTGGCCTTGAAAGTGTCACATTGATGTCATGCTTCCACATTCTCTTTCTTCTCCTTGAATCATGAGTACAACCCTTAACTTAGGAAAGTGAGGCCTGCATGACTTTAAATGTTGTTCTGGATTCATTGTGATTTGCTGGATGAGCCCTTCTTGGAGTTTTGTTATGTTGGACACTCTGTGGAAGCTTCACCACTTAATCCATGTTTTCTCTGCATAATGGCTCTTAATGTGGTTTGCTGGAGTCTCAAAGCCTCAGGAATTGTTTTGTAATTCAAAACAGATAGATTTGAGCGACTTTGTTCCTTCTCGGTTGATTAATTTGTTTTGTTCGGGACATGATGTGTTGTTTTTTTTTTGGGACATATTTTAGCCTATTTCATATTGTTAGACAAATTCTATTGAAGTTGGTTCTTCATCTTGAGAACATGTCTGGTATTAACCAGGTTTGGGTGTGGAACGTTAAACTGATACAAAAAATGTCAAGGTTTGATCCCCAGGCCTTTTTCCTAATATTCCAATATTCTGACAGGGTAATTTATTTTTGTCTGATATAAAAATTAGCTTGATGATCTGAAGCATTTAAGTGTGAAAACAAAGAAAAAACTTAAGAGGTAACAGCACTGTATGAGGAGATTTCTTCTCTAATGGCACAGCAGATTCACTGTGCCCCTTTCCCGACCAAAAACCAAAAAAAAAAAACTCTAACAACTTTTAACGCCTGGTTTTTGTCTGCAGTGGAAAATGGTACATTAATTCTGTCATGCATTTACAGGCTGTCATCTGGGGGTTTTGTTAGCTCCAACTCCATTTGGCAGGAATGCAATCCTGTTAGTCAGGCAGACATACTAATTCTTGGTCAGAGGTTTCCAAGAGTAGATTCAAATGATTTTTTGAATAGTATTATACTGTAGTTATACTTAGCTCTGCAGCTCATGCTTAAACTTACATGCCTGAAATTATGCTTTGTCAGAAACATGAACGTCTACATTTATTACAGCATATTTTAATATATTTAAGGTGGGAAAAAAAGAAAATGCAAATTAGCCATTTTTCCAATAAATCAGCTGAAGCAAATAATTTGGGCTGACTATTGCCACCAAAGGGCTTTGGTTTCATTGCTTGTGCTAAAGCATTTATCCTAACTAGAAACAGATGGACATGTACAAGGACAAAGCAGAATATATTTTATAATTTTTAATTATATTTGAATGGGGGAAAAACAGGTCCCATTAAAAATAGGGAAACAATAACACATATTCAAATTCATAGTTGCTACACTGGAACATCAATGAAAGAAAAAAAATCTAACAAAACTGTGAGACACATGTTTGATGAGTTCAACTATAGACATGACTGAGTGGAGTCTCAGAGGTTATCTTTTGAAAGGACACACTCTTTCCATGATGACTTTAGAGAAGTCATCACAGGGTGCCTACTATTCTGGAGCATTTTGGATTAAGCACCTATCTCAACATCAATACATTCAAGCAGCACTGGTGCCTCTAATGTCACAGTCTTTAGAATCACTACCATATTTAATGTACAGGGTGGGCCATTTATATGGATACACCTTAATAAAATGGGAATGGTTGGTCATATTAACTTCCTGTTTGTGGCACATTAGTATATGTGAGGGGGGAAACCTTTCAAGATGGGTGGTGGCCATGAAGTTGGCCATTTTGAATCCAACTTTTGTTTTTTCAATAGGAAGAGGGTCATGTGACACATCAAACCTATTGGGAATTTCACAAGAAAAACAATGGTGTGCTTGGTTTTAACATAACTTTATTCTTCAATGGGTAGATAGTATGTAGTAGTATGTAGGTATGCCATGTGAAACAGCAGTTTTGTTTTGCTGCACATAGAAGGTTTGCACTTTCCCCCACATTGTACCCAATTTGATGGCTCTGGGGAGTAAGCACTGTAGAAAACACAGAACGAGAAGACATGATGCATATACTGTAGCACCAAAACCTGGAGCCTACTGGCAAGAGTATTTCGGGGGATCACAAAAAGCTGGCTTTAACTCCTGCCATGCACATTCATTTGCAGAGGAAAGTTTCTGTTGAAGATATTCATGCATCATTTGAATTCAACTAAATGTATATTTACATATGTCTGTGTTTAAATGTTCCGCTGTACTTCAGGAAAGAGACTAGAGGCTTTATTTAGCATTCAGTGTTTCAGTGCCATTCCCCAGACAAGCCCTAGTATCCATGAAAGCTATTGCTTTTTTTAGTAATAATGTTATTACAACTGAAAAATTACAGCCTAAACTGGGTAGTTTTAGCCCCCATTATAACCTGTCAACATGCCCATGTGAAAACCTACTTTTCCCTCTCCAGTGTAGCAGACGACTGACAGCGCAGGACATGAACCATTCCTGAACTATCGTCACCTATAACTCCCACTATTCATAGCTGTCAGGAGTTTCCTGAGGGAGTTTGGTCCAATAAAAAACTGAAAAAAGAAACTCCGGGCGATGTCCTTGCTTGTAGGCCTTCAACGTTACTTTTCTGTCTTATCGTTGTATCATAATGCAGCCAGATAGATGCCGAGTTGGAGGTAGGCCAACTCGCTTTTCTCCACTCCTTTCTCAGGAACTATCTGAATGGATATCATCACAAAAGCAACTCCCAACTCCTTACCCTCCCCTTATCTCCCATCTGCATGTGTCTCTTCTATAATGTGGGAAAACCCTCCAGCTCTCACTCCAAACTCATCTGTATTTGTCTCTGGTTAGTTCTGTGGTTTCTGTGAAGCTAATCAGTGTGTTTTAATAGGTGCGACATCATTTCACATTTGGATCAAAACATATTTGTGTGTGTGTGTTTTCCTGTAGTGGTTGTACCAGAAGGTCAGAAGAATATGTGGTTGCATGTTTAGTTTGGATCTAGCCTGACAGAGATTTGCTCAGCTTCTGCTACATCTCACATTGCTGTAATGGAATGAGATGTGAGCCACAAGGTCACATTTTTACCACTCTGTGTTTGCCCTTTTTCCATCAGGCACATTTCTGGCTCTGTGCTCTTTGTAAAAGATTGGCTATATTTTTATACATTCGTCAACATGCCTGCATTTTTTCTCACTTTGTCTCCCTGTCCTTGTTTATATGTTTACGCAATGATACTTGTATGTGGTCGGCTGAGGTTGATGAGAAACCCAGTGTTTGGCAGCGGGAGTAGTTGTGGTGGCTGCACTGTTATATACAAGTCTGACTCGGTTGTTGTGTAAGGTAAGCAGTACAGTCCTTACAAAATGTAGCACACACAGTTGCAGTTTCGTCAATTTTAAAGATAGACCCGGAAATCAGAGGGTGACACTTTGATCCACCATGATCGGCAATGATTCGGTAGTTATTGGCAACTGAAAAATCCAATCTTTTTCACATCTGAACACACAATATCTAAGCTGCCAGGTGGCAGAAACACAACTCCTCAGAGTGGACACCGTTGATGAGGGAGGAAACAGTCAAAGTTTACAGTGAAGTGTTTAGAAATAAAGTCAGAGGAAATGAAGACAGAAGAGGATTTGGTCCAGATACATATATGTGGGTTTCCTGAAGTAAGACAATATCTGCTTTAAGTTCAAGTTAATCTATGATTTTATGCTTTTTGATAATATTTCCAATTCCATGTACATTTAAGTAAAAAATCGTATTGAATTCATATCACTAACTAAATATGAACCTTATCATTGTTTACTGTTTAATCGTACTTGCATAAAACAGGTACGATTAAACTGCTAATATGGGTTATAGAACTAACATGGGATAAATGTATATGGACATACATTTACATGTCCATTTACCACGCATGCTCTTTACCCCTAGTCACAACTAAATTCGCAGCTGATTACACAGTGGTGTGAAAGGAAGATGTGGACATAACTCTCATACACCATACTGAGAAGCCATCACAGTATCTTAAAGTTTACTTTAAAAGTGCACGCAACCAGAAGTGGAAATGAGTTACTGTGTTTGAATGAATAAATTGTATCTCCAACGCTTCACCATGATGACAAGGCAACATAGTCTGGCTGTAATAAGACTGTTCCAGGGATGGACTACAAAAAAACACATCAGTGGTTTCTCTCTAAGCTTCAGACAGTATGTTCGAGACAGAGCATACCCATATAAATACACAGAAAAAAAAAACTTTCTTTGCTTGGTAATAAATAAATTCATAGAGAATTTTTTTCCATGAAACTGTGTCCAGTTAGTTTTACTCAGTTTGGAAAGACTACTGGACCAAATCCCATATGCAGTCTGTGGGATAGGTCACCTCCATGAAATGCAACATTAAATCTTGGACTATTAAATTATTAACTGTAAATGAAAACTTTCACATTTATCATGCTTAGATTTATTCAGGCTTAGTTGTTTTCAAATTGGCTATATTTTGTTCCCAGCAAGCTTCATCAACCATACCTACAGATAAAACTCTTGTTGGTTTCATTTGTAGGCCAAGAATCTGGGACATACTGTCTTCCCTATTGATTCTGAACCTTTGGTTCGGACTTAGAACTGTCGCAGTTTGGACTAAAACCATGTGTGATTAATAAAGATTCTCTGCTGGATAGTATCTAGTTAAGATGGATTACATTAAGTTTTGACATACTAGATTTTCATTTCATTCATCAAAACAGAAATTACAGTTCATGTGTTCTCCACGGTTAACATTAAATTCTGTAAAAGTGTAGGAAAAGAAATGGAGGAATCATGTACATGGAACCAAAATAGACAGGGCTTCTGTTGTAAGTGGCCCAGATCCAGAGAAAGCCTGCACTCCTTTTTCAGTCCATAAGTCAAAAAAGCTCTATCTCAGTTATTCATTGTATTTTATGTAGGCAGGCTGAACTGCCTCAGTGGCCTCTGATTGATCTATCCTCTATGTTTTAAAAGGAAGCATGCTAGAATGATCACTCCTGAAGGCTACAAAACAGCCTCTGTGAGCCCTCCCATTAAACACAAGCAGCCAACAGGAGCTGGAATTTAATAATTTTAATGAGACAAACAGTCAAAAGTTCTAACAAATGCAGAACAAATAAAGTTATTGTCGGGGCTGGAGTTTTTTGTTATGTTTGACAGTGTTTTGACTCCTAGTAGGCACTAGTGCTCCGCAATGGTGGAGACCGGTGTTTTCCATCCCACTCATTGAATCCTGGAGTACTTAAACAGGAAGCAGCCAGCATCTCATCGCTCGAGTATTAGACTCGGTGGTAGCTACTCAGCCAACCTCACACAAACCAGGTTTTGAGTACTTTGCCTTCGACTACGTTTAACCTGTTTTTTGTTCTTCTTAGTGAACTGAACCGGCTACTACCTGGAGGTTACCCAGGCTGGCCCCAGTGGCTTCGTTCCCAAGCTACCCTCGTTCCAAGGACCTTCCTAGGACTGAACCGGCGACCACCTGGAGGTTACCCAGGCTGGCCCCGGTGGCTTCGTTTCGCACTAGCTTTGTTCCAAGGACCTCCCCAGGACAGATCTACCACACATTCCTACCCGCCACTGAACTCTGGATTTTCCATGGCTAGCTGCTTCCGGACTCAGATCTCTGGAGCTCATTCAATCTAACTGGTCAACCCTCCACCTGATGCTTCGCCTGCACTTCAAGCTCTAGCCCTTGTAACCAAGGAATCGTCGAACTAACAATTGTTTCCTCCTTCACTTCTTCTCCAGTCCGAATCCCTCTCCTCCTGGCGGATTGCCTATCCCCTCCTAGTAAGAAACATAACACATTTAAGTTCCGGTTTTGTTTACTGTGCCACTTACTTGTCGTTTCCCTTTACAGTTGTTCCTGCTCACCATACCGCTCCAGTCACCTTAAATAAACTTCAAACTTGTACCTGTTTCCCTTGAGTGTGATTCTGCATGTGGGTCAGAGCCATACGCAGCACTATGACAGTTCTAATACAGCCTCACAAATATATTCTAGGACCAATCACTAAAAGAGCTTTACATCGACATCAGTCGACCCACATTTGAATTATGAAACTATGCAGGATTATAAAGTACTATAAAACCAGCAGTTTGGAACAGGTTTATACTGAAGATGATCCCAATGGTTTTTATACCGTAGGAAGAGGTTGAAGGGTTATGGCTCTATAGCTTTCATAAAATAAAATAAAATAAAAAAAACTCTAAAAGCGAACATTTAGGAGTGTTTTGTTTAATATCAAGCCCTGTCACATATATAAATAATCTCTCTTGATGCGCACCTGTTATAATTAACAGTGTTCTACTCAATAAGCAAAAAGTCATCCTTCACTGCATTTTTTGTCTTACTTATTAACTGACTGGCCATCTTCAGATGAAAGTTTAATTCTCAACACACAGCCTGTAAATGTCTCCAAGTGGTTAGATAAATATTAGTTGACTTAAAACAAAGTGGGTCAGACTGCCCTGTTGCTGCTGTTCCAAGCACTCAGCATCCAGAGGTGAGTAAATCTTTATTAGTGCAGACTTAGCGTCTGCCCAGCCTTGCATGAGACTGAGTAATGTTACTATCAGATCATTGATGAAAGATTGAGATACCACTTCTATAGCAGTGGTACATCTGTGCAGGGTTTATAATGATAGTTATGCTACAGAATTTAAATATTTTTGAAAGATCCATGGCTGCCTGGCTAAGCTGGAGATCAAATTGCCTGAAACATAATTTCCTTAAAACTATGCATCTCTGTAGACCGCTATTTAGTGCTTACATGATATATGAGCTTTGCATGCTGTATCTGATAACATACAAGGAATTTATGACACTTAATTTTAATGGTATACACCTAGACTTAACTTTAACACTAAAAAAAACAATTGATTTGTATTGTCTGTAATTATACAATATATCTAGAGGTTCTGAACCTGAATGGGTTATAAAAAATTCCCTGGCTTCATCTTTCCACTCTAGAGATAGACTCTGACAAAACAGACAAGTAAGTAAGTGAAACTTTGTTTAAATAGCACATTTCCAATCAACATTATAACAAGATATTTTATAAACGTTGATTCAAAAGGATACGTTTTCAAGTTTTTAAAGGCAGCTGGATTTCGCTAATCCCAGTGAAACAAAAGTATGAATGATCATTTCCAGTTCAGTACAAGAGAAAATGGAGCTACGTTTGGCAATATTTTTAAATGATAAAAGTAGAATCAAACCAGAGACTTGACATAATTATCCAAAGCAAAAGCACAGACCAAGGTTATCCCAAGGTCTCTAACAGCAGATTTTGCTAAAGCATTAAGAGGCTCAACTGCCTGCTTTGTCTTGAACCTTATTTTGTCTGGTGCAAATATGAGTATTTCAGTTTTTGTGCTTATTCATTTGTAGAATATGATCAGCAATTCATTCACCTTTTGATTGAGTCAAAGCACTTTAGTTAAATGTGCAGTTTAGAATATAGATTTAGTTAATGGTAAATGTACATCTAAATATCATCTGCATAACAGTGTTATGAGATGTCTTTAAGTGTTGTCAGAATGGACCTAGGAGGGAGCACATATTTCAAAAACAGCAGCGGCCCTGAAAAGTATGTGAGTGATCTGCAGTACTCATTGGACTGAATAATTAACACTCTTTCTGTCACCTAATGAGGCTTCTTCTCCCAGTGCAGAAGAATCTTAGATGCAGGAGAAGGAGGTGGTGAGCTGAGGGTTGCTGTAGGCAAGAGAAGTGCCCATGAGAATCCCTGAAGTGGAAAAGCGAGCCTTGTTAATGGAGTTCCTTCTGGAGTTTGTTTGAGCATTGAGGATAACTTGCTATGAAGGTGACACAAATGCTGCCTTAGAACATATGGGAGTTTCAACAGGTTTGGAAGCTATCTCAAGGAAAGACCATTTAGATTTCTGGGTCTGATTCCAATGAAAAGGTTTAAATTGAGATCAAGTCTCTTATTGGTTAGCCAGACTAGGGTTATTTGTGTTGAGAGGTACAGAAAATGGAGGACTTACAAGATAACGAGAGGCATGGCAAGTAGGTATGAGAAGGCAGGCTATGGATCAGAATCGAAAGCACACAATGTTGGCTCGTTCCAAGAGGAGTTTAGAGTGTGGTCATGGAAGCACAAACCTCATCATAAACCGGATCTTGGGCTTAAAACTGCTGGAATACTTTTGCAAGGCAAACAGAGGATCTGGCACTGGACTAAGGAGGGTATAATTACTGGCTAAACAGGTGAGTGGGATGATCAGATAATTGCACCCAGCTGTGTATGCGGGACAGGCTATATGACTGATCACAAACCATGACAATATATTGATTACTTTAAGTCCCTCCTTAGAAGATCATATCAACTCTTTACCTTTATGACTTACTTAAAATTGGACTTCACATGTCTCTGCTAACATTATGAGTCCAACTACAAGTAAAAAAAAAACACAAATTAGTAAATCTTGAAAATGAACTTTTTAGAATCAGAATCAGAAAAAAAAACTTTATTGCCAAGTAGTGTTTCACATGGATGAGGAATTTGCTTTGGTGGTAAGGTTCACATAGACCAACATGCAGCTGACATAAATACATTTGGAAATAAGTATTTTAAAACACACTACATATTTTATGATGTACTGTAAGATATTGTCTTCAAATGTTTCGACCCACAACCCGCAAATACAGCCACTACAACCTTTACAGGTGAACTTAAAGTGATCTTCTCTAAACTTTTTAATGCACATGTCCAGTTGTTCTGTGTTTCAGTATTTTTTGCACAACTTGCTGTTCTCCAAAAAGGAGCTTAACTGCAAACTTCAGAACAGGTGTTTGATCCATGAATCGACCAATACATTTTCTGGTTAGATCAGAATTGTTTTTTAAAGAGTCCTCCTCATCATTCTGTTCACATTTTGAGATCATGAGACCAATACCACAACTAACAATTGATGAACATTACCTTACCACTACGAGGCTTTAAACAGCATGTTTTCAGAGGGAAGTGGCAACTGAATTTAGAGTGTCACAGAGTACCATCAGCAGGTTGCCACAGAGATACAGAGAGACTGGAAGAGTCACAGAAAGGCACAGAAGTGGACGTCCTTTGGCCACATCCCCAATGGTCGCTTCATTGTGAACACTGGGAATAGAACACTGAACGCCACTCAAGTCCAGGCACATTTGAGGGAAGTGAGAGGCACCCAAGCGTCAGACCATTGGAAACAGTTCATAGCGTGGTCTGCATTATAGACGAAGGTTAACTGACCACTCTACCAGGTACAGGCATCATCAACTTGCATGGGCCAGGGAGCATTTATGCTGGACAAGTGACCAATGGGCCTCATTGCTGTTCTCTGATGAAAGTCGATTTATGTTGAGCCGAAATGATGGCTGCCAACAATGTTGGAGACGTCAAGGAGAGCACTATGCATTAGCCACTGTTGTCACCAGACGAGCCTTTGGTGGTGTTACAGTGTGAGCGGGTGGGTCTAGTCAATACAGAACTGCCCTAAACATGGTACTGTGACAAACCCATACAACCTGAATAACATCATTAATCCAGTCATTGTGCCCCTGCATAAACAACACAGGCCTAATTTCATCTTCTTGGACAGCAATGCCAGCACATTGATGTCACATCATTAGGCAATGGCTGCGGGAGACTGGGGTACCTTAGATGGCGTGGCCTGCACTTTCTCTAGACACGAATCCTATAGAAAAACAATTGGATCAGCTGAGTCACCATCTAGAGGCTTGTAACTCTACCACAGAACCTAAATGACCTGAGCTCTGCCCCTCAAGAAAAGTGGGACGCCATGTCTCAACAGACAATAAGTTGACTTGTGAACAGCATGAGATGTCATTGTTAAGCTATAACTGATGCTGAAGGGCACATGACAAGTTACTGAGGCATCAGCATTTTTTGTTGTGTATACCCACCACTGTTGTTGGTTTTCATTTCCATATATTGTTTGGGATGAAGAAATCACCATTGCATGCCACTACGTAAATGTCCTACTCATATGATATATTATCACTGTTGCATCAATTTTTTTTGTTTTCCATAAATATCATAAGAAAACTAAACATTCCAAACTTTTTGTGAGTAGTCTATTTGCATCATAACTCAGTCATCATTCTTCTTTCTGAACATTTGAGTCCCCCATGCATGTACACTGTCATTGCTAAGAGGAAACATACTGCAGTTTATCTACATCTTGAACATGAAAAATCATAACAGAGGCAGATGTTGGTTCTGTGCTCATCCTGATATGTCAAACACAGGCAGAACTAACAGCATTACCTCCTGCAGTTGCTGTACATTTGTTGCTTTGTTAATGTCATTAGTTCAACCCAATTCTTTCCGCTGTAACCAGTCAAAATATCTGCAGTGACAAAGGCCAGCAGAAGTAATCTCATTTGAGACGTGAAGTCACGGCGCCAGCCTGACTTCCTCATCAGTTCGGCACAACTCCGAATCTTATGCTACCAGAGTAAGAATTGAGTAAGATGGAGTCTTCAAAGAGACATAGACAGAAAGCTTATTTAGTAAAAAAGAGGAAAATGCTATGATGTTATTCTATCTGTACATTCAGTTATAGCAACTTAACATCACTGTGAAGGATCAAGTTTTTATTAAATTTCTTTCAACACAACTTTAATCTGATCCCCATAAAACAAAGTTTACGATCCATCACCAATCTTCATATATTGGTTGGAACTGTGGCATCCAAGTTGTTTTACATGCTCTCCTTATAGAGATGTTTCCTGATAGAGATACATATATTGTCAAAGGAGAGACCTAATTTTCTCTCCAGTAACCTGACCTTTATTTTGAGTAACTCTTAACCTTTTATGTATATCCTGTATATACTAATCAGTTGAGTCTAAAATAAATTTATTATTGGATTTTCCTGAAAAAAAAACTCTGGGGTTGGTTTCAGTTCAAAGCTTTTTTAAAAAGCCATTTTTAATTGGATTTGCACAATTTCACAATGAAAAATCTAATGTTTAATTTCAGTACTTAAGAGGGGGGAAATCCCATGTTAAAAAATAACTGTAATAAAGGTATCATTCCCACACTTAATAGACACCCTGATTTGTAGAAGTCCTTTTTTTCAGCAGCTCTAAGTCTTCCCCTATAACATTTCACAAGGTTGAAGTTTACAGAGTGAGATATTTAGGTCTGGAACCAAGACCAGTCAATGAAAAGGGTTGTCTTTTTGTCTGAGGAACCATTTCTAAGTTCTGCGTTGGTTTGGCCATATGCATGGGAGCCAGCTGAAAGACTTACTGATGATTCATTTTCATTTTTTTCACAGTGTCCACCTTTTCTTTTTAAAATCTCCTGGTATTTCAAAGACTTCATGATGTCATGCACTCTAACAAAGTCCCCAGGGCCTGTGGAAGAGAAACAGGCCCATAGCAACACAGATCAGACATCATACTTCACAGTAAGCATAATATGCTTTCCACATATTAATCTTTGTTTCATGCCAAACAGACATGGTGTATCGGTTGCAGAAAAGCCCAATTTTAGTCTTATCTGACCAAAGACATGATTCCAGTTAAAGTCCAAGTAGTTTAGCAAACTCCTTCTATTTACTTTTGTGATAGTACGATAGAAACATTTTGTGGTTGTTATGAAGACTTGGTGTCCCTAAGACATTGAAAATCATGGATTGCCAAACAGAAATTCCTAGAAACTCTGATTATCCTAAAAAGTAACACATATACGGGTTTTTATCCCTATTTTTAACAGACGCTTGTTGTTCAGAGGTGCTTACTTGTGTTCTTTAAAGTTTCAGAAAGACCTCGGAGCCATATGTTACGAACACTGTGTTTTAGGATAATTCTGCACGTTGTAACTTATGGAAGAGGAGCGTAAAGAGAACCAGGAATGACTGGAATGGTCAAATTTGATCCTGCAGTGACCTACAAAAGAAGCACATAATATGCCACACATTGAATTATCTTGTTGCTGAAATGTCTTATACAAACAAATACACTTGTCTTGCCTCACCTCGCCTCACCTCGCCTCACCTCGCCTCGCCCTGCCCTGCCCCGCCCCGCCCTGGAACATGATCCAAGGAACATTATTAATTACAGCATAAAGAGAAAAATGCATAGTACCATTTGAACATGCAAACCTTTTAATGCAACACATGTTTCAGCTTTGCATAAGACATATAATGAAGTCCTCTGCCCTTTTTATGCACTATGTTATGTGTTAAATATATATAACAGGATTGTTGTGTCATCCATATAATTCTGTGCTGGCATGTCACATAACTGATGCAACACCAGCTGTGTATGGCATTTACAACTAGTGAATATGTGAGGAAATCAAATTAAAGGAAAACGTCAAACAGAATTAGATCAACAGAATCATACCAGTTATAGGTTCTGAAAATGATTGTTATCCTCGTCACTGCTTGATTCAGCTTTTGCCTCCATGTAAGGATCCACCATGGCTAATGGATCGTCAGAGTCATATTCTGGCACAAGCATTCAAGGCTGAGCTGGTTTCAGTCCGAATGCTCCCTCTGTTTGAGTTGTAAGCTTAGGAAAAACTCTGTCAGACTAGGTGAAAATGTACCACACCTGGTAAGTGACATGGGGAAAAAAATAATATATAGCGTGCGCACAAAATACAAATTCGTTCCCACAAAATACTAATTCGTTCCCACAAAATACTAATTTATTCTCACGAAATATTAATTCGTTCCCACAAAGTAGGCATCAAGTGACCTGTTTTGCAGAAGTTGTGTAACTAATAAGTGATGGAGCTCAGTGTACGGTGGGGTGTGTAAATGTGTGTGTGTGCATACATGCGGTGGCGCTGTGCGCTGTCAGACTGGGACCAGGAAGAAGAGCGCAGAGTAAGAAGAAGAGTGTGCGTGCGGTTTTGTGTTTTGGCAGTATGCACGATGGGGACCTGGGAGGAAGTTCAGCTGGCCACGGTACATTTGTGTGCAGTACAGTTTATAATAATAAATTATAATTATAAAACTCTGCTGCTTCAGCAATCCGGTCCCTTCATTATTATAGAAGTCTCACCCCCCGTGACACACAAGTACAGGGTATAAACCCCGAAGTGAACAACCATTTTGGCCCTGGAGGAAGCATCTCCCCTGTGTTTCCTTACCACAGTCAAGAAACAGAAGCAGGAAGGGTTAACACCTGACTCTCAATATTCTATTTAAATGCCTCTCACTAATGAGAATTCCTTGCGATTGCAATTCTTTTCAGAATCTCTTTGTAGCCTGTCCCCAGACTAAAATAAAACTCGATCAGACTATCCCTGTCCATCCAGTTGTTGTTTTGTTCATCCATATGAGAAAGTGTGCTGTTTTAGCATTTCGTGCGCACGGTATACTTATGTCGTGGGAATGAATTAGTATTTTGTGGGAATGAATTAGTATTTTGTGCATACGTGATAAATATATATATATTTTTTCCCCCATCTCAGTTCCCAGGTGCCATAAAAATGCTTCAAAAACCACAGTGAAATCCATGAATCACTTATCCAGGGTTTACTGAAGGCATAAATCACCCTGACACTAGCTTCTTGTGTCAGCCCTTGAAGTTATTCTAGCCTCCTCCTCTTACATCAGTTTACCATACAAAGCACTAATTGGTTTATTTTTTAGCACACTTTCACCTTTTGGTGATAATTCTGCATTGGAAATGATTTTTTTTATCCTTCTGTTTTGTTAATGATACATATATAGTAGAGGAAATGATATCAATGCAAGGATTAAACATGGGAATAAAATACCTTTGGTCACAGAAAATGAGGGATCATAAAAATTAACGTACGTCTCTTGAACTCACAGTGATAATGAATTAAAGCTGTAATAGACTGAACCAGCAGTTAGTGCTGCTGCATTAACCAACCAACTGACTGAAAACTATTGACCATTCCTTTAATTAGATAACATTTTAGTCAAGCCTGTACCCTGTGTGCATCCCATACAACCGCCTATCACCTTTATCTTTCTAATTCCAGTCATTAATAAACCCTCAAACACAAGTTTATAACTAAATAGCTTCATGCTTAAATAATCTTTGAAATAGATAGAATTTCATTCATTTCAGAAACCAGATGAAAAATGCAGAGCAAGTCAAGAGATATTAGAAATGTGCTCCCAAACAGAGATGTCTTTAAATAGACTTTGTACCACAAATTACAAAACTAGATTTTCTTCTGTCTCTGTTCTTACTTGTTTTAGCTTTGATACCCTCAGAAACAGTTATCCTAATTACACTAAATTTATTTGAAACTAAAACATGGATAGCTTGCACATATTTTGACAGTAATATTTTATTATCCTAATAAAGTGTATTTGATATCCCACTAACCTGATAACCAACATCTGATAGGTACAGTAAGTGATAAATGGAGCTAATTCTACTAGAAACCAGTTTACTGTGATAACCTGACTTCACCTACATACCACTATGCTACTCTGATACGACCAACTGATCATTGGTCGTTATAGCTAGCGAAAACGTCCTAAAAAACTGTTTCTACCAGCAATAGAGTAAATTTGGGATTACAGTGCAATAAATATGCAATTTTACTGTAGTACAGTATTTTTAGTACATATAAAGATCAGGTGAACCATACAAAATGTGTTGAAATGGCTAAAAATAAGATTCACATAGGGTGGGTAAATAACACATGCCAATCTTGTTCAGTCTTTTTGTACCCTCCTCTTTAAGCATTTTACTGTCATAATGCAATATTTTGTTGCTGGACTAAAGGCAGACAAACACGGAGGAAGCAGGGTGGGATCAAAATTTGTCCTTTATTACAGAGTTCACTCACATAAAGGCGAGGTGCATGGCAACAGGATAATCCAGTTTACAGAGCATTTGAAAACAGGATCCAATGTGTGGACAAAATCCAGAGAAACTTCAAAGAGACATAACAAAACCCCGTGGAACAAAGGACAAAGACGAACTTAAATACAGACGAAGGTGGACATGAAACAATAGGGCAGGTAATCAGGGAAACAGGGGACAGGTGTGACATGGAGGCAGAGGGAGCAAGTGAACCAGATAGGGATACACGGGGACATGGAGGAGCTCAACGAGGAACAGATTGCAAACACACCCAGGGAACCAGAACACATGGGAGAGAACAGAGACACGAAGGACAGGGCAGAAAACAAACTTCATAACTAAAGACAATCACCAAACCCATAAACACGGAGCAGAGCAGAACCTAGAAAAATAAAACACCAGAAACAAAGACTCAAAACTAACCATACTTAAGACAGCAAAATACCAGACAAATACCAAAACAAAAACACACACTGTGACATTTACAGGATTACTTTAGATGTTTTAAATTAGGGTTTTGTGGTAAGGTAATAAGGAGTGAGTATCTCACAACCAAATTCTACAGAGCAGACAGAGGCAAATGTTATTTTTTTAGAAAAGGAAAGTAGGGTAGCTAGGGTCGAATACATAAATAGAAATGGTTGAAAAAAACAAGGATTTTGTTTTTCTTTGTGTTGAAAGACCTTAATATTGAGGCCAACAGCTGCTGAGCAGGCTCTCTAGAAGGCAGCCTGAGTTCAGATGTTCTGGCAGATGTAAAAAAATCCAAAATTTACAATGCTCCAATCCAAAACACAAGTAAGGGATCTAAAAAAGCCACCAGAGAAAAACACATAATGCACTGCCTTACAGTTAAAAGGTGCAACAATAGAAGATGAAAAAGCTACATTAAAATATTTGATGATTTAGCAGGTGACAGCCATGATTACTAGCCTCTAGCCTGTTATTTATAAGACAGACCTGCATCCACCGCTTATTAAAATGAGCTGCTTCACTCCATGAAGCACCAGGTTGCCCAGGCATGTAACGGGTCCTTGGCCTCAGGATTTGCTTAGCAGCCGTCTCAAAAATCACCTTCTCTGCTCAGACCGCACTCCCACCTGTTTCTAATTGGCTCTGATTAGGAGGAGTAATGTTTTGCACCTGTGCCGCTAAACCACGCTCTGCCCTCCAGCCAATCAGAAGCCGACGCTGCAGGAGTCAGCCTCTTAATGCCGGGTCCTGTAAAAGTCGAATAGACATGAAAGAAGAGCCGGGCCCTTCAGGGAAGGATTCCTGTTGAACGGCTCCCCCAGCAGAACAGCTTGGATTTATTCTCCCAGAGAAAAAGGTACGTGAGATGGGACAGATAAGTGTTTTGTCAGTTGCATCTGACTGAAAACAGAAAACTCAGCTGATCTAGTATTTCATGCCAGAGAGTTCATGGTTAATTCTCCCATTCTCTGCGGGATGTATATTCTTCTGCAGAGTCTGTTAATCATTTCAGAGACATGGCTGCTTGGGCATGACTAAAGCAAACCCCCAGCTGAGACCAACACCAAACCCACTTGCCACAGTGAGCTTCACCGGGGATTAACAAGTTTCTGACAGAACTCACTGTGGAATTTTTGCCGTGAGAGACTCTCATCAGAAACTTCATCATCACACCCCAAAAGATCGTCAACCACACAGACTGAAAAGCCACACATTCCCTTTTCTGATGCAGGAAAAATGATTCCTCCTCCTCGCTCATTCCCCATCTTTCCCCTCAGGACAGGTTCAGGGTGAGGGCACGGCAAAGAGGGGAGTGATGGAAGATATGTGAAGTAAGGAAGGAGGTGCAGCAACCGCTGTCCACTAATGAGATGCCATGCTCCTGCTATAAACCACTGTAGACAGATATAACCAGAGGACAGCTGCACAGTGAGCATTGTTGGTTTGCATGAGCTGCTGGGTGAATGTGTGTTAGATGGCCAGTAAAATAAGGTTCTCCAGTAATGGCAATGGCTAAGCTGAACATTGTTAAAGGGACAGCTTAAATTTGTTAAAATAAGACTTTGTGGAGATAAATAGTTGGTACCTTAACTACAGATAAGAGCAAACCCCAGACCAAATGGATTTCTGGCATCTTAAAACAACAGTTTTATTAACTCTTACACCAGTGTCATTTTTACATTAGACTCAGTTGGAAGTCAGTAACTGCCATGAAAAGATGCCATGAATGTTGATACAGTCATGGAAAAATGTAAGGGCACCCTTGCTGCTTTCAAAGGAAGGAGAGAGTAGCACCCATGTGCTAATCCAATACTCATGATTAATTTATCAGTATATATTGGCAATTTGCTTGTCTGGAACGTACAGTTGCTCCTTAACTCAATGCCAATAAGGAAATATATCAACAGTAACTTCAGAGAATCAACTAGTGCCACAATCAGTCTGGGAAAAGGTTATTGTTCATATTTAAAGAATCGGACATTTACAACAGTTAGAAAATTTCCCACAAGTGAACATTCAAGCCCCGATGGTCAGAATCTGCAATTCTCACAGAAATAACAAAAATGTAGGAGCTTGACCAGATCTCAGACAATAATGGATAGATGGCTTGCTTGGTACAAAGGCCAGGAGCCTGCATCTGAAAATCAGAAAATGGCAACACAACCTAGGTTTCAATAGATGGATCTGAATGAACAAGATTTCTGGAACAATGTACTTTGGACAGATGAAACCAATAATCCATAGCAAAATGCTTGGTAAAAACCAGGTGCACCGTCTACACAAACACTTAATACCCACTCTGAAGCATGGTGGTGAAGGAGTGATGATTTGGAAAGGACACTTTGCAGTCATTGAGTTGAACATGACGTGGTGTATTAATGCTTATTGTATAGCAGATGGACTCAAATGCACTTAAGTCCGCAACAGGAAAATTGTTCCTAACATAGCAAGGAATCTGCAACAGATGAGCTGTGTGGTACTGTGCAGAATGAATCTCTGCGAAGCAATGTGCTAAAGGAAAGTGGTCCAAAATTCATTCACAACAGTGTGAGATAAAAAGTCACAGAATTTGATTAAAGACAATCATTGCTGCTAAAAGTGGTTCTTATAGGGTTTACTTATTTGTTCTCAAAACTCTACAAAACACAAACGTGTATAAACTATTTATATTTTTCAAATTTATCCTGAACTCTATCAATCAAGTGCTTAATAAGAGTTTTCTAGTTTTTATACCATCATATGTCAGGGGAGTGATGCATAGCTGCTCCTTCACTGTTCAATTGTAATTGCCATTTTAGATTCCTGTTCATTTTTAGTTTTCTCAGCCTCAGATGTTACACAACATTAAAAAATAACTTAGTCTGTCAGCACTTTATGTCTGCAGCAAAAAAAAACACAACAGATTCATATGGAACTCGCAATTCACGACAAAAATATGATAAATGCAGAAACCATCTGGTATGTCAGTTAGCTTAAATTTTTTCTTATTTTCTTTGCTTCAGAATATCTGGCTCCACTTGCTCTAAAGAGATTTTTCAAAGTTTCAATGGGATTTCAACGCATTGAGATTCTTAAAAACTAAAAATAAAACTTTACTTACAGTACAGACCAAAAGCTTGGACACACCTTCTCATTCAAATAGTTTTCTTTATTTTCATGACTATGAATATTGTAGCTTCACTCTGAAGGCATCAAAACTATGAATTAACACATGTGGAATTATATACTGAACAAAAAAGTGTGAAACAACTGAAAATATGTCTTATATTCTAGGTTCTTCAAAGTAGCCACCTTTTGCTTTGATTACTGCTCTGCACACTCTTGGCATTCTGTTGATGAGCTTCAAGAGGTAGTCACCTGAAATGGTTTTCACTTCACAGGTGTGCCCTGTCAGGTTTATAAGTGGGATTTCAAGCCTTATAAATGGGGTTGGGACCATCAGTTGTGTTGTGCAGGAGGTGGATACAGTACACAGCTGATAGGCCTACTGAATAGACTGTTAGAATTTGTATTATGGTAAGAATAAAGCAGCTAAGTAAAGAAAAATGAGTGGCCATCATTACTTTAAGAAATGAAGGTCAGTCAGTCCTAACAATTGGGAAAACTTTGAAAGTGTCCCCAAGTGCAGTTGCAAAAACCATCAAGCGCTACAAAGAAACTGTCTCACTTGAGGACCGCCCCAGGAAAGCAAGACCAAGAGTCACCTCTGCTGCGGACGATAAGTTAATCCAAGTCACCAGCCTCAGAAATCGCAGATTAACAGCAGCTCAGATTAGAGAACAGGTCAATGCCACACAGAGTTCTAGCAGCAGACACATCTCTAGAACAACTGCTAAGAGGAGACTGTGTGAATCAGGCCTTCATGGTAAAATAGCTGCTAGGAAACCACTGCTGAGGACAGGCAACAAGCAGAAGAGACTTGTTTGGGCTATAGAACACAAGGAATGCACATTAGACCAGTGGAAATTTGTGCTTTGGTCTGATGAGTCCAAGTTTGAGATCTTTGGTTCCAACCACCGTGTCTTTGTGCGGCGCAGAAGAGGTGAACGGTGACTCTACATCCCTGGTTCCCATCGTGAAGCATGGAGGAGGAGGTGTGATGGTGTGGGGGTGCTTTGCTGGTGACACTGTTGGGGATTTATTCAAAATTGAAGGCATACTGAACCAGCATGGCTACCACAGCATCTGGCAGCGGCATGCTATTCCATCCGGTTTGCGTTTAGTTGGACCATCATTTATTTTTCAACGGGACAATGACCCCAAACACACCTCCAGGCTGTGTTAGGGGTATTTGACCAAGAAGGAGAGTGATGGGATGCTGCGCCAGATGACCTGGCCTCCACAGTCACCGGACCTGAACCCAATCGAGATGTTTTGGGGTGAGCTGGACCGCAGGGTGAAGGCAAAAGGGCCAACAAGTGCTAAGCAACTCTGGGAATTCCTTCAAGACTGTTGGAAAACCATTTCAGGAGACTACCTCTTGAAGGTCATCAACAGAATGCCAAGAGTGTGCAGATCAGTAATCAAATCAAAAGGTGGCTACTTTGAAGAACCTAGAATATAAGACATATTTTCAGTTGTTTCACACCTTTTTGTCCAGTATATAATTCCACATGTCTTAATTCATAGTTTTGATGCCTTCAGAGTGAAGCTACAATATTCATAGTCATGAAAATAAAGAAAACTCTTTGAATTAGAAGGTGTGTCCAAACTTTTGGTCTGTGCTATATAACTTGATAACATTAGTCAACAAGTTAAATTGAGCTCACATTGTGTTTTGTGTTCCAGCCAATGGTAGATTTTAATTTAACTTTGGGAAAAAAACTAAGAATATGTTGGGAGATCTTCATCCTAAGGCCAGGCATTAGCTGCTCATTATTTTCCTTTCAGCCTAGAGTCAGACCATCTCTTTTCATGTCTCTCCTCATTCACTGCATGCCACAATCCTAGTCTGGTGTTTAGGTTTGTTTACATTTTTCAGCTTATGGTGTAACACTGTAGACATCATCAGTCTGCTCAAAAAACCCACTGTAATATCGTCTTTGAAATTTGTCTTCCTTTATCTCCTGCTTACATAAATGTCTGGCTAAAAAGTAATTTGTACAGGCATTGTCTGCATGGAAAATACGAAGCTTACCACTACCATTTATGATTTGATGGATGATTTATTAACCACACGTGTGGCAGTTACAAAAAGGACTTTGAGAAGCTCCTTAAGAAATGCCAGCTTACCCTCTAATAAATAAAAAATAAAAAGTAAACTGAATAACCGAAAGACTTAAATGAAGCACAGATGTTGCATCACCTTTATGAAGAAGTTTGACTTCATGCATTTTCTGTCGCTGTTACCTGGTCAACCTTCAGAAAGCTCTCGGGGTACCGGGGAGCCAGGAGAACATTTGAGAACAGCAAGGAATAAGCAATATTTCATATTAATGACACAAAAATGAAATTAGAGTAAATAAACAGTAACAAACAGTAACGCCAAGTGGATTTGCTGTGAAACAAAGGATGAATAAGTGGAAAAGCACATCATGCTTGCCACTGAGTACAGTGAAGGATCTGTGATGCTGTGGGCCTGATTCTCTTCCATGTGCCCCATGAATCTCGTTAGCCTGCATGGCATGTACTGTTCGAAATACCATGAGAGTCTGGGGTCCTCCACAGTAATCTGTAGATGGAATAAAGAGCACAAACAGTTTTTGGGTTTCTGTGTTTGGGTGTCTCTTAGTTAATCAGTCTTCCTCCCTCAGCTCCTTTGCCCTCCTTCTGCCTCAGCTGTTCCATTTTATCATTTGATTGCTCTCATCTGCATTCTATGCCTTTTTCCACACCTCCCTCAGTATATAAGCTCCCTTCAACTGGATTCTCTTGTTGCCATGGCCATTATCTCCGGTCTCTTTTCCCAGTGTTCCACCTGTGACTCTGCCTTATTCTCGTCCTGTTTCCTTGTGTTCCAGTAAATTTTCTGTTCTTTCAAAAAATTACCATGTTCATCCCACACTCCTGTCTGCGCCTGGATCCTATTGCACAACCACACCTCATGACAAAAACATGATATCAAATCAAACCCAAAATGGTTCACCAAACATAAGAGCAACCTTTCTCCATGGCCATCTCAGTTCCCAAACATAAGTCCTGCAGACAACCTGTGCGGTGAGTTGAAAAGAAGGCAGTATAACAGAGGAACCAGAACTGCATGATGTGGTGAGACTGGTCAAAAATCCCCCTCTCAGTAAGCTTCAACCTTGAGAAATATCGCTCTCCTATTGTGAAAGGGGGGTTGGATAATGGGTTAAAAGCAGAGGTACCAGCAACATTGTCAGCTAGATTTTTACAAATTATCCAATATAATAATTAACACTTCTTTCCCAGAGCTGCCAGTAAATGTGGCAGGCACTCTATAGATCTTAAGCCAGTGCTGAAGAAAGCCATTAAATCACAATGAAAAAATTCTGCACAAAAATTCTAAAGGAGCAAAAATGGCTCAGAAATCATGTCTAAAGCAGAGGAGGGGTCCTGATATCATTTTCCTGCTAACAGCAAACAGATTTAGAGACATACTCAGTGTTCTCATGCTTTTGTTTCTTATCATATTTTGGCAAAATTGCCAAGTTATAGAACACAACACAAGCATTTAAATGTGCCTAATTTGACTCGCTGCTCGGACATTTAATTTTCGCAGGCCTGCGACTGATCAGCGGAGACAAAAGGGTCCCTGTTGACATTAATGCAGTCAGTAAAACAAAGTCCAAATGTAGATGATTCTACAGATGATTCCATTGAAGAGGTCAGATGGTTATAGTAAGGAATTTATGTGTTTCCAAAAATTTGAAAAGGAAAAATACAAAGGATTGTTTTGGGGGTTTTTTTCCTATAAAGAGGAGATAATTGTGGTATTTCTTCTTTACAGTAAAGAAAAATGGAAGGCTAGTTGAGGGGAGTATCTCAGCACGAGGAGGGTTGGTTATTTACAGCGTGTGGTCCTTTGTTCTGAACATAGGTATTAAAATCATTACTGCTGTGTGTTAGTGTAAGCTTTCCCCTGTGAGAGCCAAAAGCCAAAGGGCTGAGTTTTATAGCTTTTTTATTTAGTAATCCACAGTGGTTCCAGTGAGGCCCAGTTTCCACTCCTGCCCTCCTTTTTCTGTCTGTGTTGCCTTTATCAAAGAAGCCTTTGTGTACTCAGTGCTGAGCCCATAATCCAGTTATCAATCCTGGCACAAGGGAACAATTACATAAAGTTAGTCCTGAAGGTCGCCTCACAGATGAATAAATTCAGAGACAATAAAGATAGAGACGAGATGAAAGGACAAAGGAAATAATCACAGGTATTTTCTGTACGAGCAGCACAAAGAAGTCTACAATGTACACATATATTGCCAGACACCTTGTCCTTAGTTTAACAGCCTTGTAAAAAATTTTAACATTATGCTGTGAATTTAAGGCTCCTATTGGGGTGAGGGTGTAGGTGTGAGATGGCGGTCATCCCACATGAAATGCAGTGCAGCCTCGGTGTGGGTAGAGGTGGGGTTGGTGGAAGGGGGGTCTGGTTATCTGGCATTCCGCTGCAGTGTAAACACTAAGTCAGTGTTGTATGTTTTATGTCAGGCCACAGAAATTCATTACATCTTATCACACATTTGGGTTTCGGGGTCACCAGCGCCACGTTAACCCACAGACACATTCCCTGTTTATTATTGTGCACTTACATATTATTACACTCCTACATTTTCAGAACTCACATCAGGGCCAAAGGCCTGGGCTGAAATTCAGTGTTTATTAAATGGGCTGCTATGCAGGAATGTGCACGGAAAAGTTATTGCTGAAATTCATAAAGAGAAAAGAGTACGAGAGAGAGGGGACAAAATAAAAGGAGAATTAAATCCTATGTAGCGAGGCCTGCCTTCCTTAGAGGGGAACCTTTACTTTCAAGAACAGCTTTTCTCCAGGTTCCTTCAAAACGTCCTTGCAGATACGTAGTTGTGATAAAACAACTGCTTATTCCTGCAGTATAGAAGTAAGTAGTCTTGCTAAGTTACAATGCTAAAAAAAGTTGTCTTAACGCCTGTCAATACATGTAGTCCTTCTTTTATGAAGACGCCTATTTGGCTAATTTATAAATCTGATTAAATAAAATGATTACATGTTTGAAACAATGAAAGTGAAATCCGCCCCAGAACTAATGAGTTAGGATTTTGGTTACAGGAATAGACTGTTCGAAACTAATATGTCTCTCTGATGTCTAAAGAAAATATTTTAAAAAGAAAACTTACACTGATTGTTCTTATAATTTGTTGCTGAAGTGCAATTATCTTTGATTGATTCTTAATAAATTCTAATACCTAAAAATATACAAAAATCCTCTGATTCTTCTTAAAATGTGTGATAAAGATTATTCAATTGAAAGGTCAGGAATTTATCCTTCAGATTTTTTACTGAACATGGGTACAATATAAATACTCTTACAAGCTGGGTCCAGAAGACGGTAGTTATCCACATCCATGTCAGATGTTTCGGTGACGTCTGTGTTTGTTCCAGTGCAATCATGATTACAGAAAATTCAAAGGTGGAACATGGATTTGGAATTCTGCACCTGAATTTAAACCAAGAAGGTCTCCTAACCTGCTTTGAGTTTAAGGTTAATAGTGCCTTTCTTTTTATTATGGAAGAATGATTGTTATGGTTAAAAGAACCAGACAATATCTGCTCTACATTATGCTTTTCCCAGTTCTACATTAAAGGGGAAATATTATAGGATAAATACCCTCTGTGCTTTAAAGGTATGTGTTTCACTTTGTAAAAGCACTGAAATACAAAAATTATTTAGAAGCCACCTAGATCTGAGTATATTTTATAGAAAATTCTGCTCACACTTCCTGGTTGGAGCATTATTTTTTAGCCAGCCAATTTTTTTTCAACTAACCTCCACTGCAAATCATGCTAAAATATTTTGGACCTTAGTGCAGGAAAGCAGGATTGCAGTTGTGTGTATCCTGTCCTGGCAACTTATGCAATCGGCAACAGTAGGTCTTGTTCCCTTGCACAGGGTCAGTGGCAGATTTGTCTTAAAAAAAAGGGTAAGTGGGGAAAAGTGGACCATTTTTGCTCCTGCTTTTTGCAATTCTTTAAAAAATGCAATTTTACAAATTATACTTAGTCAAACATTTAATCTTTTCTCTGTCGCAGTGAAAATCATGTATCATTTTATTTCAACTTGACAAATATGCAATGTTTTGTGTTGGTCTCTCAGCTGCTTCTCTACAGCAGTTTATATCAGTTAAAATGATACAAATTAATAAAATTGATCAGAAGATGACAGATAATGTCTACAGGCAATAAAGCATAAACAAACCTGATCAAACTGTGTACCTGAGTGGATTGACATTTAGGTGGGTGTGGGGCTGTTTTGTAGTTTCTGCACAATCACACTTCTAAGAAGCAAAAAAGCGTAGTGAAGTGAGATACTGAGAACAAAAGAGGGCAGATTTGATTTCCATCCCAGCATTCCAGACGTACCTGTCTGCTACCACTACCTCTCTTCACTGCTGCTCACAAATGCCGTACTGCAAATAAGATTGGTCTTTCTGTCTGTATGTAGTAACAGATACCCCCCTGTCTAAGCATTACCATTAAATAAATCAGTGATAGAATGTCAAAAAAATCTGGGTTTAGCACAGCTTTTTTTTTTTTTTGTCTTGAACTGACTCAAAGTCAATCCTTGATACTTGAAGGCTGATGAGAAGCATTGTATCCTGGAACGTGTGTTTTTGGAGGATTAGGGGAACTTATTACAATTCAGTTTGACTAAGTTACAAATACAGCAGAGGTGTCCAAACATATTACCATGTGTGCCAAAATGTTAAGTTGGAAGTACTAAGGGAGCTGCGACATTTTGATTATTATTTTTTTATTACAATTGCAAAAACCTCTTTTTTTTTTTTACTGCTTAACAATAAACTAAACACAACATATTTCAATGAAACAAGAAAAGTAGTCTGATTTCTGCAGAAAGGGGATCTGTAAATTACTGTAGGGCCAAAACATAAATATGGTCTCACAGGTTTGTCCATTTAAAAAAAAAGCATACAATGTCCTAAAGGTTTCAGGATGATTTTCTTGGTCTAATTGTGTGTGTGTGTGTGTGTGTGTGCGTGTGTGTGTGTATTTTCAGCAACAAGAACAGGATGCGGATCATTCTTGCTTTCCCTAGCCAGGTTTAATAAATGGATGTGCCCATGTCTGCTTTTTTAAAGCAAATCACTGGATATTTATGGTCCTATTTACTCAAACAAAATTAAATTAAAGGCAAAAAACATGGTTAATAAAAGGTGAGCACTTTCTGTAGCACCTATATTTTCCATGTTAAGATTTTGTCGTCATCTAACATTTCTTTTGAAATATGTATCTGCATCAGCCGCCTGTGCCAGCAAGCTGTTCTTGCATTTTGGTTTGGAAACCCCTAATTTAGTGCAAAAAAGAGATGTCAAAGATTTCTCTCTCTCTGCCTGCGCCAACCTTGTGAAATGTTTTAGAAGAACACTAAGATCTATCCTGTTGTACGAAGTTATAACAGCAGTGGGCATGGAACTAGTGATTTTGTCAAATAAAATACGTGATTTATCTCCCCACTGGATAAATGTACTTAGCTCGAAAGTTACATTTTTCACATTTATCAATTTGAGATTATTCTACTGCAATAAAGGTATTAATTCTAAAGGCTTTTTACACAACTTTATTGGGGAGGCAAGTAAGATTTTATTGAAAAGAACTCAACAGATTTTTGTAGAAAAGTAATCTGAATTGACTGGAGTTCTAAAACATAGAAAAGGGTCAGGCATGCAGGTTCCTACTTTTTGGAGTCAATTATTTTCTTAACCCATGTCTGCTTCTGAGTAGAAGTTCCAGGATGTTAATGGTTCTATTTGCTATGAAATTAAAATTAATGCAGAAACCTGGATATTGAATGAGAATATGTCACCTTTAACCAGTGTTGGGACGTTACTTTAAAAATGTGACTAATTATAGTTACTAGTTACTTCTCCCCAAAAGTAAATGAGTTAGTAACTCAGTTACTGCACTATCAAAGTAACTAGTTACTAGGCAAAGTAACTATTCAGTTACTTTTTAGAATCTGAAATGATTTTACAAGTTGCTGACCAGGAAAATCAAGCATTTTCTGTTTGCACAATGTAGGATGGTCGGAGCTCGCGCTGGCAGCAGCAGGGCTTGGGTTGTTAGCCACAAGTGTTGTGGAAGGTGAGGCAATGCAAGGTGCTTCATAAGGTTGGAGTTGCTGGTCACGGACGTGGATAATTTCGTTGTTCCTGGACATAACTTGCACATCACATGCACATTTTTGCCTTTAACTTCAGCGAACGTGAAATATTGCCAATACTTCCAATGTGCAAACACTGGTTTTGAATTTACAAGACTTCTACGGTGGCCGGGGGGTGCAAACCAACATTATAAACTCTAAAACACTTTTACAAACCTAAAGACAAATTAACATTTCAGAAAACAATTTAACAAGATGCGAAACACTTTTACAAGTACTGAAACAAATTTACATTTCAGAAAACAAATTAATAGTTCAGAAAACAATTTAACAAGATGCGAAACACTTTTACAAGTACTGAAACAAATTTACATTTGACAAAATCAACCGGAAACGGAATGTACCAATGCCGAGGCTGACCCAGAAATTATAACGGTTGCACTCATAGTGGGTGTGTCATTCAGGGGCTGCATCCTTCGAAAGCCGTATTTGTAGGCCGATTATGTCACAGCGTGGCGATGAAGGCTGTCCCAATTCATGAATCCTTCTGAGACTACTTCAAGGCCCTGTCCCAATACTCGCACTTCCACCCTTGTGTCCCTGAATTGCGCGTTCCCGTTGATGGGTTCGAGTGCGTAGTGTGTCCCAATTCTCCAGAGTGGTCCTTAGCCTCGCCCCTTTGTGCCATCAATCCGCCATTCGGCGAAGCCCGCATTTAAGCGGACTTCGCCGAAGTATATTACCCACAATTCACTGCTGCAGATGACGTTCTGAGCAAAAACCAATCACAACGGTCAACGTAACCAGCCATCAAATCAGAATAATAACCAGCTGAGATGCAGAGTTTCGTTGCCATTTCCCGCCTGTCTCACAGGACAGCGCAATGGAGGCGAACTTTTGCTCCACAATGCCATTCCCGGAAGAGCTTGAAAGCTGGAAATCTGTCTGATATGAGAAAATCAGGAGATTTATTTGCCGATCGAAGACTACACCGACACCCGGTGCAGGTGGAAATCCACAGAGGTTCTATGTCCATGGAAATGAGTTTTCCTCCTTGTGTAATGCAGTCGACTAACGGTTCATCTTTTCCCCTCCTGGCCGGATGAGAAATTACCTTTTTGTTTTCTTTAATTTGATCATGGACGCGTGGTCCCCTCCCCTCCTTTTTCTTCAGACCTGATCCCATCCTCAACTGGTGGAGAGCAGAAATCAACTTCAAAGTAATTTCGTTCTTTTCATATTAAACCGGATAGGTACATTTAGAGGTCTGGGCAGGATGAGGCATAGTGAAGGTGATTTGTAATCACCAGTAGTTAGTCTCAGGTATTAACTCGTTGCATGCAATACCGATTGAATTATGTTGTGCTGAGCTGTGTTTTGATTTGCTGCTCCAGCGCTGCGGAATTGTGCGTGGTTAATGTATTGTCCAGCTGATCCCAAATCAGCCAGGAGTTAGAAGTTGGACTAAAAGTTTTCATTCAAAGCAACTGCGGTCTGGGCCTCACCCGACCACTCTTTGTTCCAGTTTTATTGCTGGAGATTTTCCACAGAGTTTTATGACTCTTTGTCAAGATTTGGAGCAATCAGCTGCTAGAGGCTAAAGGGGCGTGGCTCCACCATTTTAACAGCTGATCGCTGCAATCGAGACATCAGCACAACAGGAGGACGTAAGAGTGATTTGTCTGTCAAAAACAAGGTCGAAATTCCCCCACCTTTGGTGAAGTGGTTGAAAAAACAGTGACAGTGCGTGGTTTGGTTAATAATTTGTAATTATTAAAGAGCTTTGGGCCCATGATCACAACACCAGACGACATCTCTGATTTCTATTTGTAAGTAATGATTTTTGCTAAGATTTTTTATTTTTTTATTATGATTTTAAATTATAATTCTTGATAAATATTAATTAATCAATAATCATAATCCTTACAGCAGTAAGGGGTCAGAAAAGAAAGAGGGACAGAGATGATGGAGTTGATCAGGGAGGACATGAGGCTACAGAGAGAAGCAGAGGAGAAGAGGGCACAGAGAATGGACAGACTGTTTTCCATCTTAGAAAGAATGGCACCAAAATAAGGTGCTAAAAAAGAAATAATATTAAGTTTTGTTCAGATTGTTTCTTAAAGTTTTAAGGTGTTCTAATAAATTTCAAAATAGTTTTTGTCACTAATGTTATTTACATTTGATCTAACAATACATCAACTTAATTTAAAGTTATAAACATAATTTATTATGAAAAATACAAATAGCACTTTAAACAGAATGGGGGAAGAAAACATTCAAACAGATCAAGATTACAAGAAACAAAAGGCATAAAGTAAAACTATGTACAAGTATTTACAATAGCGACAGCAGGATCAACCTGAGTGACCAGTTCCTGGAACACCTCTTCAACAGTACGAAAAGACTGATTTCTTTCTGAACAGAAAGTCTGTTGGTGTGGCTAAATCTCTCACAAGGTCAGAGACATGAATGGGAAGCTGCAACTGAGACCTGTGGTTTGTCTTTTCTGGATGGTGAGCGAAGCATCACACAAGTGGTCTGCAGATGTTTGTGATGCCTCTCTCCGCTCTCCACGGTATCGTCTATCAAGTGGGTTTAAAGGGCTGGCTGAATTGACGGTTGCCACATCACTAAGATGTAATCGGAAATATGCAGAATTAGAAGATTGTGCTCACAAAATATAACAATTAGTTATACCACACAAAAATTAATCACATCTATAATATTATACTTGCCTGCACACAGTAGTCATGTTCTGGTGGTACCTCCTCCAGGGCAGACACCTCAGCTGAAAGCTGGTCCCGCCAGAGTGCAACGATGACTGCCTGAGTCCCGACCTCACCCTCATCCTCTTCTACAGCCTCCTCTGGGTCATCCTCTGGGGCCATGACATCCCAGCACCAAGGCAGATGTTGTGGAGGATGGCGCATGCTGTTATGACCTGAAAACAATTTAAAAGAGGGTGCATATATGTGTATGTGTATATATTATGTATAATATATATATATAAAATGGATCTAGGTCAAAACTTACGTGAGGTACAAAGGTGTGGTGCTCCTCCAGCGCTTGCAGGAAGATGGCCCTGAATCTGGTTTTCAACATTCCAAAAACACGCTCTATTATAGAGTGTGTTTTTGGAATGATGGCTGTTAAAGCGATGGGCTCCCACACCTTGTCTTGTCCTCTTGTAGGGAGTGATGAGGGGGAGTGGATATTGGAGGCATTGGTACCCTTCATCAGCAAGGATAAAATGCCCTGGAGGAGGATAAACTGACTGTCTGTACAGTGGGCTGTGGCGGAGCACCCTAGAGTCATGCACTGACCCAGGCCAGCCCACATACGTGTCAATAAAATGGCTCTGATGGTCAGAAACTGCTTGCAGGATTATGGAAGGGAAGAGTTTCCTGTTCCTGTGGCACTGACCATCAGGGCTGCTTGGACACCTGAAGCGGATATGGCAGCCGTCAATTGCACCCACAGCTTTAAGAAACGCTCTGTGGCGTGCCAGCCCCGCAAACCCACGGGACACTGCCTTAAGTCCTCAGGGGTCTTTAGAAGGTAGATAACCTCGTGACGAATAGCCACAATCTCCTCTGTAACTCTGTGGACGATGCGATGGACAGTAGAGCGAGGCATCCCAAACACTCTGCAGACTACTCTGTAGGATGTGCCACTTGCCAGCTAGAAAAGAAAAACCAAGGTCTCAATAGTAGCACCCCATCCATGTCGCTGATCCTGGTGCAAAAGATTAAGCAGCACTGCCAGAGACTCCCTGCTCAGCTGAAAATCAGGCCTTGTGTCCTCCTGGTTGAAGAAACATTTCAGGACTGCAGTAAAGGGGTCTGGTCTAGAAAAGGGAAGAATGGAGATGGAAAAACAAATTTTTTTAAGGCATACTTCTGGATATTTTAAGTGATCAAAGCAAGTAGATACACCAAAAACACTGCATTATTATATAATTATCTAAGACCAGCCAGAGGGGATCAAATACTTTATAATTCCCATCTATCTTAAAATTGAAAGTGTTTGTTTTTATATATATAAAATATGTTGACATACATTAGCCATAAAGTTACTATCTAGTTGTTTATTGGCTAGAAGCTTTTACCAAAATGAGAAAAGTAATTAGTTAGATTACTCCGTTTCCGTAAAAGTAACGCAGTTACAAACGTTGTTATTTTGTAACACCATTACTCCCAACACCTTTAACAATAAAAAATTCTCCATCTAAATCAACTGACTGTGATTGCAAGTCAGATTTGAGATGATGGGCCACTCAACTGCAAATGGAACACGGGCTGCACTTTGGATACCCCTGCTATAGTGATTCAAAAGCAGGAGGAGCAGTGGGCAGGAAAAAGTAACGTCTTCTCTCAAGAAAGGAAATTAGGCTAGTGAAAAAGAAAAAAAAAGGACCCAATATAGTTTAAACTTGGGCCATGGATAGATGGTACCACCTCACCTTCATCACAGTTTTTTATGCTAAATCTAAAACCCAAAGTTACGGCCTCTTGTGATTGGGTTGGGCATTTGCCTTTCATGTGCAGCACTGATTGCTTATGTGGGACACCTGAGGACCTGGTAAGGCTCTGTTTCTTTAAAACCCTGACTGCCAACTAACTTGTGTCTGCTCTCCTCCACAGGTATGCTGCCACATTTTGCTTTCTAGATTATTTTGATAGCATATTACAACACTTTCACATATGTTCTCCACTCATGCACACCATATGCCACTGATTAAACTGTCTTTCACACGTCATGTTAGAAACTTTTGATTTAAACCTTAGTTTGTATTGAGTCAATCAGTCATTTTCTACCGCTTATTCCATAGTGGGTCGCGGGGAAGCTGGTGCCTATCTCCAGCAGTCTACGGGCGAGAGGTGGGGTACACCCTGGACAGGTCGCCAGTCCATCGCAGGGCAACAGACAAACAACCATGAACACACTCATTCACACACCTAAGGGCAATTTAGAGTCACCAATTAACCTAACAGGCATGTCTTTGGACTGTGGGAGGAAGCCGGAGTACCCAGTGAGAACCCATGCATGCACATGGAGAACATGCAAACTCCATGCAGAAATCAGAATCAGAATCAGAAAAGCTTTATTGCCAAGTACGTTTTTGGACATACAAGGAATTTGTTTTGGCGTAGTCGGTGCAATACAATACAAATTAAACAGTATAAACATATCTACAATATAATATAAATATATGTGCACAGTTTTAAGTGACCCCCGGACGGGAATCGAACGCAGGACCTTCTTGCTGCAAGGCAACAGTGCTACCAACTGCACCACCGTGCAGCCCTGTTTGTATTGAATAAATCTATATTATAGAACTGTGTCTCCATTTTTGTTGTGGCCTTTGAGTCGGGTCATAACACCCAACAAGACCTTCCAAATCTCCCAAATGCACATTTTATTAATTGAAATGCCTTCATAACTTCTCAAATATCATTTGCGTGGACAAATGCTTTCTTTGTCTCATTTTCCTGTGCACACCGCCAACTTTCTTGGCCTAGAAATACTTTTGCTCTTCTGTGGATAGAGGCTCCCTTGTGTACATGGGACTGAAGCAGATACCCTTGGCCCAGTTCATCCGTATAGCTCATCACATGAGTTCGTCGGTGTGGCAGCCACGTAGGCTGTTTCACGTGCTGTTGAACTTTATTGACCGCATCATTCACTCTGCAGCAGGACAGAAAGTCTCATGCATCAGAGTAGTGCAGTCACACTGTGGTGATGTTGAAGGAAATAAGCTTAGGACTTGTGCATGCACTCCACTACTGCTGACTTCTTTGATGTATTTGTTTGCTGCTAATTAGGCATTATGTGTTTGTTCTCGGAATGTGTTGCTGGATAAGCTGAGAGCCGTGCAAGGATCTGCTTAAGTTAAAGAGGAAAAACAGGGGGGATAATTTGTGTGGGTGCACAAAGTGTGTAACTGGGGATTTGGTGCGCTGCATTCTGCAGTTTGCAGCTCCATTGACTGATGTCCCATCCTTCCTAGGCCGCCTCGAAGGATTGATGTCCCTGATTGTACCACACTCAAGGCCATCCCCTCCCTGACCCTCCCTCGCAATACTTCAAACTTTGGCTCTCTTCATCCGAACCCGAATCTCCTCGGGGTGGCCTGACCCAGCACAGGCTCTCCTTGGCTCGGAGACGAGGGGGAGGCTGCACCTCGGGGCCAACGGATATACGAGCCCTAACTGCTTTTTCATTAAGCTGACTGTCATTATGAAAAAGCTCTTTCTTTTACCTTGTTTCCCTTCTTGGCTGTCGCTCTCCTCCTCCGTCTCTCCGACTCCCTAATACTTTCATGTTCAAGGACAGAGCAGCAGTTTACTGCTTAATGGTGAAGAGGAGAGGGGCTGAAATGAAGGTTTGTTTTTTTCTTGTGCAGGAATATGTGCACTCTTGGTCTGTGGAGGTGGGGCAGCGAGCATGGGGAGATAGATGATGAGAAGGAGTCATTGTAAGGTGATAACCTGAGTGGTGTGGAGATTTAGTGTCTAAGGGAAACATGCAGCTTGGAGTAATGGAGCGGTGTGTATTTCAAGTGATTAGGCAGCGCTTGTTTCACAGTGTGTATTGTGTAGGAGAGTCCTCTGTCCATACATGTTCTTGTTTGACAAATCTATCTTCAGTACCAGCAAATTCTTCCTCTGTTTCTGTCTTGTAATGCTCTGAAACATTTCACTTGATTCATTTTTCTTTTTAATAAAAAGTTGTTTTCTGAATGCCTTATATGTGCACAGTAGCATGACTTCTCACACAGAATACAGAGTTTGAATTATTTGTGTTCATCCAAGAAGTTTGTTACCATCAGGAAGTGACAAAAGCATCTCTTGAAAATAAAACTATGTAAAATGTAACATCAATTCTGAACCAAAAAAACAATGTATTCCTATTCATTTACAGTCGTTAAAAATTGCATGCCAACAATTGTTTATACTTTATTGGATAATCAATCAAAAAATCATTATTGGCATTATGACAATTAAACCTTTTTTAAAATTGCTTACTATCTTTTTGTGTGGTCCCACTTGGTTTTCTATGATTTATCCTCAGTGATGAGCATCATCTTTGGGGTTGCAAGGCTTCCTTACCATCACCCTAATCTTGAGGTCCCTCAACTGCTTCGCCATCAAATTCAGGTTATGACTTTGGCTAGATCGTTAAAAAAGGTTAATATTGCTTCCAGTCAGAAGTAATATGTTTTCCCTCTTCAGTCATTAAAGAACTTGGTCAGACCTTATTGTTTCAGAAAGGCATGCAGAATTCTGAGAGACTGTACACACCCAGGACATCAGTGCACATATTAATGAAGAGTCCTAAGACTAAACGTAGATCTATGAATTACACATAGGAGCTCTCTGAGAGGACTCTGACAATCTTTGTGAATACGGGCCCAGGTGTTTAAGGTGCAGAGGTCATGCACTAACACACTCGGAGAGTTTTTACAGCAGTGTAATAATTCTGATCAAAGCATCGCTTTCTTGAAGTGGGCCGTGTGCAATACACATGTGGAACATATAAAGTACAATTTTTATTTTTCTCTGTTTTATTGCTGAGCTGTTTATGCAGTCTTTATTTTTATGTTGCACATAGTTTTGCACCTTATGTGGTTCAGTAGACTGTACTACTGCACACTGTATGTTGGCACAAGGACAGTATTGATTAATCTTATATAATGTCTGCACTTTAAACCCAAGTCTATCAGGGGTGTGAATAATTATGGATGTAACTGTATGTTAATGAACAATTACTCTGCTTTAAAATTACTTTGAAGGTTTATGTATGTGGCTCATCTTTCCTCTTTTGGTCGTTTTGTACCCAATTTTGTTTCCGAAACAGAATTGTTCCATCTATCTAGCTTTGTGCATCAATACACCAGGGGGATGTTTCATACCCAGTAATACAACTGACAATTTAAATGAATTTTCTTTAAATTATTGCAAGTCTTCTGCAATGAAATGTTGTTATATGAATTTCAGATTTTTTTCTTTTTAGATTCACTACAGATTTTTGTGAGATTCATGCTCAGCTTCAATTTTGAAGTGAGGCCCTTCCAAGGATACAAGAACTGGCCCCTCTTTCCCAACCCATCTATTCCAATTCAAAATATATTTTGAAGAGAATAATGTGAGTCATAACATTAAATGATAAGATCAACTAACTTTTTAGATTGCTGTTAAATTATATTTCAATCTGAAAAGACTCACAAAGAGAGGGATGGCAATTAGAAAGGTTTTAATGATGAGAAATTACATGGTTATTTCTTTGGTGCTTGGACCTGGGAGGAAGACATGAATGCTGAGAATGACATGAGCTAAGATGATCATTTGTAAGGCTTAGATTTAAATATGTCTTCCCCCTGATCTGACACTGGTGGTGGATTGGCGGCCAAGGAGCGAGGAAGCCAGGAGTAGATGTGAAGGAAGATGGTGGAGGTGGGGTGGAGGAGGGATGAGCTCAGCTGACAAGCAAAGATGAACATGGTAGAAGCTCCTTTAAAAGCAAGGCGTCGGAAGGTGATTGGATGGAGAATCAAACGGACAGGATGGTGATTGGAAGGCCGGGAGACGCACAGAAGAGTCACTGGAAGGTGGAGGCGGTGATGGTGAGTCTTTCATTCTGAATTTTCGTCAAAACTCCATTACTAAGAGTGGTAAAAAAAAATCCAACTTAGATGGTTTGTGACTGCAACTGGAGGATTTTCAGCTTGATCAGCAATAACTGGTAATCAGCTGGTCGCTTACAAAAAAAATGTGATCTATTTATCTGTGCATAATTCGGAGCTCACAGTTATGGGAAGGATCTACATTCTCCTGAGAAATAATATGAAGACTGCTGTTTTAGTGATAATCACATTGCTAATTGTTAATTTGGCATGCTAAATTCTAAGATGATTTGTTTTTCCTTTAAAAAATGCTTTTAAAAGCAGAAAAGCTATAAAATACATTTTCAATACCGTTCCCGCCTTCTGTTATTGCCTTTAAAAAGAAATGAGAAGCTTTACCCAAGAATGGAAATCCTCCACAGAATTCAGATCAGTGCATCTCAAGAGATGTAATTATTGCTGTGGTGGCTGGAGGGTGATAGGCTTAACTCAAAATGGGGCTTCCAATTAAATTCTGCTTAAGGTCCCATACAACCCTCGGCCGCCTCTGTTCCTGACTGGCCCCCTATAAATTCACGACGCATGAAAAGCATCCAATCCTTCTTGACATCTCTGAAACTGCTCAGTTGTATAGCATTTTTATTGTATTTTTTTTCAGTTTCAAACAAAGACCATAACTCAGTCTCCCGTTCCCCTCAACATTGTAAAAGCGAGGTGAAAGGGATAAAAGCCGAGTGGCCAGTTTACAGCTCACGTAAATCCACCAGGTCATCAAAGCAGCACCGACTGGACTGAAAACCCCAACAACTATGTTGTCCAACTTCAAAATAGATCAGATTTCAGTCTCGCAGAAGTTATCAAGGAGCCCTGTAGGAGCAGCATTCCTCAAAGGCAGCTTACAAATCCAAAATAATAGTGAAAAACTAAAACACCAGTCAGTGGAAAAACAAGAAGACCCGTTTATCATCTTAATTGCATCTACTATTTTTCTTCATCCCTTTATCAAACTACTTCCTCAGCTTAACTAGCAGTGCTAAGTGACCAAAAGTGCTGAGAGTGTGTTATGCTGACAAGCCCAGTGACTGCATTTATGGCTCTTTCAGAGATTCTGCATGAATTATGCATAAGGTCTCACTGCGAACCACAGCGGTCCTGGATGTAAATCGATAGGCGTTCACTTCATCTGACACAGATGATACCTCATAAACCCAGCTCCTCCATGTCTCCTTCACTGTCTCCATTTGGAGCACCATGTTTTACACCTCGACCTGGGATTATCCTGTTTACGGATGCCACTTCACTTGCACTCAGAAAAACACATGTGAGCAAAACATGAGATTAGGGTAACTTTGATGAACGTCTTCATGAAAGGGATAAACAGATGAAAAAGATAAATCTCTTCATTACACGAGAGAAGAGTAGTGAAACAAGCATTAACAGTAGATGCCAATTGATTTCTTAATGATACCAAAAGAGAAAACAAAAATTAGGCCATTTTGTCGTTCTTGTGCCTCCTACACTATTTCCATATCATTAAACCATTATATGTCTAGAAGAAAGAACGACAGAAGCCGTTAAAAAAAAAAAAAAAAAAACTTTTGAAAACTCTATTTGGTTGTACCCGTACTCACTACTATGCAGTAGTGCATCATTGGAACTATTGCAGTATGGCTTTTGCTTTGACATGATTCTGTTGATATTAAATTTCTACCGTTTGGAAATATTTGTCCCAGGGTGTGGTGGAGGAGCAGGACCTTGGTGCAGACTGGAGCACTTAATGAGCATGATTTATTCAGTGAAATGAGGAAACTTACTGAATGGAAAAATAACAGACTGCAGGTGTGAGTAATCTGGAGGATATGAGGAACAGCTGAGACTAATGTCCCTGCGTAGCTATCTCTTGCTACACTAGTATTTATTTGGTTGGCATTGCAGGCAGATTAGAAGCTGCAGCAGTCTCCTTTTCACTACGTAAAGCAGGGATGTCAAACTCCAGTCCTCAAAATTTTAGATGTGTCCCTGGTCCAACACACCTGAATCTATGGTCGGATTACCTCCTCAGTATGCAGTCAAGTTCTCTTTGTTGTTTGGACTGGACTGATCCTTGTCGTGATAAAGGTTTGGTTCGCTGTAGAAACTAGTATTGTCAACATTCCTGCTGTTACACTTGATTTATAAATAAATATGTTAAGATTTATGAAACGTTAGCTGTTCCAGTTTCTTCATTTAATCATGATAACATTTTATTCTTTTTTTATCTCCGAGCTGGAAATGTCTCCGAAAATAAATTTCAGAAATCTGCTCACCTCAGTTTAGTTCAGTATCTTCAAAGACTCCTGACACTGACGTTTTTAAGAAAAATCTGAATCAGGACTCTGACCTGACACCTGAGATCTGAATAGGATATCCCTAATATTGAGTGTAGCCTAGTCAGGTTTTAAAAGTGTTTCTGGTTGTGCATTTGTAGTTCCATTTTAGGATCTCCCTGTTGCTGTCTATCTTATTTGATTTCTCTCCAGGATATTCAAGCTTTTTGTACTATGAATATATGCAAGGTACATTTTAAGCCAAACTGAGATGTTTTTGCTAAAAGCTGAAAAACAACAAGTCTCACGTTCCCACGGGGATTGGAAACTGTGGATGACCTTGTAAGAATCTGTTCTCAAGGATTAGGTTTCCTTAGGTGCCTGTAACACAATAACCATGTCCACCATTTATTGTGCATATTAGAAATGCATGCTCTGAGCAGACTTTAAATGCGCACTGTTAGATGAATATAGTACTGTAGTTTATTGTTTCCCTATATTTGCAGACATACTGTGAAAGGTTGGAGTTTGGTTGAGAAAAATTATATCAGGCTTCCTTTACCACTTGTGTTAGGAAGTAGATCAAATGAAAATTTCAAGAATTTGATTTGAATACATATTCAAAGGAGCAAACATTTATTATAAACTGTTAAGGATTCATGGCATAATCTTAGCATTCTTCAGCTGCATCTTCAACGTATTTGACTTAAATCAAGTTCCATTGGTTTCATGAACTGCCTCTAAACAAACAAAAGATGGCAATGTCATTTTATTCTAAAAGTCTTTCCTGGCAGTAGGTGACTCTCAGCTGGAATGCCTTTAGACATTTCTTTTTGGCAACTACTGACTGGTCCAGTTTTCCTGGTTTTCAGATGCAGGTATTCATTTCTTGCAGGCACTTTGTTTGGAGATCGGAGAGGTTGTGACCCGCTGAAGAAAACACCAGAGGAAGTGTATATCACGAGGTTTAGAGCCTCAAACCAGCCGTCAGCCCACAAAGCCACAGTTTGCTTTCTCAGGGTTAGAGTTCCAAAGCCATGTTTTTCTTTTCACATTTTATTGTCTGTGTGGTTTGTGTACTTTATTTTTCTTTCTTTGGATGATTTTAAAGCTGTTGCCTCTAGAGCTTTTGGGTATTTTTGCTCTTTTGCACACAGGGAAACTTTTTAAAAGCCATTTGGATACTGCGTACACATGCAAGTTGTCCTAATCCACCTGGTTTTGCCTCTCAACACTCCAAATGCCACCACAAGAGCTGGCCATAACTCATCAGACACACACTCACGCAGTCACACAGCAGCCGTTCTTCCAGTACCTTTCTTCGGTGAGTAGCTGGTGCCGTATCACATTAAAGATCAGTTGCTGAGTTTCCGCTTTAGCTTTGCCCCGCACTGGTAGCACACTGCGACCTGAGAGAATTGAAGGATCATCTGTCATGTTGCCTGCTTGAGATACTCTGATGGCTTCAGTAAATTTAAATAAAACTCTGTTGGGTGAAAATAAAAAAGCAACTCATCTACAAGTTACCTACAATGACTGCATACAGTTCTTTGTGAAATTATCAATACCCCTTTAACATTACAACTAAAAATATCATCCTGTTTTATGGAGATTTTATGTGAGACCAACACAAAGTTTTAATTGTGAAGTGGAATAAAAGTCAAACATAAAATTTAAATTCATCTACAAATGTGTGCATTTCCATTCAGTCCTTCTGAGATGATACTTTGTAGAATGACCTCATACTGCTGTTACAGCAGTAAGTCATTTTGAGTATATCTCTACAAACTACACACATCAAGAAACTGATATGTTTGCCCATTCTTCTTCGTAAAATAGCTCAGGCTCACTCAGATTGGATGGAAACATCTGCACTTCATTTTTTAAGTTTTATTGTAGCTTTGGCTATGTGTCTCAAAGCTTCTACAACTTAAACAGGTTGGCTTCCTCAATCCACATTCACATTGGCTGTCACCAGCTTTCCTGTCCCTGTTGAAGGTAAGCATCCTCACAGCATAATGGTGCCAGCACCATTTTACAGCCTGTATAAAGTGTGTTTGAATTTGGTCATATTTTACACCTTTTTACAATTGTCCCCTTCATGACTTGTGAAAAACTTCTTATGGCTTTCTCCTCTTTCATAAATTCTAGATTTTCTACAACAACTGATTGTCCTGGCAACATCTCCCACCTGAGCTGTAGCTCCTCCAGAGTTACCATGTATGGTGCCTATCAGTGCCAAAATTTAGACTATTGCTGACTCAGCTGCGGCTACTTCCTTGTCGCAGGAGGCTATCTCATTCTGAAGCCAATTAGTGATCTGAAAAATGATAGTGTGGCGATGGTAACTGAGCGGCGACCGCTGGCAAATGAGAAGGAGAATTATCAGAATATAAAGGTACTTTTTATCAGTACTATGTGTTAATGTTTATAAACTGTCTATTTAGATCAAAAGTTTTGACATTTTGCTATACATTTCTCAGGTGTGGAAAAACATATATGATTTTCTCGTTTAAATAAAACTCATACACAGAAATTATAACTTAACGTCAGACAGACATGTCTACATGTTTATACCATGTTATATTACCATACAGGATTAATATTCTGCTCCTCCAGTCATTTTACTCATACTCTCACCATTCCTGACTAGTTTAGACTGTCGTGCTTTAAGAATTACACTTGGATGTCTGATGGAAGTTCATGCAGCTAAAGTCAGTTAGACTTTTGTTTACATGTATCTTTGAGCATTAATGTGTTAAAGGCTTGTAACTCGGTAAAAAGGTTTGATATAATTACAGGTGATTAAAATTTAATCAGGCAATCCAATTGCCTTGCACCTTTTAGGATTATAATGTTTTTCACGAAATTAACAACTTTTGTATAGGGTCCCATTTGTATCACTGTTTGTGGCTCAGTAGGAAGAGTAGTTGTCTTGCAATCGGAAGGTTGTGGGTTTGATTCCAGCTTCCTCCTGCTGTATGTCAATGTGCCCCTGGGCAAGGCACTTAACCTCAAGTTGCCTGTGTATCGGTGTATGAATGTGTGAGTGCGATTGGGTGAATGTGGCTCTAGCGGTCCTTTTAATAATTATTTTTAATTGGAGCCTATTAGATGGCTAATGGATTTGTAGCCATTTTCACAAAACAATTCTACACCAGAATCGGTTGACTTCACACCTTCTAATGTGTTTAGTGAACAGGTTTGTGGGGCGAGGAGGTTGTTGCTGTTGCACCATTTATTCCACCAAGCAAGCTAGTGATGAGACCTGCAGCTAAGTTTTAAACGAGTAATCTGGCCTTTGATGTAGTGAGCACATTCAGCCAACAACTAACAACTGCAGAGACATCGAGAAAAGTTTTACCAACAAATTATTCATTTTAATGCCAATAAATAATAAAAATGGCAAATGGACGTCTTATTTCTTATGGAGCAGAAGAAGAGACATCTGTGACTCATATTTTGTGTAATCCTCCGAATCATTAGTGAGGTCTTCCTCTTAACAGTTCCTTTTGTCCTACGACCGCAAGTAATTTTTTTAAGCTCATGTCTGTGGATATTTTTCTATTTCAGAATTTACAAGAAGTGTAATGGTAAACTTTATTAAATTAACTAAATCAACATAAAAAAAACAAGAAAAATCTGAGAATTATGCAGGGGTACAATAGTACAAAGCATAGTCATTAAGAAATTAGCGACTCAGCACTGGAGCAGGTGCACCATAGCAGGAAGGTTTTTCTTGATGAAACTGTTCTGAGTTCAGTTCCCGAGCTATTTACTGCATGTCTTCCCCTTCTCTTTCTGCCTTTCCTCCTGCCAAGATACTAATGAATAAAGGCCAATTGTGTCACAAGAAAGAAAGCAGTTTTTCCTAAGGTCAGGAGGTCCCATCAACAAACAGATGGTAGCTCAGAGCAGGAGTGGGTGAAGAGAAGCAGGGTCTGAAATTATGAAACATGTTAATGGAAAGTAAAATTAAATGTTTTCTATATCTTCTATTTAGTTTGTTTTCAACAACTTTCAATAAAATGCTTAGTAACTGTTAGGATATTTAAGGGAAGCTTTTTAACATTTACTTTGTGATGTAGGCTAATTTAGGCATCCATAACTGGTTTGGAAAAGGTCAGAGAGGCAGTGGAGCACACTGAGCGTGGCCAGATGGAGGAGAGGTAAGAGAAGAAGAGTGACTGAAGAAATACGATAATCAAAAACAATCATGTAAACAAAGAACAAAACGATTTCTAAAACAAAAACATAGCTGAATGCCTTTGTTGCAGTTAGAAAAGATTCTGAGGCAACTGGGAGCATGAAAATCAAACATTAAAATCTTTGAAATCCAAGAAAATCTGTTTAAGAAAGAACTGCATTAATAATAAAAGTATTGTATAAGTTTGACGTTGTGCATTTATTACTTTTTTAAGTAGGGCCTACTTTCTTGTGACCTCGAACCAACCCATAAACACACACCCCTTTTAGGCTGTTTTGAGTTTTCTTTAAATTAGGCTCATTACGTATTATTTGTGTTGAACAATCTAGTCAAGGTTTGAAGAGTATAGGTACTGTAGTTTTGGAGCAGGGTCAGTTCTTAAATAGTTCAGATGCAAAAAAAGGGCACTAATACAGGTCCTTCTCAAAATATTAGCATATTGTGATAAAGCTCATTATTTTCCATAATGTAATGATGAAAATTTTACATTCATATATTTTAGATTCATTGCACACTAACTGAAATATTTCAGGTCTTTTATTGTCTTAATACGGATGATTTTGGCATACAGCTCATGAAAACCCAAAATTCCTATCTCACAAAATTAGCATATTTCATCCAACCAATAAAAGAAAAGTGTTTTTAATACAAAAAACGTCAACCTTCAAATAATCATGTACAGTTATGCACTCAATACTTGGTCGGGAATCCTTTGGCAGAAATGACTGCTTCAATGCGGCGTGGCATGGAGGCAATCAGCCTGTGGCACTGCTGAGGTCTTATGGAGGCCCAGGATGCTTCGATAGCTGCCTTTAGCTCATCCAGAGTGTTGGGTCTTGAGTCTCTCAACGTTCTCTTCACAATATCCCACAGATTCTCTATGGGGTTCAGGTCAGGAGAGTTGGCAGGCCAATTGAGCAAAGTGATACCATGGTCAGTAAAACATTTACCAGTGGTTTTGGCACTGTGAGCAGGTGCCAGGTCGTGCTGAAAAATGAAATCTTCATCTACATAAAGCTTTTCAGCAGATGGAAGCATGAAGTGCTCCAAAATCTCCTGATAGCTAGCTGCATTGACCCTGCCCTTGATAAAACACATTGGACCAACACCAGCAGCTGACACGGCACCCCAGACCATTACTGACTGTGGGTACTTGACACTGGACTTCTGGCATTTCCTTCTCCCCAGTCTTCCTCCAAACTCTGGCACCTTGATTTCCGAATGACATGCAGAATTTGCTTTCATCCGAAAAAAGTACTTTGGACCACTGAGCAACAGTCCAGTGCTGCTTCTCTGTAGCCCAGGTCAGGTGCTTCTGCTGCTGTTTCTGGTTCAAAAGTGGCTTGACCTGGGGAATGCGGCACCTGTAGCCCATTTCCTGCACACGCCTGTGCACGGTGGCTCTGGATGTTTCTACTCCAGACTCAGTCCACTGCTTCCGCAGGTCCCCCAAGGTCTGGAATCGGCCCTTCTCCACAATCTTCCTCAGGGTCCGGTCACCTCTTCTCGTTGTGCAGCGTTTTCTACCACACTTTTTCCTTCCCACAGACTTCCCACTGAGGTGCCTTGATACAGCACTCTGGGAACAGCCTATTCGTTCAGAAATGTCTTTCTGTGTCTTACCCTCTTGCTTGAGGGTGTCAATAGTGGCCTTCTGGACAGCAGTCAGGTCGGCAGTCTTACCCATGATTGGGGTTTTGAGTGATGAACCAGGCTGGGAGTTTTAAAGGCCTCAGGAATCTTTTGCAGGTGTTTAGAGTTAAATTGTTGATTCAGATGATTAGGTTCATAGCTCATTTAGAAACCCTTTTAATGATATGCTAATTTTGTGAGATAAGAATTTTGGGTTTTCATGAGCTGTATGCCAAAATCATCCGTTTTAAGACAATAAAAGACCTGAAATATTTCAGTTAGTGGGCAATGAATCTAAAATATATGACTGTTAAATTTTCATCATTACATTATGGAAAATAATGAGCTTTATCACAATATGCTAATATTTTGAGAAGGACCTGTATCGCCCTTCATTAAACAAATCAAATAAAGCTTTCACAAATTCCAAATTCTGTTTATAAGATTCTGTTATTAGTGTAGAACAATCTAGTCCAGGTTTATAGTGTCTAAGTATTGTAGTTTTTGAGTTGGAGCAGATTAAAGATGTTGATTAAAGATGATGACAAATGAGGAGGAATTGCCCTTTAACTGTTTACCAAATCGAAGCATCAATCAGAAGCCAAGTTCAGCTTCGTCACCAGCCTGGGCATGATAGTCCCTAGCTTCTCCAATGCTAACACATTCTTCTCATTTACCAGTGCCGGCCAGTCAGTTATCAGTTCAAGCCTATCAATAATCAGATCGGAATGGATATAGCCTCCTGCAATAAAGAAGTAGCCACCACTTATTGCGCAATATTCTTTATTTTGACACTGATACCGCGCCATAACCATGAGTATCTTGGATGTTTTTATCCAGTGCTCTACTTGCCCAGCCACATTGTAGCCAGTGGTATGGAGTCAACCATTGTCAGTGTGTGAATGTGTGCTTGAATGGGTGGATGACTGATTGTAGTGTAAAATGCTTTGGTGTCTTTGGACTAGACAAAGCGCTATACAAGTACAGGCCATTTACCATTTAGAATACTTGACTTAACAGTACCATAGGATATGTTTAAAGCCTGAAATATTTTTTTAGAATCTAACCCTGCTTGAAACTTTTTCACAACTTTCCCCCTTGATCTGTCCAGTGCCTTTCCTGGTGTTTCATGTGAACAGCTGTGTTTGTTATAATATTAAATTATGCAGAGGGGTGCTATATGTATTTTCTCTAACCTCTGAAGCTAATCGGTTAAATTGTTATTTATTTAGGGGACCAGATTAAAGGGTGCTGAATACAAATAGATGCCACACTTTTCAGATCTTTGTTTGTGACAAATTTGGAAACCATTTTACTTTGCTGTTGGTCCACCACATTAAAACCCAATAGAATACACTGAAATATTTGGTTTCAGTGGTATTTTCAAACTCACACCGACAGTTTCAATTGTACAAATGTTGTATTATCTGTTGAACCAGAAGGCTTCAGTGCCACTCAGTCAGACCTGAAAAAGGCAATAAGTCTATTTTTAAATGAACTGGATTCCTGACACTTTATTTTCATCTTTCTCCCTTTACTCTCTGTTTTCCCCAGTGGATACATTAATCTCTTCTGTTTCAGGCACCAAACTACCTCTACAGACATTAATTTAGTCCAGAGATAGAGTAAGAATAAGCAGGGGCAGAGGTGAGAGAATTCAGGGAAAGCTGTAAGGTGAACTGAAGCCCTTAAAACAAAAAGTCATGTGATTTCTCACTAATCGCTTTAAAACATGTATAATCCTTGAGAAAATGCTTGAGTGAAACGTACTTGTCTTCAGTGCGGATTCGAAAACTTCTTTGACCCTGGAACGTTTTAAGCACAATGCAAGAAAGCACCTCATCCCTCAAATGAAGTGAAATCCTAAAAACCAACAGAACATATGTTACTGGTTAGGTGAGTCTTTCGGGTCCTCTAGAGTCCTGACATCACACAGAGCACAGTAGAGAAAAAAAAAAAAACGTTCATTTATCACAATACTGAGAGGCTTTATTATTTTCTAAACGCATCTTACCTTTGTGTTATCATTTTAATATGCAGCAGGGACACATTGCGCTTAGAAGTGTTCCAGAAGGTTGACTAAGAAACTGCTTGCTGTTGAGTCGGGACATGTTTTCATCCGCATCTGGCAAAACTAAAGCAGTAGCTGAGATCTTTTCAAGTCTGAGAACATTCAGATTTTAGTTTCCAGTTTTAGTCTCCCCTTAATTGTGTACACACAGCACAAACTTTGCTCTTTACGTCTTGTTTAACCCAATATCTACATTAGTTTCTACCAGGCCTTTAAGGGCAGACTTAGCCTTCATATTTCACTGGAGAGCTGCTTCCTTCATTATTATAATATCACAAATCCTCATGAGACAGAGCGTGGCTGTTGAACGACAAGGACATTTAAGTTAGTGGACCTATGTGGTTTGTTAGAAAAGGTTTCTTGACCCACTTTAATTGCTGTTTAATGAAAGGAAAGGCTGGTTTCCATGGTGACCGTCTAACCTTAAGTTCCCTAGATGAATTCATTGACCTGCAATAATGATAGTAAAAATATACCAATTATAGTCATAAATGGGTACAGGATACAGAGCTGAGTGGAAAATAAAGGTTAGTGACCTGATCCCAAATTTAAATCTCCAGTGAATGGTGGATTTCAGTGGATTTCATGCTGTATTACTGTCACTTGGAATGATAAGTGATATGATGTGCAGGTACATCTTCTTGTTTAAGCCAATCCTTGTTTACAGCTGGTCTTTTGTGGCTACTAAATGGACAGTTCGATTACTGTCAGAGGCTCAAAAAGAGCTAACAGTCTAATCGATGAACCAAAGCCTGATGCAATTCATTCAGTCGTAATCTTATTATACATTAACCTGTCACTATTAGTGCATTTTGTGATGTCTTATATTGAAAAAAAAATCCTAAAACGTAAATGTTGGGTTTGTGGGCCAAACATAGAAGTTACAAGTAATCTCAGAAATCAAGCTTATACATTGCATGCCTGGCGTTTACAGTCACTGAAGATGAGCATAAATCTTATTTTGACCATTTGAATTCCAGGGTGTAATGATTATGTAACAAACAGCTTCAGTAAATGTAAAAAAACAAATAATATGGTGCACAAGTTTTGATTGATCAAACTTAATTCCTCTGATACCGACATGGTTGAAACTATACATACAAGCTTTAATATTCACATACATTCACAAGAATTTTGGTTAAATGTCATTTATGGAGTTGCATCTTGACCAAACTCTTTTTATAGTCATCAAGCTTCGAAACTGCCTCTTTCTGACAGAATTGGTAAAGTGTATTTCCTGCCACAAACCTAATGTTAATGCAAAGCCCATATATTTCCAATAGGGTTGCAGAGGTTTAAGCTTTCCAAAAGTTTAATATTGCCCTGGTTTATGTAATCATAATGTAAGTTTACAGTTTTGATGTGTGTTTGGAATCATTGTCAAACACCCAGTTGTCCCGCTTTCAACCATCTGACTTAAAGTGTCACCCTGAGATTAAATGAGAATTATTAAAATGGCAGAAACCACCAAGAGTAATGCAGATCACAAACTGGAAGCTGTTGGAACACCAGTTTCACAGTCCACAATGAAGAAACCTAAACATGAACTCAGGGTCAAACCAGAAGGCTTCTGGAAAAACGTTTGATGGTTACAACACCAAGATTGAGTTATTTGGCCTGAAAGACAAAAAAGATCATTTAAAGGAGTCATTGTGAGGCTTTCAAACCCCAAAATACTGTGCCATTTGTCAACCATGGTAGTGGGAGGATCATACTGAAGATCTGTGAGCTGCCAGGGGTACCTGTGCATCACACGAAGTAGAAGGAGTTCTGAAAACAGAGTACTATCTCCTATAACTTCCTCTCAACAACTAGGAGAAGCTTGTTTCAAACTCATCCCAAAAAATGCATGAATGTTGGCTTTTTTATTGAAAAGGGGAGGTCAATATGAAACTCTTATAAAGATCTGACCTTGACCCAATTGAAAATTTATGGACTGTGCTTAAAACTCCAACCAGTTTAAAAAAACTCTACCAATTCTGCGAAGAAGAGTGGTCAAATATGCAGCCAGAGTCGAAACACAAATTACTAAGGTCCATTTTATCAAATTATAGTGCTGGTGTGTATGTATAATTTTTATACGTACTTATACCTTATAAAGTCCACAATCTAAACTGTGGTGTTGCTCTTGATTTTAAAACTCAGTGGATATGTTTCCCATATCATCATTCCACCCAGGAAAAAGAGCAGCTCATATAATATAATAAGAGCCTAAAATCAACGTGAGATCCATGCACCATGATGAGTGCATGAATCTTAATCGCAATGTCGGACCTTCTTAGTGCTCACAGAAACTCTCCCCTCTCTCAACGCGGTCTTCCAAACTACTCAAAAGGCTTGCTATTTTAAACTTTTATAGCCACAAACACATTTTCTCACAGATGTACACAAACATACTGTGCCTCTTTCCAGTATATTTATTTGTACTGAGTCTCCAGGGCTGATAACATACACACACTCACATCCATACATACCGACACAGTCAGACTGCAGCCCACTGACCAGCCAACCTCACTTGTTTTAGAACCTAGGAGTCCAGTTAGCTAAAGCTAGCATCAATCATTTAGCTGGTGGAGAACTGCTCAGTTGATGGGGTCGTCTATGGGTGAGGAACTCAGCCCTGCTCCACCATCCCTCACACCAAGGGGGGCTTCAGGAGCCAGGACTGTTGGGGCCCATGTTCAGAGAGCAAATGATGACTTCAATACGATGCTGGCTGACTGAGACCATAGGAAGAAAATGTTTGAAAAATATGCAGCCAAATAACAGCCTCGCTTATTAGGAGTTCTCACTGCATACTTATTATTCACAACTCATTTTAGCTGTGTGAAGAACACATGCCGAGATTTAGTGTCTAAAAAGCATACGTCTTCCTCACATCCCCATATGTGATCTCTAGTTCAGCTTGTTTATCTTAATTTAGTAAGGCTTTAATTTTCTACCTGTTGACCTTTTTCAGGACTACTAAGGGGTTTGATCTATTCCCAACATCCACTAAACACTTTGGCTTACCATGCAGGCTAAATGGGAATTAATTCTTCCCAACCTATTTTGCGCTGGGAAAACCTTTGGAGTGCTGAGAACCCCAACCTGTTATGAAAGAACATTCAACTGTAAAAGTATTGAGTCACCCCTTATTTCTCTTTGCTGTTTCTTTAGGAAGGTGAATATCAAAGTGTTTTAAGCTAAAACCTTGTTATATGGATAAACTAAGAAGAATGATGTAAAGACCTGTGGTTATATAATCATGTCTAACAGCTGTAGGATGCCTAAAGTTGTTTTGGTTTCATCAGCATTCATAAAACTGTCGTATTTTATATGAGCTGACTTGCTGGAAAAAGGATCAGAACAAGGATACATGAAAATTGGACATAGTGCTGCTTGATATTGGAAAGAACTGACATTGTGATTTACTCTAACCCTGCAATATATATTGTGATGTGAAAAAATACAGGAATTATCAACAGATGACTTGAATAACACTTAAGGTTATGCTGCCAAGCTGCCATCTTGTTGACGATTAACCTGCACCAATCTTACCTCTTTTTTGTGCATGTTACTGTAACATGCACGTGGTCCTCCTGGAAATATTTGTGTTTGCAAACAGCAACTTCTAATTTTGAACTCCTTAGTAATGACAGTGAGACACTGCATTATGCTTCACATCCGACAGCTCTGTTTGAACTTCTGCCTTGCATTTCTCATACACCTCCAGGATGGCCACCTGAGAAAAAAATGGTACATGATGGTATAACATAGCGTTTGTCAAGCGAGCTTATAATTTTTTTAAACCATCTTTGGAAACAGTATACATTTGTTTTGTGACCCTAGCCAGATAAAGCATGATAGCGTCCGTTATTTCTTTCTTCGTTTTGGAAGTGCCAAATAATTGCCGTGATTTTTTCTTATTCATTGCTCATTTTCAATATTGTTACTAGCGACTCATGTGCAGGCGTATTGTCTGATTCGGCAACTGATTAAGAGCAAATGTTGGATTGGTGGATCGCTGCACGCAGTGTGGTTCAGGTACCCTTGAAATTAGATAAGAACACATTGAGTTAACCCCTCCTTGAACCGCCACATTTACGTGGTGGAGGGGTTTGAGTGCCTGAATGATCCTAGAGGCTATGATGCCTGGGGCTTAAATGCCCTTGGTAGGGTCTCCTACGGCAAACAAGCTCTGGGTGACGGGTCAGACAAAGAGCGGTTCAAGATGCGTTCATGAGGACCACTAAATCGAGGCATGTGACGTTGCCTGGTACGGCAGAGCTGGGGTTTCACCCTGGAGCCAGGCCTGGGGTCGGGACTCGTCAGAGAGCACCTGGCGGCCAGGTTGGTCCTTGCAGGACCCAGCCGGGCCAAGCCCGAATGAGAGACGCGAGGCCATCCCCCAGTGGGCTCATCATCAGCAGGGGGAACTATGAGGAAACTGGACAAAGAGGATCGGGCAGCAGACGAAGGTGGAGACCTCGGCGACTCAATATCCGGATGCTTAGACTGACTCTAGGGATGTGAAATGTTACCTCGCTGGAGGGGGAAGGAGACTGAGCTTGTGCAGGAGGTCGAGAGATATTGACTAGAAATAGTCGGGCTAACCTCCATGCACAGCGTGTGCTCTGGAACCCAGCTCCTCGAGACAGGTTGGACTCTCTTCTACTCTGGAGTGGCCCGCATGTAGAGGCGGTCGGCTGGGGTGGGTTTGCTTGTTGCCCTTCAGTTCAGCCATCTCCTGTTGGCGTTTACCCCAGTGGATGAGAGGGTCGCATCCCAGCACCTCGGATAGGGAACGTGTCTCTGTTGGTCGTTTCGGCCTACGGGCCGAGTGGTAGTGCGGAGTACCCGGCCATCTTGGTCTCCGTGTCGGGGGTGCTGCATAGTGCCCCTCTTGGGGACTCCGTTATTCTACTGGGGGACTTCAACACCCACATGGGAAATGACAGTGACATCTGGTAAGGTGTGATTGGGAGGAATGGCCTCCCCGATCTGAATCCGAGTGGTGTTTTATTATTGGACTTCTGTGCTAGTCACGGATTGTCCATAATGATCACCATGTTCAAGCATAAGGGTGTTCATCAGTGCACTTGGCACCAGGACACCATAGGCAGGAAGTCAATGATAGACTTTGTTGTCGTGTTGTGATGGAAATTATTTTATTACGTCTCACTTCTGTGAACATCTGTGTTAGGGAGTAAGCTGTAAAAGCCATTATCAGAAGTTTAATGGTTAAAACCCACAGTTAGGATGATGTGTTGGGAAGGACAAATGGGTTCCTAGATAACTTTGTCACCTCTGAACTCGAGAAGGGTCTGGGGTCGTAAAACACAAACTCTTTGAAGTTTAGATAACACTGTCATGTTCTGGTATAAATACTGTGTGTAAATGTTGATCGGGGCTCTGTTTCACTGACTAACCTCAGTGTCAGGGTCTTCAAACGCTGAATGCCTTTGAATAAAACTTATAAAGACAAAGTCCGGATTTTCTCTTGTTATGAGTCAACTTCTACCCTCTTTGATAAGAAAATTCCACAACAATTTTAGCGTCACGAACAGGTTCTAACGTGCAAGAGGAGACCGCAGGAGGGGCACACGGACGCCTGGCCAGCCTGAGAGTTGTTCTCAGTCCACTTCCATTTTACGGAGGGGAGTTCTGCTGCCTGCCTGTGGCTTCTGGCCGATTGGATCCGAACTATTTGTCTTCAAATATATCTGGGTGAGACGTTGCTGTGTATGATATAATGTATATTATTATTTTTTATTACACATTAACCATCATCTCCTAACTAATTAATTAGGTTCCAGAGTTGCGAGAGGGAGGACATCAGCTGCGGGCCCGGTCACCCTGTTAGGAAAACAGGGAGGTTCTCATTGGTAACAATGGGATAAAGCAGAACACAGGGTTTTGCGGGTGGTTTTTAGCAATTTTCTACACCTCATAAAGGAGAAAAGCCTGACGGCAGACGTGCCACTGAATGGGTAAAAAAAAATGGTTCCGGAACCTTGAGGCATCAGGAGTGTCTCCTTCTTCATACTCTGATTTATAAAATAATGAAAGGAAAAAGTGGGGATGATTGTGTTAAATGTGCTTTAATTTGGAAGATAAGTTTGGTTTTTCACAGCATGGAAGTTTGAGTGTAAATAAGTTAAATAGTTTAAATAGTTTCAAGTAAAACAGTTGATGGAAAAATAAAAAAAAACATAAGAAAAAGATTAAAAAGCAGAGAGTGCATCAATTAAGGGGTTAAAGAGTTAAAACTTTCCTGAAGGAAGTTTCGTTTGTCTTAAATATTGCGATCAGTCGTAAAATAAGGTAAAAGTGAAAAGGGGCATTAGAGAGTCGAAAATAAAGTTGTTTTAGAAATGAGTATAGTGCATGTTGTGGAAGGAAGTGACAGGCAGGGGGACAACTGACTGACTGACTGATAATATTTCTTTGTGCAAAATCTGAACCTATACTAAACTTTTTCTTCTGCCTCTCTCACACACAAATACACACATATATGGGATTTGAGTTCAACATCTGCGTTTTTGAGTCTGGATTTTAGAAACCTGCCCTTCTCCATGGCTACTCCGCCAGAGACGCTTCTCCAGCACGGCCTGAAAGAGAGAGATCTGCCTTCCTGCATGTTGAAAATTGCAGTGTGACTTTCTACAAGAAAAAAAAAAAAAACTCAGAAGAAGTCTGGACCCACTGAGATGGACAACGATCCATGCTGTTTGCAAGAGCCAGAAGAGTGATACACTGGATTTATATTGAAAGCATCTTATGCGGGCAGAAGAGAAACCGGAGCAAAGTTTCTTCTTTCTCCCTCCTGGAGAAGTTAAAGTGGACAAAGAATGATTGAATGTCTCACCAACAGACCTGGGAAGGACCTGGTTGTTTTTTGGACTGATAGAGAACTGTGCGCCATGACAGTCTGACTCTGGAGCGATTTAGAAACTGAGGGGGGTAACGTACAAACACACACACACATTTGCATAAAACTTTTCCTATTTTCTGCAATGAAGAACGCTTATTAACCGCTGCTCATGTGACGCTTGCTTGACGTTGACAGATATAGCGGGTTAAAATATTATTTTAGGGTTAGAAAAGTATCTTTAAAAGGGTGATAACTTAACTCATTTGATACTTTCCAGTTAATTCTTTCAGAGAAGCAAGTTCTCTTTTGTCGTGGAATATTCAGGGTCAAGTATTCTAGTTATTAAAAGTTATTAAAAGCAGAGGAAGTTACAACATCTCCAAAACTCAGCAGTAACCATGTGTTTCTCTGTTATTCTCAGGACAGATCTCATGAAGGAGCATTTTTAAAACCCAGCACATGCGTAAAACCTGATGGGTTTCTCCTTCAGGTATTATTTTCTGTTGTCAGAGTTTGTATCCCATAAATCTAATGGGTAGAGACCTCATTAAAACAGGCTTAGTTTTACTGCAGATGGTCTTCATACAGTCTCTGACACAGTACTTACAGTTTGGTGCAGTTTTTGTCCGCAAGTGTTAACTGACGCTTATGGAAAGTACAAATTCATTGTTTTTCACAGCAGCTGCTGGGAAGAGGTTATATTAGGTTTTTTTCTTACCTCTTCTGATTCATGCAGCGTGTTGATTTACACTGTACCTTATATCAGGTCCTGACAAAAAACTATGAAAGGCTTGGTTCTGCAGTTTCCTTTTTTCTCCCTTTGGGGAAGGAAAGAGAAACCTGATCAGTTCTGTGTTGCATAGAAATATTAAAACACTAGTTGTTTTCTAAGATATCACCAGCTAAAAACTTTTAAAACTTTGAGAGTAATTGGTTTTGTTAAACACATTTCCCTTGGTACAACAAACCTTTAAAATGAGAATGAAAAATTGGGTTATTTAGAAAGAATCTGATTGGACAGTGGTACCACACAAAAATTAAACTAATCTCATGTTTCCTAAAAGACTCTGCATGAAAAGGCCTTCAGAACCGTGGAGTTATTTTCCACCACAGTACTAAGTTTTTTAAGCATGCTTTTTCTTTATTTTAAAACAGATCTGGTTTTTGTTTTGTTTTTGGCTTTTTAGCATAATGATGTCTGAAGCTTCTTATGAACTGTGTTAGGAGCAAATATGATCTGAGGTAAATTAGGAGCTGTGAACTAATAATTTTAAATCTGATTATTGTCCAAGCAGAAATAATATATTTAGCCAATCCTTCAATCTCTGCAGAAAGTTAACACCATTGTTTAATGCAGTAGTACTCAACTTGTGGTTCCTGGACTCCTGAAGCCTGTAAGCCATAGATTTTAGGTCCATAAAATTATAATATTTAATTAAAGGTAGAACGATTACCTATTAAAATAGATCTAAGCCAATGATAAGTTCCAGTCATTTGGTGGCTTTGAAATGCAATAATACTCAAAATTTCTACTCTGGGGAACACAGATTGGGGTTGAAGAGTTTTGTTTTGGAACCAAGGTCAAGATTTGTATAACAGAATCAAGACAAGTAAAATCCTTCATTTTAGGAAAAGAAAGGAAATAATGGCTCTCTTAACAGTAAGAGGATGGTCGACTCAAACTCAAGTCTCCTTGTTTGATTTCTTAGGGTTTAAAGATTAAAGGAATACATATGAGTACAAAGGTACACAAGGTGATTTCAGATTACTAAGAGATAAAATATTGGAACATTTATCAGCATTTGGATTGTAAAAGAAGGGTTCTAGTAATATGTTTTCCCCAACTCTCAAACTTTAAATAGTCCAAATTAAAGAAAATGATGTTTGTTCTTTTTGAAACACTATGTGGGAAAAAGTCCAGTTTGGAGACAAGCTTCTTATCTTAATTTCTGATTAAGTCAAACACTGCAGATTTTGTTTAGTTTGGGTATATCATAAAAATGTCAACGCCGACTTTTCTAATTTCTCCTCGGGGATCAATAAAGTATCTTTGAATTTGAATTTAATTGAATTAAATACTTATTTGCATTTAACCTGAAATTCTGCAATACAGCTGCGATCAAATTGAGCCAAACAAAAAGAGAATTATAACAATAACTCTCAGGATTGTAGTTATTATTATTACAGAGTTACAGTACAAAGAATTAGCAAAAGGTTTCAGCATCAGTAAATTTGGATTCATTTAAGAGAAAACTGTTGCTGTGCTTCTAAATACTTTGAGATTTTTTGGACTATGTGCACTCATTTTTAAAAAAAGATCCTGACGATTGTCATAACAAAATTGATCAATTATAGCATTAAAAGATATGGTTGAGAAAACATATTCTGAAAAGAGATTGTTAAAAATTTCTTTGAATTCTTGAAGCTTCAAATTTGGCCATTTGTCTGTCTTTGATGTTTTGTCTTTGTTTTGTTGGACTGAATATTTGATTATATGTTGCATGAAACAATAATCCATGTTTAGAATAATGTTTCTAAATCCCAGATTGATTAAAACTTTGAGTTTTCAGGAGAGTTAAGAAGCAGCTTGTTTCTGAGGTAGGTGCATGTTAACAGCTTTGCAGTTTAAGGTTCACTAATATGGGTTTGAATGAAGAAACTGTGGGTCCGCCCATAGGCTGCCAATCAGACGTTAGTTCAGCCTGACTCCGCCCACCTACCAGGTTGGTTCATGCCTTTGCTGTCATGGTAACGCTCAGCACCTCCCTTCCTGAGTTTTAACACTGTTTAAGAGACAATAGAATCAAAATGCTTGTAGTGATTGTTGCCTTAAAAACATGTTTTTTTGTATAATAATTAAGGATGTAGCATGACATTTAGATTTTATGTGTTTTATTATTAAAAGGTTAATGAAATAGTTTAAACTAGTTTGAAGAATTAGTTTTGCATGCACAATCATTGGTGATTTATTAGATTGAACGTTTCCCTGGTACCATTAAACTAGCTGACAGTTCAAGATATGCAAGAGTAAGGAATATATTTTTGATAAAGAATCAGAGTCATGACTTTATACATGGTGGGAATTATTTATTAGATCCGATTTTGTAGGGTTTATGCATCTGAATTACATTAGATGTCCATTAATCTAATACTCATCTTTATACAAGACAAATCAGGATGATATGTGACTAATTTCTAAGTGAGACATTGATGAACTGAATAATTAAAGTTTGTGTTTAGTTGTTAATGGAACTGAATTGCAGGTAAAAACATCTGGATTTTCTTTATGTTGCTTTCATTAAATTCATAGTGACACATAGTTATGTCAGAATTCATTTCTTTGGTTCTATGTAATGTGATCTTGGTTACTAGAACATTTTTGTACCAACTTTTTGCTGGATTGTCGCATGGGTTGGACCCTGCGCAGGAGAGGGGAATGTCAGAATAAAGTAACATGGGGTTCCAAAAGTTGTAGCACTCATGGGAAAAAGGGTAGCTCAGACCTCCAGTGAGGACTTAGTGACAATGCGAGAGAGACGTTGTACTTTGTTTCTATAAATGGTGCATAGCTCCCTAAGACCACATTCTGAAAACCTCTCTGAAATTATGGTGTTGATTCTTTTGTGAAATTTTACATCTCCACAGATTAGACCATTTTTGAAATTATTTTTGGGTATTCTGAAACTATGAAATATGGACCTGTAATCAGACCTTCCTCAAACATCATGTCACATTTTTGATATTCAGAATATTTAGCTGATGGTCACTGCTAGTATATCAGGTGAAGTCAGAAGATCAATTCTTTTGATTTTGTTGGATGTTTTGATGAAGTTCATGTAGTTAAGCACTTAGGTTTGAGAATGGGACTTTGAATTGAAAAAGTGTTGTGAAGGCTCTACCTATTGTTCTCACTTATATGAGATTGAGACAAAGGACACAGGCAAATCTCAGTCCTTTTGAAGTGCTGTGTGGCAGGTCTCCTAATTTGGACATGGGGATATTGCCAAAATAATTTTCTTCCACATCTTTGTGTGAAGATAGGATGTTGTTTTACTGTCAAAACCTGTCCACTGTGTTTTCTCAAGTTTCACAGATGGTGAAGGCTGCATTACCAGAAACAGCCACTTCCACCCTCCAGTCCTTTATTCCTGGCAACTGGATTCTGCTCAGAGAATTTAGGAGAAAACACAGGAAGTCCAGGGCTGGAATGGCCCATATCAGATCCTACTAGACACCCAGGAAAGCTGCAGGAAAGCTCCAGCTCCCCCAGCTTCATCTGGCTTCCAGGACAAGTCATCTTCCAACTGGATCATCAATGGCTTGACAGGTTTGAGGACAGCGGACCACCACAAGACAAAGAACTGTAAGCTGATCACTGGCGAGTGATTGAAGAGGTGGTTGAAGAACACTGTTCTTACAAGGGCACAATAATCCCTTGGGCAGTGCAACGTTATTTCAGAATCTACTTAAGGCCATCGCATTGCCTGAAAGTTAGAAATCATAAGGTCATTTGCCTCACTGCACACACACACCGCAGTGAGAGGGAAGACCTCTACACATTGCACATAACCTTTCTCTGGATGATGGACTGGTGACGTCTGCAACAGAAATACAGTCAAATATGCGCCATGATGCTTATTCTCCTTAATTTCTTAACATTTGGTGGCTACTAGGGGCTCCTTTGCCTGGACAGCAAGGGTCAGCCAAATTCTTTTCTCCCACTTTGACAGCGAGACTGACTCTGAGGAGGAAATCTCGGATGCTTTTATCTAACTTTTATGTTTATTGCTTTATATTTAACATTATGGTATTATTACAAATTTGAATGTGTTCATTTCCACCGTTGTTTAGTTGGCCTATGGAAGCCTAACTTCCAGCAGGTTACAGTTCCTGTTTCTAAATATATTTCTAGAGGAACTTCCTACGACTGCCCACCTGTACCAGACTGGTAACAGGGCAGCTTGAAGCCACTCAGGAGAGACAGCAGGATTTTTTGTTTTTTAAGTTGTGTTTATAATTTGTTTTCTTTGGAAAAAACTGTTTGCTTTCAGTACCAGAAGAAAGGACATACCACTTCAAGGTCACGATGCAGCTATATGGAAGATGGTCTGTTCTGATGCTAATGATTGGTATTGCAAGTATTTTTATAACTCTTGTGTTCATTTTGGAAAAGGTACAGCAAAGACAACGTGTGGTTAATCTGACTAATAATACTCATCAGCAGATTCGAAGAGAGATTCATCACTTTTCTGACTACTATGATCATACTGATAATGTTTGGTGGCAAATGATGCATCAAAACTGTGAGGAATTATAGTGTAAGGGAAAGCAGAAATGCTAGTAGATTTTCTAGTGAGATTAATTTAACATGTGCGTCTACAGGAACTCTTTATAGAATTCGGGGTAATAGAAATCTGATTAAAGATCCAGATATTTGTATTACACAGGAGGAAAGTACACCTTATTTCCTTGGGAAGACAGTAGGTTGCGAAGCTATTATATCTGTTTTATGTGCTTTAATCAACAGACATAAATTTGAGTCATGTCCTATCAGAACTGATCCTTCTACTATTTCAGGATCTTTGGTCCCTGATCCCTTTGTGTTAACTTTTAATCTTACTGCTTTATCTGAGGAAGGTTGCACTGTTCTAACTACGGAGCAGCAGGCTATAATAACTATGAGTTTGCAAAATAGAATGGATTTGGATTATCTGTTAGCTGAGAGGGGTGATGGTTTTGAAGAATTTTCCTTTAGTTGTGATTATCTTGTAATCAGAAGAAGGGAGTGTGATGGAAATTATTTTATTAAGTGTTCCAAAGTGTGTGACTTTTAGGTTACCTCACTTCTGTGAACATCTGTGTTAGGGAGTAAGCTGTAAATGCCATTATCAGACGTTTAATGGTTAAAACCCACAGTTAGGATGATGTGTTGGGAAGGACAGATGGGTTCCCAGATAACTTTGTCACCTCTGAACTCGGGAAGGGTCTGGGGTCGTAAAACACAGACTCTTTGAAGTTGAGATAACACTGTCATGTTCTGGTATAAATACTGTGTGTAAATGTTGATCGGGGCTCTGTTTCACTGACCTCAGTGTCAGGGTCTTCAAACGCTGAATGCCTTTGAATAAAACTTATAAAGACAAAGTCCGGATTTTCTCTTGTTATGAGTCAACTTCTACCCACTTTGATAAGAAAATTCCACAACAGTGTAATCAGACCTTCGGCCGTACGTCTTGGACACTCGGTTGAAGAGAGGGGCTGAGCTGTCCACTGATCACCACCTGGTGGTGAGTTGGATCCGCTGGAAGAGGAGAAAGCCGAACAGACTTGGCAGGCCCAAGCATATAGTAAGAGTCTGCTGGGAACGTCTGGCGGAGCCCTCGGCCAGGAATGTATTCAATTCCCACCTCCGGGAGAGATTTGACCAGATTCCGGGGGAGGCTGGAGACATATGCCCCTTTTCCACTGGCTCGATTTGGTCTGACTCGGTTCAACTCGGCTTGCTTTGTGAGCATTTCCATTACTATTACTTCAGTACCGGTACCTACTTTTTTGGTACCTCCTTCTTAGCAGGGCTAAGCAAGGCCAAGTCGGTACTGTACGTAACGTGAACAAACGGCTGTTCACTGATTGGCCATGGGCACAGCCAGCCGAAGAGTCGACCATCGTACAAAAAACCTCGCAATTTTCAAACGTGCATTCAAGCGACTGAGAGAAACATATGATGGAGTCCAGAGTTATCCGGAGAAGTTATTTTTAAGTCATTTTTCCTAATACTTTCTATTTTTGGACTTTTGTCATGACGCATTGCCATGGCAACGGGGTTGTTTCTTACAACCGGGAGCAGCTGATTAATATCTCAAAAGCTCAAATAATACTTCAACTACAATCCCAAATCCGTGATGAGTTGAAAAGGAGATGCCGTGGATGCAGAGCAGGAGTAAAGAGAAGAGAGAGAAGGAGGAAGTTCAAACCATCTCTTCCATTGATTATGATGGGCAATGTGAGATTGTTGGGAAACAAGTTGGATGACGTCCAAGCCCTACAAAGGACCCAGCCAGAGTACCGGGCATGCAGTATTATGTGTTTTACTGAGACATGGCTGCAGGATCATATCCCCGACTCCAGCGTCTCTCTGCCGGGCTTTTTAACCATACGAGCAGACAGAGATTTACATAGGAGCGGCAAATGTAAAGGAGATGGACTGGCAGTACTTGTGAACAACAGATGGTGTAATCCAGGACATGTAACTGTGAAGTGTCATCTCTGCAGTCCAGATATTGAACTGTTGGCAGTAAGTTTTCGTCCATATTATTTACCCAGAGGGTTTACCAGTGTTATTTTGGCAACAGTTTACGTTCCACCTTCCGCTGTTGCCGGCACTGCATGTGATGCCATCAGCTCAGTTGTTGCTAAGCTACAGACACAAAACCCCAATGCTTTTGTGGCAATTTCTGGTGATTTTAACCATGCTTCACTCTCTGCTACACCTCCAACGTTTCAAAGGTTTGTCAGCTGCTCTACCAGAGAAAACAAAACATGGGATTTGTTTTATGCAAATGTCAAGGACTCATACATCTCTACAGCAAGACCTCCTCTAGGCAAATCAGATCACAATCTTGTTTTTCTCTGCTCGAAATATAAGCCCCTTGTTCAGAGGCAGCCTGTAATAAAGAGGACTGTGAGAAAATTGTCACAGGAAGCTGAAGAAGCTCTGCAAGGTTGCTTTGAGGCTACAGACTGGGACTGGCACTGTGCCAGCCACATGGAGAGGACATCAATGCCATGACTGAGTGTGTAACCGACTATATAAACTTCTGTGTGGATAACATCATCCCCACCAGATGTTTCCCAATAACAAACCTTGGATAACCAGTGACCTGAAGGAGCTGCTTAACAAGAAAAAAAGAGCCTTCAGAGAGGGAGACAGAGAATTATTGAGGAGTTTACAGAAGCAACTTAAAGTCAAGATAAGGGACAGCAAGGAGGTGTACAAAAAGAAGCTGGAGAGCAAGCTCCAGCAAAACAAAATCAGAGATGTGTGGACAGCGATGAAGAAGATCACGGGCTTCAGGCAGAGGGACGATCGGACCGATGAAGGTCTGGACAGAGCCAATGAACTGAACACATTCTTCAATAGGTTCAGTTCAGAAACAAGCTTTGCATCATTCTCTCCTGCTCACAGCCAAACAGACATCCCACCCTCCTTTGACCCACAGGACCCACAGCTGTCCAGTAACACCTCAAATTTTTTATCTTCCACCTCAGCCCTAGACCCTTCTGCTTCTACATGTTTGCCTTCAACCATATCAGAAGATGCTGATGCTTCATTTGCTTCCTCCTTCCACCTGTGTGTCTCAAGAAGTCAAGTGAAGATGCAACTAGAGAGACTGAATCGGAATAAGGCTGCAGGTCCAGATCATCTCAGCCCTAGAGTCCTGAAGGCCTGAGCAGAGCAGCTCTGTGGGATTCTGCAACCGTCTTCAACCGTAGCTTGGCCCAGAAGAAGGTTCCGGTGTTGTGGAAGACCTCCTGTCTTGTTCTGGTACCAAAGAAAACTTACCCATCAGTCCTCAATGACTATAGACCTGCTGCCCTGACATCCCACATCATGAAGGTCCTAGAGAGACTCCTGTTGGCCAACCTGAGTAAGCAAACAGTAAACCATCAGGACCCCTTTCAGTTTGCTTATCGCTGTGGAGTTGGAGTTGAAGATGCCATCATACACCTGCTTCAACAAACTCACTGTCATCTGGACAAAGCCAGCAGCACTGTGAGGATCATGTTCTTTGATTTCTCCAGTGCATTTAATACAATCCAACCTGATTTGCTTTGTCAGAAACTCCAGAAGACTCAGGTGGAGGCCTCACCAATCTCCTGGATCAAAGACTACCTGATAAACAGACCACAGTTTGTGAGACTGAAGGGTTATGAGTCTAACCAGGTAGTCAGCAGCACAGGAGCACCACAGGGAACTGTACTCTCACCATTCCTTTTCACTCTGTACACCTCAGACTTCCAGTACAAGACAGACTCCTGTCATCTGCAGAAATACTCGAATGATTCTGCAGTCGTGGGGTGGATCAGAGATGGACAAGAAGCTGAGTACAGGAAGGTGGTGGACCGCTTTGTGGCATGGTGTGGAAACAATCATCTCATCTTGAACGTGACTAAAACAAAGGAAATGATTGTAGATTTTAAGAGAAACAGGAATAAGTCAAAAACTATTTCTATCATGGGAGAAGAAGTGGAGGAGGTGGAGGACTATAAATACCTCGGTGTTCACCTGGACAACAGACTAGAGTGGAGATGCAACTGTGAAGCCATCTACAAGAAGGGACAGAGCAGACTGTACTTCTTGAGGAAGCTGGGGTCCTTTGGTGTTTGCAGCAAGATGCTGCATATCTTCTATAAGTCTGTTGTGGAAAGTGTGATCTCTTCTGCCATCATCTGCTGGGGAAGCAGCATCAGAGCCAGGGACTTAAAAAAGCTCAACAAGCTGATAAAGAAGGTTGGCTCTGTTCTGGGGACTCCTCTGGAACCTCTAGAGATCATTGTGGAAAGACGGATTCTTCATAAAATGAAGAACATTATGGAGAACCCTGAGCATCCTCTTCATGAGACTGTCCTACAACAACAGAGTGTCTTCAGTCAGAGGCTTCTTCAGATCTGCTGTAAGACGGAGCGCTACAGGAGATCCTTCCTGCCCACAGCCATCAGCATCTACAACGGCTCTTTGAGGAAACCCTCATAATGAGCTACAACAACATTTAATTTCCCTTTGGGATTAATAAAGTATTTTTGAATTGAATTTGAATTTAATTTTGCCTTGGAGCAACAACGAGGTGTAATCTTCTCTGGCGATCATAGGAGACTGCAATATTCAGGGGCAGCTGGATGGGGCGACAAGGAATGAAAAGGTGTTTGCTGATGTAGCCGATCAAATGGCCAGCCAAGGTTTTTACCGCACATCGCGGCAGTGCTTCATTCATTGTTATGCAGCATGACACATGATGCTTTGAAGCCGCACCTCCAGGAAGTGTTCCCTTCAGCGGAGCGAAAGCGGGTCTATGGAATGCAACACACAACGTGCAGAGCCGTGCGGAGCTGTTCCAGGCTGGCCAAATTAAGCCAGTGGAAAAGGGGCAATAGAGTCCGAGTGGACCATGTTTTTCGTGTCTATTGTCGATGCTGCCGCCCGTAGCTGTGGCCATGAGGTCTGCGGTAGAAGGTGACATGGGAGTGGATTTTCTCTCCTGTCCCGTCCCACTCCTGGTAAATTGACTCCCACTCCCGTCCCGCTCCCATTCAGAACGACTCCCACTCCTGTGCCACTCCCATTTTTGTTTTTTTAATTTAGTCTTTTGGCAATTTCTTTCTTTGAAGGACCAGTTAGGTCCCTGTTTTTAGTTGTCTTAAAGGCCAGTTAAAGTAAAAAGAATAATAATGAAGAAATAATAAAATATCAAACAAGGAAACAGGCCATGCCTATCTTAGTTGAATAAACAAAATGTACATAGTTGTATTTTACTTATTTATTAAGTGATTGTTTCCTTTGAACAATGACATCACTTTTATGTTTCAAAGTTGCTGGAACAAAAGAAAAATGCACCTAGTAAGAGAACTGTACTTGTTGAACAAAAGGCCAAAAAGGCATTACCTTCATAATTTAGAAACTGTACCTCAATGGTTCACAGCCCTGGTCCTCAAGGACCCCTTCCCTGCAGGTTTTAGATGTGTGTCTGCTCCAGAACACCTGATTTAAATTCTGACATGACCTCCTATACAGGCATCAAGAATGGAGGGTCAAACTGGACAAAATTAATACAATAAAATCATCGTTAAATAAATGAATGTTGTGAATGTCCCATAAGTGAAGTAAATGTAACATGAAAGAAATGTAACATTAAATGTGCCATTAAATTAAAGGTACCATTTATTTATTTAATACATCATTAGAAACAATAAATGTACCATTATGTCATGAAATTGACTATTATGCAATTAAATGTGCCACTGAATAATTAAGTATAATTTTAAAGACGACATGACATAATTAGTGGTACACTTAATATTTAATGATGTATTAAATAAATTGTACATTTAATGGTACATTAAATTTTTTTCTATTTCACAACATATTTATTTTATATCTTCCCTTGATGAAGCCTTTCTATACGAAGCCCACGAGGGGACAAGGGGGATTTTTTCTCTTTTTACGTTCTCACGCAATAGTCTTTGCATTATTTCGCAATACTTTGTGGGATAGTTTCCAAACCAGATAACTGCAAAAATGAAACAAACACTACACCCGTTTTGAGATTTATTGAGTTTTATTTTGAAATCAGCATTAAATAAAATTATCTTCAAATCAGACTAAAAGACAAACTACTGAACAATAATACTGCACGAAACCACATCTGTGACACTTTGTTTGCTTATTACTGCTGCATGATGTCTACTTTTTTTGTACGCCATTAGTGTTTTTGTTTTTATCGTGATTTGAACGGTTCTTCTTATCCTAAGCATTTAATCGCATTGTTGACTGCGTGTTAACCTGCATATGACAAATAAACCATATCAGTCACATATCAGTGTTTGTTTTATGAGCAGTTTGTCATCTGTGCTGCTGTTCCAAAATGCCGAACGCAAAAGTATTGCGTGGGGACGCAAAAGTAATAAATTTCCCCATGTCCCCTCAGGGGCTTCCGTACCTTACTTCTTAAATCTTTAGTGTACATGCAGCAATTTTGTTGGCCAGATGAGACTTGACACATGATGGTACTTTTGGTTTGATGAATGAAGAGATGCAGGGCTGATTTAATCCAGAATCTGTCTTACAAGTGTCCCTTAATCACTGGTGAACTTGATTACAACTAAACACGTTTTACAAGCAGCAGACTGCGTGTTAACACCGCTACATTCAACTCTCCTGAAGTTCGGTAATATTTGCGACTTTCTTGTCAGCTCTATGAGTTTAATAAATAAGTCCTTACTTCTGACTTTACGTTACAAATCCAATTTTACCACGTCCAGTTCTCCACCTGCGTTTGCTTCCTCCATTCTGAACGCAGGTGGGAAACATCGAGCAGAAGCACTGTTGGCTTGTGGTTCGTGTAGTTCGTTTGACTCGCATTATAGTATAGGCTTCTTGGAAAAAAACTACACAATGGCGGCATCGATTCAAGTTTTTTTTTTTTTCTTAAAGTTTATAACAAAGTATCTATTTTACATTTCTAAAGACAATTGATCCTAGTTTATTTTCGCTCCTATTGGTTAGCTCCCGCTCCCGCCTGCTCCCGTTCATTGTTTTATCCTGTACCGTCCCAATCACGTGATCTTTACTGATGCTGTCTCCGGTCCCGCGGGATTCCCGTGGGAATCCCTTGACCCGTGGGACTCCCGAAAAAATGTCAGCCTCTAGTCAGCGGTGCCTGTCGCGGCAGCAATCCCCGAATCAGGTGGTGGACACCGGGGGTAAGGGATGCTGTCAAGCTGAAGAAGGAGTCCTATCGGCTGTGGTTGGCTCGTGGGATGAGCATTTATTTAAATCAGCCTAATGACATATGGGGAGGTTGTGAAGAAAATTGCACTACACCTTCAAACCAGCAGATGCCATTACTCATTTACACCATTTAAAAGACTATTAGCTAATACATTTTTGTTTGTTTGTTTGTTTGTTTCAACTAATAAATAATAGATCACAAGCAGCTTTAGAGTTATACAGTTGATTCATTCCTTCCATTATTATATATTCTTTAAATTGTACTGGATCCATAAGCAGGAAAAGTTTCAATTAATAATTTTTTATTTTTTTTACCAACCTGCAGTTGTTGTTTTACAGCTACATGATTCATTTACAATAACTACTGAACACTGATTAACAAGTATATTTATTTTATTATCATCAGGTAAACTCATTTAAGACAACTGTAGAAAATGTTTTTTGGTAAAAAATGTATCAGAATAAAAAATCTGATAATCAGTCCTGTATAATTATAAGCAAATATTTATATAAAGTAGAAGATGCATAGACAGTAGAGCAGACGATGGCAAAAAAACATGTATTTGTATTCTAGCCTGCACCTTTAATGAAGCTTCTGGTGCCAAGTCTCGCTGCACACAGGTCCGCCGCGTTGACAAATCCCGGGGAAAGCTGAAAAGACCATCTCCTGAGTAGGACCATTTACGCAGGAAAGTAAAGCCCCGGGAAAGTGAAATTACCCATGTAAATTTGTATCGAAAGGCACACTGGGCTTTATAATGCCTGGGGCTTTTTTACAAAAATATTTTGTTAAATTTGAGCATTTTTAAGACTGTTCTTTAAAAACCATGAAAACCTTAACTACAAAAAATGTCAAATCATATGAAATGGTTTAAATACATGGTAAATGCAAAATGGTTGTATGCATTCCCAAATGGGCAAATTGACCTGTAGCCCTTTCTAGTGGCTATTTTTTCCTTTGGTCTTTGTTGCTTGGGTTTGTTTTTCTGATATCTTAAAGGGATTTATTAAGATTGTTTTAAATAGTTTTGGTCTAGTTTTTGGTCTTTGAACCCCAGTCTTTCAGTTTTCCAAACTCTCAAGGCTGTTCGCTTCACCCCTTCACCCCAGTTTGTGTCCCCACTTCGTACCCAAGCATTGCCTTCCTTTTCCTGTAAGAAAGCCATTTAGAACAAATGTTAATAAATAGTTAAAAAAAATCTCTTCAATATCATTGCATGTTATTTTCAGAAGATTTTACTTACAGCCTATTTATTAAACTATAATTTATTATTGTGGTTCTGATCCTGGATTTACTCAGCTGACTCTCATAAATATACCAGATATGACCCCTGATGAAACTAAAATAACTCTAAGCTACCTCCTGCTGGTGCATATAATTTACACTGGTTTACAAGGAGTAAATTATGTAAATTACTTTAAATTGTTGGTTGTCAAAATAGGTATAAAACTCCCCAAGGTAGGTACAAACTGATACAGTCGAAATCTCCCATCATAGTTGTCTCAATTTCCTACCCAAAACGTCTGATTAATCAATCAAAACTACAGGTAGGAAGTGGTGAAGGGACAAAATGACCAGTCCACAAAAAGATTTCTTTTGTCAGTCAACAGAAATATGCAAGTCTTTACTGTAGAATTTTGCACTACACTGTAGGATAGTTTTATGGAATTACTGCGAACCTGTAATATACTGTGGTCATAAAAAGTACTGGAATATGTTCATTGTTTTATGACCCAATAAATCCAAAGCAAATCTTAAGTCTGGATGGTATTTGTTTTGGCAAAGGAGTTGAAGTTGTAATCTCCATTTGCAATGTGAAATGCGAAACCCTATTATCTTTTCATATCTCATTTTAGCAAACAACACTGAGGCACTGAAAAATACTTGGGTTGAAATTAGCTAAGCCTTGACATACTGTATTTCTATAGTTTTGATCTTATCACACAATGTTGTACTACAGTCCCCCTACATGGGCGCTATTTTAATTCCTCTCTCCAACCTGCTGAAAAACAGAAAAACAGGGATTAAAACTGTAAAGAATGAGCGCATTCTGCTCCTGTGTGTGTGTGTGTGTGTGTGTGTGTGTGTGTGTGTGTGGTGTGTGCGTGTGTGCATGTGTCTGCTGGCTTGCATGCAAAGTAGTTTTTCTGTGAGTTGTGATGGAAATCTGATTGCTGTCAACAGTCCAAAGGCCAAAGCCGTGGTGGACAGAGAAAATCCCAGAGCCTGACTCTCGACAGCATTACCAAGCTTTGCGTCGCCGTTTATCTGCACTCTTTCTCACCACAAAGACAAACCAGCAGATGATGGATAGCTGTTGTGTCACAGTGTGTCTTTTTTTTCCCTCCATGTCAGCTGTTCACCCAATTGATTTCTTGTATTACTTTTTAGTGCCAAGTTTCTAAATTAAATACAAGTAAAAAAAAAAAAAGTATTTAGAAGAAAAATAGTTGGCTTGAATAACCCAACTATCTAAAAGGTTCTCCAAGTTTCTTTTTACTTCTATTTTTTAATTTTCTCCCTTTGTCTTTCAATATATACAAAGCTGTCAGTTCATTTTAGTCTCTTAGATAGTTCTTTGAACATTGTGCTCACAGTGCTAACAAGGTTCCTGTTGAAGCTGATAGCCTGCTGAACCTTCATCAGGCTCCCATCCAGACCCTGGGGGTGTATGTGGGGAGGAGAAGGGGGGAGCAATGGCTGGCTTGATTACCCTTCTCTTTTTTTGCATAAACCTTCCAGTTTGCACACTGAGGAGTCTATGAAAGGAGACCTGGTGGAAGGAGAAAGTGTTTTGCTATTGAGATTAGCATGTTTGCCTGTGCTGTATGCACATTGAGAAAAGTCAAAGGTCAGCCTATCAGGTGGGACCAGCAGTGTGGCCAGTTGTTCAAAATAAGATCGAGTGGTCAAGTAGGCATCCTCCCTTTTTCTTCATTTGGTAACAGGCCACCCAGCAGCTCCCTTTGGCTTAGAGATGAGATTAGTGTGGTTGGGTTGATAAAGCTCCACATTCTCCCAGGAGACCTATAAGCAGACAGGATCCTGCTTTGGGGAGAGAGAAGGTCTCCTACACATTGAAAGTGATGAGAGCTGTCACAGCTGCTTACCCAAAGGCTCTTCTTGGAGTTTTGCTATCTGAGCCTTTTTAAAATTTGGTATACCTTGATACCAGGAACAGTTTTATGCCTATTGGTTTTACCGTTTGGCTTGATGTCTTTCAGCTTTGTCTTTCTAACTTTTTAACAGTTGTGTTGTGATTGTTAATATGATTATATTATTTAATATATAATAAATAATATTTTGGTCTGTTAAGTGTTGTCTTGTGAATACCAGCCCAATAACGTGGTGGTATTAGGACAATAGAGAAATGGGTGAGTCAGGCTCTGGCATTACTGAAGAGCAAAACTCTGCACACACATGAAATAAATTCACATAGTTTCTTAAAATACAATAATTTATTAACAAAAATAATTCAACTCAGTGTCAAACATCTTTCAATTAATAAACTTTTTACTATACTAGAACAATCCAACTAAAACTACCAAGCAGAACGAAAGAATAAGGAAAACCAATGAACTCTACATACAATATGAACAAGGGAATCAAAGATGGTTAAAACCATGCCCAATAAAGTTATGCAACATTACCATTCAATGTTATTTATGTTTGAGAACCAAGGATTATCTTGAAGAATCTGGAAATGAAGTTAAGCCACATGTTACCACAAGGCAAGATCAGATAAAACATTATTTTAATTAAATATTTCAAATAATGATTTGCTGAACAAATCCCAACCTTCTGGATGTCTACTTTTTACCTTCTTCTCCATGCTGTGGGGAAAACCACTTCTATTAGAGCTAGGTACTCAGCAGACCATTACTTAACTTTGTGGTTGCCTTCGATCGGCGGGTACGTGACCGTAGTCACTGTGGATCCAAGTTAAAGAAATATGCCTTCTTGCCTGCTAGGAGACATTCACATGTGGTATCTCTCCATCTGGCTCTCGCTGGAGATCCACGTGGTAGAGGCTGCCATGTTGGAACACAGTGTTTTTGTTCAGACTGAATGACTTCACAGGGAGTCAACTATGACTCCTCCTTTTCCTGGACTAAGCTGGAAGTACGTTAATGAGATTTATTTTAAAAGTTCCAGAAAAGTTCATACGGTCATCTGTGTACAGTTCAGAGTCCATGTTCATCCAAGTCGTAACCCATGGCTGGGGTTCCAACAGTTGTTTAGAGCTGTAATGTGTTTAAGAGGAGCCTTGTTTTATCAGGTGCTGGATTGTGAGTTCACAAAGCGAGAACATCTGCCATCTCCAGAAGGAACTTCTGGCCCCTCAGGAAAAGATCAACAATGTATACATGGGCCTTTATCCACAAAAACGTATATTTTTATGATTATTAAAAAAACCTGGCATTGGTACATAAGCTGTGGAAAGAAAAAGGAAATAGGAACCTTGACAGTACTGTAATGTCAAGAAAGTCCTGCTAAATAAGACACAGAAGAAATATCAACTTAGCATTGCACCATGTTTGAAACTGTCAAATCACCAAATACAGCAAGGTTTATTTTAGATAATTGGCTTCCTTTCACCTAATTTTTTTCATTTTTCAGGGCTTGTTGCTAAAGGTTTCTATCTGCTGAGTCAGAGCGTTGGTTACATACATGGTCAGGATCTGATATACGTTTCACGTAAGATTCTGTGTTGTTCCGCTCAGGGTTTACATTTGTTTTTTTTTGTTCCAAGTCTTGTTTGTTCCTTCTTTTCCTTTCCTTTGGGCCAATTCTCTCTGGTGCTACACCTGTATTGTCCATCAAAAGTCCTTTGAAGTAATTCTTCACAGGCCAGACACAAGGCCAGTTCTATTGGAAGCCCTCCAATCAATACTCTGAGACATTTTAGGTTTTGTTTGTTTTTTCCCCCACACTGTCTTAAAGGTTGTTTTTATATGTTGTCTACTATTTTCTGTCACCATTTTATTCTTAAAATAAATGTCACAACACCAGCTCCTTTTAGTTTTATTTTTCTTCCACAAAGCCATAAATAACAACTGATCTTTTGTAGTTTAAAATCAAACACTTTTTGGGATTAACACTAGTCCCGGCATAGATATTTTAATACTGGATGGATTTAAGGATGCACTTAATAATGACAACACAAAAGACAAAATAAGTGTGAAGGGTTGCACCCCGTTGTGAGTGGCTTAGAGGTCGAACAGAGAGGGCTTTATCCAAAATCAGAAAATCTAATTAAAAAACAAATTGATCAAGTCAAAAAGATTGAAGTGACAGTGCTGGGCGGCAGAAGTTAAGCCTGTTTTCAGAGCAAGAACTTTACTTTATGGTTTCTTAATTAAATTGGCTGGCAAGACCATTGAGCTTCCGAGCATTGTTTGTGTGTATCTGTGTTTGATGTTTTGTTTTCATGTGATGATGGGGTCCAACCCCTGAAAAGAAACCAGTTTAAGGCAACCTTCCATAAATCTTTAGATTAAATTTCAGTGCTCGTGATAAAAATGATTTTTGAGGCCTAAATAGGGTTTTATAGTTGCTGCCACCATCATGCTTCACCATGGGTATGGTTTGGTCTTTTGCTGATCAGCGGTGTAGTTTTTGCGTGTAACATAGCAATTGGAAATTTGGAAAAGTTTAACTTTGGTTTAATCAGAGCATTGAGATAATCCTATCTGAGAAACTGAATTTTTATTTATTTATTTTTTTTTGGAAAATGTATCTAAGCTTGAAATGTTTACTTCCTCAAAATAGGTGTCTCTCTTTTGCCACCTTTTTCCATAGTACAGATACATGTTTTCAGTGGTACTACAAAGTAATAACTTTCCAGAAATACCTGTGGCATGTTTAATGTTACTGTTTGCTCTCTTTGCAAGCTCTCTGAGCTGTTTTTGCCTTTTCCTCAATTTGCCGGCCAGGGGCCTTTCTGCATGGAGTTTCCATGTTCTCTCCATGCATGCGTGGGTTCTCATCGGGTACTCCGGCTTCCTCCCACAGTCCAAAGACATGCCTGTTAATTGGTCGCTCTAAATTGCCCTTAGGTGTATGAATGAGTGTGTGCATGGTTGTTTGTGTGTTGCCCTGCGATAGACTGGCGACCTGTCCAGGGTGTACCCCGTCTTTCGCCCATAGACTGCTGGGGATAGGCACCAGCTTCCCCGTGACCCACTATGGAATAAGCGGTAGAAAATGACTGACTGACTATATATATATATCTATATATAGATATATATATATAATGCCATAGACATTCTTTTGTAACCTTCTCCTGACTGATCTGATACCTTTAAACAGTGAGATGCAATGCTTTGGTCAATGAAATGTCATACAACTAAGAAATTTAAGGAAAAACAAATGACACGGCTAAACTTCATTTGGATGGCAGGTGAGCACTGTCTGGTATTTAACAAGAGTTTGAATGTAGCCAGATTCCACACCCATACAGCCACAATTTATTTATTTTTTAGCTTTTATTTGTACCCCTAAAACAGCTTCTAGGTTGCATTACACATAGATGTTTTGAAATAATTTATCTTGTTTTCATTTTTTATACATCACAAATTTACTATAAAAAGACTTTAACCACAGTGTTCTGCTTAGAGAGATAGTGTATGTTATAACATCTTAGGGGGTGATAAAGCACCACTGATATGCACACTGTCAACTGAGAACAGAAAAAGAAAAACCTGGATGAAAGAATAAAGTGATTTATGAAAATTAAGAAAACAGCACATTTCTCAACACTGTATTTCTTATGTCAAGTCTTGTTGTTTTTCTTCTACTGCTTATAATTTGGTTTGCGCTTTTATTGGGCTGCTGTTTGTTTAGCTGCACTCTATCAATGGGAGCCCTATTGTCACCATTGGTGTGCACAATTATTGCAGTGAATAACTATGCACTCCAATGTATGGGTGCATGGTCCGTCCTGGTGGTCCCTAGTCCCTAAATGTATGTCAGACAGACTTTGGAGTTACAATGGGTAGTACTTAAAAAGTTGTGTCTGATGTCACCCTGCATGTAGAAGTTCCCTGCTCCAACAAACCTGATTACCAGACCTTTACAGAACTTATTGCCTTTGAGGCCTGGAGTTAGACACCTCTGAACCCAAGATATTCCTCTACATAATTGGAAAGCCCTTCAGAAGGCAATACCTGATCAGTTGATGTGGATACCTTTTTCATTCAATAGATACACTATATTGCCAAAAGTATTTCTGTGTCTACTTTTAAAGGTATATGAATTTTGATGACATAATCTTCTTAATCTAGAAGGTCCAAATTGTTGATGGACCCACCGTTGTCAGCAACAGCAACTTTAACTATTCTGTAAACATCTTCCACAAGATGTAGGAGTTTGTTCATAGTTAGATGAGAAAACCACAATTGCAGCCTCTGCCCTAATTCATTCGAAAGGTGTTCAAGAAGAATGAGGTCAGGACTCTGTGCAGGTCAGTCACATTTCTCCACACCAAACTTTATACATCTGCAGCCATGGAAGAGATTGGAAAACCAGAATTCATTGATTTAGTGGTGGAACTCAATACCTTTTGCAAAAAAGTGTACATTTTTGATATGTACAGCTATGATACTGCTGTATCATACAGGGGTTGGACAATGAAACTGAAACACCTGGTTTTAGACCACAATAATTTATTAGTATGGTGTAGGGCCTGCTTTTGCGGCCAATACAGCGTCAATTCGTCTTGGGAATGACATATACAAGTCCTGCACAGTGGTCAGAGGGATTTTAAGCCATTCTTCTTGCAGGATAGTGGCCAGGTCACTATGTGATACTGGTGGAGGTAAACGTTTCCTGACTCGCTCCTCCAAAACACCCCAAAGTGGCTCAATAATATTTAGATATGGTGACTATGCAGGCCATGGGAGATGTTCAACTTCACTTTCATGTTCATCAAACCAATCTTTCACCAGTCTTGCTCTGTGTATTGGTGCATTTTCATCCTGATACACGGCACCTCCTTCAGGATACAATGTTTGAACCATTGGATGCACATGGTCCTCAAGAATGGTTCGGTAGTCCTTGGCAGTGACGCGCCCATCTAGCACAGGTATTGGGCCAAGGGAATGCCACGATATGGCAACCCAAACCATCACTGATCCACCCCCATGCTTCACTCTGGGCATGCAACAGTCTGGGTGGTACGCTCCTTTGGGGCTTCTCCACACCGTAACTCTCCCGGATGTGGGGAAAACAGTAAAGGTGGACTCATCAGAGAACAATACATGTTTCACATTGTCCACAGCCCAAGATTTGCGCTCCTTGCACCATTGAAACCGACATTTGGCATTGACATGAGTGACCAAAGGTTTGGCTATAGCAGCCTGGCCGTGTATATTGACTCTGTGGAGCTCCCGACGGACAGTTCAGGTGGAAACAGCAGAGTTGAGGAGCACATTTAATTTTGCCGTGATTTGGGCAGCCGTGGTTTTATGTTTTTTGGATACAATCCGGGTTAGCACCCGAACATCCCTTTCAGACAGCTTCCTTTTGCGTCTACAGTTAATCCCGTTGGATGTGGTACGTCCTTCTTGGTGGTATGCTGACATTACCCTGGATAACGTGGCTCTTGATACATCACAAAGACTTGCTGTCTTGGTCACAGATGCGCCAGCAAGACGTGCACCAACAATTTGTCCTCTTTTGAACTCTGGTAGGTCACCCATAATGTCGTGTGCATTTCAATATTTTGAGTAAAACTGTGCTCTTACCCTGCTAATTGAACCTTCACACTCTGCTTTTACTGGTGCAATGTGCAATCAATGAAGACTGGCTACCAGCCTGGTCCAATTTAGCCTTCAAGCCTCCCACACTAAAATGACAGGTGTTTCAGTTTCAAATCCAACCCCTGTACTTGTTAAAGAAGATTGACATTGTTAATGTGCATCTTAAACTGGAATAAAATAAATTAGACATTAGACAACAGTGGTTGTTATGATTGTAAAAAACAGTAGAGAAAGTCTTTAGTTGTTTTACTGTAATAGCTTACCCCCCTTTATTTGGAAAATTCTTCTGAAAAATCTGAATTTCAAGGGTTGGTTTACCAATAAATCAATACAAATAAGAGCCATCCTTATTACTAGACAAAGTGAAAATTGTGGTTCAACCTTTTTCTAAGGTTAGGATAGTGTTCACTAAATGATGTCAACACCACTGTTTTAGCACTGACTATAAAACCTAATAATGAGGATTAGGTGAAAACGGTACTATATATCAGAAATGTTTGTGCCACAATGATTGAATTACTTTATGTTTATAAATTCAAAGATTTGACCAATACAACGGATCCTTTTAAGAACCAAGAAATCCTTTTTATTTCCACCATCCTTGTTGTATACATAAAAAAGGCCAGAGTACAATTCAAAACTGTCTGAATAAGGTGTTGGATTATGAAGGCAACGCTCCAGCTAAATCATTGCCACTACCTGAACTTTCCTCTGACTTAGCTTAAATTAGGTTTGACAAGAACAGCAGCTGGCCAGGTTGTCCTGAACTTCCAAACTCTTGGTGTCTGGGTTTCCTCATATCTCCTTGTTCTGTTCTGGCACTTTATAATGCACGTATCACTTTTTTTTGCCTAACTTGTTCCACATGCTCTAGTTTCTAGCTATGTTCGTTTATCCCTTCAGCTTTTGGCATATTGTCTTCAACACAAACTTAATTTCATTTTATTGTGATTTTATACTATAAACCATCAACAAGTATTAATGCATGGCAATTGGGAGAGATGGAGAGGGTGCATGGCTTTCAAAATGTTTTGTGAAGCAAAATCTGAAAAGTGCGGCGTGCATCTGTATTCAGCTCCCCTGAGCCAATATTTTGCATAACCACCTTTTGCTGCAATTACACCTGTAGGTCAGTCAAGGTTTGTTTCTACAGCCTTTTCTCATTTGGAAACTGAATTTTTTGATGTTCTCCTTTTCAAAATTGCACAAGCTCAGTCAGATAAAATGGATAGTGTCTGTAAACATCAACTTTCAAGTATCACCACCGATTTTCAATTTGATTTAGCTCTAGACTTTGACTGTGCCATTTTAACACATAAGGATGTTTGGATCAAAACCAATTTTTCTTTGGTCTGGCTGTATGTTAAGGGTTGTTTACCTGTTGGAAGGTGAGCCCCCATTCCTGTCTCAAGTGTTTTTTCAGCCTCTGACAGGTTTTCTCCCAGGATTATCCTGTATTTAGCTTCATGCATCTTCCCATACTTTTAGTACAGCTTCCACTTCACTGCTGAAAAAAAGCCTCCCCACAGCTGCCATCAACATGTGACAATGTGTGGAGTCTTGGTTTTGTATTTCAGCTAATTTTGTTCTCATCTGACCGGAACACATTCTACCACATGGTTGCTGTGTCCCCTACTTGTGGAGAGGTTTAAACAGGAGTTCTTATGGCTTAACAATGAATTTCTTTTTACAACTATTCTAAGTCCAAATGTGTTGAGAGTATGATACTGTAGTTGTGACATACTATTTTCAGAAGATGGATTAAACAGAGCTTTGTGAGATGTTCAAAGCTTGGAATATTGTTTTAGAACTCAAGCCTGCTTTAAACATCTCCACAACTTTCTCACTGACCAGTCTGCTGTGTTCCCTGGTCTTCAAGATGCTGTTTGTTCACTAATGATTTTTAAAAATTCTCAGAGGCCTTTACAGAAGAGCTGCATCCACACTATGGTTAAAATGTACACAGGTGGAGTCTATTTCCGTTAAATACAGTTGGTTGCTCTGGATTTTATTTAGGGCCATAAGAGTAAAGCGGGCTGTGAACAGTTTTCAGATTTTTATTTAAAATCACTTTTGAAAACCATGTGTCATTTTCCTTTCACTTAACAATTATGCAGTAGTCTGTGTTGGTCCAGTGCAGGGGTCAGAAAACTTCACAATCCTAGAAGCCATTTTATCCTTCGGTCCAGTTAAACAAATTTTTGTTTCAAGTCAAAAAAGCAACATGACTCTTCATAGCAAAATAGCTTGTACTGATAGTACATATGATAGGGATTTGTTTTCAGTTTTATTTTAGTTTTAAGGTTTAATAAATTTTATTCTATGGAAAAAAGCACGTAGTGTGCAACATACTGACAAAAATTTACTTCACAAAAAAAAATATTCCTAACACTGTTATTGTCATTCCTTGTAGAAATGTTATGCATATATTGCATGCAAATGCCTGGAAAAACCTGCTAAAGCCAGAATTTTTAATTACCTTTACATTTTAAATTCTTGCTCAGTTTTTAAACAATTTTAACCAAAGTTATAAAGAGCAACAGTGAGGGGTCTAAAGAGCCACATGCGGCCCCGCAGGTTGTAGATTGTTGGTCTAGTGCAGAATTCCCGATACGTTTTTGGGTGTGGAAAGGTCCATGGGGCATGGACACTTTTGAAAAGCATTCTAAATATTGAAACAAGATTCAGTTTGGTTCCTATTTGGTCCCAAAATAGCTGTGTTCAATTGAGGTTGACTCTTGATAATTTTTAGACATGCTAAGTTTTCAATTTGGTTGATGCTAGTCTTGGATAAAAAAAAATTAAGATTTTGTGATTGTATGGGAAATTGCTAAGGATACAAAATGCTTCTTTTGAATCACAGAAAATAACTGAATAATTATTTGAATTATACATTTGAACCATTTTTATTTATCAAAATCCAAAAGAAAGAGTGTTCTCAGATGGAGCAAATAAATCAATCTCAGCCTGGTGAGTCTTTTTTTTTACTTCCACAATAAGCTTGCCAGCAGTCCACAGCGGAGGCATACTTTTTCTCTGAGGGAGATCAGAGCCATCCTTTTCAGCAAACTTCAGGGTCTTAATGCAAGTGTGCCTTTTTACTTCTTACGTCGTAGAATGTGGAAAGCACCATTTGTTTCAAGGTTTGCTTGAGCTTCAAAACCTTCCTTTCTTCACCACTTCCAACCACCATCCTCCAACCTCTATCAAAGACTCAGGACAATCAGGTTTATCGCTGCTGGAAATGAGAGCAGGAAGCAGATGTTGTTCTGATTATACTCACACAAACATGTTCTTTGCCAAGCAACAAATGGCACTAGCTGTTGCTTCAAGGCCTTAGAGGAGTTGAGGGCCATGTTTTTTAAACTTCCAGACTTGTTATCTGCTGAACATGTGCAGTGCTGGGGCTCAAACTGTCAACAGAGGGGCCCTTTTAATTATTCTGAGAGTTTGTGGGTTCTTTTTCAAGCTATTTACATAACTGTGAGAAATAAAAAGGGAAACAAATTGCTTGACACGATATCTTAACCTTTTCCCTGTTATTATACAAAATCATGTTATGCAGTGAACAATGCACAATAGTTGAGATACAAAGAGAGACGTGCCTGACTGAATTGCCCGCCAATTTATGATTTCAGCACAACGGATCAGTGGCCGACCATTTTGAAACTCAGAGATCCAGTCAGTGAATATACCAAGTGCAGTCAGGTTTCAGTAACAACTCTCTTCAATATGGACACTTTTAGTGAGAGAAGAAGACTTATGTTAGTACAATTAATGTGTTTAAAATGATGTCGGATTAAGTACAGAGATGTTTATGTGATATTTAAAAAAAAACTGTTCTGCAAAACTTGAAGAAATGTCAGCAATTAATTCAGGATGCGAGAATTCAATAGAGAAAGATTTTAGCAGATAACAGGACGGTTAAAATATTGTTTGAAGTGAGGTTCTTTGAAGTTATTATTGGTAAAACAATTCCCTTATCTGTAGTCGAAATATGTCATATCTGTGGAGGCTTTATGGAAAATATGTACATCCTCACTGTTGGTAACAATCTAGTCAGGGTAGCTATCAAGCCGCCTCACCAGCTAATTTGGGGTATCAGCTGATTGTGACTCTGCACAGAAATATACCATCTACTGACCCCAAAATCAAACGTTTACTTCGTTCTTTGCAGAGCTAGAGCACAATGGCAATCTGACAGATTGGTTCATTCTGGCTCAGCCAACGTAACTTCAGTATCCCAAGCTTCAAACATTTTCAGATACATACGGATGTTGTCTTCCTGGATAACGACATTACATGTGGCAGAGAAATTATATACTGTTATTATCCAATGAGATAGCATCTCACTGATTTGAACAATGTCATCTTGAATTGACTGAAAACTAAAATAGACAGCATATGTCTGACTTGCTTTTAACCATGCACCACTTTGATAACTTAAATTTGATGATGTAAATTTCCAAAAAGCTCACGATGATATGACACCTTTCTACAATGGGTAATGGAACTAAAACCTCAAATAACCTCGCCTAGTGTATTTTTTATTTTTTTTTACCGTGTTCTGTCCAGCAGAGCAGCGCTCAGAATTGTTGTCTGAGTGCCAAGAAAAAGCCCAAAAGATTTACTTTCACAAGTGGAGCATTACAGCTAATGCTTTAAAGCTCTGCTGGATATTTATAAAATAAACTTTATTGGAAACTGCTTTGGGATTATTTCAATTGTTACGAGAGAGAGAGAGAGAGGTGGGGCAAAAAGGAAAGGGGGAGAGAAGGAGAAAATAATGGAGGAAAGAAAGAAGGATGAAGAGAATACAAGATGACACCCTGCTTGCTTCTACACCTGTAGAAACATTCATATTAACAGTTTTTATACCAAAACGTGCACGGTACTTATCAATGCAAGATGTATTTAGTGGTAAATGCAGCTCAATATAGAACATTTGTGTATCTGTTAACACCTGAATCTAAACACCTGTGGGTCTGATTTTGACCGTATCTGTGTATACAAGGTTTCTCCATAAAAATATGCAATAGTGAGAGTGAGGAGCCACAGACCTGCCCCCTGGACCCAGGACAGATACGAAGGAGATCCCAACCACAAACATCCAAAGGTCCCCCAGAGCACAGGAAACCCAGGAGAACCACCGCCAGGACTACCTCAAACCCACCCCCCCCCCCCAAACCAGAGCTGTAACAGAATAAAATAGTCCCTACCCCCCAATGAATTCGAATCCTAACCCCATAAGCCTCCCAACCCCAATTAACCCCAGCATGAATTTCCACATAGCCTAGTGTTTAGATGAAAAAGCAAGAACAACTACTGCACGTGTGCAGAGAAAAGGCACATAGACTGTCACATACTTTCTACTTTAATAAGGATGCACCTTGGCACCCATTTTATTTACTTCACTTTAGGCTATTATTTTACAAACTAGATATAAAAGGACATAAATAAATGACATAAGTTACACGTACCTATAGCTCCTTGACCAAAACAAAAAGAAATAAAAAAATTATAATGTCTGAAGAAAGAAAAACAATACAAAAAGGATCAAAAGGATGTTAGATCTACGTGGCTAGATCATTATGGCATCGGAAGGCTTACAATGACAAACATTAACCGTTGCATTATGTTCATTTTTTTTTTCTTTTTTTTTTTTTACTTATTTGACATTTAGGTAGAGGAAAAAATATTTTACAGTACATTCTGGGTTCCTTCTCCTTCCTTGCATGTCTTGCATATATCCAAACAGGTCCGTTTTCAAGAGATAACCACTTTCCCACCTCGCCAAAGAGAAACAAATAGGAAAGATTGCAGAGCTGTAATAAGGTCGGAGGTGTTGTATTACTGTATATGAACTGTCTATTAAGAGTATAAAGTCCATTGTGTTCAACCTGTAGCTGTATTACATGGTCTGTAAAATTAAACAACAAATCAGTTTAAGACAATGCCTCCCCTCTCTCTCCTCTGATCCTTTGCTCTGTCCCACATCCAGAAAGTGTCTCCTCCATGATTCATAATGAGCACAGAGAGTCCAAACTCCAATATGCGTTTGTATGCACTGGAGATGTTTAGTATCTCAGTTGTGTCTCTATGCGTCCAGTTGCAAGCTGCTCCAAATGGGACCCACTCTCGAAAGCTGTTCATTAAATGCTGTCACAGAGGAAAGTATGCATGATGTCAGCAACACACCTTATGTTCTCTTTTTTTCATAGATGACACAAAAAGCAAAAAAAATATTCCAGGGTTTTTCTCTTTTCATATCAAAAACTATACAACTCTGTAATCTCCCCCCTTCTTACAGTGACATGAAAACAGACACAATTACAAATGGAGACTTTGACAATCAGACAACACACACACACCGATCTCATTCTCACACTCAAATTAAACTCTTGTTACTCTACATGCAAAGAGAGCAAATAAAAAAAATTTTCACACATGAAGTGATTTAAAAAAGTACATCATCCACCGGAGCAGGTTTTCTCTGTTATGTTACATTCTTCTTCTTGTCTCTTTTTTTTAAGCTGTTAAATTCATTCTTTGTAACTCCAGCTCATCGCCGGATGGCCACAAGCATGGGGGTGGCTACACCGTCAAGCCGAGATGCTGTTACGATGAACGTTACAGGCGCTTGTGGGTGGATTCGTTTTCTTATTGGTGGAGGAGATGCCCCCAAAGGAGAGGTCATGAAGCAGAGGTGGATGCAGGATGACGAGGAAGAGTTGCGGCAAGAAGAATTCCAGTCGTGGCAAGCAAGGCCGAGATTACCGAGTTTTTGATGGACGGCAGCATCTGGGGGAAAAGAAAGAAAGGAAGGCCAGGAATGAGAAACTGCATCAGTCACAGTGGTTTTCAATGTAAACAGTTTCTGCTCTGTTCTAATTCCAACCACCTATGCTGCTCTGCAGCTCCGGCTCGACGCCACATTCAGCTCTTCGGCTAAACAAAGTCCAGAGCCAGAGAGTGCCCTGCAGAGAGAGTGCAAAGTGCTGGCCCACAGGGGAAAATATGGATTTTGTGGTGACGATGCTTCGACATTTGTGTGCCACATGTTCTTGCATGTATGTGATATATGATATGCGTCCTTGATTTATTGGCACAAATCAAAAGCACGCAGTTATAGAGCATCTGTATTTGTTAAATGCTCTGCGTTGAGCCGGTGCTGTTGGAGCAGAATATATTGGCAAGCTGTAATAACTCTTTTGATTAGCCCTTACCAGTTTCTCATGCAGAAATATGGATCCATTGCAGGACGTCTAATAAGTTTTTATTTGACATTCCCTATTCTCAAGTTTTCTGATTTTTTAGCTCAAAGTTCAAAGAGTGCATGGACCAAGGTGAGGATTTTGATTGCCTGTTTCTATCACAAACAATAATAATAAAAGTTTAAAAAATGAAGACTGTAACCAAGCCAACCCTTTTTTTCTAGTAAGCAAACCCTAACTCTATCCATTCATGAAAAGCTCTGTGTCTTTCTTAATGAAACACTGCTGATTTCTTAAACTGATGTTCTGATTTTCAGTAGAGGGTACTGAATGGTAGACGGTGGTCCATCTATTTTATATATAAAAAATGTTTTGAGAAATTCAGTCATTCATCTTTTAAAAAAGGGGAAATAATCTGAAAACACTGCTATTTTCATCCCGTTCTCTCTTGTAGAGAAGTGGAAAATGCCAAACACAAATGCCATACTTTTAAAACTGTGTAGAGGACCTGTTATTATTTAACTACTTATAATTGACATAGGGTTTTTAAATTTATTTTTTTGTTATTGAACTGAGGCAGAACAATGAAATTCAGAGTGCAACCCTAAATGGTACACATGTAAACACTTACACAAAATACACATACAGAAATTAGTAAATCTTTTGTACCTTGTCATTTTCATGAGTTTAGAATTAAACTAAGATTTCTAATACCTTTCAGTCCTATAAATACAATTTGTTGATTGAGCTTATGCCACTATTAATAGTACAGGTAAAATATATCTACTAGCTGGCACCCTTTAAGTTTCAAGCTTCTAGCGATAAAATAACATAGAAATCTCATATTTGGGGGGCATAAATGCTGTCCAGGTCATCACAAGCAAATCACTTTTGGCTTTGGAAAATGCTAACAGACAAACCACAGAAAATGCATGGCCAATGCATACAGTAGCTAGCGGCAGCACCACAAAACCAAAGTTTCCCAGTTTTCTAAATGAGAATAGTAACCTGGGTCCCCCTGCTATCATTAGCGCCCCTCATAAAAATGTGTAAAAAACTAACAGTATAACCATATGCATAGATCCACCCAATGTTACTAATACGCACACACACACACACACACACACACATATATATATATATATATATATATATATATATATATATATATATATATATATATATATATAAGTAACATTTGAGTTACAATGGAGTCAGCTCCATTCCATTTTTTTTTTTTAATGTTTTTAGTCTATTCCTCCAACATCAACAAGAACTGAATAGGAGTGACTCTTTTCTTCAAAAAGCACGCTCTTTTTTGGCAAGTTTAATGAATGGATGAACCCAAGTCTGTTTTTTCGTTAAAGTCACTGAAAATTTGTGGTCCCACTTTCCATAAAATTAAAATGAAAAAAAAAACATAGCTAATAAAAGAGAATGACATGTTCTTGTTCCTAACAATGTCTATTTTAGGAAGATATTCAATTTCGGGGAAAATATCGCCCTTAAAATGACAAGGGTGTCCATCAGCATCAACTGCCTGTGCTGGAGCCACAAATGGACCCCGGGCCAAAATTTGCACACTTCTGCTATATGGGAGCCCAAGTTTATCCATCTTACACAGTGAGAAGTTAAAAACAAATAAATAAATCTCAAATGCTGACTACTAGAAAACTGAAGCAAAGAGAGCCATCATGAGTCTCCATTAAAAAAAAGATTAAGACTTTACCAGGGGGTGCCAATAATGTTGCAGCTCTGTCCTAAGGAAATGCTTATAGAGCTCAGTCGAGGATCATATGGCTGTGTAAGCTAAATCTTTATTTTACCATCCCATTTAACTTAAATCATTAAAGTGAATGCAGGTTTCTCAAGAGACTACTGGCAAGAGAAGAAACTGTGATGTTGTTGAAATGTCTATCAAAATGCACCAAGAACAAAGCTGCACCTGAGAGTAGGATCTTTAAATTTTCTAAGCTCTGCTGGTCTATCTGGCTGACTGGGTGTCAGCTGCTGATTAATTCTTCTCATTAACATGCCAGAGGCAACAAGCCTGCAGACTGATCACAGAACAGTGGCTATTGATCTGCTCCGGTTGCCTGAGGTGGTGCAACCTGCGTGTTAATTAACCCTGCTTCTGGAGCTGAGGGGAGGACTGGAAGAGATCTAGTGGTTCTCACTTTGCAGCTACACATGCATGATGTTAGAAACTCACCTCAACAACAAAGACTTAATTCTGTTTTGTTTCTTTATCTGTTTGTTAGAAAGCTTGAGCAGCAGAATGAAACAGTACTCACCTTGATGACAGCTACAGTAATCCTCCATTATTTTGTTATTTATTCTTGTAGCTGATGGTTGTGATTCCATTTATATCCACATTCTCCTTTTTAGTAAGAGTAAATTCCATCTTCTTGCCTCCGGTTTATGCAATCAATTCAGGCGTTCCAAACAAGCGTCCATTGAAAGCAGTGAGGAAGAGTCTGTGGCTCCTGCAGTAACAGTGAGGTGAAGGCTTTGATTCCAATGGGAGACGAATGGAAGAATCCAAAGTGTGTGTTTATCGAAGGTGTAGGAGGGCTGGTTTTTGGGAAGACAGCGGTGTGGGAAGTCTCCTTTGGAAGATCAGAGACATTCTCTGTAACACCCAGAGGGCAAAAAATCTAGCATTCTGGGAGAAAAACAAGGCCAGAGGAAGCCAAAACCAAAAACGAGCTCCTTGAACTAAGCCTTCACTGCACCAGCATCTCCCCCAAGAATGCAGCCCTCAACTCTGAGATATTCACAGGTAGCATTCTCCACTTTCTGAGAGATATCAAACATATCCAGCAGACAGAAAGAGAAAGAGAACAATGGTGGCCGGTTCAGCCTGTGAGTCCCGCAGAAACAAGTCATGTACAATAAACACAGTCACAGAAATTCAAATAGTTTGCCCCTTAGATTATTCCAGAAAGAAAGTTCCAAGAGATAACTGTTTGCCCAAGAGGAGGAAGATACATAAGATTCCAACGTCTCCCTCCTTCCTTCCAGACCTTTAAAGGCACTCCAGATTGGCCTCTCGGAAGCACGTTTTCAGCCGCCCCCTCCATGAATCCCACAAATGGTTCAAACAGAAGTGTTTCATTCTCAGAAACAACAAAAAGGGCTAGGTAAAGGTCAGATTTTTGAAAAAGTGCCATTTTAGACACCTTTTTTCTTCATCAAGTCCTTATTTTCTTTTAGATCCAATTTAAAGTGCATTGATGAGGTAAACTATTTCTTCATAGTTTATTTGTCTGTTTTTGTATATTTGTTGTTTTTTATTATGTATTCATTCTTTTATAAGAAAAAAATGTCTTTTTGATTCCTTTGCTTCCTCCTCTCAGACAGGAACCATTCTGCCTTGGATCTGTTGCATTTGGGACAGCATACTCTGGACGCTGGTCAGGATTTTGTTCTGGTGTGCAGCAGAGGAGATGCCTATGCGTGTCATGTCCCTGAGAAAAGACAGGACAACAAATCTTTTAGGACTCAGGAGAAAAATAACAAACACATAAAAACCACATATAGATGATGACTTTTACAGCTTTCCAGTAGAATTTGGCCATACAGTTTCTGTTGTGTAAAAGATTTCTCCCACCAGCAAACAAAACGTAGTTCTATAATCTTAACAGAATGAAAAAATCTGCATGTTACAGCCAAGAACGTGTTCTTTTATTCAAAACGCTACATACTAGGTTATATACAGTAGAATAGATGGCTACATGTTTGAAGTATCCTTTGGTGCTTCATTTCTTAAAGTAATACTAAAATCTTTTTATTGCAGAGCAAAATGAAAAACTACATATTATTATATAGTGACCAATCAGGTGAATCTCTAGGACTCTTTGAAGCAAATACATTTTCCAAACTTAAAATTTTTACGTTGTAGTTTGTGAGTTTGGGACTAAAAATGCATAAGCTGCTTTCACATTTTTCCATCTTTGCGCATTGAAAAACACATGTTACGCAGGTCTGTGCATGATTATTGCAGACAATTTGGAGGAATATCAAGTCCTTTCTTCTTTTTAAAGAATGACTTTCGATTTTGACCTTGCCCCGTTCTGAATACTGTATGTGTTTTCGGATCAAAGGTGTGGAATTAAGTGTTTTTTTTGCATCAGGATAGGATATGTTACTTTTGGCTGTTACATAACTGTTTAATCTATATAATTATTATATTTAATGATCAACTGATCATCTGGATATGAAATGTCAATGGTCTATAAGTTCTCCCAAGTGGTCAAAGAATTACTAAACAAGTTAAAAAGAATTGATATAATGTTGTATGTTCCACTTTCAGTTTCAAGCATAATTTCCTCAGCACAAATAAAGCTTTTGGATAGTGTTGCATCAGATTAAGTAATAGTATTTTATGGTATTATGACATTTGAGTAGCAGATGTTACCTACTTGATATCATTTACCACTTTTTATCCCATGCTAAGTTTACTTAAAGCTGGAAGTTGCTTAATTAACTTCCTTCTTTTACAATGATGTAAGAGGAAAAGTAGCCGCTAGTACTGCTAATCAAAATGCACTTGATTCTTTTATCATCAGCAATTGTGACCATCTCTCTGAAGATAGATTTTGGCATTATCCCCGCTTATTAAAGTCATCAATACTTTAATTCTTGTCATGAAAGTGGCTAAATTTTAATTAAAAAAAATGTTATGACTATTTGCAGTAATATAGAATAAATTTTGTCCTAGTACATACTAGGACAGCAGTTGTTTTACTTATTTCTTTCCGGGCTCCTCCTGTTCTGTTACCACACCACTGTACTTACTCTTCTGTCATGTGGACCACAGCTTCAGGAGTGGTGTAGCCAGCTGCAGTGAAGTTGTCACTGTATCTCTCCATGCCAATGGTTTGCAGCCAGTCCTCCACTGTACCCACTGCGGCTGACGCCTCTGGGCTCCCTGGCTCCAACAGGGTGGTGTTGGGCCTGACGTGGGTGGAAAACAGAAAAAGGACTATTTATTTTTGGCCCTTTGTATTCTTATAAATATCATTGTCATCCCCTTTGGCACTGTTTTTATAATCTGTGTTAAAGGTTCCATCTAAGTCAGAAATTCACACCATGACTTCTGAAGCAGGGGCTGCACGGTGGTGCAGTTGGTAGCACTGTTGCCTTGCAGCAAGAAGGTCCTGGGTTCAATTCCCAGCTGGGGGTCTTTCTGCATGGAGTTTGCATGTTCTCCCCGTGCATGTGTGGGTTCTCACCAGTACCCTGGTTTCCTCCCACAGTCCAAAGACATGCCAGTTAGGTTAATTGGTGACTCTAAATTGCCCTTAGGTGTGTGAATGAGTGTGTGTATGGTTGTTTGTGTGTTGCTCTGCGATGGACTGGCAACCTGTCCAGGGTGTACCCCACCTCTTGCCCATAGACTGCTGGAGATAGGTACCAGCTCCCCCGTGACCCACTATGGAATAAGCGGTAGAAAATGACTGACTGACTTCTGAAGCAGTTTGCAAACTGACTGTAATGTTAAGATACAGTTATAAGAAGTATTATGCCTATTAGAGATAGCTTTCTTTTTTGCTTTTTTTTAACACAAAAGTACACATTCCTATTATTATACCAATCAAACAATGTAGAATCAAGAAATCACTTTAAACAAAACCTGAATGACAACAGAATGTAAGTTAAAGAATCTCAAAAAGCAACATACCATGCCCTCATCTAAAGAAATTCAAGAACATATGAGAAAAAAGTCACTGACATCTATCAGTCTGGGAAGGATTACAAAGCCAATTCTACGGCTTTGGGACTTCAGTAAACCACAACGAGAAACAATATCAACATATGGAGAAAACATGGAATACTGGTGAAACCTCTCAGGAGGACTCATTGAGGAGGTCATGACTGAGCCCAGAACAACATCTCAAGCACGGTAGGCCTCACTTGCCTCAGTTAAGGTCAGAGGTTAGTTATCATTTAACAATAAGAAAGAGAGATTGGACAAAAAGAGCGTTCATGTAAGAGTTACAAGGCAAAAACAACTGCTGACCAAAAAAACAACACAAACGCCCATCTCATTTTTAACACAAAACATTTTGAGGCTGCAGGGCTGCGCAGTTGGTAGCACTGTTGCCTTGCAACAAGAAGGTCCTGGGTTTGACTCCCGGCCGGTGGTCTTTCTGCATGGAGTCTGCATGTTCTCCCCTTTCATGTGTGGGTTCTCACTGGGTACTCCAGCTTCCTCCCACAGACTGTTAGTTAAATTGGTCTCTCTGAATTGCCCTTAGGTGTGAATGATGTGTGCATGGTTGTTTGACCTGTATGCTTCTGTGTTGCCCTGTGATGGATTGGCGACCTGTCCAGAGTGTACCTCGCCTCTCGCCGGAGATAGGCACCAGCTCCCCCGCAACCTACTATGGAACAAGTGGTATAAAATGAATTTTGATTATTTCGAAGACTTTTATGTGGTAGCTTTAGGATCTGGATGACTTGCCATAATTAATAAAATCATGAATATTGCTCTCTGGCTCAAAAAAGTGTTGGTTTGGGAATGACCTAGTCAAAGTTTGGACTTAAATCTGATTGCTTCCCAAAATGAATATTTAAGTCTCATTGCCAGTTCCTACTATTGTGGCCAACAATTATTAGGTTTAGGGACCATTACTTTGACACTCAGGGCAAGGTTGCATGAATAGATGTTTCCCCATAATTAAACATGTTTTGAAATCTGCATTTTATATCTACTCGAGTTTTTTTTTCTGATACTAGGATTTAGTTGCTGGTCTGAAACATTTAAGTAAAAAGACAAAAAGAGTAGTAACCTGTAAAGGGTGAAATACTTCTTCACAGTGCTATACAACATCAGCCCTACAAGAAAAAAAACCCTCATGCTGCCGTTTCATGAGTATAACGTGCTGTGTGATGATGGAGAGCTCCCCACAGGCTGTAAAAAACACCAGTCAACATTTCTCTCTTGCTGTTTCTCCTTGATCGAATCAGCACATCTGTCAGGTTTGGCTCTGTTTTACGTCCCCACTTTGTGGGTGCTACCAGAAAGTTCAACTCAGTTCCTCCCTGATGTGACCGACACTGTTAGTTAATCCTTAGTTTACAGAAAACACATAACCCCTACACTATGGTGCATTTTACAGCACAGCTGAGTCCCTCACCGTCTTCACATATTCATCATCAAATTACCCGCCCTTCTTTTTTTCTCTTCTTTGGTTGCAACAGCCTTCTCAACCATGACAAATGTACATGGAGCCAATGACTTATTTGCAGTGGCCCTGCTCTGGTGACTTTCTCACTGTTCCACACTTTCAAACCCTTTTTATGATTTTCTCTTCTTTAAAAAATGTATGTTGCAGTGAAGTTAGGTCATATTGGACCCTTTAAGTAATCTCTATTCATTAGGCAGTAACAAAATGAGTGGAGATTTATTTAAACCTACACACCCTTCTTGGTCCATGACTGCAAAAAGTCTCATTTATAGGATCCAGCCCAGCTAATTATTCCAAGAGGACTTCCTCTTAGCTCCCCCATTAGGTGACTGTGAGTCTGTGTGACTTGCTCGCATGCGCTCACACACTCGTTAAAGTCAAACAGACTCCCGCTGCTCTGCGTCAAGTCTGTAAACACACATAGGTCATTCTTAACACATTTAGCCGCCGGAGAGTAATGGTGGTGGAGATGTAGGGTCGTGTTTGTTTTTAACTCGCCGTTACATCGTAATTCCTCCCCCTGTTAGAGCGGCCGTGTTCCTGAATGTACAGCACCATTAAAGCGAGTATGCAGAGAAATCCATTAGGGAGGGTATCTGTGCGGAAAACAGCCACAAAATGCTGCTGGATAATGTTTAATGGTTTATGTGAATAAAAAGCATAGATGTGTGTGTGTGTCAGCGTGTGTGGCCAAATACTACATAATATTTTGTGAGAGTTTATGAGAGTTTTAGTACAAAATGAATTACATATTTACAGGTTGCTTTTGGGAACAACTGTGTTGCTCAAGTGTTGTTGAGGTGCTTCCTCAGCCTTCTTAAGTAGCTCAAGCGCAGTCAGATTGGATAGATTTCATAGATTCTGAATTTGATTTAGGTCTGGACTTTGACTTGGCCATTCCAACACATGAATCTCCTTTGATCTAAATGGATCTTTTGCAGCTTCTAACAGGTTTTCTTCCAGGATTTAGCTCCAACCATCTTCCCTACAACACTGACCAGTCTTCCTGTCCCTGGTAAAGAAAACGTTTCCAACAGTATAGTGCTGTTTCCAAAATGAGGGTTGATGTTTTCCCCCACACATAGTTCTTTGTTTGTATGTTAAAGAGTTAAAATCTTCTCAATTTAGCTAGAAAACTGTCTTCTTATTGTGACCCTGATAAAATGGAAGTTCTGATACCTTTCTGGCAACGGTGCCTGTTGCTACATGTGTGTAGAGTGTGACTAAAAGTTGTCCTGTGGGAGAAGCATCTCCCACCTGAGCTGTGGATCTCTGTAGCTCTGGCAGAGGTATCATGAGCCTCTTGGCTGCTTCTCTTATTAATGCTCTCCTTGCCCTGCCCTGTGCAGTTATGTGGTGTCGGGCCACAATCCTGTGGTCTCATTCAGTAGAGAGGAACTTCTCAACATCAGAGAGTCCTCTCTTGGGTTTTTTTCACCATCTTTCATCGATCCGAGGTTCACTGAGCTCCTGGCAAGCGGAGCTGCGGCTCTATATGGGATCCTGCGCCGATAGCGGCGGAGGGGAAAGCGTGCTGGCGCGCTGGTAAAGCTCCGCAAAAGAGGACTTCGCACACCACTGCCTTCAATCCAGCTGGCAAATGTCCGCTCTCTCAACAACAAGATGGACGAGCTGCTTCTTCTCACCGGTAAAAACACGGACCTCCGCGGATCAGCGGTTCTCTGCTTCACCGAGACATGGCTGAGTGAACACATCCCGGACCGAGCACTGCTGTTGCTGGACTTCCAGCTGTTCAGAACGGATCGCAGCGCGGAGCTATCGGGGAAGAAGCGAGGAGGCGGAATTTGCTTTTATATAAATGAAAGTTGGTGCAGAGACGTAAAAAAGCTGGGAAAAACATGTAGCCCGGATCTGGAGTCATTTTCCATAATCTGTAAGCCGTTTTATTCACCGAGAGAGTTTTCCTCGTTTATAATAATCGGCTCATATTTTCCACCGCATGGCTGCACTTCTGCCGCGGAAAAACATCTTGCTGAGCTGATTACAGACCTGGAGAAAAAATACACGGACTCTTTCATCATAATACTGGGAGATTTTAACAGAGCAAACCTCTCCCATGAACTCCCCAAATACAGACAGCATATTAAGTGTCCCACCAGAGACAAAAACACACTGGACCATTGTTACACAGCTTTAAAGGACTCATATCATGCTGTTACCAGGGCTGCTCTGGGTTTTTCGGATCATTATCTAATCCACCTCATCCCAACCTACAGACAGAGACTAAGAGCTTCCAAACCCAAGGTTCACACTGTTAAGAAGTGGACTGAGGAATCAAAGCAGATGCTACAGGCCTGCTTTGAATGCAGACTGGACTGTTTTTGAAACCTCAGCCACTGACTTAAACCAACTAACTGATGTGGTGACATCATGCATCAGTTTCTGTGAGGACATGTGTGTGCAGACCAAGACCTTCTGCACCTTTGGGAACAATAAGCCATGGTTTACTCCACACCTCAGGAATCTGCGCAGGGAAAAGGAAGAAGCTCACAGCAGTGGAGATTGGGCGCGGTACAGGCAGGCCAGGAACAAACTAACAAAAGAGATCAAAGCAGCTAAGAGAAGCTACAGTGAGAAGCTTAAGAACAGCCTTTCTACTGGTGACACTTCAGCTGTATGGACTGGTCTGAGAAACCTGACTGCCTACAAGAGCCCCTCCACCCATCCTGAACAGAGTCGTCTCCTGGCCAACCGTCTGAATGGCTTCTACTGCAGACATGACAAGAAGCCATTCACACCTCAAATCATCCCCTCTACATCCCATTCAGGAACAAATTCCTCCCATAAAGCAACCAACCCCCCACCATCAGATCCTTTGCCTGCACTAAAGATCTCCGAGGAAGAGGTAAACAGGCTCTTACAGGCTCTTTCAGCGCATTAAAACAAAGAAAGCTGGAGGACCTGATAACGTCTCCCCATTATGTCTGAAAGCCTGCGCACATCAACTCGCTCCAATCTTCACAAGGATCTTCAACAAGTCAATGGAGAAATGTGAGGTCCCCTCCTGCCTCAAACGATCCACCATCATCCCGGTGCCCAAGAAACACGCCATCCTAGGATTAAATGACTACAGGCCTGTAGCCCTGACGTCTGTGATCATGAAGTCCTTTGAGCGGCTGGTGTTGAAGCACCTGAAAGACATCACAGGCCCCCTGCTGGACCCCCTGCAATTTGCTTACCGAGCAAACAGGTCGGCAGATGATGCTGTTAGCTTAGGTCTACACTTCATCCAGCAACACCTCGACCGTCCAGGGACGTACGCCAGGATCCTGTTTGTAGACTTCAGCTCGGCCTTCAACACTATCATACCAGACATCCTCCACCAGAAGCTCACACAGCTCAACGTCCCAGCCTCCACCTGTCAGTGGATCAACATCTTCCTGACAGACCGACAGCAGCAGGTGAGACTGGGGAGCATCTTCTCCCGATCCAGATCAATAAGTACTGGTGCCCCCCAGGGGTGTGTTCTATCCCCACTCCTCTTCTCTCTGTACACAAATGACTGCACCTCATCGGACTCGTCCGTGAAACTCCTTAAGTTTGCAGACGACACCACTGTCATTGGACTGATCCAGGACGGTGATGAGTCTGCATACAGACAGCAGGTGGATCGGCTGGTACACTGGTGCAGTCAGAACTACCTTGAACTGAACCCACTCAAGACTGTGGAAATGGTGGTGGACTTTCGGAGAACACCACCCCCATACACCCCCCTCACCATCCTCAACAACACTGTATCGGCCGTGGACCACTTCAGGTTCTTAGGAACCACCATCTCTGAGGACCTGAGATGGTCTTCACACATAGACACTGTTCAAAAGAAGGCCCAGCAGAGACTGTACTTCCTGAGGCAACTCAAGAAGTTCAACCTTCCACAGGAGCTGTTGGTCATCTTCTACACTGCCATCATTCAGTCTGTCCTGTCTTCATCCATCTCAGTGTGGTTTGGCTCATCCACAAAACAGGACAGGTCCAGACTGCAACGAATAATCAGGACTGCGGAGAGAATAATCAGAGCTGACCTTCCCTCCATCCAGGACTTATACAGGTCTAGGGTCAAGAAAAGAGCTGCCAAAATCTCTGCAGACCCCACACACCCTGCACATAAACTGTTTAGAGTTTTACCTTCAGGCCGCCGCTACAGAGCACTGTTTACTAAAACCAGCCACCACAGAGACAGTTTCTTCCCCCAGGCTGTTTCTCTGATGAACATTCAATAGAGTACAAAACAACAGCATACAGATGTTGCAAATGCCCGTTTTTTATTAGATATGTGTAAATTGTACATTGTAAATTGTAAATTTGTATATTCTGTAATGCAGAATATTGCATTGTACATTGTATATTGTACATTGTAAATTGTAAATTTGTATATTGTGTAATGCAAAAACAGAACAAAAGAGCAAAGTGTACCGGAGGCAAATTCCTTGTTTGTATGTACGAACTTGGCAATAAAGCTGATTCTGATTATGATTCTGAGATTAGATAAATGGTCCCGCTCCCTCACCTGACAGTGGTCTCTCCTCCAGTCCTCTTCAGGGTGTTAGGGTTGCGGATCAGCTTGTCCAGCATGTTGACGATCTGTCCGAACTTTGGCCGGTCAGCTCTCTCTCGCTGCCAGCAGTCCAGCATGAGCTGGTGGAGGGCCACAGGGCAGTCCATGGGTGGAGGCAGCCGGTAGCCTTCATCAATGGCCTTGATCACCTAGTAAAACAGTAAAATAATGCTGATGTAAGTTGGATTCTGGTAGGTTGGTTAGTTTAAAATAAATGTCTTATCAAGTTTTCTTCAATAAACTTTTGATTTGAGAGAATTTTAATTCAGGGTGGAATATAAATGCCAAAGGTACCAAGTAATGTTGCTGGTGTATGTTCTTTTCAGAATTTTTATTTTTAAGGTAAAATGATGAAACTATTCCGGTCTGTCTATTATTGATGACCTTTTACACACAATCAAGCTTCCTCAGACTTACGTCTTGGTTACTCATGTCCCAGTATGGTCGCTCGCCATATGACATCACCTCCCACATGACGATTCCGTAGCTCCACACATCACTGGCTGAGGTGAACTTCCTGTAAGCAATGGCCTCCGGGGCCGTCCAGCGAATGGGGATCTTGCCTCCCTATAATTGAATGCCGAGCTGTTTAATTTAAGTTGGCAAATAAGGTGATAGACCCCCACCCCACACACACACACACAAACACACACACTTACCCTGGTGGTGTAAGCAGCTTCCGGGTCATCCTCCAGCACTCGCGACATGCCAAAGTCAGACACCTTGCACACCAGGTTGCTGTTCACCAGGATGTTGCGAGCGGCCAAGTCGCGGTGAACGTAGCTCATGTCAGACAGGTACTTCATGCCTGATGCAATACCACGCAGGATGCCAACCAGCTGGATGACTGTGAAACGACCATCATTCTTCTGCAAAAAAAAGCAATATGTTGTTATTGTAGATACTAGGACTTTCGATCACTTACAGAAGGAAATAAAAACAACATTGTTGAAGTCTTTTTGAAATGTAAAAATCGGAGAATTGTTTAAACCCTTGCTGTGTAACCACAGCAACATGTTGTAGCCTCTCATTCTCTGTCAACTCTTAGCCCTGCTGCATTCATCTAATACATATACAGAGCAACATGCTGGATAAGTGCTGCCCTGGGTAGGTTCTTGTATGAGTGTCCCATATGACTATGACATCGATCAGGCGATTTGATCTGTTTTTAGAAGGGCAGAGTAAAGACCATCCTTAACTGTGATGTTTTTTTAAACTAAAAATATTCCCAAACCAGTTTTTGTGCCTTTTCTTGTATGAATGTGAAAACAGTAATACTCTTGTCGCTTCTCTGTACAGTATGTATTACATAGTTTTCTCTGTATTTTTATTGAATTTTTGTATGAGAAAATACGAAAAAATGCCTATCATAGACAACAATATTCTAACTTTAATAGTCAATTTGCTGCAGAAAAAGTAGCTGCTTTTAGATCATGTTGTATATTTTTGTTTAAATGTTTGTTTATAGTGAGTGAAGGTAAAACCGTGATGATTTTACCCGCCCATTCCTGTTGAGCAGTCACTGTAAAGTAAATCTTTGCATTTTCCTTTTTTAAATGCCGGCCTACTTTCCCAGCATGTTCAGTATATTTCGTAGGATCAGTGAGCACCTCGTGTGTAGTGAACCTGAAAAACAGAGGTGAAACCTCCATGTATGAAAAGCGTAAGTTGATCAAAGCAGATAAGGATTAGGATTGGTGTTTGTGAACCAACACTTGTTATTTCAGTGGATGACATTACAGAGATAAGATGGCATCGGCAGGCTACGCTCGTGTCGCACACCAAAACGTGTGCACACATGCACGCGGACTGAAACGCATGACTGACCCTCAGGAAGGCATCCAGCGATCCGTTCTCCATGTACTCCGTGATAATCATCACCGGCTTACCTGGAGAGAGAAAGAGAGAGCGGGAGAAGGAAAGGCAGATGATTACGATGGGAAACGATGCAATTCACATTTCGACACAGCAGGAGGGTTGTGGAGGGAGTGTGTGTGAGCATGTTTGACTGTGTCAGGCCGTCCATTTCTGTCCCATGGTGATTTAATTAGCCCTGCTTGTCCCTCATGTCTCCCTGCACATGAAATGTCTACAATAAAATAAAACCCCACCACACACACATACAAACTTACACCATCTTGTGTTAATGCAATATGAACTGACATTGGCCGCGCTACACGATGTCTGATTGCCACCCAGACTCCCCCAGACTCCATACTTATGTCGCTTGCTGCCCCTTTGCCCTCGCTCTTCTCTGTCAAATTTCAACGCATCTGTCACTCTCAGCTAGCTCCCCTCTTTCTTGTGTGGATTTTTTCGCACAGGCCCTTTTCCCTGCCACTCCTCTCTGGCCTTTTTCACCCTTCCCTTTCTGTTTCTCTTGGAGGGTGGGGTGAGCAGAGGCAGAAGGCAGAACGGGTGGATGTTCCCCAGTGGGTCCTGCTTAACGTTGGTGTCTACGGGTAGGGAAGGATGGGAGGAAACGGGGAGTTAAACATGATTTTGTGTGAGTGTGTGTTTGGAGGGGGCTGATCAAATTACTGCAGGCTGATTTGTTTTTATCCCAAAATGACAGCATGCTGCTGCCACAAATGTCTGCTCCACAGCCTTTGTGTTCTGTTTCAAGTGATGCATTTGTGGTGGACCTGCAACAGCATATTCACACTGCTTGTGTTTCTATTCAGCCCCTTTACTAAAATATCCCTAAATAAAAACCAGTGCATAAATCCCATAATTGGTAAACAGAGTCCACTGACGTGTGATATAATCTCTGTAAATATTCCAGCTGCTCTGTGAAGAGCTCTGAGGATCGTCACTAAACATTCGTGATTAAGGCAAAGAAGCACAGCAGAAAGTCAGAAATACAATGTGATGTAGACTAAAACTGACTGGCGGGCATAAAAGCATTAATCAAGGGAAGTGCCAAGACGCATATGGCAACTCTGGAGGAACTGTCCACAGCTCAGGTCGGAAAATCTTTGGACAAGACAACTATTAGCTATGGTGGAAAATTAACACTTCACATACCCCTGAAACCTATCCCCCATCCCCAAGATGTTACATTGTGGTGGCAGCATCATGTTGTTGGGATCTTTTTCTTTAGTCGGGATAGAACTGAAAAAGAAGATGCTAAACATGACGGCAGTCCTGGTGGATAACCTGCTAGACCTAGGATGATAGTGAAGGTTCACCTTCCAACAGGACAACCCCAAACATACAGGTACAGCATAAAATCCCACTTACATTCATTGAAGATTGTGGTTGTAAAGTGACAAAATGTGTAAAGGTTCAATGGATATAAATAGTTTTGCAAGGCACTAAAAAGCTTATTTACTTGAAGAAAAATGCTGACTTAAACTTGCAGCTTGGACAAGTAGCATGATCTAACAGAAAGTCAAAAGTAGAAGAAAGCCACATGGAACCTAAGGTCTTCAAGGTGAAGTTCTTCAAACCCAAAACAAGCCCCCAGCCACGCCAAGAGGCCGTCTTACGAGCTACATGATTGGCACTCTGTTCATTATCGGGGGACTCCAGTGATGCCCAAAAAGAGGAAGTAGAATTAAAGTTGGGGGAGACATGGGGGCCTCTTTGTCGGCCATCTTTGTTCCCTTTGTTGCGAGCTACTGCCCCAGGGTAGCCGGTGATTGACAGCTGCGCAATAAAGTCTGAGGAGCGTCTGACCTGCGACCTTAAACTCTCGCCTTCCCAGCCCTGCCCTCTTCCCTCCAGACCATTTGCATGCTAATTCCTTGTTTACTGAATGCGCCCTGCCGCCTTTGGCAATGAACTCCGGGCAGGAGGCTGCATCAGTGGGCCGATTATCACCTGCCAACAAAAGCATGGAGCTTGGAGAAGACGCAACAGGGGGTTGCAACATTGGGGGAGTTCTGGACAAATGTTCTCTATCGTCAGAACCTAACCACAATCTGTTTTAAGAGCAGATCTTTCAGGAAATTAGCATTCACCAACTTTATGTAAATCAGCCTTGAAACATATCACATCTGATTTCAAGCTTTAATGGAGAATAGACATTAATTACACACTAACATGATAGAAACAGTATGCACACACTTCAGGATGGTGGACTGTAGCCAGCACTCTTCAGTGACAGATCTTTGCACATTTATGGAGTTTAGTGCCTATTTGGAGTTCCTCCATTATTAATACGCCTTAATTGGCTCAGTTGGACATGCCAGCAAACTGAGGCCAACTTGAGAATTCCTTTTAACTTGATTGTAATGGAGAGTGGAATGCAATTCAAATAATGGATTTTTAATAGATTCCTCTGACACTCTCAAATGTGAAGGACTCATTTACCCAAACCTTGTATCAAGCTCTCAAAAGTATGGGCGGAGATAGTGAGAGTTATCGGATGTCCTCTTTGGCTTGGCTTGTCAGCCTTTGTTACTGACATGCAGATGATCTGCTTCTGCTTCATCTCTCTGCTTTTGTCTTTTTCCATCTCTTTCTTTTTTCAGCCAATTCAGTAGTTTCACCATCGCTCTCTCCAGCATTCTCTGCTCTCTTTGTTGTCTCTCTTTCTCAGCTCCTAAGTACTTCACTGCCTCTCTCTGCCCTTCTACACCTCTGTCTGCATCTTTCCTGACTACCACTCGTCTACTGTTTCTCTTTCCTCTTCCCTCTTGTCCATCTGTCTGCCTTGTCTCCTGTCTTTCTCACGCCATCTCGGCGAGGTCTGAGCGGTCATTCTGCACGGTGAGAGGTGTGATAGGTGATAAGCAATTCTATCTGCGCTGCTGTACACTTTCAGCTCTGGCAGGGCAAAGTGTGAGCTCGTGTTCGTGTATGTCCCTCTAGCTGTGCATGTGTGAAGTCGAATGCGTATGACAGGGGTAGAGACCGTGTTATCTAGCTCAGATAGGGCTAGGCTGTTGTGACGCGACGCATTAAGACACTTCATCCATCTAGGCCAGGCTAGACATCAGCTATGGTAACAGCTGAAAATACGTTTCGATATGCTTGTACACACACTCACCTACAGTCAAACAAATACCATGGAGGGAAGGTGTGAAAGGATTGGGGTAGGGGGTAGGGGGCAGAGGGAGGAGAGAGTGCCAAGGGCAGAGGGAGGAAAATCTGGCCGGTGTTCTGTGACCATGCAGAAGCAGATAGAGGAGGGATAGGGTATCACTCCCTAACCCCAAACACATTTACAGCTGACACCATGATTAATGAGTCTGGAGCTGTGCTGAAGGGGGCTGTTCCTGAACCCATTAGCCCCCCCTACCTCACCCCTAATGTCCAGCTACCTCTAACACCAACACCTCCACCCTAAAGCTGGACCCAGTCCATCTGGACATATCCTACCTCTGGATACTCTGACTTCTGCACAGGTTTATTTTGAATTTTGTCACATTAAACCACAATCATCAATGTATTTTAGGGGAATTTTATGACATAAACCAACACAAAGTAGTACAGAACAGTGCAGTCGAGGGAAAATGATGCATGGTTTCAATTTCTATATGAATATGTAAATGTATACTGTATTCCCCTGTGCTTTCAAAACTTTGTAGCACCACCTTTTGCTGCAGCTATACCTACTACACTTTGGTGGTATGTCTCTTCCAGCTCTGCACATCTAGAGGCTGAAAATTTTCACAGTTTTTCTTGCAAAAAACCTCAACCTCAGATAAATGGGATGGAGAACATTGGTAAACATCACTTGACAAGGGCTGCCACAGATTCTCATTTGGATTTAGGCATGTTCTAAACCTGATCTGATGTAAACCATCCCACTGTAGCTCTGGTTGTATGTTCAGCGTTGTTTTCTTGCTGAAAACCTCACTCTATCCTGAAGTCTTTTGGAGCCTCTAACTTTTTTTCTTCCAGGATTGTTCTGTATTTAGCTCCATCCATATTCCCATCACTGACTAACATGATGCTGATTACAAAATATATACCAATCAAATGTCTTCTAAAAGCAATCTGTGGCACTGGGGCTTATGTAGAGGTATCAGAGTAAAGAGGGTTGAATACAATTGAATACTCTTCCGAATTTTATTCTTTAAAACATTTTTAAACGCATGTATTATTGGCCCATCACTTTATGATCAGGTGATACTTTATGCTTGTCTACCATAAATGTAAAGGCTCGAAGAAGTAATGTATAAAATGTGAAGAATTGAAAGGTGTCCTAAGACTTTTGCAAGGCACTATACATATACAATTATTGTACATACTGCCAGTATAGAGAACAGCACAGAAATTTACATTGGTTTCTGGCAGACTGGTTTGTCCCCACGTTCACCTTTGCCCAAAGATGTAATTTATTATGATTTATTAATAAATCTTTTACTCGAGACTGCAAAAATGAATGACCTTTCTGTGCTCAAATAATGATATAACAGTAACAGTGTGTGTAAATGGTTGAGAGCATGTCAGCATAGTTTCATGCCAATCCCCCCATATGTGAGCCCCTTTTTATGCTAAAAGAAGGAAACAGTCACATACTGAACGTACATTTGGTGACCACGCCCTCCAGGTGAATGATGTTGGGGTGGTCAAACTGGCCCATGATGCTGGCCTCAGACAGGAAGTCCCTCCTCTGCTTGTCGGTGTAGCCTGCCTTCAGAGTCTTTATGGCCACACAGATCTCTCTCTTGCCAGGCATTTTCAGGCGGCCGCTGCAGACCTCACCAAACTCCCCTGGGAACACACAGACTGCATTGAAAATGTGGTACAATAATACATGAGCATTTGGATCCATGGACTATAAATCAAAGAAAAAATAGCTTGTGTCTGGGTGTGTGTGCAGATTTGAAGGGTTCCACTCTAAACATTGATCAGGGTCTTTTTAATCCCCATTTTGCCCTCCTCGTTCTCTTAGCCATTGGAGCAGAAAAAGAAGAGGAAATGGATATTGATTCTTTCGCTTTATTATTTTGTCATTGGATGACTTTTCTCCGGCCACAGGTATAGCATGGACCTCATATTTAGCTTCTTTTGATTTTTTTTTCTGCCTCCTGACTTCTCTAGAGGTATAACGGATGTCTTGTTGCATGCTTTTCATACTTAACTATTCAAAAAATAAAATGAAAAGCTTGGCTGGTCTTAAAAAGCTTTTTCCTTACCAATGCCAATAACTTTCTCGATCTTGATACAGGAAGCGTCAATCTCTTTGGCAAATTCTCGAACGGCTTGATTGGGGTCCTCATAGGTAAAGGGGTCAACGTATATCCTGACTCCTGAGAAAAGAAGCATGAAAAGAAAGGATGGAAGGAAGCAAAAAAGAAAATGAAAGGATAAGGTTAATTCATTCTGGCAACTTTACTCTCTGCCCTCCATCTGTTCTTTATTTCCATCACGCTGCAGGCTACACCGCCTTCCTCCCTGGATCCTCTCATCCTTCTCATCGTTCCCCACCATACCACACTTCACACTGTGACTCCATTGCTTTTCATGTCACTGTGGCTGACTCAAATGAAGATGGAGCTCATTAACTTGAAATTCTTCTGGCATGCAAATAACACTGATGACTTGATAATGAGGTGCTTGAAACATGCTAGCAAGCAAGTACATTAACTTCCAAATAGTTTGTTTTTCTCCCCAATTTATGGGACTTGTGTGAGGTTTAGAGCACACACACGAACACACCTGACAGCTTTAATGGTTTTCAGTTTTCAGAGTGCATATGTGGAATGTGAACTATGAGTTACCTTGATGTAAGTGCTTCTCTTCGTCAGAGTCCTGCTTAGCCTTGCTGTATTTACTCCTTCTGGGGACAAAATAACAGGACGGTCAGTCATATTGCGTTTTCACGATAAGTCACAATATAGTAGATAATGAGAGATAAAGTCAGACAAGAAGTCAAAGTGTCTTAGGGAACAATTAAGGATCTGAATCATGTATGAAAAGAGCCAGCAGAGTAATCCCAGATTTAAAACAAATTAAATTTGCACTTTAATTTTAGAACAATTCTGAATTCATCAATTGTCTATATTTTGTTTTAGAAAGCTAGTAATTTTGGCTTACTTTTCTTAAGTGCGTTGTTGGAAATGATTACTAGCATAAGCAGTAGTTAGCTTAGCCTAGCATAAACTATGAGTGGGGTAGCATGGCTTCCAGCATTTTTGAAACTTGCTATGCCACACAAACATGCAGGTGAATACAAGTAAAATTTAATTTTGTGTTTTTCAAATTTCCCTAAATAATTTCTTTAGGCCAAATCCCAAGATTAAGTTATACATCTTTGTTTTACATTTTTGTGCAAATAACCTAAAACTGTAGTATTTTTACTCTAGGTTGTAGTTTTTTGAGAATACCATAAACAATATATAGTAATACTCAGTAAATTACAATATTATTGAAAAGTTCATTTATTTCAATAATTTAGTTCACTAAGTGAAACACATTATATAGATGAATTACACACAGACACTGCTGGTTAAAATCAGCATCACTATCAGCAACTTGAAAATCACAAAGAGGTAGTAGAGTAAATGCAAATCTATAATATGTCTCATTTCTATAGGTAAAGCATGTTTAGTTTATGTCTACTTTGCAGAAACGTTAGATAAAGAAATAACAGAGGTTCAAAGTTTGTTAGAACAAATCAAGATATTTGCTATGATCTGTTTAGCCTTCCTGTTATTTGTGAATATCTCACTCTCTTGCAGACTCAATGAAGAGCAGACGTGCTTCTACTCTGTGCTTCTTCGGACTTTATTTTTAAAAACCTTAATGACAATGCAATTACATAACACTTAGGTCTTTTGTGGTTACCTGGAAGTAATTAAATTTGATGCATTCACTGATCGGTAAAATTTTTATTTTTAGTTACCATGCAGCTGGTCAGAGTGGACCAAGTTGAACATTGTCCTATTATGATTACCAGACATTGCATCTCTAATAAATGGTGTACTTGAACATTTTGTACAAGCTGATAGGGATATTTAGCTTTGGCTGATTCTGAAGACACTGAGGATAGAACATCATTATGGAGTTGAGAAGACAGGCAGGAAGAACAACTATGAATCAATCCTAGAAGATGCTCTAAAAATCCTTTCAAATCCCTCAGGCAGCCTGACGCCTGTGCGCATATTGATGTGTAGGTCAGTGGTAGAAATGACCAGATGTGTGAGACATTGTCCTCAAGCAATGGTTGTGCAAGGATGGTAAACGGTGACCTGATTGCAGTCCCTCCCCACAATCACAGACTAGCTGCAGCAGAACAACGACAACGGCCATCATATGCATATAAAAAAGGCAGAGACAACCACCTGCTTGGATGGAGACAGAGAGGGAGAGGCAATCATGTGGAAAAAAGAGGACAAACACACACACAATCAACTGCCCCATTCACTGATCATCATTCTCAACACCAACACACTTGTGCAAGCAATGATTTGGTATCCATATTAACGCACACAAAGGCAGGAATCAACACACATGCTATTTACTCTTCCTCGCTGTGGTCACACATGCAAAACTTTTATTATTCCTGCCAAAGGATACACACATTTACACCTTCAAAACACAAACTCACACACACACGGAGAGTGTGGTTAACACCCTGAGGTGAGATAGCCCATCTGCATGTAATCCCATCTGGGTGATGGCGCTTTGTCCTGCTTCCTGGTTAACACTCTGAGATTGGGTCACTGCAAATCCACCTGATGCCTCCCCATCTCACTCTGTATTCTAGCTCCTACTTTTCATTGCCTGCTTATCTCATTGTCATACTGTTGCTCTTCCTTTTTCTTTCTCACTTCTATCTCTCTCTCTCTCTCTCTCTCGTTCATTTTGTCACGGCGGTCAGAAAGCCGCAGCAGGAGAAAATAACCATGATTGCCAGCGCTAGAAGGGAGATAGAGGGGGAAAAGATGGGGCAGGAGAAGAGCGGGGAAGGACGCAGGAGACAGGGAGTGAGGGGTCGCTGATTGCATCTATTTAGCTGTCGGAGCTGTCAATCACGTCTCTGGTGTGGCGAGTCATCACTCATCTAGCATGAGCCAGTTGTACAAGCTGCCTGGCGGTGTGTATGTGTGTGTGCATATTTGTGAATGACTTTCCTGACAGCTGCTTTTTCCGACCCCTGAGGAAGACATCCCTCAGCTGCAGGGAAAGAGGAAGAGACAGAAAGCAGACGGGACAGTGAAGGAAAGAGGGATAACGCTTACCTTCGGCTGATGACGAAAGCGCTGATCAGGATAATCAGGAGGACCACGCTGCCCACCACGGACACCAGCAGCACTGTAGAGTTGGCCCCGTCACCTATTATTGGAGCAGGGACTGCAGCAAAAGGAAATTAAAGGGAGTAGAAGGAAGGAACGAGAAGTTGAAAGTGAGGAATGTTGGAGAGAGACAAAGAGAAAAGTCAACATCATTATGCTTGACCGAGCTGCCACGCATCAAAGAGCCGGTGTGCATTGTGTGTTTGTCAGAGTAACTGATCCCCCTCCTACTTCCTCCCCATATGCTCCCCAAGCCAGGCACAGTGTTAGCTCCCTCTGCCTCCATTTTATAGTCCTGCCCATAAAATCTGTAGCTCCACATGCTTCATTGGGAGACAATGATGACCCATTAGGATGTGTGCTTGACCGTGTCATTATCATGTGCTGCTGTGCATCTGCATTACAAAGAGGACACCTGGGTCTTTAGTGCACCTCTGTCGCTTCAATTTAATGTACATGCAATGAATTTTACAAGGTGACGGTGAATGTTAGGAATAATAAACTGTTAAGTATTGGTTGGATTGATTACATTGTTACTGAAATAAAGGGCTCACTTTGGTATGACAGCAGTAAAGTCAAGATGATTTTATTGTTATACAGTAAAAAGGATTAGTAACCACTTTAAGTCCTCACATTGTAAATCAAAACATAAGAAAGTCTCTGACAAGGTCTTAAAAAAACTAAATATAAACTTAGATAAACAACGACACATAAGCTATATTACACATTTGTATGTATTCAATAAATGTCAGGCAAACTGAAGAAGTAACAAATGTAAACAACTCATCCAATGTCAGACATGCCACATTTGCTGAAAACTGTAAATCAGTGAAAACATCTCATCATGACTGTTAAATAATGTGGTGGAAAGCTACTGATTTGGGCTTGTTCTGAAGACTTGAGATGTGGGCACAACAACAAACAGGTGTTGGTCCTTTCATTGTTGCAACATTTCATACATCTGTAGTTTTTGGTCTTTTCATATTGAAAGTTTAAGTGTTTCTTCCACAGGATGTTTGTACCAACCACTCATCAGTTTTGTACCTGCTATGTGCTTTGTGAACTGATGCCTTAAAGTCGTTTTACTGTAATCTGCACATAGTCCTCTGTTAAAAATTGTGTTTTTGTGACTCCAGAAAATGCAGTATCCACTAGCAGAAGGTCACATTTGATTTGATCAAGGATCATACTCCTTGATCAAACAAACTTGTCTGTTTACAAAAGTATTGCAGAGCCAAACCTAAATTCATCTTCAGTAAAGCTAAACTTTACTGAAAATAAACTGTACAACAGGTCAATAAGTCCAAGATCAAATAGATTTATGACAGAGTGATGAATAAACAAATCCTGAATGTGTTTTCAATAACCATAAATCAACTTTAATGGTTTGATGAAACTTAGACCTGGAGAACATTGTATAAATAAATAGGAAATGGTAATAAACTGAAGCAGTGCTACAGTTTAGGAGACAGTCGTCATTTCTTAATCTCGAAAGATGTTAGTTCAGTCTGGAAAGATGCTGATTCCCACATTTCATCACTTGTTTCCTCACAAGTACAAGCATCCTCTAAATAAAAATCTGATTATTTCAAGTTTTTCCCACTGAAAGTTGTTCTGTAGGTTTAAACTGGCACAGTGTAATACATGTGTCATGTTTGGTTTTTTTTTCATTTGAGATTGTATTACGCTGATTTCATTACTTTGCATAACTATGTGTTATGTTTTATTATTTTTATAACAGTTATTTTTTTTCTGGCTGATCCGCTCCATTAGGTGAAAATCTATTCACAATAACATTCTGTGGCTCTAAACAGATTTTAGCTGTACTTTCTGATGCTGTAATACTTGATACAGCAGCCATGTCAAGGCAGTTTGAGAGGCTGATGCCAAGCTATGAACAAACTGTTGAAAAGGTCACTAAGTGCTTATAGTCTAAAACCCATCTAGTCTGAACCTCTGCTGGCTCAGCTTTTGAGACTTAAGTTGCCAGTCAGGTTTTGGAGCTCAGCATCATTTATGTTCTACAGACGGCATATTGTTGTGATTAATCCCTGTGAGATGATGAGGAGAAGAACTCATGAAAGGTGCTATCATTGCAAGGTTGTTCATAAAATGATGTGGCAGATCTGGCATGATGTCCTGCCTGTACTGCTCTATGACAGCAATGAAAGGCTGAGGAGAGGATGTGTTATTATGAGACTCACCGGAGTTAGTCATGAACTCAAAGGGCCCGCTGAATTCACCGTAGCCAGCTGCAGTGCGAGCGCGCACATGGAATACGTAAGAGGTGAGAGGGGTGAGGCCCTTGATGTCTGTGCTTCGAGATGATGTTTTTATGATGCGATAGCTTCTTTCGTTCTGGTCCTGAGGATGACAAAGAGATAATCACGGTCACTCAAAAGGTAGTTACTCTCATGAAACATTAATCAGTGGGAACTATGTCTCTCTTATGGTGCAACTCACCTTCTCGTAATACTTGACCTCATACTCCAGGATGACACCATTGGATCTTTCTGGTGGCTGCCAGGCCAGTGAGATGGTATGTCTGGTGATGTCCTTTGCCTGGATGGAAGTTACTGGAGAAGGGGCTGATTAACAACAGAGAAAAAGAAATATAGTTTACAATGTAGTTTGCTGCTTTTGCCTAGTTCTACAAAGTTTTTATCTGGCTATATTGCAGTGAGTTTGCAGAGAAGTTCAGAATTCCTCTGAGTGGTAGAATACAAACAGCTAGCCAGATTTTAGCTAGCTCATTTTAGCTAAAACAACTCCAACAGAAATGTAAATTTTTGTGGGATACATTTCTGTATGAGCAGACATCTACGGTATGCTTAGGCAAAACCATTGTTTAGGGCATTTCCCAAACCCATAGTTTATGCAGTCTGGTCCAATCACTCGACGGGGTTATTAACTTGTAAATGTTCCCATGGTTCAGTTTCTTTTCACGCAGAGAAAACTCGAAGTGAACCACTACAAACCACGCAAGAACATTCAGTCTGTTTATCAGTCAGACATGTCTGGGGTTCTGGGTACTATTTGAAGCAAAAGTATCTGAGAAGTATACCAAATGGATCCTTAAAAGTTGCACAGGGCTTTATGCTATACAAAAAAAGACATGTGGCCATTGTTTATTTACTGTACCGCATCCCAAAATGCAACATATACCTTGCTACCACAAGGCGTTTGGCTCAAGCTCAGAGTGTACACCTGGTAGATGCCAGATCACATTCACACCATGAACCGAGACCAGCTGCTCCAAACGGCCTTGGTAAGGTTATTTTTAACGTGCATGGTTGCTGTGTTCATATCTACAGAAACAAACAGAACTAAGAGGAGAAACGAACCAGAGTTCTTTTTAAACAGACTAAACACCTCAGTTGTGAAAACACAGCTAGTCTGTCACTTTTTTCTTAGCAAACAAATGTCTGTGTTAATACACAGAAGGTAATGTTGGTTGAGGGAGCTGGCTGTATCAACCTACCTCATCAGTTGCTACTTGTTGACTTAGAGTACTTAGTCAATGTGAAAATGTTTTAGTCTGGCCAATACAATACTACAGCAGATATTACATTTCTAAGCCATCGCAAGAAATCTTAGTTGAGTTTGTTGCTGTTTGTTCTCAGCTAAGCAGTGTCTGTGTTAGTACACGTAGACATGTCAGAGTAGGATGTGGCAGCATCACCTGATTGTGAGTCCATCAGAACAGCTACAACAAGAGAACTGAAAAAACACAGAAACCTTCCATCTTCCACGCTGCTGCAAAATTTTCTACAAAAATTTGTTACAGTTTCAGTACGTTCAAAAAACAAACAAAACTCTGGTTATGTCAAAAACAGAATTGTACCCATTTTTGATGTTTTCTGCTTCACTGTTTGTTTGTTTGTTTGTAGATGTTGTCAACATTATGTTGTGCTATTTTAAATGATTATTGCTTTAATTTTTAGAGGTACTTTAAAAAAAAATCCATCTAGGGACAACTGCTGCGAATTAGCTGTTGCTATTGCACTATGGGACTGCTGTTTTGTTCAGTTGGTTTATGTCAATGTGTGTCTGTCCCTATCAAATAAATTTAAATAAATAAAATGACAGCCGAACTCAAAACCATTTGCACCATTGTTGGTGGATTTAGAGAGGATCAAAAAGTCCTAAATGATCAGGTGGATTGATACAACCCTCAAATTAATTTTAGCGTTTGGGAAAGATGTTGTTCGACTGACAAAACAGTAACAACCTTGACAACAGTTTATTGAGGAAGTGTAGACATTTAATATCTGTTAATATGGTGATGTATCCCATGGGTATAAACATTTTTACCGTGAGTTGTTTTTAATTGCTAAAAGCAGTTAAAACAGCTGTTAGCCCTGAGGATTTCTGAGGATTTTTTGACTTTTCACCAGACTCACTGTGACATATTCCTACAACAGATAAGGGCTTTATTACTGATAACAAAACTGAACCATCCCTTTCAGTCTGATTTGCACCTCACTCTTTAATCTCACTGCCTTTTCCTCTTGCTGAGAAAGTCAAAGTTCAGACAATGATGCAACCGCTTCCATTCGTCTTTGAACCTGACTTACATTCAAAATTGGATGTACAACATATGACTTGCCAGAGGTGGAGCGTATTTCTGATCTAATAGTGTAATTCAATAAAACTGATCCAAGGTGCCACAATTGCCTCAGCCACTCTTCCTAACTTCATTTGATGCAGATTGCCAGGTCACCCTGAGAAAACCTACGTAGCTATGAAGAGATTGAATGAAGTTAAATGAGCTCAACACTTTAATTTTTTTTTTTTGCTTTAAACAGAGAAAATCAATTGGTTTTCATTAAAGCTCCAGTGTGTGATTTTATCTTAAGCCCTTTCTGGTGCAGCTGATAATGAGGCCATATTTCAAACAGCAGCGCTGTCTGCGTATAGATGCCTTTAACACGTGAAGGTTAAAGCACAGATTATGGCCTACACCTGTTCCCTCCCCTCAGCGTATCACCGCCGCACAAATCAAACCTTTATCTTCAGTGAGTGTGACAGGGCCAAAATTGGGTTATGCACACTCTCATTGTTAAAACAAGGAATTTATGGCCATGGGAGAGATAGTGTTGAAAACAAGAGAAACTCTTCAGTAAGGTGTAAGTTGTTTCAGTAAGGGCTGAGTTGTAAACAAACAAGAAGGAATGACAGATGGAGCTGTAGTGGGAAAAAAAATAAAACCTCTCCAGCATTTTGGCGGAAAAAATATCCCACTAATTTATTTTCCATACCAGCTCAAACAAAACCATCTCCATAAACTCCCAGATAACCTCCTCTCTGGCATCTGCTCTTCAGGGTCCAAACGGAGGGAATCTTTGCCCTTTGGCCCTTTGCGATTACTGTAACCTTACTCATTCCAGACCATCAACCTTTTAAAAAATTACAGTGGGATGATTAATGAGGGGACCCTAATCCACCGATTATGATTGGATTATCTATGACACTATATACATTCTCATCACTTTAACTGGAGACTCCAGGGAGGATAACCTTCAAGCTAAGCCTAACAAACCCCCAGCTTTTAGTCAGGGATTGAGTTCAAACAGGCCTGGAATTCAAGCACCAGCCATGGATTTGGTTTCATTGAGCTGAAGAAGCAGCAGCAGAAGGGAAGGAAGGGGGTGGACAGACGGTTTGGGACTGGTGGGGGTCATGATGGAGAAGGATGGAATTGCAGAAATCACTTGGTAAAAGGATTAACCCAAGGTTGTGTCATCCTGTTGGCCTAATGTGTTGCGTCTCTGTTAAACAATTAGATGGTGGCCATTTGTATCCCTCTCAATCAATCTTACCCGGCAGCGAGAGGCAATTAAAAGGCCCTCATGGGGCTGACCGAGGATGGACTGAATCAGAAAGGAAACACCTGAGAGGTCGGGGGGGTTTAATTCCCCAAAGACCATCTAGGCATTCATCTTTCTTCCAAAGATGACAGATATGGCTACGTAATCATGTTCTGCTGCTCTTGTTGCACTTTTTATTTTTCCCTTGACTAATGTGAAGATAAAGATGAGTGATTTTCTGGGTGGTTTCCCTTTCGGGCTCATCATCTGACTCTGCAGCTCAGATGCAAACAAAATAATCTATCAAAGTTAGGTTAGGCTTTACAGCATATTGAGATGAATTAGACAGATAGATGTCAGAAGAGGAAAGTGATACAGATTTAAAATATTGTGAAGTCTTGTGCACATAATCTTTACATAGACACAATTCTGGTCAGAAAGTGCATAAATGTCACATTCATTTTCAACTGTTCTTTTTTAGAGAGGAAAAATCATAAAATATACAACTTCAGAAATGCTTTAATCAGGAACTGGGCACATAAATTTGAATTTATTCTGGCTTTTCTCTAATTAAAGAGGTCAAAATTATACATACAGGCTCAAATATGTGCACACAACCACTAAAATGCTGATTTGACTGGACATACTTCCACACACGTTTAGCAGCCATCAACAAGCCTCTGGCCTAATTCTGAGAGACCATTTGACCACTCTGCTCATTACAGTTACTGGGGTCTATTAAAACTGAAGGTTCTTCTAGCACAAACCCATCTTTTTAAACAATCACTTCACAAATATTCAACAGGTCAGGGCTTTTAAAAGACTTGGGGAAAGTCTTCCAGAATCTGTTTAAGTTTCCATATCTAAGAACACTCTAACAGCTGTCAAACATGGTGGTGGCACCATCATGTTGTGGGGCTTTTTCTGCCAGAGGTCAGGCCTATTCCACACAGTGGATGGAATAATAAAGACAACATCTGCATTTTGCAACTTCAAATCAATTCAGCTAGAAACTTGAATCCTGGATACAGCTGTTCCAAGGTGTAAATGATCCAAAACTTGCACCTAAACTGGTTTTGGAATCAATAAAGTAAACTAACATTTAGCTTTTGGAATTGGCAAACTTTAATTTATTGAATATTTGTGGATTATGTTTAAAAGTAGACTCTCCCCTGGGAAACTATCAAATCAGGTCAAGCTCCACCTTTTCGGATAAAACAAGTGTGGTTAAATAGCTAGCCAGGTTTATAACAGGACCTTGTTTATGGCTAGATAATGTGTGGGTGTGGTTTCTTTGCAACTTGTTAAGGGACATTTAACCAAATATTAAGTAAGGATGTATGTATCTATTTGACCTTATATGTATACTTTTGACCCTGTGTGGATTTGAGAAAGTTCATGATAAAATCTAAGTCGCTGAAGTTGTATCATTCCAACATAAAAATGGATCAAGAAGACCTAAATTAAGATGATATTCTGTCAATAATGAGTGTTTGTAAACGTTTGACCCAAACTTTAAATTTAAATAAATGACTTATGACTTATTACTTATGACTGTGTTTTAGAAGGACCATGTAGGACTTAAAGCCCCCTGTAGGTGGATTTACATGCATTATGTGGGGCAAGGCTGCAATTAGTTCCAGCCTCCTGGAAGCGTTGGCAAACCAATGCAGTTTGATAATAAGTGTTAGACGCAATGACATCTCATTTCAGAATGGAACACTAGCACTAGACACAAACACACAGACACCTGCAACAAAAAAATATATCATTACTCATACAGACTCAATCAGACCAACCATGCACATGTAATAGTGACTGAAAACCTGACAGAGGTGCGGTGAGTCAGGGTTTGGTTTGTGAGAACACCGTCTCCAAGGAATCTAAAGGAAAAGCTGACATTTATTTTATGGTTTTCGGGTTCTGTCTTGGCTTGTTACGTGAACGAGTTTGTCTTTGCAGTCGTGTTTAATGCAAAGTATTTGCTGCTGCTCGGAGCAGTGGTGGGCCCGAGCATTTTCAATGACAGCAGTTCGACATGAAAAGAGACACGCGGCCAGGGCTGCACATGTGGCCGCCAGATTGGAGCCCGGGCGCCAGATTCGAGTCACTCAATTTCACTGCCGACAAGGAGAAATAGTCGAGCAGGGAGCTGTTGTATTGCGAGCAGAGAAGATCACTCCTGCTTGCAGCGTTCCCCCTCCCCTTTGTTTCAATCCTCCACGAATAGAGTCTGCTTTTACCTCCCAAAACACATTTCCACATGTATGCCTGTTATGGTGTGCTGGGGAGATGGAAACTCTCATCTATGTGTGCCGAAAGACTTGCCCACACACATTTGCACTAATCCACTTTTAGGCACCTCAGCCTGCCAAGTATTTCTGTAGCAAGACATAAACATGTCTCTCTCTGAGTCTTTTTCTTCCTTTTTGACTCATAAATAAAGTACTTGATCCCATAACGGGGGAGAAAACAACCCCTCCCTGCCCCATTCTCCATGCAGTCCAGGGGAAAGGGATAGATCCTGGTTGATTTACAAGGGTGGAATTGTTAATGGCGACAAACGGAATCTGACCTCCTGCAACACAAATCCAAGCCTGGTCACAGATCTATGACTGGATTTGACTAGATTGGCGGCACCTACTTCAAGTCCTTCCTACTACAACCTCACTGGAGATCCCTGTCTTTCCAAGCTTTTTCTTTTCCATCTGAAACCTGAACATTTATAGGAAGGCAGTGGCGTGGGTGTCTTTTCCACTGCACTTATAAATCCTAATAAATATATCATAATAATTGCATGATCCATGATGTCTGGATGAATGACGGTGATTGGGAGAGAAGCACAGATGACTGGCTGGATTACAGCGGCTGAAACCCGAGCTACTAAAGCCCCTACTGAGCATTAGCAGGAAGAAATCCAATCAGCATGGAGCCCGTCACTTTTATATGCACACAAATTACAATACACACCCACACGGAAAGACACATTGATCAAGAGGGAAATTTAGATCGTCCTCATCTTAAAGCATAGACACAGGGTAGACCCAAGGTTGTATGAGACCATGGCAGAATTTCTTTTAGGGTCCCACTTGCAACTAAGCCCGTTGCAATTGTTACGGATCTGGGGGAGTCGAGAAGAGACAACGTTTAATGTTTTGTCTTACTGATCTACTGAAAGTTACAGTATGCTTTAAAGTAAATTAACTAATCAGTTAATCAAAAATGAATTAGCATTAATGAGAGGATACATGTACAAATTCGTTAGAACTAGAAAACAGAAGATATGAGCAAGTTTGTACCTATATACTGCTGTTTTAAAGTCTAATTCTAAGTTTTCACAAATAAAAAAAAAGATTTGATGAATCTATGAATAATTTCTTCATTATGAAGTCTAAGTCCTTTAGTTTTTGAACTAGAGATGGTGAAATGTAGTCCAAACTGTGAGATAGCCCTTTAGTAAAGCAGTTTTACCTAGCTATCATAGCAGCTAATGGTTAGCTGTTCTTACAGTTGTTACAAAGGATTTCATTACTGTGTTGTTGGGCAATACCTCTATTAGCCAACTTAAGAGCACATTCCTCCTTTTCACTTCAAAGTAAGAGTCTTAAACATTGATACAATGTGTCAGGCAAAAGCAGGCATGCTAACAGTGTTTTGTGAAACAGACTTCAATCTGCCAACAAATATTGGGTTATTTAATTATTGTTACAGCCTTTGTTTTAAACAACATTCAGATTGTGAAGGTTTTAGAACCTATGTTTACAACTGTTGCATTTGTAAACCTATTCAGGGTAAATTCAAGAGCTTATGGGCCCCCTGGGCCAGTTGGTGGGCCCCAAGTAGTCGCAAGCTTCATCTCTAACTCGGACTTGCTCTGAATGGTGGCCCTCTATGCAGATCCACCTTTCAAAAAATACTCAGACACGCAACACACACTGATAGAGCTTCCAGCTGCACCTTCGAACACTTGTGAAATATGCACAAGTGAGGAGCCAAAGGCAACATCATCCATATCTTACGACTTCGAGACAGGAGATTAGCCTCCAGCAACCTCAGGGGGACACTGATCGGTGTGCGTATGTGTGTGTTACTGTGTCTTTGTATAAATCCATGTCTGAAAAAGCTCGTTTGGGAGCTTTTTTGCGCAACTGTGCATCTGTGTGACCACGCTGACATGCTAGAACACGCACTCAGCCCTGGACTCTAGGGCAAGCTCTATTACAGCTCCCACACATGCATGTCTGGCAGGATTTGCGGCTTTTCCCACAAGGTGCACATCCATTCAACTCTATCTTCTGGATCCCATCTGATAAATCAAGCCACTGTGTCCTTAAATTGCCGACCCAGGCTCTATTAGAGACATTCAATTTTCCCATGGAGGGAAATTAGTAACAAAAAACACAAAAAGGTACTAAGCTTGCCACCCAAGAGCAAAGCAGTAAAGCAAGACAAGGTAATTGTCGGAAATAATCAGAAGAGAAGGGGAAGAGACGAAGAGAAAAGATCAAGGGTTGTAAAAATCTATTTGCACAACAACAGGTTACATAATGACTAAATGACAAAACAACAGGAGACCCTGAATGCATCCTGGGGCTGAAGGACTCCTCTTTAGCTCTGTATTCATAGTTTTATTCTACAGGAATAATTAGACACTCTTACACAAATACACCAGCATCTGTAATGAATCCTCCACAGATCAATAGAAGTCATCTAATTCATTAGCACCACAGCTAAATATAGAAATATAGCCCAGTGCTCCTATCTCCAGCTCAGGCTTCTCAAGCTGCACTGGAGCGCCTATGGTGTGTGTGTGGAGAGGCGACAGGAGGGGAGGTGAAGGAGCAGAGGGGCGCATAATCACTGACGTGCCTCAGCTCAAACAGCTGTTAAATACAGAAAATGCCGACTGGAAATAATTTTTCCGCTATCTCTCTGCTGCCCCCTCTATCGCAGCGCCCCTATGTGCCGCTTATAGTGCATACCCACTTTTTGCGTCACTAACCTCATACTCCAGTCAATCAAACAATTAGGATACTTTCTCCAGATATCCTTTTAGTAGAACTAAACTGCCCTGGCCCATTTATGCAACCAGCGTAACCAACTTCATATGGTGTCCCTTTAAAGCCACAACAAGACACTTGAAAGAAAAAATATCTATCGTTCACAAACATTAGGCTTTGTATTGTTTTTGTAACCCTACCTAAACTAACAAGCTGAGGAAGGAGAGTGTAATGTAAAGAGACAACCAAGAGCTGAATGGTAACTTCTGAGGAGCTGTGGGAATCCACAGCTCTGGTGGGAGAATCTATTCACAAGAAAGCTACTAGTGGTGCACTCCACAAATCTGGCCTTTATGGAAGGGTGTCAAGAATAAACTCACTGTTGAAAAAAAGCCATAGGAAGTGATATAATGGCCCATTCAAAGTATACCCCTATCTAATTGAGAACACCTGAAAATGACTATTCAGACAAACTACATCCAATCTGACTGAGCTTGTTCCATTATGTCATAAAAAAAGGGCAAAAATGTCAATTCAGATGTGCAAAGCTGGAGACATACACCAAAAGACTGCAGAAGCTGATCCTACAAAGTAATGACAGAGGGATGCTAAATAAAAATACACACCACACTTTTCAGATTTTCTGTTTGCAAAAAATGTTGAAAACCCATTTATGATTATATTTCCACCTTACAAGTAAGTGCTACTCTGTGTTGGTCTGTCACATAAAGTCCAGACAGAATACAGTGACGTTTGTAGCAAAATATGAAAAGATTCAAGAGGTATGAATACTTTTGAAAAGGCTACTGGTGTCTCGTAGCCTTTATCTCACATATGAAGATCAATAACCATCTGCTTTACTTAAATGGCATGTTCTCTTGCATTTCCCATTTTGAGGAGTGCCTTAGAAACATTGCCCTCTAAGGCACGTCTTATATAGTATATACCTGAGAGAAACAGTCTTGGATTACACATAAAAGTGCCTCAACCCTGATTAACCTAAAATATTAAAGTATACTTTAAAAATAAAAAATGCGTTAGTTACACTGACTTTAAAGGATGTGTTAATTTTGAAAAAAATATATATTTATTTTACTAATTCATTAAAGTAATTAATTAAAGTTTCTACATTTTTCAGTGTGCAATTATGCAACTAACAAAAAGAAAAATTTTATTAAGGCTTTTTGCACATCTTTATCAGAATACTGATAATTTGAAAGGTGCTGTAAATGAATGAAAGAGGAACTCCCTTTTTCTTTGTATATTCACTTGTTCCTTTATAATTAATTCTATTTTTTAATTTGCTAAATAAGACAGTATTTTGTTGTAGGAAAAACTACATTATTTTAATAAACCACAATCACTCTTTGGTAAATAAAGTTCCTTTAACAGAAACCAGGCACACTATGTATTTTGTCTGCTCACAGTTCTACTCACTGCTCCTCTTACCAGCTTGGTTGGTGGTGACAGTCACGGACACAGCCTGCTCCGGCCCCGGGCTCTGAGGCGAGACGCCGTTCACAGCCCACACCTCGAAGGTGTAGTTGGTGTGTGCCTGCAGCTCGTTGATGGACACCCTGGTTCCCTTCAGGCTCAGCTGCTGGGGGCTGAAGTGAACGCCGTTGCCACAGGGCTGGCAGCGGCGGCCGTCGGGTCCACAGCGCTTGCACACAACGTTGTATGTCAGGTCCTGGCGGCCCCCAGAGCTCCGAGGGGGGCTCCATTCCAGGTTTACGGAAGTCTCGTTTACATTGGAGATGAGGTGGACAGGTGCGGTCGGAGGGCCTGGGGAGAGGAGAAAAGAAATGATGTTGCTGGCTACAGCAGGAGGGAAAAACACGCCAAACCCCTGTGAATCAACAATCGATGACGCAAAACAATGAAAGATTAAACAGTCTAGAGTCTCGTTCAGTGGGGACTTCAAAAATCTCATTCCCTTCTGAGTCTGTCAGTCAATTCTGTCCACACCTATAGATATGGTTAAGATGCAAATGCACAATTGACTGGGTTGTCCCTTTAATTGGAACCCTGGCTTCTTGAATTTCCTTTTAATGTCCTGTCCATTACAACTGGGGATGATCCAATTTCACCTCAGTTAATTCAGAATTAGCTGAAATCCAATAGGCAAGCATAGCCCTTTTCAGATCCAGAAGATTTGGTCTCGCTCCATAAGTTTAGACAAAGTCTGGACCATTGTTAAGTTGCTGCTCTGATGTAAAACCTACAGACTTTAAGCTTCAGAAAAAAAAGCAGCAGTGCTGGTAAGTGACGCAGACTCTCCAGCTCATCACTTCCACTTTACATGTCAGCTCTGTTGTGAGTAATGTGTTTGGTTTTTTTTTTCTCCATAGCGCTATCAAACAGCGGTAATTGACTTAACTCTGCCTTGCTCCCTCTCCCTCTGTCTGTGTTTTCCCTGGCTGACTTGCGCTCCCTTTAACTAATGAAGCGCACGCAAGCTGGCCCTGGGATCGATGCGGGGTGAAATATGAAAGCTAGTCAGTTCGCTGATGAATCGTTTCACAACGGAAATTAATTATCAATGTTATTTTTGGAGGAACAGCCCGACGATGAGTGATTTCACAAAGACAGGGAGAAGAGGAGAGAACAGTTTGCAGGAAGTGCAGAGAGAGGAGCACCTTTGTACCAGAGAAGAGTTCACAATCGTATTCAGTCACTAAATACAAGAGACTTTTTAAAATAAAAACAACATTCTGGTGCAGGAGAGGTAGAAACCTGGAATATATATTAAGTAGTAAATCTGTTCATCTTGCTGTAAATACAGTACATTGGAACTGATACAGAGTGCAAAGTATGTAGAGATTAGGCAGCTTAGGGTGTTAGTGGTGTCAGTAGAGCAGGTGGGTTCCTGCTGGTATTTGATATCATTTGGCACCACAAACCATCTGCCTACCCCTCCTTGAACCGTCACCTTAACGTGGTGGAGGGGTTTGAGTGCTCAAATGATCCTAGAGGCTATGTTGTCTGGGGCCTAAATGCCCCTGGTAGGGTCTCCCATGGCAAACAGGTTCTAGGTGATGGGTCAGACAAAGAATGGTTCAAGAACCCCTCATGAAGAACACAATATCGAGGCACGTGACGTCGCCCGGTACGGCGGAGCCGGGGTCCCACCCTGGAGCCAGGCCTGGGGTCGGGACTCGTCGGAGAGCGCCTGGTGGCCGGGTTGCTCCTCGCGGGACCCGGCCGGGCCAAGCCCGAACGAGAGACGCGAGGCCATCCCCCAGTGGGCCCACCACCTGCAGGGGGAACCGTGAGGGACCGGTGCAAAGAGGATTGGGTGGCGGACGAAGGTGGAGACCTCAACGGCCCGATCCCCGGATGCTTAGGCTGGCTCTAGGGACGTGGAATGTCACCTCGCTGGGGGGGAAGGAGCCTGAGCTTGTGCGGGAGGTCGAGAGATATCGACTAGAAATAGTCGGGCTCGCCTCCACGCACAGCGTGGGCTCTGGAACCCATCTCCTTGAGAGGGGTTGGACTCTCTTCTACTCTGGAGTGGCCCACGGGGAGAGGCGGCGGGCTGGTGTGGGTTTGCTTGTTGCCCCCCAGCTCAGCCGTCTCGTGTTGAGGTTTACCCCAGTGGATGAGAGGGTTGTATCCCTGCGCCTTCGGGTTGGGGAGAGGTCTCATTTCAGCCTACGGGCCGAGTGGTAGTGCAGAGTACCCTGCCTTCTTGGCGTCCCTGTCGGGGGTGCTGGATAGTGCCCTCCCGGGGACTCCATTATTCTGCTGGGGGACTTCAACGCCCACGTGGGGAATGACAGTGACACCTGGAGAGGCGTGATCGGGAGGAATGGCCTCCCCGATCTGAATCCGAGTAGTGTTTTGTTATTGGACTTCTGTGCTAGTCACGGATTGTCCATAACGAACACCATGTTCAAACATAAGGGTGTCCATCAGTGCACTTGGCACCAGGACACCCTAGGCAGGAGGTCGATGATCGACTTTGTTGTCGTATCATCAGACCTTCGGCCGCATGTTTTGGACACTCGGGTGAAGAGAGGGGCTGAGCTGTCCACTGATCATCACCTGGTGGTGAGTTGGATCCGCTGGAGGAGGAGAAAGCCGGACAGACTCGGCAGGCCCAAGCGCATAGTGAGGGTCTGCTGGGAACGCCTGGCGGAGCCCTCGGCCAGGGATGTATTCAACTCCCACCTCCGGGAGAGCTTCGACCAGATCCCGGGGGATGTTGGAGACATAGAGTTCGAGTGGACCATGTTCTCTGCATCTATTGTCGATGCTGCTGCCCATAGCTGCGGCCGTAAGGTCTGCGGTGCCTGTCGTGGCGGCAATCCCAGAACCCGGTGGTGGACACCGGCAGTAAGGGATGCTGTTAAGCTGAAGAAGGAGTCCTATCGGCTGTGGTTGGCTTGTGGGACTCCTGAGGCGGCTGACGGGTACCGTGAGGCCAAGCGTGCTGCGGCCCGGGCTGTGGCAGAGGCAAAAACTCGGGCCTGGGAAGAGTTCGGTGAGGCCATGGAGAAGGACTACCGGTTGGCCTCGAAGCGATTCTGGCAAACCATCCAGCGCCTCAGGAGGGGGAAGCAGTGCTTTGCCAACACTGTTTATAGTGGGGGCGGGAGACTGCTGACCTCGACTGAGGACATTATCGGGCGGTGGAAGGAGTACTTCGAGGATCTCCTCAATCCTGCCATCACGCATTCCATGGTGGAAACAGAGGCTGGGGACTCGGGGTTGGATTCTTTCATCACCCAGGCTGAAGTCACCGAGGTGGTTAAAAAGCTCCGCGGTGGCAAGGCTTCGGGGGTGGATGAGATCCGCCCTGAGTACCTCAAGTGTCTGGATGTTGTAGGGCTGTCATGGTTGACACGCCTCTTCAACATGGCGTGGCGGTCGGGGACAGTGCCTCTGGACTGGCAGACTGGGGTGGTGGTCCCCCTTTATAAGAAGGGGGACCGGAGGGTGTGTTCCAACTACAGGGGGATCACACTCCTCAGCCTCCCTGGTAAGGCCTACGCCAGGGTATTGGAGAGGAGAGTCCGACCGATAGTCGAACCTCGGCTTCAGGAGGAACAGTGTGGTTTTCGTCCCAGCCGTGGAACACTGGACCAGCTCTATACCCTCTACAGGGTGCTCGAGGGTTCATGGGAGTTTGCCCAACCGGTTCACATGTGTTTTGTGGACCTGGAGAAGGCATTCGACTGTGTTCCTCGTGATGCCCTGTGGGGGGTGCTCCAGGAGTATGGAATCGGGGGCCCTTTATTAGGGGCCATCCGGTCCCTGTACGAGCGGAGCAGGAGTTTGGTCCGCATTGCCGGCACTAAGTTGGACCTGTTCCCAGTGCATGTTGGACTCCGGCAGGGCTGCCCTTTGTCGCCGGTCCTGTTCATAACTTTTATGGACAGGATTTCTAGACGCAGCCAAGGGCCGGAGGGGGTCTGGTTTGGGGACCAGTGGATTTCGTCTCTTCTTTTTGCGGATGACGTGGTCCTGCTGGCCCCCTCTAGCCAAGACCTACAGCATGCGCTGTGGCGGTTCGCAGCCGAGTGTGAAGCGGCTGGGATGAGGATCAGCTCCTCCAAGTCCGAGGCCATGGTACTCGACCGGAAAAGGGTGGCTTGTCCTCTTCAGGTTGGAGGGGAGTTCCTGCCTCAAGTGGAGGAGTTTAAGTATCTCGGGGTTTTGTTCACGAGTGAGGGAAGAATGGAGCGGGAGATCGACAGACGGATCGGTGCAGCTGCCACAGTAATGGGGGCGCTGTGCCGGTCCATTGTGGTGAAGAGAGAGCTGAGCCGAAAAGCAAAGCTCTCAATTTACTGGTCGGTCTACGTTCCTACCCTCACCTATGGCCATGAACTTTGGGTCATGACCGAAAGAACGAGATCACGGATACAAGCGGCTGAAATGAGCTTCCTCCGTAGGGTGGCCGGGCACTCCCTTAGAGATAGGGTGAGGAGCTCGGCCATCCGGGAGGAGCTCGGAGTAGAGCCGCTGCTCCTCCACATTGAGAGGAGCCAGTTGAGGTGGCTCGGGCATCTATACCGGATGCCTCCTGGATGCCTTCCTCGGGAGGTGTTCCAGGCACGTCCCACCGGGAGGAGGCCCAGGGGACGGCCCAGGACACGCTGGAGGGACTATGTCTCTCGGCTGGCCTGGGAACGCCTTGGGCTCCCCCTGGAGGAGCTGGAGGAGGTGTCTGGAGAGAGGGACGTCTGGGCGTCTCTGCTGAGTCTGCTGCCCCCTCGACCCGGTCCTGGATAAGCGGAAGACGACGAACGAACGAACGAACCATCTGCCTACTTTCTACTTAGAGATGGATCCAGACCTCCTGGAAAGAATGCTGAAATTCAGAAGGAACTGGTAGAAGTTTACATGGCCGACTTTGAATCTGAAATGGACACTAAATTATTACATGTTTATTGCAGGGAGTGTGTGCTGTGAGTTTGACATTGTAAATAAAGAGAATGAATTTAAAATGTTTGTCTGTTCAAATTCTTTTCTCTGGTTGCCCTGAGTCTGACTTCAGATACATCACATCTTGCACCCTGGAACAACTGTACAGGTGCTTGGCCTTTACATACCTAACCTCAGTGCTTTCACACCCTTTGAATTGAAAATTAATCTGTTCTGTAGAGGTTCTGTAGAGGTTTTTTAGAGAATATTAGAAAACAAACAGAATCATGAATACCAAGGAACACATTAAACAGATCTGGAAGAGAGTTGTGGAGCTGGTCAGAACTGATGTGAAGATAGATGGAGCTTGATGAAAGCCATGGCAGAGGTCCGTTCATCAGGACAATGACCATTAACATACAGCCAGAGCTACAATGGAAGGGTTTAGATCAAAGCATATATGTCTGCTACAATGGCCTAGTCAAAGTCCAGCCCTAAATCTAATTGAAAATGTGTGGCTATGTTCATAGATGTTCTCTATCCAGTCCTACTGAAGTTGAGCTATGTTGCAAAGAAAGTTTGTCAAAAAGTTCAGTTTATCATCACAGATGAGACCAAGCAGTACTTTGTGTTAGGCTATGACATAAAACAACATAAAATGTTTTAGCACTTCAAAAGTATAAGGTGTCATGACTGAAAGAGGAGAGGAATAAGAGGAATAAGAACAATAATCTTTCATCAACAATGGCATCAAGACTTTGTTTTGTGATAGGTGACTGTGGAATGCACTGGTACTGACTGCATAATACACACTTTAATTGCCTAACTTGTCACCATTTGGTGAATGTGTTTCTGGTGAATGTGCAATATGGTCCGAAAAGCTGAGAAGATTGAGATGAAAAGGCACAGAAGGAGAAGGCAAACACTGCCTGTTCATCCAAGCTGAATAAAGTGAGTTTAACAACATGGAAGGAGCAGGTCTGAATGGATGGAAGGATTATGGAGAGGAGGAACAGGAAATAGACCAAGAAGAGTGGCCTGTCTAACTGCAAAAGCTTTCTTAAAGATGGAAGGATGTAGACTGTTAATATTAGCAACATTCAATTTCCCCTCTCACAACTGCAGCCTACAATGAAAATCTATTAATAAATTCCCATTAAAAACTGTGACAGAGCGACCCCTTTTTGTCTGATCCTTACTATCTCCCTCTCTGTTGGTCTTTCACTTCATTTCCCCCATATGCTTTCAGACAATGAGAACAAGTTACATATGGAGCTTCTGAATGATGCTTCTTCCCCCAGAAACTGTCACTGTCTCAATGTCTTTGCCAGATCTCTGTTTAACTAACAAACCTTGTTTCATAGGTTAATGACAGCATAAATGAAGAGATCTGTTATTAATCACTAGCAGAAACACGTCAGTAAAGAAACTTGGATCTTATAACTTGTGAGGAAAAAAATTGGTACGACTGTGTTTATTCATATCACAAATATTGTTTGTTGCTATGACAAACACGACAACCCTGTTGTGTAACTTTACAACTGTATAATGTCTTAAATACAATGTCAGAATGTCCTCAGTTTATCTGGCACACACACACACCCCACACATGCACACACACACAAACACACGAACACACACACACACACACACACACACATGCACAGAGCACCTTTGGCGGTACCTGTCGCTCTCTCTGAATGCACCAGTGGGAGCGTGGGAGAGCCGTCGGCTGTGACTGACACCCGGTAATTAATCCTGGGAGAGAGAACGGCGGAGGGAGACGGAGACGGGGCCGACATTCTTCCAAAACCTTCAGACAACATTTCTAAATAGTCAGAGAGGGCAGGTTAATATGTTTAATTTTCTTTCTCACATTTTTTTGTCCATTGCCCTTTCATCTTAAACCTGTCTTTCAAATGTGTCCTTCAACAACATCCTCCACCATCCTCTCTGCAAGCTATCATTCTCTCAGCTTCATGTATTTTTTGCTCTTTCTTACAACACTCTGTCTTTCTGTTTCTCTTTATGAGTAATTGTTGAGCATGCCTGAGCTAGAGAGCCGGCTAAATTGGCCAGAGCATTGACCCTGCGATTAAAATCCAGCTGGAGTTCATTCAGTGGAGTTCTTCTAGCTTTGTGTTCATTCCTTTCTCCACCCCTCCTTCTTCTAGCTCAACAAAGCAGCTACTAAGAAAACTGAGAAAAAATCTGAGAAACACATCAAGTTTGAAAAAATCCCCAAACAGAGGAAAAATCCCTCCTTTTAACCTGAACATCGTTGAGCAGCCAACTCCTGGGGGTGTTCTTCTCTGGTCATTATTTCTATTCTGTGGCACATGTTTGTTCATTCAGCTGTGGTTAATCATGAGTATTACCATTTTTCCCCATATTTTAATAATTTCGATAATATTATCTGAAATGGATAACTTCATACATATTTTTCAAATATCACCATACAAAAAAGTGGATTTAAAATTAAAATCGAATGGTTCCACAGTGCCTTACAAGACTATTCATCCGACTTGAACGTATGACATTTTGTCTATTTACAACCACAAACTTTAATGAAAAACAATGGCATCCACCAAAATGTATAGGCCAGGCAAGAAGAGTATCAATAAAAGAAGCAGATCTCTGTGGATCTGATCCACTACTAAGGCTCGAGAATCTGTCGATATGGTCAATGCCACATATCTTGCCTTTTGGAAGGGTAGCAAAGGTTGCAAGAAAGAAACCCAAAAGTCCCATTTGCAATTTGCCCACAAACACTGTCAGAAAACCAGCACTGAACATCCTGAACACACCATCCATTCTGTGAAACAAGGTGGTGGCAGCATCATGATGTGGGAATATTAGTCAACGTTGATGGGAAGATGGATAAAGCTAAATACTGGGCGATCCTGGAAGAAAAGCAGTTAGAGGCTGCAGAAGACTTGGATGTCCACCCTCCAGAAGAACCTCAACAATAAACCTTTTACCAAGCTGGTAGAGACAAACCCCAAGACATGGGGAGCTGCTGTTGCTTCAGCGAAAGGTTATTTTACAAGTGTTGACTCATATACGGTGGCTGTGACATGACAAAATACGGAAAGGTTTAAGGATTCCAAGTACTTTTGAAAGGTGCTACATAAAAGAAATGGAAATCTTGGTAAAAAACCAGAAATTTTGGTAAAATAAAACAAAAATCAAAACAGTTACATAAAACATAAAATCATAATGAGCTAAAGAAGCAAAATAAAACAAGAATATAAGACCAAGCACTAATTTCACTGTCAAAGAAAAGGTCTACTCTTCTTTTCAGTCATGTAATTGCTTCATCTTGCCAGGCGTCAGGCAGGTCAAGCTGAAGAGTGGGAGGACAAGAATTGGAAGGAGATTTATATCTAATCTGAAAACCTAATGCTGTGATTAAATATAGCAGTCATTACCGGCATTCCAAAAGAACAATCACAGCAGACAAGAGGAGGTGCCACACAGGTGTTAAAAGCTATAAAACAGCCATTCAATAACAGAATTACACTAAACACACTTCCAGTGTTAAACTGAGAGTCAAGATGCTCATACATACACACACACACACACACACACACACACATGCTGGCTCATGTTTCAGGCTGACCTTCAGCAAGTCAAACTGGGAGATAATTTCAAGAGGTTTTTTTGAAAACTGCTCTGTTCGTGACTCTGAGTAGATTTTGAGAGAAAGAGAAACCAAATGAAAACAAGATCCTGATGGATGCTGTGTGAGTGACAGTCGTAATTACAGAGCTTCAACATGTGGGATAGAAGTTAGGAAAAAAAAACGTTGGGGAAAGGAAAACAGCAGTCGACAGACAGGGTTAAGGTCCAATAATCAAATGTTGGCTGGCCGACACGGTTGGGCAAAGGTCGCTGTGGGACCCGGGCTAATGTGCAGTTCCTATCTGCCGAGTTAGGAATGTCGCAGAGGTGATGAAGCTGGGTCTTATGAAATCAGCCAAGTAATGAGCTTCGACAGCTGTTGCTTGCAGCAGTCACTGTGAGATTCCACACTGACTAACAAGACAATGAGGATGACCTCCCAGCTCGTCCATTTAAAAGAAGTGAGTAGTGCAGGGGAAGTACTGGGGCCCAACAGTAAGAGAATTTAGGGATTTATATATTTTTTCATAAAGCAAAAACCATTATTATTGAATATTATTTAATTTGAATTTGTTCAGTACACTCAGACATGGATAAATCCAATGTCAGCTCATGATAAAAATGTCTAAAAGGCATTCAAATAATGTCATCAATTAGGATAATTTCAAACTGAAATATAAAAATATCCAATGTGCAATCCCTTTCAACCATCCCTTTAAAATAAATGCAACTGGTTGATTTCTTTATGTTGATCAGAGCTTTTATAAACTTCCATTTAGTAATACATGATCTCTCACCGGCGTTTATTAAATATAATAAATATGGCACGACGCAGAGGCCAATTTCTCTTAGCTGCTTGCCGCTAGGCTGGACAAGGACCCATATTTATCCTGTCACCACCCAAAGTGAGCAGGATCTTAAGGGAAAAACCATAAGACCCTATATACTACACAAGAGAACTTGATGCTTGAAGAAATAAAAATATCTATCATATCACTTCAAATGTACCCATGTGGTGTTTCCTGATTTTTACTGGGACTTTTACTGAAACCATGTGCTTTAGTCAGATTAGAGTAAGAGCAAGCAACAAACACTCCAGGTGGGCTTGGCATGAAACGAAGGATGCAGGAAAAGCCCCTCAAGTCCACTTTTAAGTATGATGGAGGAACTGTGATGCTGTGGGACTGTTTCTCTTCCAAAAGTTGATTATATCCAGTAGGAGTACTTTTTTTTTTAAAACCAGGAGATTTTAAACAGAAATCTGGTGGATTCTAGCAGCAACCTGAAAAATTGGCCATCACTGGATGTCTTAACAGGGTAAGGATCCGAAACATATGGCCTAACCAACACAAATGATTTACCAGACACAAAATCAATCTTCAAAATTGGGCGAAGAGGAATGGTCAAAGATCCTTTTCTGGATGCTCCAACCAAATGTTAGCGGAGATTACTGTCTTATTGGCAGAAGGGGGTTACCAGGACTGCCAATAGTTGTGACACCTAGGATTTTGTTACAGTTATTTTATAATATGAGATGTTTTTACCCACTAAATAAATCCAATAAAATCAAAGGTTGGGTTTTCCTAAATGTTTTAGTGTGAGATTTTGCTGCTGCATTCACATAAGAATTTTTTTTAAGGTTTTTGTGACACAACTGGCCTTTATTTATTATTAGCTGGACAAGACAGAGGACCAAGAGAAGGGGAAGACATGCAGCAAATGACCTAGGGCCAGGAACTGAAACAGGGACAACTGTGTTGAGGACTGTAGCCTCTGGTTCTCCTTATCTACCACTGAACCATGGGGTGCCCCCATAAGAATACATTTTAAGGCACGTTACACATCTTAACCTGGGTTGGGAATACATTTGGCTGTGTCTGTATATCAAAGAGCAACTAAACAATTCCTAAATAATTCCAGGTTAAAATCAGGCCAATCAAATAAATTATTCAGCACAAATACTTCAAAACAGACCAGTGCAGGATTGTCTAGAGGTAATTTATAGACGGCTACTCCTTATTTCTATTACAGGAAGCTGAATGGCCAAAAGGAGCTTTTGCTGTTGAAAACAATATTGCCCGCTGTAAAGTGGCCTCTTTAAACAGGAAACAAGACACAGCTTTAATAGGTTTGGAGAAAAATACCAAGCATAAATCATTCTAACTGGTCTGGTGAAAGAAATAGGCTACCGGCTAACCAATATGTGTACCTTCCTTGAATGACAATGCCCTTTAATTGGCAGGAACCAACCTAAATCAGAGCATGGAGCTTTTCTTTTCCATTAGTTTTCCTTTTTTTTTAGACTGAGAAGCATCGATTTTAATTATTGTAGCATGCCTAATTAAAATCATGAAACATTATTTCCCTTCTATTGTGCCAAAGATCTTATTCATTATTTTTATGTTTTGTATTTCAGTTTATATGTTGAAAGAAGCTTTTCAGCATTGAGTTCCTATGGTTTAAAGTCCTTTTAGTGAGATGGTGAAGAAAGTCCAGAGTTTTCCCTCTGAATTAGGAGCATAGAGTAATGTAGCGCCGCCCCTCACCTGCTGCTACGCATTGTCAATAAGGTGGCTGAAAAAGGGCCACTAAGCTTTTCCCTGGTTTGCACGGAACATTTATCCTCCTGTTTAGGAATACTTTAATTTGGAAAGACATGAACATTTATGGCATGGAAACTGATGTAAAACCACCAGTCTTATTAGGGAAACCCTGCTTTAAAGGCTCTTCCCAAATGGATAGCCTGCTAATTAACAAGCTAATATCAGCTGGTTATAACTGTATTGATCAATAAGGAGAACAGCGAAATGTAAAATGTTTCAAATAGGCACTTAAAAAGTACTGCTATGCTAAGAGGGTGTTCTACATGTTTCCAAGGTCTGTGTATCAGGAATCTAAATAAAACTGAATCTAAATGCAAAAGCAATATTATTTATTTTTTTTCCAATTTTGTGTAAATACTTGGAGACTGTAAAATTGTGGTGTTTTTATTCACATTTAGCTCATGCTTATGTTCAATACCAGGAGGTTGTTTCTGACCTTGGGTCGACACACACTGCATGAGGTTAGAGATGGAAGACAGGCTGATTGCCTCATTTATTCTCCTGAATGATGAATCCAACAGAATTTACCAGGACAGTGAGCTAACTGTAAGCTAAGTTCCTTAACACATTTTTTTGACTTAAAATAATAAAATGTCTGTCATCTTAAAGTACTTAGCTTGCTCTTTTTTCAGAAAACTAGGGACTTCTTTGCTACAATTAGAAATAAACACTTATAGCAAAATGAAAATAATTCAAGAAATATCACACTAAGCAACTTTCTTACCTTGAATATGATCTTGTATTTAATTTTTAGCACCTTAACCAAGCATGAATGTAACTGATTCAGCAACAGTTTTTTTACCTCCTCCTGGAAACATTCCAATTTCTAGTGTTTTCACCACTGCTCTTTTCAGGATGAGGTGTAACCTTGTATAACGTTATTAGTTCTTCATGTCACCATGACTGATCATTATGTGCCACTTGAAGTCAGAAGACACCTATTAAACCAGCAGCTGCCAGTTGCAGAATGATAGTGTGTGTATGTGTTGGGCTGCTATTCTATGTATGATAACACACCTTACCAGCGCATGCTAGGAAGATGCTGTGGGTAATGTAAAATTATGAAATGTGACTATACTTACGGGTGCAGGGCATGGATGCTGGGTCAGTTTCGGAGCGGAAGTATCCCTTGTCGCAGGCACAAGAGGTGGAGCCCTCCCTTACGGAGTAACTGTGGAGTGGACACTTGGAGCAGGAGCCATCAGTAGCCAGGGCACGGTAGTAGCCAATCTTACAGGCTGGAGAATAACAAAGGGGAGGTTTTAGCTAGATGTGATGTGTGTCAGTGTGTACAATCAGTACAGCTGAGAGACTAAATACATCTTGGGTATAAGAATACACAAAACAGCTCAATCTAATAATTGTAAAAGCAAGAGAGGTAATAAAATAAACTAGAATACAATAAATCTTTTACTGAAGCCATCTTTCAGTAGTTGCATTTAACATTTCACTGTAAAAGGGTTATCGAAGACATAATTGTCTTCACTTTCTGTAATCAGAGAGGCAGACAGAAGCCATTTTCCAATGAAAGACAAGAAGAGAACATGTTGATCTTGACCAATTTCTGTCAATTTAACAAAAAAGGTGTGTTGGCAAGGTGTGTTCAAGTCATTCTCTAATGCCTTGTCTCTTTTCACTTTTCTCATAAATCTCTGCTCTGGTAGCAGAACACAGGAGAACAGGAGTATTGGTTGCAATATCCTCTGACAAAAAATAGGGGTTCAAATAACCATCTTTTGTTGCTCTCGCACAACTTGAACGAAGCTCTGGCAAGACTTTGCATTGCAATCGAAACATGAGTCTGTGGCATTTCAGACAACTTAACAAGCAAATGCCACCACTCTTGGCACAGCAGGAGGTCTGTCACTCTTACAAGACTGATTTGTTTTTCAGCGGGAGTCCAAAAACACACACACACACATACACCTCCTTCTAAAATGGTAACCTAAGTGACACTTTTTCCTACTTTTGGCGACAGTGCCCGGCTTTCTTTTGAGCGACAGTTTGATTGGAGGTCTCGACTTTCAAGGAGTTTCTCCTTTGTCTATCTGTTTCTTTAATGGCTCAGGAAACCTAGTGGGGTCATATTTCACTCCCTGAGCACTGAAACAGAAGAGGAGGACAAAAGAACAATTCTTGAAGAGGTGCGGTGCAGACAGTGGCAACACTGATTGGACCAAATAAGCTGTCATTCAGGGAGGCTCCCATGTTCTTGGCAGTTGGAGTGTAATGGTATGGTACCTGGAGTTTCGGTCTGGGTCATATTAAAGCTGTTGACCAATGAATGTTAGTGTCGGTCTTATGCCTGGTTCAAACTGTAAGATTTAACAATTGTCGGTTGATTATAAAACCAGAGAGACCCCACACATGACAATAACAAATCGTAGATATAACAGGTTTGGTCCTAAAGTGTGTGGTGTCCAACCACATGGCAAGCACAACAAACCACACATAAACAGAATTCACTCAAGAACATTCAGATGTCAGATATCAGATGTCGCAATACCTCTCGAGATCAAACGTGAGTTCAGAGTAAATAAACATGGCTGACGAGGAAGAGGAAAAGGTGACAGTTTGTGGACTTATTTTAACAGTTAAGACACATTTTAAAAAGTAAAGCTGTTGGGTAAAGGAGTGGAGACATCATGAGCAAGGGCTCTACTTGCGACACTAGGATATGGAGGTGAGTTGTATTTCTCTTTTCTTGGGAAACGATACACACTGTGTTTAGCTTATTCCCTGTTCCCTAATCATTGAGCATTTCTGGTTAATTAAAGTTTAAATAAACGTGCATAGATTTTTAGTGCACCCTGGCATTTGTTTTGTCTTCTGCGTTTTGATGTCCCTCTGTGTTTCTGTCGCCTAACGTTCTGACTGGCTACATGTTACATTCAACAGGCTCCATGCTCATTTGACCTCTGGGAACACCCCACACGCAAGGATATTGGGCCAAGACAATCCAACATGTTGAATATCCCCGATTTAAGGTTGGAGCGGTTCGGACGTCCTTCCAAGCAGACTAGATCACTCTTAACACACCACACAAAGCAGGAATATCTCATAAGAATATCTTTAGAGGCATCACTATAATCGGAGCTTCCTTGAGACTGTTGGAAAGGGAAGATCAGGTCAAAAATTGGCATAGTTATCTTTCCGTGTGAACCAGGCACATGGTGTGCTGCAAAATCCACTGAATACTGGCCAAATCAGCACACTGCCTCTGCCTGCTTATCTTGTTCCTATAGTGCATCCTGCTACCAGGCACCCAGCCATTCACATAATGAAAAAGAAAACAAGATTCTAATCTAGCCACCTTCTTTAATTGCTACATGACCCAGTTCTGAAGCTTGCATGCCCATTGTTTAGGCTTTCAGCAGGATTAGAATGGTCATCCTAACTTGTCTGCAGCTTTGTAGCCCCATAAACAACAACCTTTGATGCCCTATGTATTCTGACACCTCTCTATCAGCGCTAACAATATCTCTTCACTAGTATGAGCTACCTTAGCCCATCTGTTGGATTGGACCACACAAAACAGCATTCACTCTACTTGTGCATCAGTGAGCCTTTTACATCCATGAACCTGTCACTAGTTCACTATTATTCCTTCTTTGGACAACTTTTGATAGAAACTACAGATCAGATCAGAAAATCCACACAAGTACTGCAGTTTTGGAGCTTCTTGGAGCCGGTAGTCTTTCCATCCCAATGTGCATTTGTCAAGTTTGCATAAATCCTTACACCTGCGCATTTTTCAAGTTTTTTTGGCAACATCAGGTTAAAATGTTCACTTGTTACCTAATATATACCACCCATTAACAGGTGACATAATAAAGCAATATTCAGAGATATTCACTTTACGTTTCAGTGGTCATATTGATATCCCATGCCTAAATGGTGTTTTGTGTACCCCTTTAGTTAAAACGGCCTGCAACAAACCCAGATCTTAAAGTACAGTTCATTTGGTTTCCAAACCAGTCATAAATACATCAGAGGTTTCTACATAAAGTCAAGTAACTCCCCCATATGTTAACCACACTAGAAATCAAATCAGCAAACGTGCACCACAGCATTGAGAAAGTCCAAGATAAACATTTATTCCACCAAGCAGCCAATGCGTTCACAGATACAAACAGCTGAGGAAACGCTCCACAAACCCACTAAAATACCGGAAAATCCCTCTATTGTAAACGTAATAAACTCTTTGCCTCGCAGCCTATCCTCTGGAGCAGCTGGATTAGCGTACAAGGACATTAACTGAGTGGGGCTAGCTGCTACCTGCTGAGTCAATCTTTGTTCGTTTCCACTCACTCAATCGGGGCTAAATCCCTGCCGCTTCACTCGCTAACGTAACCTAAGGCCTCATTGACTACAGACTGCAGGGGTGAGTGAAGCCTCTTCTTTTCTTCACAGATTCACAAACAAAAAGAGTGGAGATTAGTCAGGAGGTGCTTTCAATTATCTATGTATCTTTGAGGGAATCCCTGAAAACCTTTGGAGACAAAGAACAGCGGGATTTTTGGGTGTTTTTTTAAGCAGTTTTGACCACCTCAGGTAGCAAAACACAAAGTTGCAGTGACAGTTTTTACATGTGCGCTGACCAGAAAAGTGTCGGTAGTTTAGAGTGAGGTCAACCGTCTGTCTTTGATGCTAAAAGATGGAGGGAGAATTAATTGTGTCTCAAACGTCATGGTCTTCAGTGCAGTGCATCTTTAAAGCCTAAGACCAAGCCTAACTCCAACTGTGCACAATTCATGAGATATTTGTTTGTGAGTTATTACGCCATACAGGCTGTGTCAAAGTCCCCAAAGGCTGTCCCAGAATTATCTGTGCAAATCCATGCCCGCCAAGATGTGCTGGCATCTTTATCTGCAATCTTGAACACTGGGGTTTTAGAATAAATGTTTGAAAATGTGAAGCCAATACATGAGGACTTGTTTATAGCAGCAACTGCCCTAAAGAAAGGAATGACAGAATGAAAAAAAGAGGTTGATATCCAAGTAAAGCAGGGGAATTTGCTTCCTATTAGTAGCATGAGAGTGTGTCTAAAGGTAGAAACCACAGCAGTGGGTGGTCCATGAATCTCCCTTAAGACTCTCTGGATTTATCACTGTCCGGGCCAGCCATTGCAAACCCTCACTCAGCCGCAAATACAGACACACTTGAACACGTGTGTTTAGTTTATATGGGATCAGGGTTGAGATCCCTCATCGTATCATTTTGTAAAGCTCTCAAAAGACGAACCCAGTTTTTCCACACCGTCTTTTTGACAGTTTCCATTTTTACCCCTGTCACTTTCTAGATCTTCTTTATTATTTTTTACTGACTCTCCCTCCGCCTTCTATCTGTTTCTCCCACTCTCCTTGGCATTCTCTTGGCAAGCCTCCTTTCATACAGAAAAGGGTTTGTCAGGTGCCAAATCCTCGAGCTCAAAGATCAAAGGCAGACAAAGACACTGGTGACTTACTGTTCTATTCTGGAAAGGTGAAAAAACGGAATCCCTCAAATACAGGGGCATCACATTCTTTCCCTATTCTCTCCCCGCAGATCCTTCCCTCTTTCAATCCTCTTCTCTGGCTCAGTCCCACCCCCCTTGTCAGTCTTTTACTTGCCCAATCCCCATCCCTGTTGTATCCAAGTTAAAGCCTGTTGAGAGGAAAGGAGATGATGAGGGCGGGAGGAAGTTAATGAGTAGTTTTGTAAGTGTGGTGGGGATTCCTTTGGCTGAATCTGTGGCAGTGTGTATGAGGGTGGCAAAAAAATCTATTCAAGACAAAGCAATCAACGGAACCAACTACAGAAATAGCAGGTGTTTAAAAAACCTAGTGATGCAATGATGGCAACCCACATGCATGCCAGCTAAAGTTTTCTTCAGAGTGGCAACAACCCACACAACAGGCTTTGAACAGGCATACATGCTCCTGGTATTGCAGCCAAATAAAACCACATCTACCCACACATCCACCCACTACAGCCCACCTTGTTCAACCCACATACAAAGCCTGTTAGGCAAGCTATACTGCAGCCTACACAACAAAGTATCCGACACACTGGGGACTGAAACTATGCAAGCAGACCACAATAGCAGTCCAAAGCTATGGGAATGTAACACCCAGCACATGGCGTACAATAACTAGCCCTACCCAGACAGAACAAAAGCTGTCTTTTAATCAGAAAAAGAGAATTAAGTTCAATCGATGGCATTTACCTGCTTTCATGGTTTCACTTTATCTTCCTTAAGTGACGAAAAGTAAGACCCTTTTTTTTTGTCAAAACAGAGAGAGAGCACTCTTTAGATGAGCAATCAGAAGTGTCCTAACAAAGCAGCTCTTTGAAAAACCAAGCGATCAGCTTTCAGGCCTTCAGGCAAAGAAGAGTCTTTCCTTCTTGTGCACCTTAAGACAACCTTCTCTATGCAGCACGGCCTCCTACCATGTTTATTTTTCTTTCTGTGGATTGATGATAACTGTGGGACTCTTGCTGAAAGTAGTGCTATGTTTTAGTGCTTTGTCTTCTTGACCATTCAGTCAAAAGCTGCATGTTCTAACTGTGCAGAATGTAGACAATTGAAAAGCTTATGCATCAGTTCACCTGAACGGCTGGCATATAAGCACAGGATAACTAACGACTGACCGTTAGCATCTGTTACGGGGACAGCAGGAGAGTGGAGCAGGTTAACTCATTAATTCCGTCACTCCGCATTATTAATTACCTCCGGCCCCGACAGCAACGCAGAGCCACGCGGCCAGCAAAACACATCAGCATGATGGATGAGGGACACACGGCCAGCGAAACCGATCACTATGATTGATGACGTATACTCGATGCACATCTTGACCTTGACATGGATCGGGGGGATAACGTGCTACACTAGTTGTATCATCCTTTAACATGCAAATAGAAAAGTCGGATGGTCACATCTGGGTTGACATCCTTACTAGTGGTAATGAAGTATTTAAACAAAAGCGAACAGGGCTAAACAACATTATTAACACAAGAGCCAACATTTCTGACAATCACCGCGGCTTCGGTAGCAGTGGCCAATACCGGGGGGAACGAGACTTGGCAGCAATTTGTCTGTCAGATGTCGGATGATTTATAACTTATTTTAGCAGCACCAATCCATCAACTGAGTGCTACCAGAAATGTTGCCCTCATTAAAATATCTGTATCTGGCAGACAGGAGCACCAGCCAAGGGCCCAGCTGAGTAAAACACATTGTGACAATTAAAATTACCACCAAACTCTGCACTGAGTACATACCAGGGAATACTTAGTGGCAGTCATGTGCTGATTCCTTGACTTTTTACCCAGTTTAAAAAATTTGGTAAAAGAGCCAAACTCCAAACTGACAGTGGTTGTCAAAGTTTTAATAATATCTGCAGTCTGAGGAACCTTTCAGTTCTCCAAGTACCACCATATTTACAGACATTTTAAATCAGCAACATGAACCAGTCTTTTAAAGATGGTAATGTTATGTCATGAAAAAAACAAATATTGACAAAATAAAAAGTTATTCAGTGGTCATGGGTGTTTGATTGAAAAATTAGGTTTTGTTCTGCATGGCATTTATAAACAACATTCCGACTTTCTTCTAAACAGAAAATCAAATATGAAGATTTCTCACTTACTTGAACCTTAAAATCCAAAATTGCCTCTATGCATTTAAGACACAGAGCTAGCTACAGTACTCAGCTGGTTATTTGTGCTTCTGTCAGTATGTGACACTCACAGTCCATAGGGCTGCACAACATCTGCTAATAAACATGTTGTTATAGTGTTTGAATGGAAGACATCGTTACGAAAAACAATCGTTACTGCCTTACTGCCTTGCTAAAAAAACTTACCCTGAGCACTATAATGAGCAAAGATATAATTTCCACTTCAGAGGTAGATAAAGGTACATAGATAGCCACCAGTACTTGTTCCTTTTCCACCTTTACCAGTCATCCACTGTATTTTCCACCAGAGGTTCTAAAAGTATTTTATCACTGCACCAAGTCTTTTGAGAAGTTTTAGCACAGATGTATTTCCCAGAAAAATCTTTTTGGCATTTTATGTTTAGCCTTACAGTATAGATTAGCTTACATTGGTTAATTTACATCCTATTTAGCTTTTAAATAGTTAAACCCAGTGGTATATGTACCACAGTTTGAGAAGCATGGTTGTATGAGACTTACTGTATTTACTAAGCATACGAGCAAAGATTTGCTACATGAATGTTTCAAGGTTTCAAAAGTCATTTCTTTCTTTAATATACAGGTCCTTCTCAAAATATTAGCATATTGTGATAAAGTTCATTATTTTCCATAATGTCATGATGAAAATTTAACATTCATATATTTTAGATTCATTGCACACTAACTGAAATATTTCAGGTCTTTTATTGTCTTAATACGGATGATTTTGGCATACAACTCATGAAAACCCAAAATTCCTATCTCACAAAATTAGCATATCATTAAAAGGGTCTCTAAACGAGCTATGAACCTAATCATCTGAATCAACGAGTTAACTCTAAACACCTGCAAAAGATTCCTGAGGCCTTTAAAACTCCCAGCCTGGTTCATCACTCAAAACCCCAATCATGGGTAAGACTGCCGACCTGACTGGTGTCCAGAAGGCCACTATTGACACCCTCAAGCAAGAGGGTAAGACACAGAAATAAATTTCTGAACGAATAGGCTGTTCCCAGAATGCTGATCAAGGCACCTCAGTGGGAAGTCTGTGGGAAGGAAAAAGTGTGGCAGAAAACGCTGCACAACGAGAAGAGGTGACTGGACCCTGAGGAAGATTGTGGAGAAGGGCCGATTCCAGACCTTGGGGGACCTGCGGAAGCAGTGGACTGAGTAGAAACATCCAGAGCCACCGTGCACAGGCGGGTGCAGGAAATGGGCTACAGGTGCCGCATTCCCCAGGTCAAGCCACTTTTGAACCAGAAACAGCGGCAAAAGCGCCTGACCTGGGCTACATAGAAGCAGCACTGGACTGTTGCTCAGTGGTCTAAAGTGATGAAAGCAAATTCTGCATGTCATTCAGAAATCAAGGTGCCAGAGTCTGGAGGAAGACTGGGGAGAAGGAAATGCCAAAATGCCAGAAGTCCAGTGTCAAGTACCCACAGTCAGTGATGGTCTGGGGTGCCGTGTCAGCTGCTGGTGTTGGTCCACTGTGTTTTATCAAGGGCAGGGTCAATGCAGCTAGCTATCAGGAGATTTTGGAGCACTTCATGCTTCCATCTGCTGAAAAGCTTTATGGAGATGAAGATTTAATTTTTCAGCACGACCTGGCACCTGCTCACAGTGCCAAAACCACTGGTAAATGGTTTACTGACCATGGTATCACTGTGCTCAATTGGCCTGCCAACTCTCCTGACCTGAACCCCATAGAGAATCTGTGGGATATTGTGAAGTGAACGTTGAGAGACTCAAGACCCAACACTCTGGATGAGCTAAAGGCCGCTATCGAAGCATCCTGGGCCTCCATAAGACCTCAGCAGTGCCACAGGCTGATTGCCTCCATGCCACGCCACATTGAAGAAGTCATTTCTGCAAAAGGATTCCCGACCAAGTATTGAGTGCATAACTGTACATGATTATTTGAAGGTTGACGTTTTGTGTATTAAAAACACTTTTCTTTTATTGGTCGGATGAAATATGCTAATTTTGTGAGATAGGAATTTTGGGTTTTCATGAGCTGTATGCCAAAATCATCCGTATTAAGACAATAAAAGACCTGAAATATTTCAGTTAGTGTGCAATGAATCTTAAATATATGAATGTTAAATTTTCATCATGACATTATGGAAAATAATGAACTTTATCACAATATGCTAATATTTTGAGAAGGACCTGTAGTACCGTTTGTTAAGACTGAAATGTGGAGCCACCTGTATTGTTACTAATTTAGGTGGAAAGATTTTTTTATATTGTTCTCAAGGCTTTCCTGTTCACCATGGTCTCCTCGTTCATATTGACACGTGGGCCTCAACTTCCTCTAATTTGTCCAGCCTGGTTTTAAGAAGGAATATTAGCACAATGGTTATATTGTGAAGATTCTAAACTATTCCACCCAGCCACTTTAATTTGTAAACAGCCACTCCTTAAAAATAGGGGACAGGTTTCTGAATGTGAATGTAAGGAAATGGATCAAACACTAAAGAAAGGTCCGAGAGGGAAAGTACAAACATTGAGGGCAAAGTGCGAAAAGAGGACATAGCTTAAAATGAGAGAAGGAGAAAACAGTGTCATCTTTCTTTGGAGAAATCCTGTTGGACTTGGACATGTTGGGTTTGTGCAGCTGAGATTCATCCAAGTTTGAGAGCCAAGTTTGAATAGGTGGCACCACCAAAAGCTGGGAATAGCGCCAACAGATTGAGGGCTTTTTGTGACCTAAGATCCACACAGCAGGTGGATAATTGACCATGATTCAAGGCAAACAAGGCCAGAATATATACGCTATCCACAAACAGAGGCTAACAAACCTCTGCACACCTGCACACACTCAGGTATAAGCACAAAGCCCTTCAAAAGCCCTCTGCGCTGCAGATGCACTTCAGAGCACCACCCATGCATGCAAATACACAAACAGACAGACACACACACACATCCACTGAACAGATGTGTTTCTCTGAGAGCAGGTTAGAGAAGGGGACAGCAGCACAGCGGGGACAATGTTCGATAAACAAACATTCATGGCATTATGTCAGACCAATTTTTTGGAGGTCTCCAAATAACTGAATGTAATGTTGGACTGTGTGCATTTGCATATGTGTGTTTTAACATCCTTTCTTGGCATTGTCTACAATGAGAAGAGCTTCATTTTGATTCTATTATCAAAATAATAACAGAAAAATAGGCAAAAGCATGGGAGGGAAAGGGAGCATGATGATCGTCCTGCGCTGCAACACATCGCCAAACAATCAGGCGAGTTGGACCATTCTGCTCACGGTGAGTCAAAGAGAATGGGACAGGAAAATGGAGGATGTGTGAGAAAAACACAACAAACACACAGTAAGAATAGGTGAAGAGGAAGAGGAAGCGATAAGGAAGCAGATTGAAAAGGGGCCTCACATCCAATTCTGTAAACAAGTATGAACCACACGTCGTTCTGTAATGCAAATCGATAACAAATCAAAACAGAACACAGTGAAGCAACACGCTGTTTTATTTACTTATTGTGCTTTAATTGCACCTGCAAACATCCTCTTATTATCTCCAGCTTTACTATAAATCTATACTGGTTAAATTGGTCAGTGTGAAATCCCTGTCAGAAGTAATAATTTAAAAAGCAGAATCCAGTCAGATAATAATAGCATATTGAATGCCTTGTGAAAGTATTCATACCCTTTGGACCTTTACACCATTATATAACATGATTGTCATGTTACAGCCAAAAAGATCTGTGTTTTATTGCGATTTTCTGTGATGGATTATTACAAAGCAACAAAAGCTTGTGATGTGATAAGAAATAATGAATGGTTTTCATCTTAGTCCATACTTTGTAGAACCAGCACTCCCTTCTAGACAGTGAATATTTTTTTCCCTGTTATTTTTGCTCAAGCTGAGTCAAGTTGTATGGAGAGAGTCTGTGACAACAGTTTTCAAGTCTTGCCACAGATTTTCGATTGGGTTAAGGTCTGGACTTTGACTGGACCATTCTAACACACAAATAGGTTTTTATCTATCTCATTCCATTGTAGCTCTGGCATTAGGGGTACTGGAAGGCTCTGTAGCCTCTAACAGGTTATCTTCCGGTATTTGCCCCATATTTAGCTCCATCCATCTTCCAATCAACTCTGGTCTGCCCCCCTGTTCTTGTTGAAGACATTCATGATACTGCCAGCACAATGTTTTGCCATATGGATGGTGTGTTCAGGGTGAAGTGCAGCGTTAGTTTAACACACTTAGCATTTTGTTCTTAGAGCAAAAAGTCCCGTTCTGGTCTCATCTGACCAGAGTACCTTCTTCCACTGTGAAAGCAACATGGTTTGTGTCAAACTGCAGAGAGAATTTAATATAACTTTTTAACAATGCCAAAGATCGTCAAGTCTATAGCTAATACTTGTTCTGTCAACAGATTTATCCACCTAAATTATGGATCTATGCAACTCCTCCAGAGCCTCTTGTCTGCTTCTCTGATTAACGTTTTCCTTGTTAGGTCTGTCAATTTAGGTGGACGGCCATTTATTTGTAAGTTTGCAGGTGTGCCATACTCTTTCCATTTTTTCGAATAGTACATTGCTCAATGACATATTTACTTTTGGGAAATTATTTCATGATCTAACCCTTCTGCCTAAACGTCTTCATAACTTTCTTCCTGACCTCCTGTGTTTCTTGGTCTTCATGATGCTGTTTGCTCTCTGATGTTCTCTAGCCATACTCTGAGGCCTTCACTGATCAGCTGGATTAAGCCTTAAATTACACACAGGTAATAACACACTAATCAGGTGACTTCTCAAGGCACTGGGTTTTTTAGGAGTGTCATTGTAAAGAGGCCAAATAAAAAAATGCACACCTTTAAGATTTGTATTTGTTCAAAAAAACTGCTAAACATGCTAATCCCCTTCAAAGTCACAATTATGCTCTACTATTTTTTGTTTATGTTTACTATTATATAAAATTTCAATCAAAAACATTACAATAAAAAACCTAAGGTTTGTGGTTGTAACATCAGAAAATGAAAAAGATTTTAAGAAATAATTTTTTGAAGAACTATACAGTTTTCTGCGATGGACTGCCAACCTGTCCAGGGTGTACCCCGCTTCTCGCCCATAGACTGCTAGAGATAGGCACCAGCTGCCCCGCGACCCACTATGGAATAAGCGGTAGAAAATGACTGACTGACTGACTGTACAGTTTTTTGACCTAATGCACAAGATGAAAAAAAAATCTAAATATGTTTTTAAGCAAATTGAACTTAATGAAAGATGGCATTTTTATTGATTTTTTGTTTTACTCTAAAATAGGACTTCATGGACACAAATCTCTCTTGAGATTATGATCTGATCACTTAGGGTAACTATGCAGAACCAGTAGCTCTATTAGATCTCCTTGGTGTGTTCCTTCAGGTGGCTTTATTACTATGAAATTAGTTGCAGCCTGATGACATTTACATTAAGACACGTTTCAGATCTATACGTAAATCAGAAAAAGTGTTGGTTTTTTTAAATAAAAATTATCTGATTTTTTGAACATGGCAACTTCCTCACAGCGGCACATTTACATTAAACTCAGACGTGATCTTACCAAACCCCCTGTAGTAAGTCAGATTATAAACACACCTCACATTCACATGTGACCTACAGTATGTGACACACACATCTGTCAGTGCTTAAGGATACAGAAACACACAAGCAAAAGTTTAATTGCCTAGTTGTCTGTGATCTCAAGGGCAAGTTTGACATCAGCCTCTTGCGGTTTTCTGGAAGGAGCGTAAAGGGACGTGAGGAGGGCTCGGGAATGGTCGGCTCGCGGGTGAAAAGGAAAGTATTTTTAGGTTGTTTGTTTAGGTAATCTACAGGCAGCTCCTAGACGACAGCCTGTCTGGGGCCTCAAAGCACCTTCTATTGTGCGTAGATGTGTGTGTGAGGGCGTGAGTGTGTGTGTGTGTGTGTGTGTGTGTGTGTGTGTGTGTGTGTGTGTGTGTGTGTGTGTGTGGGTGTGTGTGTGTGTGTGTACACTGAGGGTACATAAAAACCTTCTCAGGTCAGTAGCTCTTCATAGCTCATGTCAACTCAGCGGTGGTCTCCAGTGTAGGTGTCAACGCAGTGACCTTTACCCTATGGTGGTGTTACCTCCTCGAGGTTATTTTTTTTTCTCTTTCCAAACACGATTGAGGTCATTACCGTCATGAAAATGGAATGGCCTTAAACGGGACCCCTGATTTAAAATGGTGTAGGCTCCTGTTGGCATGGCATGCTTTGGCACAACAACTGTGTGCATTTCCTAAGCCAGTAGTAAACATGCATATGCATAAATGTTGCTGAGTTGTCCATGTGTAGCCTACTCTGTGTGTGTGTGTGGTGGGGGCGGGGGGGGGGGGGGGGGGGGGGGGGGGGCGGTGGTGGTAACAGGAGTCTTAGGTTAGTATCTGCTTAGACAGGGATCTTATGCTGATGTGTTGTAGCATGTAGCTTTGATGTGTTGATGTGAGGAAAGGCAGAGGATTATGAGTAGAGACCAATAAAAGAGTATGAGAGTCAAAGGGATATCATGTGTTTGGGTAGCACAGAACCTGAATTCTGTATTGGAATATTTTTTCCCTCTCTGTGTTATTTATGAATTATTTTCTTTTTGCTAAACTCTTACCACATTCTGTCATCTTACAAAAAAACAAGCTTCAATTTATTTTATTTTGATTTTATATGATAGACCAAAAGAGAGAATTGCATAACTGTGAAGCGGAAAAAAATCATATAAAATAAAAAACTAGGAGTGTATGCAAGCATTTCTATGTAGTCTGTCTTTGTCTCTAGCAGCTTTGTACATTGAGACTGATATTATATGCCTTCACATTTAAAGTCTCCTGTCTTTTGCAGCAGCTAAGAGGTTTTCCACCCGGATTGCCATCTATATTCCCATTAGCTTTGACCAGCTTCCCTGTTCCTGCTAAATAAAACCATTCCCTGCGTATGATGCTGCCGTGATACTGTCGTGTTTCACCATGGAGAAGGTGTGTTCAGAGAAGTGGGCAGTGGGCACATATATGTTTACTATGGTTCCTACTTAGCTTGTAACAAACTGCAGATTTTCTATGGTTTTGTATTAACAGCGACTTTGTTTTTGCCACTTTTCTTTTTTTCTCACCTGGGCTTTGCAGCGTCTCCAGAGTTACCACAGACATCTGACAATATTTGCTGCATTGTATTTTATTTGTGGGTATCATAGTAAATTTGGCTGAATGCAAAAGTAATCTTTACTTTTCAGATTTTTCTTTGTAAAAAATGTTTAAATTATGGCTAATTTCACTTCCACAGTTGTGCACCACTTTATGTTGATCTGTAAGTTAAAATCCCAATAAACACTGACGTTTGGGGTAGTAAAAGGACAAAACGTGAAAAACATTTAATCACTATGAAAACTATGTTGCCTAACTCTATAGGGAGATGCCATACCATATGCCCCAAGGCTTGTCAGAAATGTGCTCATAACTCTGTATACTATTGCTTAACACTTTCAATAATGTATTACACAACTAAAACAGAGGTATTACACAGCACCATATTACAACTGATTGCTAGAGGTATTTTTTTCTGTTAAACAAAAGGGTTGCTGGGTCTCAGGTTGTTTCAATAAAAAGGTGTTATTAAAGGTGCTCCCTATCCCACTGAAATCAGTTCAGTGTCAGGTGAAACGGCTCAACAATAGACACTAGCGATATCGGCTCTAATATCAATCAGCAGCTCGAGATACGACCACACCAGGCTTGTTCAAAGAGCCATATCACTCTATACCCATAGCCCTCACTTCACCTTTATATATCCAGCCATTTATCAGAGCCAGAAGGCAACAATTGATTCATCTTCCTTTCTTCTCTATTGCACACAGACTGTTTCAGTCACATATACACACTAGGACATCTAGTAAAGCTATCTCATTTTAGAACCTTTCTTCTCTCAATCTTTATCATATCCTCCTTAGGTTTTCTCTCCACTCCTGTTTTCTCCTTTCTCTTACAAACCAACATGGTGTGAAACTACAAGAGGAACACGTCTCTTTTTTCTCCTAGCCACCCTTCCAGCATTATTAGATGACTGGCTTCAATGAAAGGATCAATGTTTCTAATCCCTGTGTCCATGCCAGGGCATGGACGCACCTCTGCCTCTGGCTGGAGCGCTGCAGCTTCAGGTCTCCCAACGCTGCAAGACCTCCACATCCCCAAATTACATTTCGGCTTTCCCACAGGGAAGTTGCACCTCACAAGCAGCCCCACAGTGTGCTGGATGCACAAACAGGATTGTATTTTGAAACGCAGATGATTCGCAGGAGGGCAGTCAGTTGATCTCAGAGTTCTGGGGTGAGACCAAAGATCTCTACCTGCACACACAAAAACTACAGGACTATTTCCTTGAAGAAAATCCTGGATTTATGCTGTTTGGACAGAAGTTGGGGATTTTTAACCAAACATTGGGTCTGACTGGGTTTATTGGATTAGAGAAGAAACATAAGACATGATATCATGGCAAAACAATGCTGTACAATTAATGTCAGCTGGCTGTGCTAATGACTTTAGTTCACATTAGAAAATGAGTTGGTTCTCTTAACATAACATTAGTCTTTTAGCTTCAATATAAGTTATATAAATAGTTCTACTTTCAGCCTTCTTGCAATTGCATTTCAGCAATACTTGTTTTGGACATATTTATTTAATAATTATTTTAATACTGGTCTTTCAACCAAAAAGGGGAGGAGCAGTATGATTGCATGCACTGTTATATTGAAATTTCCTTTCTTTTTTTCAGAATAAATAAAAAAAAAAAGTTGATTGAAATCATAATATTACTTGGCTAGTTTAGTAATACATGATATGTTCTATTTTTTTCAACCTTGTGTTCGGCAGCCTTAATTTTAGACACATTTAATCATTTTTTTTTAGGTTACTAAGCTAAGCCAGTATGAGGGGTCAAACCCATAACCCAAACCCTGCTGTGTTAATTCAGTCTAGGGTTGAATCAGTCCATATTTTACCAAGAACTGAGTTAGCAAAACTTCCCAAATGTGGTTCTTTAGCTCTCAGCAGATTTTTTTTCTGTGTGTTTTAGAGGAATGAAATAGCAACAAATGTGTTACATAATTGGTGTATCAAAAAAGTTTGATTTCATGGGATAATCACTTACAAAGAGCTGCATTAGAGGATTGGTGCATCCAATGTTATCAGTGTCTAACTGCTGAATATGAAACTAAAGCTAGTATACAGCTAGCTTAGCATAAAACAGTATTTTTGCCCTTGGCCAAGAGCAGTATGCAATAATGCCTATGCTCTTCTTTAGCATTGCCTTTAGTTCCCAGTGTCAATAGCGCTTATTAAAATGTGATCATTTATGTTAGCTCAAATGTTTTTCCTGTTATATTAAAGTGTTTGGAGAATTCTGTGAAAGACCAACCACACGGAGTACCATCAAATTACCTTCTTCAGTGGAGATATAAGCACAGTCAGTATGGGTGGTTTAGAAAGCATAAAAAAGTCTATCGTAGCTTTAACAATTATCAGTGACATTTACATTTTTACTGACTGATTCAACATGCCAAGTTAGCACAATAATTGCCTGTTTTCTCCCCACAAATTCAAAATTAAATTTATACAGAACATCTTCACAAGACATGTGTTGCATGCTCAAAGCTGTAACATAATATTTACATCATCCTGCAAGTTTAATAGATCCTGAGAAAAAGAAAGAGTGAGTGGAGAGATGAGGGGAGTTTTTTTTCTCACTGTTTACTACATTTTGGACCTGCTGTGAGTTTCTTAAATCATATTGCTACAGAGATTAAACCAGTCTCCCAAATAAAATGTTGGAAACCAAAAATGGCCAAATCCTAACTGCTGAGCATACTTCAAGCTTCAAAAAAACTAATTTTGCTTCTATATATTAGGCAAGGACCACTTTCCAGTATTAAGCTATAGCCTAGTTTTAAAATGTTCCCATTTCAAAACCACCCACATTTTACGCTGTATGTTCCTGTGGAATATAGTACTTTTAAAAACTGCCAGGTAAAGTGCAAAAGTGAGTTGAATTTTTTTTGGGCTTTATGTAGTAACGCCCTGTTCCCCCTCCCCCATATATTCTACTTATTGTGGGGGGAGTCCTTTCTCTACTCCTTCCTTGCTTACAACAACGTCTTTTTGGACATCAGGCAGGTGTCACCCATCACAATTACTTAAGGTGGCCTTCCTATAAATTTTATACAAGTATTAAATTCAGAAAAACCACCCAGATGTGTTTAAAAGGAAACTAGATTTTTTTTATGTCATAACATGTCTGTTGCTCAGTAAGGCTACAAGAGAGCAAGTCATTTAGCAATTAACAGGAAGGCTGAACTGTGTTTTATCCTTTTGAGCTTTAAACATCTGTCTGTCTTAGAGTGTGCTGTGTTTGGAATAGTTAGAAACTTTTGGGAAATCTTAGAGTAAGGTTAGGGTTCACATTCTCTAGGGAATTCACACAAAGGCTTGAGTTTTAAGGCTAGCCATGCCAGTATAAGATGCTAAAGGCATGGCTACTCCAAAATCATGTATTTGTTTTAAAATATTTGTAAACTGTGACAGTTGTCTCACACAGGATATGGTATCACTTCTGCTCTGACTATACATATATTAATGACCAGTCATAGAATGCTAGAACAAAGTAATTGGAATAATGTTGCATACTCCTGTTTGGATGCTTACAAGAAGCTAAAATCTGTATTGGCAGGTTAAATCTTTGCAAAAACTAAAGATCTGAAACCGGCCTCAAAACATGATTGGTGCATCTCTACTACTGCAACCCTATAAAAAGTGATAATTACTGCATCAGCAACTCTTTTCTTGCATCTACCTGCATGTGTTCTGAGATTCACATTACATATTTTGATTGTGTGCATGTCTTTCCACAGGTGAAAAAATGGTGTTAAGTTCTCAGCGACCATGATTTGAAAAGAGGGATGTGAGCTCATTAAAATGGGCACTGTGTCCAGTCTCAGGGCCCATCAGATTGCACAGAAATTCTTTATTGCAAGCCTTTTTTGTCATAACCCTTAACTGATTGCTGCAGAGAAGCTCTTTGATTTGGCCACTGAACCCTGTGCCCCAAGAGAAAAAGGATGAGGGGGAAATAGAAGAAAAGACCACCTACTATTGGCCCGGTGGGACTGAGGGAGCTTAAGATAGAAATCAGTGGGAAAAAGAGACAGGGAGAGATAAAGCATTTTCAAGGTGTTTGCAATCAGCTTCCCATTGTCAGAAAGCGAGCAGAGAGCGGGCCATCCACCTAAGGAGCCACTGGGCCGCTTTGTCTCCAGCTTCAGATCGTGCAACCATATCGAGACATTAATGGAGGTTTATGATATAGCATGTGATATGCCTGTTGAGACAGATGCACAGAATAAATACAGGACAGATAATGGCTTGCACACATACAGCAGCATATTGCCCTAGATCAAAGGGATTTCTGTGCAATGGTGAACAGATGGATGAAGTGCAGAAAATGTATAGTTGCCAGACTGGAACTAAATCTCTTTCCACTTCACTTCCTCCCATGTTTTTTGTCGTATTTTTTTCTCCAACTCCCTGCCTCCTCATCTCTATCTCCTCTGCTCCTCTTGGCGTGAGAGGTCCATTCTGCCTCTCAGTCGGCACAAAGAGGGTGACAGGGGCCTTTTTTTTTGTCTTTCATAGCCTCCTTCTCTCCAGAGCCCGCCAACCCATGCCCACTCGATGCCTGTCCACTTTTCCCTCCCTACCCGTCTTTCTCTGCCTATGCATCCGTCCATCTCCCTTTACAAACCCAGCCTCCTCTCTCCCAGTCATCTGCCAGCTGAAAGAACGGCGAGGAAGATTTTCAATTGAGCACAGCAAAAAAGAGAAGGGGCAAAGGAAGAAGAGCAAGAGCACGCAGGAGTGCAGGAGAAAATGGAGGGGGAGAGGAATGGGGAGAATGGCAGAGATGGTTAGAGAGAGACGGAGGGGGTTGTGTTGGTAGAGAGCTGGGGTATTGATTCAGGGCCTTTTGACATGCTAATTTGCTTGCTGACTGCTTTAATCGCTCCCTCTTCCCAACGCGGGCTTCAAAGAGAGGATGCTTTTCAGAAGGATGAGTGCAGAGGAGAGAGGAGGAGAGGAGAGTAGAAATGTTTGTCAATTTTTTTCACTTCCATGCCACATATGGCGCTGATGCCATCTGACAACCGTGCTAGCTCCTCTGTACAAACACAGCGGGATCTGTCAGGAAAATAGTGTACTTACTGTCCAATGCAAAGCTTGCATGTTATGTTTTTGCAAATTCAGATGTGATCAAATGTGAATTAAAACACTGCAAAAACGTTTTATCAGTAGGTTTGTTACATGAAATTTATTTTATCTGATATTTAGATTTTTTAAAACAGGAAATATATTGAAATATTCAGGCCTGTTTTTCAGCAGGTTCCTCTTCTGCAGAACATGAAAACACAAACATACATGACCATCAGCTAACACAGGACAACAGTCAGATATCATTATTTTCGATTATCATTATTTTAAGCTGTGATGTTAAATAACTGTATCCATGCACTCATTAATACCCAATAGACAAAATACACAAAAGCTTTGAATGTTTCCTGTTGAGCCATGTCCTCCGAGTTATATGCAATAAAAATGAAAGAAGTTTAAGATCTCGTAGTATTTAAACTGTTAATCTTTGCTAAGTCATGTCCCCATTTGTTTTACTGATGCAGTGCCATTTTCCTCCTTTCCTTCATACATTGCAACAAATTAATATTTTCTTTATGACTATTTTCATAAACCATGGATATTAATAGAAATTAAAATGCTCAAACCACAAGTATAATTTATCTAAGTGTATATTTTCAAAACTGTGTATTACATCCCATTTTTATATCTTTTTTTGACTGTGATCCAGTTTGGGTGAGTTGAGTCTCATAAAATATGTGGTTAGGACCTCCTTCAGGAGGTCAAAGTGAACTTCTGCTAGTACCTATATATTATTTGTTAGAGATACATATGTACATTTGCTTACAGTAGAGTACGACTAAACTGTAGAAAGTCATTCTAAACTGTAGGCTGTCAAAGAAGTTGGAGAACCCCCAGCTGATGGCTACAGATTTACTTATTGCCGTTAGGAAAAGTCCTGCTGGTAGACTATTGCCTGTTAGAGTTAAACATAAATAGACCAAAAATAAATATTTTACAATAACATCCTTTTTTTAGGATACACGCTGTTAGATGGTTGGCAATATGAAGTTATTTTCATTCTTTTGAGTATTGTTATTGCTATTGAAGATAAGGTGCTTTGTCTAAACAAAAACTAAATAAAACTGAAAGAAAATGTTTGCATACTTTTGTTGAGCTTGATTAGTTGGTTGTGTAATTGTGGCTAATGTACGAAGATCTAATAGATGTGTAATCATTTTTGATCTGAATCTAATTTCCAACCTTACAGTATACACTGGCCTGATTTAGGAATTTAAACTATGTGGATGCTTAAATCTGTTCCAAAAGCCTCAGACTGACTAAATGTCCACCATAAAACTCAATGCAAAGCACAATGCCATCCGTCCTCAATACAGTTTAATATTTTAAGGTGTATGCAGAACAGAGAGTAGTGGGTTTGAGCTTTCTTCATCAAAGTTGCCTGCCGAACAGCATATGGGTGTATGAATGTGTGTGTGCTTGTGAGTGTCTAACGGTGAATGTCGCTCCACTATAAAAGCTGTTTGGAGCAATCAGCATGACAAGAAAAGCACGTTGGAAGTTCAGTCCATTAAACATTTCAAGCTATTTCAAAAACTTCTATAAACACACTCCTTTAAACAGGTTTTCTGATCTGGTCGAGTGGTTCTGAGCAATGCTTTATTTTATTCGTCAGTTATTTTTATTGTCAATCCATTTCCTTTTAATTTCTTGTGGTGGCTCTATTCAGAATCTGTGTGTACAGCACTTTGGTGGAACTGCTGCTCTCTATATTAATTTTCTTAATCATTTCTAAACTGCTGCTAAGGCTAGTGTTTTTTTTTATGTAAAACTTAAGTTTGACACGATACATATAATTCCCCTGCAGCAGGGGATGGGTGGTAGAAGAAAAACAATTGGAAACAGGGTTTTGAATTTCTTTGGTTCTACAAAATGAGAGGTTAAGAACTCATTGGGGGATAAATGAACAGAGGTGGGTTTTTTCTTGTGCAGCACTGCTGTAATAATCACGTGCTGCGGTATGCCCGGCACTGTGGGAGCGACTATCACCGTGGGTCACATTCTATCACCGCTTGCTTCCTGCCCTAAACAGGGCACAACAAGGGGTGTGGGGGTTATTTGGGGGCTAGAGAGAGGTGTTGAGTGCAGAGAGCTGCAAAGGGAACAAACATCGAGGCAGGACGGCCGGCCGAGCAGGAAAAACATTTCAGCACCTCAGTTAATGATGTCTGAATTACCACCACCAGCCCCTCCTCTGGCTAATAAGATTTGTGCGTTGAGTGGATTTTAGCAACAACGTTTAGGAGAAAATTATTTTAATAATTATTTTAGCAGCAGTGGGTGGAAAACCTTATGGGATATTCTGTCCTCTCCCTCTGTACCTGTTGTTCTTTCCTACTTTCAGTAGGTAATAGATTCCTCGTCTCTATTCAGCAACACAAAATGAGCCTCTCTGGTGGCAGGGAGAGTGATGAGTACATTCACCTCCATTCTCCTGCACTCAGCTCGGCTCTGGCTGTGCACGCTTGCATCTGCTGTACATATGTGTTAGTGTACTCTAAGATTACTGCTTACTATGTTATTTTGCACGTGTGCATACCAGGATATTCAAGCATAGGGTCATGCATGTGTGTGAGCAGGCACACTGATTTCCCTCTTCCTCTGCATGAGCCTGAGCGTTTATAATTAGAGTTAGAGTGAGCACTCACAAGTGTCACTTGTGAATGCACGTCTGAGAGAAGAATGACGGGTGATGATGTTCAGTGTGCTACCCCCCACCCCCGCCGCTGAAGGTATAATCCCATTATTCAGTCCACTTCCTGCTGCCGCCACCACAGACAGGCTGACAAACACTAACCACCTCGACGGCCGGCGCAGAGGGAGGAAAAAAGGGAAAGGCGCAGGAATAAAGACGGTGTCAATGGGTGAAAATTACTAACAGGAGCTTGGCAAAAAAAGTAAAAGAGTATAAAAAAAGATACAGATGAAAAAAAGATAAATGCATATAATGAGTCACTGAAGCAAAGGGAAATTTAAGGAGACGGATGACATGGGAGAGAAAGAGAACAAGCAAGCGACTAAGCCAGCATAAAAGAAGATGCAAATACCTAATTTGTGCATATGCAGAGGAAGAGGGGGAGGAACACATGGTGAAACAGGAGAGGGAGACTGGGTCTATGTACTTAAAGCCATCGGGGACCGGCAGGCTAAATAGAATTACGTGGTGAATTTAGAATGATGCTCCCAAGCGCATATTTAAAACTGTCAACAGAGGGATGGAGAGAATGGGAGACCCAGATACACACGCACACAATGAGGAGAGAAACTTCATCCTTAAAACCTCTTAATCCAGCACCAATGAGGGTTTCCAGCTCAGCAGAGACTGCTGGGAATAGTGCATGAATGAGGTGGGGGAGAGCACGTCAGGTGAGGAAAAGCTCTCATCCCACACTGTCATCCCTGTCTGAGTTTAAGCTTTTATCCACTCAGTCTTGCAGGTAATACAGGAAAAAACTGAAAGCTGAAAAAAATGGATCCATGAAGTGAACTTGAAACTTTGTGAGTAGATAGCAAGAAAACAACAAAGCTAGGAAAATCTTTAATTTAACAGAATTCCATTAAAGCATTAGCGTTAGCGTAATCGACACCAGAAATGTAGAAGAAAAAGCAAAAATAATGTTTTATACTTTAGCAGGAAGCTTGAACCTAAGATTTAGATTATGCTTTGACCAAAGTTTAGGTCTGAATTACTCTTCAGCAAATGACTCTACACTATACTGTCAAATGTATTTGATCACACCACCAAATCAATGGTGGTTTTCCAATCACTTCCACGGCTGCAGGTGTATAAAGTTTGGTGTGGAGAAAGCTGACTGACCTGCACAGAGTCCTGACCTCAACATTTTTGTTTGGTGTTTTGGTTAATTACATTAACACTCAAAGATAGCATTTTACTTTTTTTAACCTTAGAAACCATTCAAAAAACATGTTTTGAAGCCCCTAAAATGATGTTCCACATAGATCCAAAGCCAAAACGATACAAAAAGGGTTGTAATGAGATCTTTTCACGAGATTCAGTCAAGTCTGTCTTGCGATGGGCTGTTTTAGGTTAAGCTATCATTGTGTGCCCCAGATATTGAGGCCAGCGCTTTATGTCTAACTTCCTTTATCCATGTTTAAAACTCTTATTTTAAGATGAGAAGGGAAGCTGCCTTCTTGTGCTGACATAGTGTGATAAGAAAGACTTTTTGACTGCTGGCTGACAACACTGCATTGACATCGAAGAAGTCTCAAAATATTTGGCAGCATTTTGAGTTCTTTAAAAAAAGAAACTTTGACAGAGTGACAGGCAATACTTGAACGGTTTATACTATGACTAGCTAACTATTAGCCGCTAACTACGGTAAGGTTAGCATCAACCTTAAAGCTTCCAAATGGTCCAGAAAACTAAATTCACAGTTTTTGAGTTTTAATAGGGGCATTTGGTCATCTATAGTTCAGAATCTAAAATACTTAAACCAACTAAACTTCAACCTGATAACTGTACAATGAAAGCATTTTTTAAAAACAAAATTTTACAGTTGATTGTACTCGTACTCGCACGAGCACTTACTATTTTTAGCATTTACTATAGTAGCATTTACTATTTTTTTTTTTTTTTTTTTTTGCATTAGACAAGTTTTAGATGAAGACTAACTTGAAAACCACAAAAAATTGGACTGGACTGAATTATTGTGAACTGACAGCATCTTTAAGACAATGACAGCATCTTTAAGACACAGTGGATAATTAAATAAATGTGGATTAGTTTCCCTAAAAAATGGCTGTAAAATCTCCCGGTCTTGATCTGGTGAAACCAATTTTGTTTCTGGTCTTTTTGTGAGGTTATTAACTCATCACATCTCTCCTACTAACATGACACTGTTCTCATGTGGACTCGTGTTCTGAACCAGCAAGTTAGGTGTAAACTCTCACAAAAATCTAGTACACATAGAGGAGGGGAAGGGAATGCATTTGTCAACAAGGGATCTCACAAAAGAACAAAAGACATGCTGTATGTTGACTGAAATGAGGGAAACTTGTTCACAACTCAGTGAGCGTGCAGTCTGCAGTGTCACCTGAAGCTGCTGGCACCTTAACAAGACGGCATCCTCAACATACATAAACCCATGCAACATGAAAGCAAATAAATCACAACTGCAAATCTACTTATTCTAATGGAAACACACATAACTGCTCTGTGTGGCCTGCTGTTGGAAAACCGTTTTCTTCTGTCCGTGTCAAAAATGCAGTGGTAGCAATAATGTCATGCAATGACATGCATGTAACGACATGCTGAGTTTTTACTAATCTCTTGATCACACCACCTCATTCCCTCTGCAGTACCTCCAACACTAAAAACCCCCTCACTAGATGAGAAGTGGGAGTCCTCCACCATCCTTACAGAGCATACAGATAGAGCCCTCTCATTAGATCAGGGGGGCCCTCAGTTCCCTGGTTGTTCCTCTTCCTTGGGACCTGTGAGTATGCCATAGTCACCCCAGGTCTACTTCGATTACAAACTCCACCGACACAGCTGTCAAAACCCTGACGTCTTAATCGATCCTGGATCCACGACCCTGTCAGACACAGCAGTAAGATGGATGCAGAAGGTGACGACCCCTGACCTCTACCAAGGAGTAGAATGCAAGTTCTCTGTGCCCCATAAGCTCCCCTCGGCTCCCCTTTCTCCCCAAACATCACCATCCTCAGTCGGCTCTCCTGCCACCCAAACAATGATGGAGGAGATCCCATTCATCTTAGGCTGGGAACCAGGGGCCAAGGTGCCCTTGTAACCCCATGCATACACAGGAAGAGAAAGGACACACAAGCCTCCAAACACATGCCTTCTTACAGCTGTGGTGTGCGTATCACAGAAAACCTTTAAGTATACGGGTGCACAGCTATCTAGTCAAAGTGCAGTCTGACACACAGATTTATTAAAATTGTTTAAAATTTAAAAACACCAACCAGAAAAGCAAAACCCTCAGCTTAGTCACGAAAACCACCCTGCCCCCAAAACAAGCTTCTGTCTGAGCTTCTTGGTCAACATGTCCTTAGAAGAGTAGAGCCCCTTTCTCATGGAGTCTGTCACTTATGGGAATATTAACCAGCTCATCAGTGCACTTGAGGACCAATAGTGGACAGCACCTTTTAACCCTGGAGTCAGTGGACTTTATCCTCACTGACACCTCAGGCTGCACCCGAGGCGTGTCATCCAGAGACCGATTGAAAGTGAATCATTAAAATATAAACAGTGTAACTGAAGCTAAACGGTAATGGAGTGCCTGGCATTGTTAACTTAAACACAATCAAGGAGCGGCAGTGATATGTGAACTAAATGGATATATTGGCTTAAAAAGCAGCAGTGTCAGAACAGGGCTGGCAAAATACGACAAGACTGCATTAGTCCAATAAAATCTATGGTTGCATATCCATACAGCCTTCTGTGGCAAGTTAGAGCTACTTATCTCAACAGAAATCACAGTGATAAGGATACTACTTCAATTTCACCAGCCAGTATAAGATAAAAATGTATTATATGGGATCAAGGACATTATTCTTTTTCAAACATTAGACAGTATGATCGTAAAAGTCATTACAGAGTACTAAAAAAGCTCCACAACTAACCATGTTTTGATCTCCTTTCTCCATTTTTTGAAGCAAACTTCATAAAGGAAAATGTTGCAGGAGCCTTTTTTTCTGCCATATATACAAAAAGAATCCCCAAATCCCATCTGTGACTACTCGGACCCCTTTACCCCTCCTTTCCCCCAAGCAGCCAGTGGCACCCCTAAATCACCAGACTTGTTTGTCATGCAATTAGTCCTCCAAGATAAAGGCTCCCTCGTAAATTAGGAGAGGTGTAGTGGTCTGTCTCCCCGTTAATCACCCATGCCCAGTCTCTGACCCCTCGCTGCTGCAGCCCACTGCTTTTTGTATGCAATGGTGATGGGCTTGTTGGAGGTGTCTACCAATAAACTAGTGAAGCAAAACTGGCAGCCGCTCTGCTGGACAACCCTGACTGAGACTGGTAAAACCCTCACAACGATCCTCCATAAAAAGTGCTGTATCACATGTGTTTCACTTCATGGTGTGCACAATGAAGCAAGCAGAAGGAATAGAAAATACTGAGAAATTACAGTAAAATGTTCTGACTTCAATACTACTATTTAGGGACTATCATGAATCAGATTTAAAAGAGGACTTAAAAATGTCCTTTAATATTTATTGAATGGCCAAGTGTAAAATTACAGCAATCTCGTCTGGAATAATTGTCCACAAAAGGCTAGTCTCCAAACAAACAACACCACCTCAACACAAGATTTTCTCTCCTCCCAAACATGCTTGGAATCATGACGCCTTTTACTCTCTTTCCCCTCTCCCCAAAGTTGTCTATCTCCTTTCCAAGCTTCTGGCTCTATTGGGAGCAAGAGAAAGAACAGGTGGGGGTGCAAAACACAGTAGCGGTGTGAACCAGTTGGAGCTCTACACTCCATTCCCAGTTTTACCAGTACTCCTGGGATACGTCCCTTTGCACAACACCTCCCAATGGGCCTGCTAATTACTCCACTTACAGTCATCATTGCTTCCATCACCCATGCACACCATGAAAAGAAAACTGGAGAGAGTAAGTGAGCGAGGAGATAAAATTATCCAACAGAGTGCAAGGTGGGCAAACTGAGGGAGGAAACCATAGGACAAAGAGACAAAACAAAGGGGATAAAAACAAGGAATTACAGGTGGGGGAAGGGAACATAGTATTAGTACCGCAGGATGAATGTGGTCAGGATTTCATGGGTTAGGCGGATGTATAAATGCAGAATATAGCAAAAAAAAACACTGTAAGAAAGAAAATACAAATGTCAGCTGTTTACCTTGGCATTCTAAATTGCGTTCCTCATATCCAGGGTTGCACAGGCAGTTCCCTATAGGCACCAACCACTCTCCATCAGCTCCGCAGTACATCTTAGGAACCTCCTTTTCCTCTGAATTATCCACACACGAGCCACGAACTTCCACCAGCGAGGAAGTATCAGCACCAGTGATGGTATCAGGAAACTGGGCCAAGTTTCGTACGGATAAAGGGCATTTCTTGTAGAAAACCCTGACGGAAACCAGAGCTATGCACGCTCCAACATCCTGGAATGCCAAATAGAAGCCCTTCCGTGTCAGGGCGCCCACGTCCCGGACCTCCGTGTTCAACTTCATGATGCGATCCCCAATATCAACCTGAGTGAAGCTCTCATCTGCAGCGATGGTGTCTATTTTGCTGAACTGATTCTCGCGGATGTAGCGCTCTTTGTCATTGTTAGACTCGTAGTAGTAAAGGTTGAAGGTTTCCTTGCAAGTTCCCATGACCCCTGGCAAGCTGTTGCAGTCCCGCAGGGTGAACTTGATCTCAATGTAGACACGCTGGGCACCTCCACGGGGGATCCAGTCAGTACGGAGCCAGTTGTTCTGATTTGGCTCCATGACATTGCACACCTGGTATGTACGGATGGGGATGTTCTTTTCGTCCATAATGCTCACTTCCTCCCACTGGGGATAGGGCAAGAGTAAAAATGTTACAAGAATATAATTAAGCTTGATGGATCTTATAACTCAAGTTATGTGCCACAAACAGTAAGGTAACAAGCAGTATGAAAAACCTGTTAAGAGTTAAGAACAATATCTGAAAAATATCTCATAATCAAAACGGGCTGTGTAATTCTGAACATGACTGTTAGGTATTTAACCCTGAAGAAGCATTTGACTGTTTTAGACAATACCTCAGCTGCCTTAAGACCCGTTTTAAGAATGACACCTAATATAAATTTTAGCACTTAATCACAAAGCTGCTTTTATTCAGCACTTCTACTGAAATAGGAAAGGAAATGTGTGTAATGAGTTTTATGCCTCAGCTATATTCAGTTCAATTACTTTGGGAGTGATATAGAAAAAAATCCACTTCCAGCACACACACAAACCTTGAGGTGGATGTTTCAGGACATTAGAGTAGGTATGAAGGGAAGAATGCCATCATGTGATTACACAGATGCAGAAAGTCTTTGAACAAGTGCTAACAATCTAATGTGCCCAGGCCTGCTTTGCGTCTACTTAATCAAGGGGGACCTGGAAACCGAGGCGCACATGAGGTCAGCATGAACACGTAGAGAGAAGGGAGTCACTGACGTGAGGCACATGGATTATTTTACCCTGTGTAATTTGGATTATTTTTGCCAAAAAGGAGTGTTTGTTTTACTTACGACAAAAATTCCCCCTCTTGACACAGCATCCTTGAGCAAATATGGGCCTTGTCTTGCGAGGCTCAATGCAGTATGCTTCCTTCAAGTTTTTTAACTGTTTTAAAAACATCTTTGACTAAGCTGGACTGTAAACAGAAGATGGGCCTTTGGCTGGCGTAGCCTTGACCATTTAGAAAACTGTACGAAAGTGAATAAAACTGGGATGATGGGAGATATGGGCGATGCTGGCAGATATGACTCAATGGCTAATCATAAACACTCTGGATTAAAACCTTATTTCCCAGAAGGAAGAAGGGATAATAGTAAATACAGCTGCAGCTGTATAATTTAAGAAAACGTCTATCATTCCCTGCTGTTCCATTCCACTCTGCTCCCTTCCCTTCACACCACACAAACACCCCTCTCCCTTTTGTTGTGAAAATCTAGCGCCGCTAAGATAAGGCTGCCCCTTTTCCTGATAGCAGGAATGAGGCAGAATGAGATCAATTGGTTATAATGAGAGGGTGAACGCAGGCTCCAGGAGCTGCCAGGACCCTGTCAATCACTGGTTTGTGATAAAATGGCCGATAGCAGGACTCATGCGCAGGGCAAGATCATTTGGGAAGGCTCAAAGCATAGTGTCCAACATGTCTGGTGATGATTTTATTTTTAGTAACAAGCCAAATTGTTGCAAATTTGCAGACTTTTTTTTTTACTTTAAAAGGCTCGGTTGTGTCTGCCTTTTCATTTGTGCAAGTAAACCAAAGACAAGAGTGATGAGCCTTTGTTTAATGAAAGAATGTATTCATTCAGGCTTTTGAGGAAATTCAACATATTATCAAATGTACCCTTTGTAGAGCCAGGGGATGTGTCTAACCTTTATTCATGCAGTGACATCTAATATCAGAGGCAGTTAGAGTGTGGTATCACGCATTTAGTCAACCCTCTTCCTCTCTGGTTTGTAGCCGGAGTTGAGACTGAAGCCCTGAAGCCCACGGCACTTTCCGCCTTATTCATCCATTCCAGTGGACCCTCTCTAAGCTGCCAAGCCCCCCCCCCCTGTCTCTCCCTCTTTCCCTCCCTCCTTGGCTGAATGGTGGAAAAGGATATAAAGTTTCTCCACAAAGACCGATTCAATTCAACGTCTATTCAGGAAACCTGACGCTCGCTGCAGTATCAGGCCCTGCATCTGACCATTACGAAGTGGTTAAGGGAGAGGGGAGCGAGCAGGGGTTCCTGGCATGGGGGATGCGGGGTGTGTGTGGGTTCTCAACATATATTCTGGAGCCTCATGGGCCCCTCCAGGTGTTCTGAAGTGTCTCCACATGTATAACAAAGTATCACGTTTTATTTTATCAATATTTTGGTGTAGCTTAAAAGAAATGATCTCACCCTGAGGCATGACCCAGTTACGGTCTCAAGGTATGCCAAGGTTTAAAAGTTGCCATTTCAAATCCACTAAAATTTTCTGTCACTGAAGTCCTTTCATTGAGATGCCAGAAAAAGTGCCAGAGGGAGTTTTATTCCAGCTGTCTGGAGCATAGGGTAACGCTTAGTTGCCCCTCATCCAACTGTTGCTGCACACAGCCAGTCAGCTGGCTAAAAGAAGACTGCTACAGTTTTTCCTCACTTACAAAAAAAGACAAATGTGGCTGTTTGGAAATATTGCCGTGAAAAACCCCTGACTGTCATGTAGTTTAGTGTTTTAAAGCTACAATATACAAACAACTAAAAGTATCCCTGTAAAGCAGCCAACTGCAGGCTGGCTACCAGAGCAGATAGTTTGACAAATGTATCACTTAATATCAGCTTGCTTGACTTGTCTTCCCTCTATGATGGACAGAATGACTAAAAGGTATGATTGAAAGTTACTTCTAAATGTAGTCCCTGGTTATTCTGCATTTTTACTCAAGGTTTCCTCAAGTTTATGTATGCAAATCATAAGTAATAAATAAATGCTACAGATAGTCACTTTAACAATCAATAATATTATTTTTGCAGTGGTATTAATAAATTATGCTTTTCTAACAAAGCAATTAGATCCTATTATATATTTGTGTCTTAGTTTGTTTTCAATGAATTTTATTATGTTCATTCTGACAAACAGGTTTTTTTTTTACTCTATGTGAGAATCTCAAACGACTAGTGCCTCCTCACCCTCAGACTAATATCCTGACAGGTTGGACAGATGACACAATAAATCTCCTACACAGATATTCTTGAAATGGTCCCACCAGAAAAAACTCAGGGACTCAGGGAGGACTGCGTATTTATTCGATAGTTCACCCCACCCCTTCACGGCCCCTTCTCACGCTTAACCTGCAAATGATGGATACCCTCTCTCTATAGGACACTTCTTTGCGGTACCTACCCCTCCTTCCGTCGGGTTGGCGACCCATCCCAGCTCTCCCTGTACGGCCCTGGAGTCCAATAAGGTGACTGGAAGACAAGAATGGGAGACTTTTAAGCATGCAAGCCTCGGACTGTCCACACAACACCAGCATGCTTGACCCAATAAGGTTTAACACATGGAGGAAGAAAAATGGTTTCCTAATTTTTAACAAAAGGGAATAACAGTCAAATTGAAAAATATCCTCACAGGAGGAATGTCAGTGCGGCGAGGGAATTAAAACTGGATTGTCCCTGCGTGTGTTGTGTTCTGCGTATTTCCCCCGCTGCGAGGGCCGTTCTGGTTGATTTTCGTTGAGAAAAATGATTTATAGCGATTGAGGCGTTTTTACATCCGTGTCTGATTGAAGGTCGAAAAATTGAAACTGTTCGAAGTGCAAATATGACCAGCCTTAAAATAAAAAAGGACTGACTGACTGACGTCACACAATGAGCTATTATAGACCGTTATCTGTAATTAGGTTATTAATATGGACCATAACTGCTGAATTAGTGTTGTGCGTAAAATGTTTTATCTGCTGCTCTGAGAAAATAATTTAATTAAATACCATACACGTATCATAAATAAGCATACGGTATGAATCTCTGGAAAAGTCGTGAAATTATTTATCACATATTAAATTAAAATAAGACTAAGTGAGGAGTCGCGCGTCTGTTTGGGTCAAACGCAGCTTTGCTCCACTGATCGGGACACACGGGAGATTTATTTAAAATATTGCTTTATTTGCAGAATCGGGAACATGTTGGAAAAAAAAGATGTTCAGGTCGCTCAGGAGAAAGTTGAAGCCGAAACCCTCTGCGATCTTGGTGTAAACATTTTTCATATTATTCTGTCTATTTTAATTCAACTCATGGTCAGGCTAAAATATATGTCTATATTTTTTATATTTATTTAACTAAATTATGATGAAAATGTACATTTGGTGCGGAAATTACGCGCAGAGTGGCGCAGTTCAACTTTTACAATTTGATTTAGAAATAAAAGCCACCGTCTTCCACCAAAACACAAAGTGGCATAAAGAGCAACCAGTTCTCACACTCCTGGCTCCGGACCTGCTTTACTAGTCTCATTCTGGAGTTTTTGTCCGGATTTTTTTGTTTGTATAAACCTGGCAACGCTTGAGTGTTTTTTGAATTGAGATCAGCATAGTTGTCCTTCTCTTTTTGACTTAACAGCCTGCGTCGGGGCCACAAGATGTGTCCATGCACCCAGGCTCTCCATGCAACTGAGACCAAAACGAGCAATGCGCATTTGGGCAACCCTTATCTACAGACAACTGAAAAAAGTGACCCTCGCTATTTGTTCCTTTGTTAAACTCTTTGAGGATCCCTGTGCAAACGCAGCCAGGGGCCAAGGAGTGAGAGGGCTTCGCGACACCAACACACACAGGGACGGTGCGGAGCTGGGAGGGTGGATGAAGTCTAAGTCTGCTGCAGTCTTCTTACCTTCGTTTGGAGGGTATACCCGTGCCGAGGAACCAATCGTAGAAATCCCAGAAATAAGAACGGTGACTGTGAACAAAATCCCTGCCATGAGTGCCATTTGCAACGCGGCTCTGCTTTTTTCCTCTCTTCTTTTTCTCGCGTTTCTCTTCTCTCTGGTCCCGCTCTCTCTCTCTCTCTCTCTCTCTCTCTCTCTCTCTCTCTCACACACACACTCAATCTTCCTCTCTCTCTCCCTCTGTCTTCTTTTGCCGTTCCCCAGCGGAATATGGGTTTGAAGTAGACAGCAGGAGAGAGACGCACCAAGCGCTCCACAGGCAGGAGGCGGGACCGTGCGCTCTGACGCGCACCCTGTCAATCCAAAGAGGAAACTTCGGGGACACGGAATCGGGGTGCGAATAATCATTAACTTTCCCCCCAGCCCCCAATTCAAGTATCATCAGCATGGTCATAGAATCTAAAGTGGGCTACCTGCATGGCGTGTTCAGATACACATAAGATAATGAATATGTGAGCCACCAACTGGAATACCAAATAAACTATAAGCTTTTTTTTTATCAATTTTGTCAACTGAGCGCGCTCCCGCGCACCGAGTGTGCGCACCCAGACTTTATTAAGGAACACCACCTCATCTTTTACTCTACATGAGCAATCAAAGCTTCCCATAAAGCAGCCGGTGCATGAGTGAGGAGGAGTGCGTCTGTTCTTCTCCTTTGCGCTCATCAGCAGGCACGCTGTACTGATCCAGCATATCTGCAGTCCGAGCTGAGTCTCGTCAGCCCTAGGTCGCCACCTAGCGGACACATCGACATCTGTTCTGCCTCCAGAATTGTATTAAAGAACAAGCATGACCATCCTTTGCTTTACATGGTGCACTTTGTGAAAATTGACACGAACTGTTTTGAGATTAGTGATAAACTTGAGTGGATTAGTGTATCTTTGTCTTTACACTACAATAAAGTAATTCTGAAAGAGGTTAATTATTGGGCAATATAATTATTTAAAATAGTTAAAAATATAACTTTTTAAACTGCTTTATTCTAGCAACAAATCCTACCGAAACATTTGGATTAGTATTTGACAGAAGACGTTCCGACATCTCATGAGAGAACAGTAAGACTGATATGTTTATATTGGTTGTGCTATGAATGAATATACCGATAGAGGATAACATTTTGACCATCAGCAGTCGATCTTTTTATCTTTTTTTTTTTTTTTTTTGATGGCATCTATTAGTAGGTGGGATGTACAGCTGATATTTTCTCATGTTAAAAAAAAGAAAAAAATTCTACTTGGTAAAGCTCATACAATTTTAGGCAATACTACATATGTTAGTATCTGCAAATTTCTACTGTGTTCCACATATCCTCGAAAAAAGTTTTCATTTAATATTGTGGGTCACAGTTTTAAGAAATTTCTAAGCTAACGTCAACGTCAAGTTAACATACCCAGAATATCATGCCTATTTTTTTTTTTTTTTTGGCTGTTAACAACATAGCCAGGAATTACAGCTAAAGTTTTGGTTCAACAGAACAGTGCTAGATTAACCTGAAGATGTCTTAAAAAAAACTGAGTCAGCATTTTTTTGTGATTTAGGGTCACAACTTTTCTCAGGTTTCATTGAGAGACAATATTCCCAGAATTTCAGCATATAAAGCGATGCCGCTCTCTTATGATCTTTCCATAACTTTTTTTTACTGCTAATCCAGATAATAGCATTTGTTTTCCATAAAATGTTGCTAACATACCAAAATATTACGAAGTCCAAAATCCTGAATTTGAAGAAAGTGAAAAATGTAAAAAACAAAACATTTTCATTACTGAGACACAGAACCTGTTCCCTTCCTGGACAGCATCATGGCTGGACCTTGTCATTGTGGTTGCACTTGTGCATAATTCTTTGAACAGTTGACACTGTTCAAAGATCTGTAAATCATACACAATATATTGAGGTCCACAATCATCTTCCTGACATCTTGTATGATTCCCTCAGATTTTTCTATGATAGCATACAACATGAAGCATTGTGTTTGAAATGTTCTTCAAACACACTTGATGAGGATCCAGTGACTAGTCCCCTTTCATGCATTGTTTTCCCTATGGCTGTGGTCTTTTTTAGCAGAATAATAAGCTTGAAGAATGGGTTGTGGATCACAAGAAAAGGTTTAAGGCTTTGTCTTGTCGTCCAAATTCCTAAGAGTCAAATCAAGCATCTGTTGAATGTGCTGAACAAAAGAGTCCTCCTTGGATGCCCAAACTCACAACGTAGAGGACTTATAAGATCTGCTACTTGTTGCCAGATATAACAGTGCATTTTCAGGGCACGAGTGAAATCCAATTCTGAACCAGTCTGCTGGCAGCAAAATGGAGAACAATGCCTTATTGGGCAGGTGGTCATAATGTTATGCCCAAAAGGTGTATCATCTTCGTTAAAGTTAAGAACTAGCATAACACATTTGGTTGAGGACGTTTCTGCTTTGCAGCGGGAATATGAGTCTGTATGCAGCTTTAGCTAGCTTAGCCAAGGCGCTAATGCTAACAGGATTTAGCATTCTTCCTCCTGAGGAGTCAGTCAGTCATTTTCTACGCTTACTCCATAGTGGGTCGCGGGGAAGGTCATAGCTAATTAATGGCACATCTAAGCAGTGGTCATTGAGGGAAAGGTTAACAAGTTTACAAATGTGTTTTAAAAGTTTCAGTATTTCAGGTACATTTTATGTCTTATTCAGAAATTAATAATTATTTTCATCTTTCTTTTATTCAAAACAGGAGGACAAATTATGAGCAAAATTACCTTAGCAATTAATTAGGATTGAACAACATTAGCTGAATAATTCTTTTATGTTTTAAAGATTTACAATAATTGTTTTAGCTTTTAGCTGCCTGGCTAAATTTGCCAAAAATAAACCGCAAAGTAGTTTATCAGTGTTATATTAGAAAGTTTTTAGCGTATTACTACTAAAATGTGCAAACAAACAGCTTTTGATTCATTTTACCAAAACGTTGGGAGCTTGCCCTATGTAAGGAGTCAGACCAAACAAACTGTTTTAAATTTTAAGCAACAGGTAAAATATTTTAAAAATTCCACCAGAAAATTGTGATTTCTCTGACTGAAATTGTGATATGCTCTACAAAAGCTCAACAAGCTCACAAAAGAAGGCTGGCTATGTTCTGGAGACTGCTCTGGAAGCTCTGGTGATCATTCCTCAAAGAAGGATTCTTCATAAAATGAAGAACGTTATGGAGAACCCTGAGCATCCTCTTCAGTGTCTTTAGTCAGAGGTTTCTTTAGATCTGCTGTAAGACAGACCGCTACAGGAGATCCTTCCTGCCCACATCCATCAGCATCTACTACGGCTCCTACAAAGCCTGCACAAAATGAGCTACAATGACATTTAATTTTCCTTTGAGATTATTAGTGTTTTTGAATTTGAATTGATATTGAATTGTAGATTTTTTTTATCTTGTGCATAAAATACCCTCCTGTGGTTAGTACATTTTCTGTGGACCTCAGGACTTTAGGTGTGTGTCTTTCAATGATCTAATTCCTTAATGTTGTTGACCAATTTCACTCCCCATTAACGTTTTGAAATAAGACTTTGTGTTATAGTGTGCGGGCACTGATGCTACCACGACATTTTCCTTCAAACAAAGGCCACTTTGTTCATGTTTGAGAAGAAGCCAGCTGTGTCCAGGTCTGAGGTTTAGTTTAGGGTGCTCTCTCACTTTTATGTCCTCCCACACAGGTTGCCCATCGCTCCCATGAGAAGGGTGTGTTGCTGCCGTTGGAAGGCAACCTCCCAATGATCTGCAGAGGAGATTGTCTCTGTGTGGGCAGGTCAGGGCCTTCCGCATCAGAACACACAGCTGCCGGCGATCACAGGAAGGATCTGCAAACCACAACAGGCACCTTCTGACTATTGTGTCTCGGTAAATTGGAATGTGGCCTTTTATAGATTACAGACATGGTGACTCAGCAGAGAAACATGCACCACACCTAAGTATCCTTGGGCAACTTATTGTATCCATATCAGTTGTTTGGCTGCTTGTTCACGATGAAGATGGACAGTCAAAACAGAATTTAATCCCTCAGATGAGACAAAGATCCTTAGTTTCAATGGTTCTGCAGGCATTTGGAATCCCAGCAGCTTCATTAGGAGTCAACAGCCTGGGTGTCATAGTAAACCACTAACGGCAAAAGCTGAGCAGGTTAAATGCTTCTCTTTTCATGTGATCAGAGTCATATAAAACTTTGAATGTGTCTTTGTTGGGAATTTTTCTGTAGGCAGAAGCATTTACCTTACATTGCAAAAGCATTCATTCATACAGCTTGACGTTTTCCCCCTTTTGACATATCACATCCATATACTTCTGTATACTGTATACTGTATCAGGACTTTAGACAAGGATACATTTTGTAAATTGTAAAGATGTTTTCAGTCTCTACCCTTGAGCTAATATCTTTCATCTTTTGCTGCTGTTGCAGTAGCGAGTAGTTACCAGCTTTGCACATCTTTAGACATCGTTCTTTGCAAAATAGCTCAAGCTCAGTCAGATTAAATGAAGAGCAACTGTGAACATCAGTCTTGTCACAGATTCTTAATTTGGATTAGGTCAGGACTTTAAAAGTAAGACTCTGAACAAGCCCATGTTGTTGTCCTGCTAGAAGGTGAACCTCTACCCCATTTTTGAGTCCTTTGCATCCTCTAACAAGTTTTCTTTTTTTTCCAGCCACATAAATCTTCCCATGAACTCTGACTAGCTTCCCCATCTCTGCTGAGGAAAAGCACCCCACACAACATGATGCTGCCACAACTATGTTTCAGTAAGGTAATGGAGTGTGCAGGGACATTGTTAGATTTCCACCACACTGGACATTGTTTGTAAGCTTTTGGCAAACTGTAAATGAAACTTTTTTTTTTTACCTTGTCTTGGTAGGTTTTCAGTTGTGCACTCACCTTAAATACTGTGTTTAGTTTTAATATGAGGATTAATCTGTGGAGATGCGTGTCTTTTGGGATGTGATGTAATGCCTTTGTTGGGTGAAAGGCTCTTCTGAGATTGCCCATTGTTGACTTTTTAAAGAAGCAAGCAAATCATCTGGTCCCTCAATAAAATTAGCCAAAACTGACCAAAAACATCAGCTGTGAACTATTATGTTCAGATAAAAAATTCCACTCTGTTTCTCCATGAAGATGAGCCTGGCAACCTGAACAACCAAAGGGGCAACCAAAGGGATGCTTTTGATTTGGAACTGGTGATGACAGCCGGTGATGGTGGTCGGGACAGGGCAGCAGTGGGAGGGTGGTGTCTCTTGTCTCCTGTTATTTGAGTCAAAGTGTTTTTGATTGATTACACTCCCATCGTCTCCTTTATTCTTCTGTCAAACCACCGTCTTTTTCTTTTTTTCTGGAGGGGCTCTTCCCTCCTCCCATTTCCCTCCTTTTACAAACCCACTCCTCTTTTTCCAGATGGCATCTGCTGCCCACACATCTGCATTGTGTGGCAATCATCTACACCAACTCCGCACGCACTCACGCACACACACACACACACAAACACACACATACAGGGGCAGCCATGTGCCAGTAAATGTTTGGCAGTAATCAGCTTTGTCAAAAATGATTTACATCTAAGATGTTAACTAATCCTAAAGGAACAGTTCCTGGGTTTTGATGTATGGTTCAGGTAATAGGTTGTAAGCAGTAATATCTTAGCTGCTCTCTTGGTGTCTTTATTTAGTATAAATCCAGATTAGTTGGGGGCCAAAGTTAGCGGCTAGTCTGAGAGGAGCCACGACCTTAGTAGACTTCTAGCATCTTAAAACAACTCCAATCTCAAAAGATTTCATAACAGTTGCTGTTTTAAAGCTATTTTATGAAGCTTTAAACTCATGTCATGTTTGCATTAGATATTATTATTCTCATTTCTACAGAAGCTGACGATTACTTACAACAGAAATGGTTTTAACCAACCATGTGTAAATCCATTACTGAGAATGGAACATGTAAACCATTCAGTCAGAGTAACTACCAGACAGAAACAAAAGCCGTCTAAAAACAAATCAAGTTTTGTTCACTTAATCTGCTATAATATTTCTTTCTTTTCAAATGGCTCTACTTTTCTGTTATGGAAATGCATTACATGTTCCGCTCTCAGTAAATGTTTTTTTTAGGAAGACTGCTGGTGACACATGTCCTCCAACCTCCATTTATGTTAATAATCATCGGCTTCTCTGTGATTACCCACTCAATGCAAAGGTTTAAATGTTTATAAAATAGCATCTAACATTTTTGAGATTGGACTTCTCTAGGACAGTAGATCTCCGCTTAGGCCTTGGCCCCTCTTAGACTAGTCGCAGCTTGTTATTTCAAAACAATCGTCCTTGTTCTACTTCCTCAGCTCATGGTTTAATACACTTTGTCTCCTATTTCTCTTGCCTGCTTGACGCTGTCTTTAGAATAGAGGTCTTATTGTTACTATTGTTGAACACTGTAGGAGCTATGATAAAATAAATCAGAAGGAGTAAACAAAAAGACTAAATGAGATGAAAGCTAAATTCCCACAAATAGCAACAACAAAAAAGTAGATCAGACAAAAGCTGTGAAGTTTGAGATATAAGAATATTGAGCAACAAAGTTGTATCACAATGTTTTTTTCTAATCAATATATTCTAATTAGTATTTTGTAATCTATCTCTCAGCGCTGTTGTTGTTGAAAAAATAATAAGAAGCCTCTGTGGCCTTTGACTAAGCCTTGGAATTTAAGCAACTGTACGTGCAATTTGTAGATGGAAATTAAATTAAATTAAATTATCAGCTTCAAGCTTATTGAAATAACACACTGCCAGCCTTTCTCCATCATTCGTCATCCAGGAGTGACCCATTACTTGTTGCCCTCCACCTCTTGTTATTTTCTCCACCTACCTAACTACTGTTTGGGCTTTTGTTCCAGCTGCGATCTCTTCAGTCCCTCCTGCTGGTCACTGACCCCCCCAGGCTACTGGCCCTTCCCAACGCCTTCAAATCCCCAGCCTCATGCAGTGTTCGTTCAGGCTCGGCAATCAGGGACGGAGAATCCCCAGAGGTCCAAGTAAGTGCGAGTCAGGAGTCCACAAGTGAAAAGGGATAAAGAGATCAAAGAAGAAGCAGGAGTGATCCAAAATGTCGGGAGAGAGATAAAATCCAGAGAGCTTAAATTATTGCTTACACAGATATATGGATACAGCCATGACATCATCATCCATAGCCCATAAGCACAGCTGTTCTGTGTTACTCCAGCACCAACTGTTTTACAATTATAACACTCATAAGGATCAGAACCCCACTATATTGTCCAGCCAGTAGAGGCGTTAGTGTGATGTTTGTTTTTCTTTTGCTCCAATTCGCTGCTGAAATAATCGTTATTCTTTATATTTTAATCCAGGTCGATTTGAATGTAAGACCTTATAATCCTATGCACAATTTAACAAATCCAGGCTAACAACAGCAGCCATTTTGCTGCCGTCATTCTTTTCTCATTATGTTTCATTGTCTCCAGTTTTATTTAAACAGTGCAAACTTGAAATTTTTTGTATGAACATCTCTGAAAGCAGTCAAATGACAAATTTTCTAAGCTTCAATGATGATGGTTTTTAAAGGATGTGTCTTGTTTCCTGTTTGATTAGACACTCTCAATAACAGTTGCCAATGCACAATGAAAACTCTCATTATATTTAATGATTGTTGTTTTAAAGCACAAACAAGGCTGACATTTGTAAATGTAGCACTGATATTGGCTGTTTTATACCTTTGCTTTTTTATTTGTCAAGGAGTTTGAGATAATGCGGGTACCTAGCATTAGCTTACCATGATTAGCTTGGGAGTACATCATGCTTTAACAAAAAAAAAATAGTAGCTATATGAAACAAAAACATCATTTCAAAATCTCTGTTTTAATTGTTGCTGGCAAACCTAGTTTTTGACTACCCTCTTTGCAACATGACTAATGTATTTTGCGCAGATTAGGGTTATGTATCTCACAAGAGCATACTCACCCTCTATCCTGTAGAACGGCATACGTTCTCTAATTTGTTAGGCATCTTAGACCGTTTTATGTCTATTAGCCTACTCTTAAATATATAACTTTTAGACCATGCAAACCCCTCATTTGACCTTTAACCTGCCTCAACAACTTGTCTCCAAGTCACATCCCTTATTGCACACACACACAAGTGGTGTCCTGGAATCTCCAAAATATAAATGTTTTCATGATCTTGACAGTTGCTATGCTTAAGTTGACTTTTGCCTGAATCATTATATTTAAGTTTCTGTAAATTTAGAAAGCTTAAACACAATCTGTGATTAGCCATTGCTTCAAATAACAAGGGTTGTGTTGCACGTTGTGTGTGAACCCTGAGTTTTTGCTCAACAGAGTGATTACACGGTTGAAACACTAAATGTGAATAAAAGCCAGTGCTTTTGGTATGTAGCGAGGCATCTCAGAGGCATAGCAACTTCAACCCCTCCTCCATACCTTTTCAGTTTTTTTTTTCAAAAACACACAGGGAGGGTGAAAACACTTGGAGTGTTTTCTGAAAGAGGCTATTACAGCTCATTGCTTCACAGAAGTATTTTTCTGTCATGCTTAAAAGCATCTCTGTGGTTTTATCCGTGCTATGTAAACCTGAGTGTTAGCAGCAAATCAGGGTGGAAACAAGGGTTTTTAACCAATCAGTTACAATGCATTTTAACTGATATTGTAATAGGCAAATATACACCATATTGACAAAGGCATTCATTCATCTGGCTCCACAAATACATGAGCTTGAGACTCATACCATTTTTAATTTATAGAAATATTTAACAATTCTTCCAGAAGCGCATTTGTGAGGTAAGACACTGATGTTGGAAGAGAAGGCCAGTCTCACAGTCTCCATTCTAATTCATCCCAAAGGTCTTCTTTTGGGTTGAGGCAAGGTCTCTGTGCAAGTAAGTCACATTATTCCACACCAAACCCTCTCATCCATGTCTTCATGGACCTGGCGCCGGTCATATTGGACCACGAAGGGGCCAGCCATAAATAGTTCCCACAAAGTTTGGAGCATGAGATTGTCCAACATTTATTTGTCATTCCACTTGAACTAAGAACTAACTACTTTATGGAAAGCTACCTATTCTTCCTATATTCATAGGCTATTTGTTTGGAAAATTTATTTTTTGCAGAAATGAGATGTTTAGCTCTAGGTTTATCATTCAGTGTCTCTATTTTAAAAAGCTTAAGAAACAGTAAAATGCAGACAGGTAGATAAAATCCACCTTCCATATCGTTATACTAAACGTGGTCAATTGTTTATCTGCTACAAAGGAGTCAAATTATGGAATGCTTATATCCAGATTGCAGCTCTGTCCATCACTCTCGAAAAGTTTAAAGATGGACTCAGAAAACATATTTTGAATGAATTATAGTTATAAGAATTGTTTCTATTTTGGGTTTAATTTGATTGTGTTGCATCTCTGTGCTTCTTATTTATTTAGCATGTAGCTTTATGGTTAGTTTTATATATTCAATAGATCTTACTTATGTTTCCCCTTTTTAATGTTTGTCATGGTTAATTTCCATTTCCCTCTTTATGTGTAATTTTGAGTGGATCTAGTTGTAATTTTATATTAGCTGTGGTGAGATTTATAATAACCTTTTTGAGGTTATTATTCCATCTGCACATTTTGTTTCTTTCCTTGTAGATCTGTTGTGAATTGTTGTTTTATTTTGCAACTAAAGAACCAACTTAAAAAACGAACCCAACAAACATTCGTACCATAATCCCCTCTGCACCAAGCTTAACATTTGACACAATGCAGTCAGGCAAGTGTCATTCTCCTGGCAACTGTGAGGCTTGGATGTAGCAGCTTGGTAATGAAAATCCATTCCGTGAAGCTTTCTACACACTGCCTTTGAGATAATCTAAAGGCCACATGAAGTTTGGAGGTTTCCAGCTACTGACTTTGCAAAAAGCTGATGCCCTCTGCACAATCTGCCCCTCAGCATCCGCTGACTGTGTATTTGTATGTGGCTTACCACTTCATGGCTGAGTTAGTGTAGTTACCAATCACTTTCATTTTGTTGTACAGGTACATCTAAAAAAATTTGAATATCATGACGAAGTTCAATAATTTTGTCCCTCATTTCAGATAGTGTAAGTAATGTATTCTATATACTCTGTGCACCTAAGGTAGTCTTTATTTCATGTAGATTTGTTGACAATGGCTTACAGATAATAAAACCAACAAAATTAAAACACCAATTTTAAAAAAGAATGTTTAATGAATAAATGTTATGTAATATTCATATTATGTTGTATACAATCATGGGGAAGACTGCTGACTTGACAGCTGCCCAGACGACAGTCACTGACACCTCCACAATGAGGGTAAGCCACAAGAGGTCATTGCCAAAGAAGCTGGTTGTTCACAGTGTGCTGTATCCAAGCACATTTATGGAAAATTGAATGGAGGATGAAACTGTGGTAGGAAGAGGTGCACCAGCAACAGGGATAACCGCAGCCTTCAGATGATTGTCAAGCAAAATCCATTTAAGAAGCTTCACAAGGGGTGGACTGAGGCTGGACTCAGTTCATCAAGAACCACTAGGCACAGGTGAACCATACTCATCGGCTACACATTTTGCATTGCTCCTGCCAATCCACTCCTGAACCAGAGATGTCAGAAGTGTCTTACCAGTCTAAGGAGAAACTGGACTGGACCATTATTCAATGAACCAAAGTCCACTTTTCGGTTAACAGTAAAGTTTTCATTTTATTTGGAAATCCATGTCCCAGAGGCTGGAGAAAGACTGGAGAGGCACAGAATCCAACTTGCTTGAAGTCCAATTAAAAGTTTCCACAGTCAGTGATGGTTTGGGGTGCCATGCCATCTGCTTGTGCTGGTATTGGACCAGTGTGTTTTCCGAAGTCCACATTCAACACAGCCATCTACCAGGAAATCTTAGAGCACTTCATGCTTCCTTCTGCAGACAAGCTTTATGGGAATGCTGATTTTATTTTCCAGCAGGACTTGGCACCTGCTCCCGCTGCCAAAGGTACCAAAAGCTGGTTCAATGACCATGGTGTAACTGGGCTTAATTGACTAGCAATCTGCCCTGACCAGAACCACAAAGGAGAATCTATTCGCTATTGTCAAGATGAAGATGAAGGACACCAGACCCAACAAGGCAGATGACCTGAAGGTCTCTATCAAAGCACCCTGAGCTTCCATTACACCTCAGCAGAACCACAGGCTGATCAACTCCATGCCCTGCCGCATTGATGCAATAGTGCAAAAGGAGCCCCAACCATGTACTGAATGCATAGAAATAAACATTCTTTACATTTCTGTTTAAAATATAATTCTTTTTTATTGATCTTATGTCATATTAAAACACTGAACACTGAATTTTGGATTTCAAAATCTTTAAGCCATAGTCATCAAACTTGCAAGAAATAAGGGCTTGAAATATTTCACTCTATTTGTAATGAATCTTTATAATAAATGAGTTTGATTTTCTGAAATGAGTGGAAAAATATTGAACCTTTCCATGATTTTCAATTTTTTTAAATATATCTTTAAAACCACTAACAGCTGACTGTGGAATGTGTAATGGCGACTTTTACGATTGGACTCATTGTACAGGTGGTGTCATATTGTATGTACCACACATTCACAATTATAGGGGCAGTCTGCATGCATGGGGACTGGGTTTTTCTTACACCCATGGCTATGGCAGTGATCGGAATATCTGAAATAAATGATTTGTATTTGGAAAGACTAAATAGTTGGAATTTAAAATATAGTTGAGCTGTATATGTTAAACTCACTAGTTATTTAATTAGCATTAGAAGAATTCTTGAGCTCGACCATGGACTGTCATTAGTTGGAGAGGGTTGGTAAATTCAGCACTAAAGTGTTTTGCATACAGGCACATTTCTGACTAAAACAAATAAACAGCAACTGACAAAGAACTCTTCTGCCTTCTTTGAAATCCATCTTTTCTTCCAGCATACAGCATCCACCTTAAGCCTCATACCAGGTGGCTCACTGTTTGGTGACCTATTCGTTGCTCTGCAACCCAGGTCTTTACTCCCTGGCAGCAGTGTTTCAATCAATAGCACACGGCAGGTCCGGCAGACTAGCCCGGCAGGTGGAAGCGCTCTTTGTGGATGTGGAAAAGCAAGCGAACAGCAGGATATCCTTTGTGTCATTTCAAATTTACCTGAGGGTTTTTAAAGTGGACCGCTGTTGAGTCCGCTGTGTTATTTGCTACCCTTCATGTTCCAGTCCTGAATCCTTGTTGTTAGAAATGCCAGTGGTTTGTGAAGTGACAGCAGGACACATGTGCTCCTACAGAGCATTTCTCCTGCAATATAACAATTCTGATCAGGGCACGTCTGGGTCCCACTTCTTTCTCAAGAAAAGCTTAAATAAATGCAGGGTGGAACTGAAAAGCACATTTTATTTCCAAGGTGTAACTGAGGTATGTGCTATATAACTTGCTGTGTCTTGTTTTATGAAACATTTTGTAGCAGAGTTGTATCAATGTCACCACTTACTTTGTAATACCATGAAAGCAATTTATTTTTCCTGTTTAGTTTCTTTCTGGTGTTATGGGGCTGGAGGATAATCTAACAAACTATTGTTTCTGTTACATTATACTGCTGCCTTTAGATACATTTAGATGTGTATGGCAATGCACTTAGAGTTTAAAGCATCAGAATCATCAATAAATCATATTCAACTCTATGTGAAGGACTGCCTTGAAGTTCTATTTGGTAGCTGCTAAAGGGAATGAGCACTGTAGAGGGGGTAATTTAGGGTTGCTCTGAGTTACTCAATGGTTTCGAGTCAGGTGCTTTTTCTGCATCACAATGGCAGGTTTTCACGTGACGTTGGTTGGAGTCACGTGACCGCACCTCGGGATCGCCATCTTGGGTGGCAGCTGCAGCTTGTTTTCCTTATTTAAGCGTGATCGGTGAAGCAAAACCCTGGACCTTTCTATTATAACTATGGTGAAAACTTGCTTTATTGTGGGTTGTGCTGCAGTTGGTGGTCAAGACCAACGTTCATTATACCGTCTGCCAGCTGTGACAAAACAATCAGTGTGAGAAAACAAAAACACTGAGTATAAAATGTCGACTACTGTGGCTGAATCGGATATCCAGGGAGGATTTGGACGGCTTGAACCTCACTCACGCCCAAGTGTGCAGTGCACATTTTGTGACAGGTACATGAATAATATACGTCTACATTTATTGTAATAATATTCCGGAAAGTCGTCTGCCAAGATCGTGAGCTGATCAGTTGATTCTGAGCAGGCAGCGCTCAGCACTGTGACCCATCACGAATGTTTATATATTTGTTGTGAAAGTGCAAATAAAATACATAAATTATTTATTCATGTCAGATTATATTCGCACGTGTTGGTCTGGATCGGGTCGGGCTTTGATGGCCGCTGACTCGGGTCTGGTAAGCTGGACTTTATGAGCTCGATCTGTACTCAACACCGAGCTACAGTAATACCAGTCCACACATGCAACATTTTTTCTCATGCATAAAATGATCAAATCAGGGACATTTCCGGAGACAGCTTAATCCAAGGACAGCTAGTCTAAAACGGGGACTGAAATCAGACATTAGCGACGTTTGTTCACCGTAGTTCAAACAGACCAGTAATATTTGAAATGTGTTTTACATGATTAAATGAACCATATAAATATAAAATGCAGGCATTATTTCAATAATAATCATAAAGAAAGAAACATATATCGAGCCCTAACGGACTGTCACATATTTTTAAGTGTTTTAAAACAGCCTTCCTTCATTGTGTGATATGTGCAGCCAGTCATCCGCATTTGCGTTAAACAAACCATATGCATATGGATCCACCTTGTTGATGACCACAGTTTTCTTGAGGTACATGGACTTATCAGGAGGCTGCAATGACTCCAGATACTTATCCAAGGAGCAGTGTTGTGAAGAGCTGTGAAGCAACACGGAGCCACCCAAGATGGCGGACTGGAAGTGAGGCAGGGACTTCAGTGACATCAATGAAAAGGGTCCATTGGTGAAAGACAAGCAGCTGAAACCTAGGAAAGGGTGAAAGAACATTCATGCAAGTAAAAATGTGCAACTCTAAATGTCTGTGTGATATTTAAAATGCTAACAGTGCATACATTCAAGACCTGTGTCAAAAAAGACAACTCCTAACAGACTGAAGAGCAGGCAGTGGGGATTAGTGGGAAAACAAGGCAAGGCAAAGCATGTGTACTTGGATAGACCCAGTAATGTACACAGGAAATGAATGTGCTTTACTGAAAAAAAGTCTGATTACATACATAAAAATATAATTATCACTTAAAAAGAAACATTAAAACGTCAACTCTGAAATGTATTGTAAAAACAGGAAGCTAGTGCAGCGATTTATGGTCTGATGTGATATAATCCCTCTTCCTGGTGTTAGTAAGGTTTTGACATTTTACAGGCACTTAAAAAGATCTGTTACAATAATATATCTACCTAAAATAACACCAGGCTCCAGTTTTAAAGTGTTATTATTTGACCGGAAATGTTTTATTCTGGCAAAGTTTTTAGGATGGTTTTTGGCTGATTTATTTTATTTCAGTGTCTTGGTTTGATATTCTAATGAAACCTTTGTTTCGTATATATTCTGTGATTTTTAGCCTCAGTGGGTCTAGTTAGGTGCTAATCCATAATTCTTGGGACCAGAAACAATGACTTCTATTGTTTCTGCATTAGGCTGTAGGAAATGTGGACCAATCCTCTAGTTATTTAAGGGATTGTGTTCATGCGGTGACAGAATCACAAAGTTGCGTGTCATCAGGAAACATATTGGAGGAGATGTAATACTACATAATCTGACCTTAGTATAGATGTGAAATGAATTATAGGAAATAGGAAAATAAAATAGAGCTGCATGTGAAAAAGTGTGGTTCAGGCTTTAATATAATCTTCACAAATAAATTACAGCCTAACCACATATCAGGTGTTAAAAAAAAGATACAATTTGTTTACTGTTTTTAAGTCACATTCTGTTAAAAGCTGAAAAAGAATGGCTTCTTATTTTGTTTTCAGCTGTAAAACAGGTATATTGTAGTCCATAATGTAGCTCTGTGCTGTAGCAACATGTAAAACTGGCAGCCGGCCAGTAAATCAATCTGGTGATTAACTCATGTTACATGGTGACACATACAAGACGTCTGTAATTGCCTGAAATTCTAAATCTGCATATTTATTACACAGACTGATCCATTTAAAAGGGAAAATGTACATAAGTAAAAGAAGCTGACAGGCATGCGAGAATAGAAAGAAATTACTTGTTTGGCTACAGTAAGTGCAGCTGTATGACATGTATTTGTCATGCTTTTTGGAAAGACTATTTGGAATATTAAAACTATGTTTTTCAACTGCAATGCAAACATTACTGCCTATCTGTGGGTGTGGGTGTGTGTGTGTGTAGTGGGAAGTATACTGAAATGGTAATAGAATCTTAAAACACTAATGCACAGTCAGTGCTGTGCATAAATACGGTATGTTCAAATGATTGTGTTCCTTTTCAGAGAAGTAACTGCTTTTTACATACCAAACTTGAACTAAGCAGCAATCCCAAGGGTTATTGGACAGTGTCCTGTTTGGAAGTGAACAAAAGCTGTAACAAAAGGAACCTTTCGAGTAAAATTAGTGCCCTTTTAAAACTGACTGATTTTGTAAAGTTGTCTTTACACCATGGTTCTGTTGTTACTATGCAGTCTGCTGCGGGCAGGGAGTAAGACCAAATGGTTTGGCAGGTGCAGCAGAGGAATAGCTAAATGCATTCTGTCACTTCTAACCTTTGTCTCCATATATCTCACTGGTAAGTATGACCAGAATAGCAAAGGAGATGTTGTCTGCATGAGTGACAATTTTGTCAGCTGATGGGTTTCGATTTTTATCAAAGACGAACAGTAACTTCATAGTCCTTTGAGGCAGCAGTAAGTGGCAGCAGTTAAAAACATAGTCTTACTCGGCTGCATTTTAGTCTAACCTTCAGTCTCATTTCGCTTTCTGAGAACTAAAGCAAAAATATAGATAAATGAGAGCATCTTTATTGAGATTGCAGCAAATAACAAAAGCAGTTAGTGTGAACAAAGAGAATTAAATAGATGTAAATAAGCTGACAAAAGCCAGGGCGTTAACAAATCAATGTTCTTTCTGACACATGATGTCAAAACCTACAGTATATTGATTTGTTTCATTAAGCAATAACCAATGATCAAGAACTAGTTAATGTTGGGACTGTGGGTGTTTAGAAGGTGCACTATAAACATCAAATAACTCAGTTTCACCATTTGTAAACTGAACTTGGAAAAAAGTTGTTGTTGAGGATGAACTTGAACTCTGCTCTCACAAAAGAAGCATCATGCACATGTTTGAGCTCACTAAGGATACTGAAATCCTTTACTTCTAACAACGTCTCAGCCCATAATTGTTAGTGTTTTATTGTTATAGGTTCATCACTGCTCTCATTACACAAGGTTTTGCAAACTTTGTAAAAAAGAAATAACTTGTCTCAACAATGTGCAGCTGTGAGCTCCTTCAAACAGCTGCCTCGCTTTCTGAAGATGAACAAAACTGATGTCAACCATCAGTGAGACAATCAGACTATAAGAACACACCAAAACACTTTGCAGGCCATCATTTATCTCTATTTATTATGCAGTTGGGAGGGGGTAGTTAACAAGAAATTGGTCTTAAGATTGTTTGAAAGACAAACTCTGGACTGGGGGTTGGTGCAGCTACATCTCCATAAATATGACTTTTAGCCGAAGTCACCTTTCTAGCAATTGAAATAAAGAAAAAAATGAATATCTGAGTTTTTCAAATGTGCTACTACAGACCTCTAATAGAAAAAGTTGTGACTGAAATAGTGTTTGTGGCACATTTTGGAAAATGTGGAGATTATCATAAAACAAACACCACTCAAACTGTAACAATCATGACTTGGCCTTGTTTTGAAGCCAGTGGAAAAATGTTCATCTCTTAGCTGCAATCCTATGAATAAATTTAGGTAAATAAAGGGAAATCCAGGGAGCAAGCAACAAAGTCTGCATAAATTCTGACTGTGATGCTTCTGCAACAGAGGTATGAGTTGAGGGTTTCAAGATTCTTCTGAAGTCAATGGTTTCCCACAAAGGAGTTGCAGAAACTCCCATGAATGAGTATTTAAAGACATAACTTTTCATAAGGTCTTCATCATCTGAAATTTTTGCCAAAACAGGCTTAGTAAAACAAAGGTTGTTAATCATTCCTAACATATTAGAGATTTTTACAGCCAATAATCACTGTGTTAGCTTTGTGATCAACATTTCAACATCAGTGGTTTGTCTCCTTATCTGCTCATGCCCTCCTCATATCCTTCTTGCATGTTAAGAGAGAATGCTATACACTGTCTTTGAGCATCTTTATATATATATATATATATATATATATATATATATATATATAAACTTCAAGAGTTTGTCTAACCCTGCACAGATATACACAGATCCTTGCGTTGAATATGTCTCTTTCAGTGCCTCCTGCTCCTACAAAAAGGCACTGGCTGTATCTGGATGATTTGCAATGATAGCAGGGGAGTGTGAAGTAGAGCTGAGCATGGTAATGACAGAAAGGTGGACTGGTTGCTATGGCGTCCTGTCGGTACACAGTGACACCGAGAGCTTATTGAATTGCACGAAAGAGGGGATGCTGTCAGAGAATGGAGAATTACACACACCCATTGTCCTGTCAAACTATTAATACACATTTTCTCATGTTTCAACCAGAAATTTTTATGTATTTTATTGTGACTTTATCTGACAGGCCAATACAAAATAACAAGTGATTATGAAGGGGAAACGACACATGGTTTTCAATTTTTTTGCAAACAAAAATCTGAAAGGTGCACTGTTCATTTGTATTCAACCTAAACCACCTTTCCACAATTACATCGGCAAGTCTTTTGGGGTATATCTTTACGAACTTTGTATTCCATCTAAAAAATGACACTTTTCAAGGCCCCTCACTTTCTCAGTTGGATTTAGGTCTGGACATTGACTGGACCATGCTAACTAATATGCTTTGATCTGAGTGTAGCTCATATGTTTGTATGTTTAGGGTTGTTCTTGTGTTGGAAGGTGAATGTCTGGGCCAACCTCAAATGTTTTGCAGTCTCCAATTGGTAATCTTCCAGTATTACTATGTATTTAGCCACAACCATCTTCATGGTCCCTGCTGAAAGAAGGCATCCACTCAGCATGATGCTGCCACCAACATGTTTCAAGAAACACATAATCACATGTTCAGGACAGTAGGGTTTTGCATGTAGATAAAAATAATTTAGATTTCACCTGAATAGAGCTCCTTGTTCCGCATGTTTGCTTTGCCCCCTTTATGACAAGCAGCAAACTGCAGTGGGACTTCATATGGATTTCCATTTGTCCCTCTTCCATAAAGGCCAAATTTGCAAAGTACGCAACAAATAGTCTTTCTGTTGACAGCTTCCTTCACCTGAGCTGTGGATCTCTGCAGCTCTTTTTTGGAGTTACCATTAGCCTCTTGACTGCTTCTCTGATTAAGGCCTTCCTTTCCTGTCTTGTCAATATAGGTAGATGGCCATATCTTGGTTGAGATTGTAGTTATGCCCTAAAATTTCAGTTTTTGGATACACTGAAAAGTTCACTAAGATGTTCAAAGCTGTTTTAAACATCTACAGAACTTCCTCCCTGACCTGTCTGCTGTGTTCCTTGGTCTTCATGATGCCTTTTGTTCACCAGTGTTCTCCGACAAACCTCTGAAGCCTTCACAGAACAGCTGGCATTTTACTGGGATTAAATTACAGACAGGCAAACACTATTTACTAATTAGATTACTTCCGAAGGCACTTGGTTGCATTGGATGTTGTTTTGGGGTGTTAGAGTAAAGGAGGCTGAATACAAACATGATATTTAATAACAAAACTTTTTCTAAAAATTATGTATCCAAAGCCTTCCACTTCAGCACTTTATTTTAGCCTAGTTTGTGTTTGTGCTGTGATAGAATTTCTGCATAATATATCTACATGTAAACACTACGTGTGTCAGAAATTTTCTGTAGCATCAGAAAAATTTTCTCTTTTTACTGGAAAGAGGATTTATGTAGGGCACAGTTCCTGCTGATAAACAGAAAACGCCCTTAACACTTTCAAAATGTGTATTCACCAGAAGACAAAGCCATCCCGTGCAACTGACAGCTGCACACATATTTGCTTGAAATAAGCATATTCAAACACACACAAATAAAAGAACAAACGAGGAAGCTGGCAATATCCAGTCACAGCAACTAAAACACACAGCAGCACACTTCCAGCATGGGACAGCATGTGATGATAACAAGCTGCGCCAAGCCTGCGCCAAACATCAGGCTGAGGAGTCACACTGTCTCCCACTGGACACAAAATAACACAGTCATTCAGGCCAGTGCTGCAAATCAAGGAGAAGAAGAAGAGGTTTTTTGTGAGATGGCACACATAAGTAAAGAGACCTGCTATATTCAACACTCTGACTTTGCTTCTCATTCTGCTGATGCCTGCCTGCACATTCACTGTCATGCTTTAACACACACACACACAAGTAGCCTCTTTGCCAAAATAGCAATTACCGACTCTGTGCCGTGAGATAGAAGCCGCTGGCCCCCGAAGCAGCTGCCTGTTATTACTTATGTAAATATCGCATGGCAGTGTCTCTATCCAATTACAAAGAAATGACAGTGCATATATGTGTGTGTTTAGGTAAAGCATGGACCTTTGCCTGCTTGGTGGTAAGAGCAGAGTGTGTGTTTGCCATCTGTGGTGCTGTGTGCGCCATTGTGAAAGCAGGATATTTTAAGTCATTTCACTCAGGAGAACTGAGGAAAAAAGAACAGATGCATACAGAATAGGAACTGTTACTCTGAAAAAGGAAAGTCAGTATATTCACATACAATGCAGCTTAATGAAGGAGAGGTGAACAGAGACATAATGTGAAGGAATGAATCATACACAGTTAATGACTTTAAATAATTTTATTCTCAGCTCCTTCATTTGTTAAAATGTTAAACCAGAAATACATTTTAAGGATTTTAGAATTTTTTTGAAGATGTCATAAATCCAATCCCGTCTTTGCAAAAACAGAGGGTCTAATGAGGGGGTCAAAACTGTTGTTACCATTCCTGCTTATGGCAACAGCATTTGAAATTCTTAGCTCCTGGTTTTGTAAAGCTGCGGTAGAGGGAAATCATACTGTCATTTTGCTGCCAAATGTAATGTATATTATTGTGGAAATTACCTTCTACTGTTAAAAGAGTTTATTAGAGGGAAACATTCATTCTCCAATATGCTAAACCACAATAACTTGATTTGAAAAAGTAACAAACATCCTAAACAGTGATTTAGTAAATCTGTAGTTTTGGAAACACCTCTATGGGTCTTGGTAGAAACCTCTAAGGCCATATGGGCTGACAGCCATCTTTGAATTTTAGTCTTAAATTACTCCAGCGTTTTGATTGCAAGACTGAAAACAAGTGCAAATACTTTATTTTTATATGTATTATAAGAGACAGCCTCAATTTTCCTATAGCCTAACAATAAAAACCTGTTGTAAAAATGCATTTGCAACTTATTGATAAGGGGTAGATATGAATGATAATTATGGCTAAAACACATTATATCACCAACGCTCATAATCATGGATGCTTCTATTACAGTTAAATCCAGGTGTTCTCTTGGCCACTTCAGATGGCACTTTCCTTCAACTTAATTTTTGGTCATTATCTCAACGAGGACCGTCTATAATAAACAATATAATGTGATATTATTTCATAAGATAACAGACTGCAGACCAAAAGCTTATTAGGAAAGGAACTTGTTGTAAAACATATGATTTACAACATGTTCCTTTCCTAATATGAAATCACGCACAGTAAACTGTGGATGGCTAATCATTTGTAGCCCCTGATTTGCCTCATTTTAAGCTGACAGATAATTATAGATCTCATCCGCATCCCTTCCCCTCAGCAACTACACAGTAACCTTTCTGTCTGAATCGTGGTCCAAGTAACAGTCATCACTTATACTATATTGCTAAAGGTTTTGGGTGACCCCTCCAAATTCCCATGTCCCAACCACTTATGTGGCTACAGGTGTATAAAATCCAACAGAAAGGCATGCAGACTGTTTCTACAAATATTAATGTAATGACGGGTTGCTCACAGGAGCTCAGTGAATTCCAGTGTGGTACCATGATACGATGCCACCTGTGCAATGGGTCCAGATTTAAAATTTCCTTACTACTAAATATTCTACAGTCTGCTGTATTATAACAAAGAGAAAGTGATGGGGAGCGTCAACAGCTCAGCCATGAAGCCCTGACAGTGTTTTGTAACTTAACTTGTTTAGTCCACATAAAACGCCAAATTTTTAAGCCTTACTTCCCACGCTTTTGTAGTTTGTTTATGATAGTAAAATAAACTAATAAACTAAAGCAATTTGTACTTTTGTGTTCACAGTGAAAATGTCTCCAGCCAGGATTTAATAGAAAGTGACACTAGTTGATCTGCTTTATTATGTTGAAGGCGTTGAAGAACTTGAAGGCCTCAACATAATGAAGGCCTTGAAGGCCTTGGTTGGGGCAGAGCTTGCATTTATTATTAGTTCAGTGACAGACTGCAAAATTCCCATAAACCCGGTTTAGAGTCACCTTTTATCCTGCCATGCTTGTAGTTAGACTGTGGGAGGAACCGGAGCATAAAGGAGTTTGAAGCAGGATGATCTGGCGAACCCAGAAAGAAAACCAAAGATGGTTCAAGAACATACACCTCCTACAGAGAGGTGACAGTAACTGCATAGAGCGCTGCTCGTGTTTCTGTTTAAAACATTGACCAGAAAGAAGACTCTGAAAGGAACTCAATTTTCAACATCTCCCGGTGTGTGTAATGCCTGTGGCACAGACCTGCTCAGAACAGAGTAAGTGTTGCATTAAGCCACTTCAATAACATTGAATCCACTCAACTAAAAGCAGGTGGGCTACCATCCATCCCACCACAATATGGAAGGATATACCTTTGGAGTGGAGTCCCCTGTGTCCCCCTCACAACCTGAACACCATAATAAAGCTCCCTGTTCTCCTCTCCAGTTCCCCCTTAAAGGTTGCAGGTAAATAGGATAATTCTGCCCCTTCTCTCCCTGGATAGATGAAACCCAAGATCCCCCCTCAGCCCTACACCATCCCCATCGTCATTGCATTTACAACCCCACCCTGCTCGCTCCCAGCAAGGTCCACCTATTTCTCTCCCTCTCTCCCTCTCCTATCTAATCACAGGCCATTAGCCAGCCCATTAAAATTCTTTTGTCCAATTTGGAAGGAATGCTACCCTCGTGGAGAAACAGAACGAAGCCACAATGGAGTCTATTCAAATCTCGCTGGACTTTTATTACTGGGAGTCGCTGAGGAGTGCCACCCACCTCAGAGCACCATGAAGTCTTCCACTTCTGCTGCCTCTCTGTTAAAGTGTGGCAGTGTGTGCTGAAGAATCAGAATGTGTTGTCCTTGGGGTGCCAAATGTTTTTACCCATCAATATTACATCATCAGTATGATGGATTCTTCATATTATGATTCTACTCAAACAAATAAATAAATATAATATAAATATACATGAGAGCCTCTTGTAAAGTATCCATGCTGCTGGACCTTTTCCACATTTTGTCATTTGACAGCTACAAACTTTGTGTTTCACTGGAAAATTATATGACAGACCAACCAATGAGCGCATAATTGTGATGTGGAACATAAAAAAAGGATTTGAATGTTTTAACAAATAAAAGTCTGAAAAGTGTGGCTTTCACTTGTTTTTTGTCGCCTTTACTCTCATACACCTAAATAAAATGCTGTGCACCCAAATGCCTTCAGAGGTCACCTAATAAGTTAACAGGCTCAGCTTATGTGTAATCAAAGCTAAATATCAATACAGCTGTTCTGTGAAGGCCCCAGAGGTTTGTTAGAGAACATCATTGAACCACTAGGATCATGAAGACCAATGAATGAACAAAGCTTGATAAGCAAATCGTGCCTTTATGGAACATTGTCAAGAAAAAAGCCTTAGGTTGTCCCATTTGTAGTTTACCACAAGCCATCTCTGACACACAGCAGACACTCTAGAAGAATGGAGGACTGGTTAGAAGCGAAAATGAAAATATTTGGCGAACATGCAAAACCTCTGTTATGATTCTGGCACGTCTGCTCTACCCTGTCTCCCTGGTTGCAATCAGCAGATTAGATGCACCTGGTGGCTGCTGCTGTGCAGTGCAATCTGTGGCATGCCATACACCTGTGTCTTCCCTGATATATACCGACTCTGACAAGCAGACGGTGCCAGATTTTTGAAAGCCATTGTGTGAGTAGATATCCAGCGTTCCTTCCTGTCTGATCATTGTTCTTGACCTTGCCTTGCCTTTTGGATTTATGTCTCTGCCTGCTCCCTGTCGGACTATTTGGATTTTGGTTGTCGACCTTGTTTCCTGCATCTGGTTCATGCCTCTGCTTGCCCCTTGCCTGACGCCTCTTGTTCCGATTGTTGACCCTGTTAGTGTATTGAGCCAGCCTAGCCCTCAGATTATTCAGCCTGGAGTCACTTCTTACCTGTGCTGTGGAGATCACCGCCTGCCGCCCACTGAGGTTTCCCCTCTGGGTTTCAAGTTCCACTCAAGACAAAAGCAGGTTAGTGACTTTTCTGATCCCTGCAAAATCTGGAGAGACTACAAGTCACTAATCCCTCTTTCTGCCTCAGTGATTCCTGGAAGCTGTGAGGAGTGTTACCTGTGTGAAATTTTCCTGTGGCTAAATAAACCTTTTAAACTTTCAGTACTGTGTCTGGCTGAATCTTGGGTCCGCCTTTTTCTGATTCATAGCAGAAAAATCTGGCAACAATGGACCCATCGCCAGCACAACAGTGGCATACCCACATTGATGAGACCCTTTCCTGGTTGGGTTCCGGCATGGAGGAAATAATTTCCATGTTACGTTCTGGCAATCTTGTCTCCGAGCCCCCACCGTCACAAAAAAACCACGCCCAAGTAACACGGACAACAGCAGAGGTAAGGGAGCCATGCCTCTCTCCGCCTGAGATGTTCAGGGGAGACTCAGACCAATGTCGAACTTTTCTAACTCAGTGTGAAATTCATTTTGAGCTTCAGCCGTCATCCTTTCCCACTGAACGTTCCAAGGTGGCGTTTGTTATATCTCTGCTAGCAGGAAAGGCAAAACAGTGGGGAACTGCTGAATGGCATGACAGGTCTGCATCTTGTGATCTTTATGAAACTTTTTCCAAGGAACTCATTTGAGTTTTTTGACCCAGTCATTCCAAGTCGTGAGGCCGCAAGAGGATTATTGTCCCTCAAACAGGGTGATCAACCTGTATTGATCTATATAACTGACTTTCATTTGTTGGCTGCAGAGAGCCGTTGGAATGAGGCAGCACAAATGGATGCATTCATGAAAGGATTAAACGAAGACATCAAGGATGAGCTAGCGACCCGTGACTATCCTTCTTCCCTGAAACAACTCAAGGATTTGGCTGCTCGCATTGATATTCGGCTGGCAGAGAGAAGGAAGGAGAAGCGCCATGAGAGGGGTCGCTCATCATTAACTCAGGTTTCTGCACACCGGTATGAAAGAAGGAGTCGGTCACCTCTCACTGAGGAAAATGATAATTGTGAGCCCATGCAATTGGGCAGAACCAAGATTACCCCTGAGGAGAAAGATCGTCAGAGAAGATTCAAGCTCTGTTTATATTGTGGAGAGAAGGGACATTTAGCACTCAGGTGTCCACTAAAAGGACAGGCTCAGCAGAGGAAGGGAGGTCTCTACTGAGCTGAAGTCAACTATCTGCCTCCTCCTTCTTGTTTCCTGCCCATTTTCAAACCTCTTCTTTGTCTCTCCAGGGGGCCGTGTTTATTGATTCAGGAGGAGATACTGAATTCATGGATGAAACATTTGCAAATAAGAACGGCATAAAACTTATTCCGTCAGCTGACACAAGAAACGTGCTAGCTTTGGATGGTCACAGCATGAACAATTCACATCTCAGGACGGAGGAGATTACCTTATCAGTTGGAGGTAATCATCAAGAAAAAGTAACTTTCATGATCATTAATTCACCTGAACTTCCTGTAGTCCTAGGGGCCTCCTGGTTGCAGAAACACAACCCTCACATCGACTGGAAGAAAAAAGAAGTTTTGGGTTGGTCTGAGTCATGTTCCGCTGACTGTCTTTTGTCTGCTGCTACGGAGGTCAGTGTGGAGAATGAGGTTGAGGAGACCTATCCGGATTTATCCAAGGAACCGCAAGAATACCATGATTTAAATGAGGTTTTTAATAAAATCAAGGCCACAGCTCTGCCACCCCATAGACCTTATGATTGTGCTATTGATTTGCTTCCTGGCACATCACCCCCTAAAGACAGAACCTATTCATTGTCTGGTCCAGAGCACAGGGCTACGAAGAGTTATGTTGATGAGGCATTAAAGGCAGGGCACATTCAACCCTCTTCCTCTCCTGCAGGTGCTGGTTTCTTTTTTGTTGGGAAGAAGGATGGTTCATTGAGACCATGCATGGATTATAGAGGCCTTAATGAGATAACAGTTAAAATAGATATCCCTTACCACTCATGGACACAGCTTTTGATCAGTTTCAGGGAGCCGAGATATTTTCTAAGCTGGATCTAAGGAATGCATATCATCTGGTCCGAATCAGAGAAGGAGATGAGTGGAAAACGGCTTTCAACATGCCTACGGGCCATTATGAATACAAGGTCATGCCATTTGGACTTACTAACGCTCCTGCAGTTTTTCAGTCATTGGTCAATGATGTTCTAAGAGACATGGTGGGTCAATTTGTATTTGTTTATCTTGATGACATACTGATTTATTCTCAAGATCTGGAAACCCACAGAAAACATGTCCTACGTCTTCTCCTGCGTCTTCTCCAAAACCAGTTGTTCATCAAGGCAGAGAAATGTGAGTTCCACATAACTACCACTTCCTTTTTGGGCTTCATCATTTCCCCAGATCAAGTGCTTGTCGACCCCTCCAAGGTTAAGGCCGCATTGGAATGGCCTGTTCCAACTTATCGCAAGCAGCTTCAAAGATTTCTGGGCTTCGCAAACTTCTATAGGAGGTTTATTAGAAATTACAGCCTGGTTGCTACTCCCCTAAACGCTCTTACCTCTTCCAAGGTGAAATTTGTGTGGAATAAGGATGCAGAGAAGGCCTTAAATAGGTTAAAGGAACTCTTCACGTCAGCTCCAGTGTTACGGTCTCCTGACCCAGAGAGACAGTTTATCATGGAGGTGGATGCCTCAAGTACTGGGGTCAGAGCTGTATTAAGCCAAAGAGGTGAGGATGATCGTGTTCACCCATGTGCATTCTTTTCAAGTACTCTGTCACAAGCTGAGCGGAATTACGACGTGGAAGACAGAGAGTTATTGGCTGTCAAGTTGGCGTTGACAGAGTGGAGACATTGGCTGGAGGGGACTAAGGAGCCGTTTATGGTGTGGACTGACCATAAGAACTTGGAGTACCTGAAATCAGCAAAACGGCTAAACCCCAGACAGGCTAGGTGGGCTTTGTTTTATGGTCGTTTTAATTTCTCCCTACCTTACAGGCCAGGGAGTAAAAATGGCAAACCTGACGCCCTATCCCGGATTCAAGAGCCAGAAGAATCTCAGTCTGTGGGTGAAGAGGAGTTTATCCTTCCTGAAACCTTCAGGTTGTCTGTGTCCCGAGTGGAGGTGGAAAGGGAGGTCCAGGAAGCCATTAGAGATCTGCCTATCCCACCATCATGTCCACCTGACCATTGTTTTGTCCCTGAACGCCTTGTGCCTAAGGTACTGGATTCTTGTCATTGCTCTCGTTTAGTTTGTCATCCAGGAATCAGCAGAACCATTCAGACAGTTCGAACTCAGTTTTGGTGGCCATTGCTGGTCAAGGGTGTCAAAAACTTTGTTGCTTAATGCATTCAATGTTGTCGAGCCAAGCCTTCTCGTCGCCCCCCTGCGGGGTTGTTGCACCCTTTGCCAATTCCCCCTCGCCCATGGTCACATATTGCGATGGATTTTGTGACAGGTCTACCGGTTTCTAATGGTCACTCTGTACTACTAACAATAATTGACACATTTTCAAAAATGGTTCATCTGGTCCCCTTGGAGAAGCTTCCGTCTGCTAAGGAGATGGGTGAGATATTGACCTGAGAAGTTTTCAGGCTCCATGGAATTCCAAATGACATTGTTTCCGATAGAGGACCCAATTTGTGTCACGTTTCTGGAAGGCGTTTTGTTCGTTGTTGGGAATTTCTGTTAGTCTTTCCTCAGGGTTTCATCCTCAGTCTGATGGCCAAACCGAGAGAGCCAACCAAGAAGCTGAAACCAAACTTCGTATATTATGTGAGTCTGACCTGACCAAGTGGTCACAAAATTTGCCCTGGGTTGAATACGCCATGAACTCTATGCAATTAAGTGCCACTGGTTTGTCTCCTTTTCATGTTGTGTTTGGTTTCCAGCCACCCATGTTTTCAGTTCAGGAGAGAGAAGCTAATGTTCCGTCCCGTCAGCCCAAGTGGCTGCCCTAAGGTGCCAAAGAATATGGAGGAAGGCCAGGAGGTTGATGATCAGAATGTCACTGGTTCAGTCAAGAATGGCCAACCGGAGACGGATCCCTGCCCATAAGTACCAGGTGGGGCAGAAAGTTTGGTTCTCCGCCAAGGACCTCCCATTAAGGGTAGAATCCCGGAAATTGGCACCCCGATTTGTTGGACCTTTCCCAATCTCCAAGATCATCAACCCTGTCGCTGTACGACTGAGATTACCCAACTCCATGAGGATTCACCCCACGTTCCACGTTTCTCAGGTCAAGCCCTTTGTGGATCCCCGAATTGGAGTTCAGATGTCAGACAGATGTCCTCACAGTTGGTTCTCTTGTGGCATAAAAAGCCCAAATCATTACCCCTTCCCTACCGAGCCTAACAGTTGACAGAGTTATATGGCTCATATGTTGTGTTTGGTTTTGATTAAACATGGTGTTACATTTTACTAAACATCTCTTCTTTGGTCTCACGTATCCAAAGGACATTGTTTCAAAAGTCATGAGGTTAATTAGAAACTCATGTTTTTAGTTGTACTTTCATGAATTTTAACTAAATGACACCTGCAGAGTTTGGAGCTCTATAACTTTTTTTGGTTATTTCTATGACCATTGCACTTTCTGATTCAGGAGACAAATTTGCTTTAGCATCTTTCCTAAATGGTCAGTCAGTCAGTCATTTTCTACCACTTATTCCATAGTGGGTCACGGGGGAGCTGGTGCCTATCTCCAGCAGTCTATGGGCAAAAGGCAGGGTACACCCTGGACAGATTGCCAGCCCATCGCAGGCAACACACATACAACCATGCACACACTCATTCTTACACCTAAGGGCAATTTAGAGAGACCAATTAACCTAATAGGCATGTCTTTGGACTGTTAGTAGGAAGCTGGACTACCCGGTGAAAACCCACACATGCACGGGGAGAACATGCAAACTCCATGCAGAAAGACCCCCGGCCAGGAATTGAACCCAGGACCTTCTTGCTGCAAGGCAACAGTGCTACCAACAGTGCTACCAACTGCACCACCGTCTTTCCTAAATGTTTCCCCTTTTATAAATGTTTTCCCTTTTATAGTATCTTTATCACTGTAAAATGAAAGACGTTGAATTGTTTGGAAAATGCCTTATGACCCTTCCCAGATTGATTAGCAACAAGTGCTTAGGTTTATGAAAGAATAACATGGTGAGATGATGGTTTTAAAGATTGTCACAACTTTTAAAGACCAGATAGTTAAATCCATGGAATGGAAAGAGGGTGTACTATTTTTTTAACACTGTGCATCTAGATCTCTGTGAATGCATGAAAAGTTGCTCATTTCCAATATGTAATTTGTTTTCTGTCTTTTGAAAATAAAAATAAAAAACTTGTATAAATAATCTAAAGTAAACAAAAGGAAATGATGTGGTGATTTGAATTTGTGATATCCAACATCTCCTCTATTTGTTTTAATGTTTAAGATTGAGAGAAAGAGTGATGAAACATATTTAAAACATCCCATCTCCGTCTTCAGTTTTTCACTTCTCTTTTTTATCATGAAAGGCTTTTTGAGTTTGTCAGTACTTCTGTGGAGTTAGAAATGAATATATTTTTAGCCTTATGAAAAGTGGAGTGTTCTCTGTATTTTTATGAACCCAAAATCAACATCAAAAAGCAGGTTGTGAAAGGAGGAATAATAAAATAAAACCAGTATGCCCTTTGATAAAGAATCGTTTCACTTGCAGAGCCTTATTTCATGCTCAGTTATTGCCATCAAGCACTGCAGTGAACCAATGTCATGGTTCAGCATCTTGTCTGTCTGTTACAACTATTTCTACACTGTGTCGTCTTATCGCATGTCTTCGTGATCAGATTCAGAGCCGTGTGGTTGTGTCTGCAGCCGCCTGACAGCTGGATGTTTGGCTACGTGTGTGTTGTTTGCACAGAGATAGCTGTCCGGTTGGTCGGATCAGAAGGAGAGGGGCTGAGATTAACCCAGCAGAACGTGGGAACCCCTTAAAGGTGGATGAGTTTCATAAAGTGCACACTGACGCTTGACTGGCACACACTCAACCACATACACACAGAAATACACACGCAGGCTTATCTGTCAGCATTCTAGGACACGGGCTGCAGACGACAGGATGGTATGACAAGCCAAGACATGGTGTTAACAGATAGGACTAGCTGTTTGACAGGTGGTATAGATAAATATATGTGTATGTGTATAAGTGTGTTTCTGACACAGTGGCTTTATAAAAGAGAGAGTAAAAAAACATCTGCACTAATCCAATATGTACAGGGCCTTGCAAAAGTGTTCATACCCCTTAAACATTTGTCACCTTAAAACCACAAACTATCATGTATTTCACTGAGATTTTAAGTGATTTTTTTCATATTTTAAAAAAAGCAAAATTATTTGCCAGACTCACATTTTTTATATGTTTTATATTTTTAACTGGTATTTTTTTCATGTATATGCACATGAATTTAAAATGAATTTTAGATATTTAGACACTGCATGGATAAATGGATTGATTGGTTGGATGAATTCACTAACGAACGGATAAACTGACAGAGAAATGCATAGATGGCCGAATGGCTGGATTCACTAAGGACAGAATGATAGGATGGATGGACGGATAGAGGTATTTACGGACGGACGGACGTATTTACGGATGGATGGATGGATGGATGGATGGATGGAAGGACAGACAGACAGATGGACGGATGGATATTTAGGAAAGTCTCTACCAGCTTTGCACACATGTAGACTAAAATGTTTATCCATTCTTCTTTATAAATTAGCTCAAGCTCAGTCAGATTGGATGGAGAGTTTCTGTAAAGACACATTTTTAAATATTGCCACAGATTTTAAATTATATTTAAGTCTAGACTTTCACTGGGCCGTAGCTACCCCACATCATGGTGCTGCCACCACCAGGGAGAACACGGATCCATGCTACACTTTTCAGATTTGTATTGGTAGAAAGAACAGAAAACTCTTTTTTCTTCAATTTCACAATTGTTCTCTACTGTTGGTATATAACATAAAAACCCTATAAGCACAATAAAGTGTGTGTTCGTAACTTGACCAAATGTGTTGAAGGCACTGTAGTAATAGTCATGTACAGGCGAGTAGTGAGGCTAAATGTGTCCGTATACACTGAGAGGTCTTTGGGCATGTGTGTGCATATCTGTAGGCTACCATTACACCTTCCATACTGTGATTACTAAAATGAGAACAGCACAAAGCAGCGGCTTTCCATCGGTGTGCTTGTGTTTGTGCATGTTTTGTACTGAGTGCTAATGCTTAAAAACAGATTATAACAAGTCTGTATTAAGTGGGATATGAAATTGCTTGGGCATCATTGTATGTGTAGGTACATGTGAGTGTGAACAGGAACTCCTCCTCAATTTAAATAAGCCCTATGTGAATTTGAGTGGGTGGGAAATTGAAAGCATCGGGGGGAAAAACAAAGTCTCAGCATTTATGTGTGTTGTCATCTACTGTATGCTCAAGGCCTCGATGTAATCCAGGGCAGGAAGTGGTGCTGGGCGTTACAGTAGGTGTTAAAGCTCCACTGCTTCCCTGAAACGCTGCTGATGACTGTTTCACTCATTGCCTGCTAATATGGAGCCGCTATTGGGTTTCAGAGCCAGGGCCCAGAGAAAACCTCCAACTCTTTGTCACTGCTGCAGGAGGCGGCCAGCCATGCCATCAAGGTCAGCCTGCACAGAGACAAGGCAGACAGATGGGGCAGTCCATTTAGAGAAATGTGAGACTGTGCGCAGCAGGGCAGAAAAAACTTCATGATTAAGAAATGCTTCAGCATGAAAAGTCTCATAGCCTTGAGAACATGCAATATGCTAATTCTAATAAAAAACATGTCCCTTAACAAACAGTGGTCTCACAGCAGATGTTTGAACACGAATCCAGGATCAGAGATTGGACTCCGTATGTTAATGTTTTCTCATGACAGGCATCCCAGATTTGTCCTCATTTGACAGTTGGGAAAAATTGCATGACATTTTATTTCCCCAACTGTGTCCCCAGAGTTGGTCCAAAGGAATACAATGTTCTACATCACAACATGTCAAGAAGTTCCTGTAGGGCTCCATGGTAACTCAAGAGATGTTCATTTACTTCCTACAGTGACGACCACAACACGGGAGCCCAGCTGTCTCTTCAAAGAACAAGACATGTCAACAGCACTTCTGTGGCAGCCCTGTCAGACAGAGTCTGGCCCATCACGCAACTACCTGTCAACAAGATCTCTGTGCTTTATCACCCTCTCCTCTCTTTCCCAGACCACCCATCCCCTCTTCATGTGGAGATAACGACAGGCAGGACAGTGTATTCAAATAGTGGTTTTATAGACGAAAGTGACACTGCTGGTCCATCCTACTAGTTCCCACTATGTGACAACCCTTTTATCTTATACATTCAGTGTTTGGTGATTCTTTGTCTTCCTGAGCTACAAATGGTCTCTCATTAGCATTACTCTCAGGTGTTTAATTAATGGATGTTTATTAAGTGAATTCAAGTATTACACTGATTGTATGCAACGTATCCTTCTCAACTTTATTAAACCTCAACTTCAATCAAATCAATTAGAAAAATTCAAAGCGCCTCACACTAAGCATGCATGGAGTGACAGTGGAAAGGAAAACTACATTTTTACAGTTAGAAACCTCCAGCCGAACCTGGCTCGGTGTGAGCGGCCATCTGCAGCTACCAACTGGGGGTTTGATTAGACAGAGCATACACACAAAAACACAGAAGCACTGATCCAAAAGTATTTTCTATGATAAGGAAACAATCATGAATAAATGGTAGGAGTGGCTCTTTTAATAACTTTATCTTGAATAAAATCCCAGCTAAACAGCTCTGAGCCAGTAGTAAAATCTATGGGATGAAAAACAGAATACATATTCAGTAGTTAGTGACAAATATACGTCCTTCGTTTACTTTTTTTTTGAGACAGACATGGTAAAATATACCTAGACAAAGTAGTGCATCATCCATAAAGAAAGAACAACATTTAGGGGAATCAGTAAGACAGTCATTTGAGCCCTCTGGAAAGGAGTCAGAGCTAAAGACAACCACCGGGCCAAATGTAACTTCTTTGAAGAGATGAGTAGAAGAGTGGAGAAAAGTGGTCCTTATGTCCACCACCAGCCTAAGCCTATAGCAGCATAGCTAGAGATAGACCAGGATAAGCTAAACAACTCTAAGTATAAGCTTCAAAATGGAAAGTTTTAAGCTTAATCTTGAAAGTAGACAGTGTCTGCATTATGGACCAAAACTGTGAGCCTGCTCCGCAGGATCCTGACAAAAGATCTGCCTCCTATTCGACTTTTAGAAACTCTAGAAACAGTAAAATATATTTAATCAACTGAAACATTTATGTCAGAAAAAGGCAAAAATAGAAGAAGTCTGTAGGGGGAAAATACTTTTCACAGCACTGTAGCCACATTGATAAATTGTGAGTCAGACTAATCATTGAGACCAGTGTTTGTTAGAGTGGATTAGGAATAGGAGGACTAACGGCTTAATAACGAGCCGTGATTTAAACACAGGAGAGAGTGTGGAAGCACAGGTGGGGGGCATTAAGCTGATTGGGAACCTGCTGACAAAAACTGTCTCTGGGGTGCAGATCCTGCTGTGAAGCTTCAAACGTCTAACTGAGCTCAGGGAAAGGTAACAGAAAATCAACCTCAGGGTTTGTCCAATATTTGTATCAATTTCAAATTCACTTAATCAATTTCTATTTAAAGTATCAAAAAAACACACGTTTGGGCTTTCAATGTAATCTTTGTGCTACAATGTTCATGTTCACCACTGAGGGATCATTCAAATTATTTGGAAAAGTTTATTTGGTGGTGTAAAATTTATGAGAACCTTTTTATTTTAATTTTACTAAAACATTACTCACAAAAAGTTTGGGTTATTTGGCTTTCAGGTTAAGTTTCAGGAATAACCTAAAATGCACTATAACATTTACAGGATAGGATAATGTGACCTTCTCTAAACATTTGAAATTTTGAAACATTTCAAATGTTTCAGTACTTTTTGCACAACTTGCTGTTTTCTAACAATGAGCTTAACAACAATACCCTCTTCATTGTGAACAGTGCCCTTCACCGGATGATGAACGCCACTCAACTCCAGTCACATTTAAAGGAGGTGAGAGGCACCCAGGTGTCACATCAGTATCACATCAGTATTGTCTGTGAGCTAGACAACCTGCAAGGGTACCTGATCACACCATCAAGCACAGGCGTCATTGTCTTGCATAGGCCAAGGAGCATTTACACTGGGCAAGGGACCAGTGGGCCTCGGTGCTGTTCTCTGATGAAAGTTAGTTCATGTTGAGCAGAAATGATGGCTGCCAACAATGTTGGAGACGTCAAGGAGAGGGCTATGCATCAACCACTAATATCACCAGACAAGCCTCTCGTGGTTGTGTTGCAGTGGAGGCAGGTGTGTCTAGCTAGTACAGAACAGCTTGATACTTTGTGAATGGTACAGTGACAAGCCCATACAACCTGAATAACATGAACAATCCAGTCATTATGCCCCTGCATGAGCAACACACGTCTAATGTCATCTTCATTGACGACAATGCTCCAGCACATGAAGGTCGCATTATTATGCTGAAGACTGGAGTACCTCGAATGGAGTGGCCTGTAACTCTGTACCACAGAACCTCAATAACCTGAGTGCCATTGTGGTATACCCACCACTGTTGGTTTTTGTTTCAATAAATTGTTTGAGATGAGGAAATCATCAATGCATCAATGCTTCAACTTAAATTTCCTACTTTTATGATATAATATCACTTTAGCATGTACTTTTTATGTTTTCCATAAATTTCACCAAAAGCCAAATATATCTAACTTTTTGTGTAGTGTATGAAGTCAGCACACTGTTTGACAAGCTCTGTATTAGTCATTTTGCAATGTCAAAATTGGACATTGTGAAAAAAAGGATTTTTTTTTCAGTCTGGAATGAGATAAATACACCAGATTAACAGACTGACTTAAAATGTATTCAAACATACAGTATAGACCAAACGTTTGGACACACCTTCTCATTCAAAGAGTTGTCTTTATTTTCATGACTATGAATATTGTAGCTTCACACTGAAGGCATCAAAACTATGAATTAACACATGTAGAATTATATACTGAGCAAAAAAGTGTGAAACAACTGAAAATATGTCTTATATTCTAAGTTCTTCAAAGTAGCCACCTTTTGCTTTGAGTACTGCTCCGCAAACTCTTGGCATTCTGTTGATGAGCTTCAAGAGGTAGTCACCTGAAATGGTTTTCCAACAGTCTTGAAGGAGTTCCCAAAGATGCTTAGCACTTGTTGGCCCTTTTGCCTTCACTCTGCGGTCCAGCTCACCCCAAACCATCTCGATTGGGTTCAGGTCCGGTGACTGTGGAGGCCAGGTCATCTGGCGCAGCACCCCATCACTCTCCTTCTTGGTCAAATAGCCCTTACACAGCCTGGAGGTGTGTTTGGGGTCATTGTCCTGTTGAAAAATAAATTATGTCCAACTAAACGCAAACCGGATGGAATAGCATGCCGCTGCAAGATGCTGTGGTAGCCATGCTGGTTCACTATGCCTTCAATTTTGAATAAATCCCCAACAGTGTCACCAGCAAAGCATCCCCACGCCATCACACCTCCTCCTCCATGCTTCACAGTGGGAACCAGGCATGTAGAGTCCATCTGTTCACCTCTTCTGCGACGCACAAAGACACGGTGGTTGGAACCAAAGATCTCAAACTTGGACTCATCAGACCAAAGCACAGATTTCCACTGGTCTAATGTGCATTCCTTGTGTTCTTTAGCCAAAAGAAATCACTTCTGCTTGTTGCCTGTCCTCAGCAGTGGTTTCCTAGCAGCTATTTTACCATGAAGGCCTGATTCACACAGTCTCCTCTTAACAGTTGTTCTAGAGATGTGTCTGCTGCTAGAACTCTGTGTGGCATTGACCTGTTCTCTAATCTGAGCTGCTGTTAATCTGCGATTTCTGAGGCTGGTGACTCGGATGAATTTATCGTCCGCAGCAGAGGTGACTCTTGGTCTTCCCTTCCTCATGTGAGCCAGTTTCTTTGTAGCGATTGATGGTTTTTGCGACTGCACTTGGGGACACTTTCAAAGTTTTCCCAATTATTCGGACTGACTGACCTTCATTTCTTAAAGTAATGATGGCCACTGGTTTTTCTTTACTTAGCTGCTTTTTTCTTGCCATAATACAAATTCTAACAGTCTATTCAGTAGGACTATCAGCTGTGTACTGTATCCACCTCCTGCACAACACAACTGATGGTCCCAACCCCATTTATAAGGCTTGAAATCCCACTTATTAAACTTGACAGGGCACACCTGTGAAGTGAAAACCATTTCAGGTGACTACCTCTTAAAACTCATCAACAGAATGCCAAGACTGTGCGGAGCAGTACTCAAAGCAAAAGGTGGCTACTTTGAAGAACCTAGAATATAAGACATATTTTCAGTTGTTTCACACTTTTTTGTTCAGTATATAATTCCACATGTGTTAATTCATAGTTTTGATGCCTTCAGTGTGAAGCTACAATATTCATAGTCATGAAAATAAAGACAACTCTTTGAATGAAAACGTGTGTCCAAACTTTTGTTGTGTACTGTAACTGTAAAAACTAACTGGTTAAACGGGAAGGCAAACCAATGAGCTGTTTAATGTTGTGTCTTCACACTAACACTTCTTTTTCTCCCTGTTTTTATATTTACTCACGCATCTGTCAGGCCAGAGAGGAGCAATTCACTAAATGTTTTGATGCAACCCACGGCTGCTGTGCTGGGAGCTGGCTGCATGAAGTAAACACACATAAACACGCACATACAAACATGTGGTTGGCTATAAATCTCTGTCCCTTTGCTATCATCATTTGACTGTCCAACCTCAGCAAAAAGTTCCATGCAAATGAAGCAGACATATGCATGAAACATGAGCTGCCTTTGTTTGGTCTGCGCCTCTGCGTGACAAACAGCTTTAAACATGCACAAATCTGCCCCTCTAAAACAGAAGGGAGATGTGCTGTTGTCACGGTTTGAAGTCCTGATGATGATTAAACCTAAAGCTAATGTCACACTGTTGCCTATATTGTCATAGACTGCATGCTGGCATATTGAAAAACACGTGTAACACGAGTCTAAGAACATTTCAAGACCTGTCACATCTTCAACACGTGTGCAACTTTTGATGCATTCCTACTCTGAATAGTGGGTGTGTATTGGTGTGTTCTACTGCATCAGGACTAGCTACGTTACACTGGCTGTGATGCATTTCATTTTATTCATTTATTTGCTTTCATCTCTAAGGATCAACTGATCATCTAGGAATGAAATTTCAATTCTCCATAAATGTCCACAGGTAATCAGATAACTATTAGCTGACTTATTTAAACAGTAATGTAAGCCATTAGTTTAGCTTTTAGCTTCAAGCATGTAGCATGCCTGTTGAGTTAAGCATCTACATGGCATAGTAAGTCTCAGTAATGTTAGTATTAGATCAATGCCGCAATATTTGAGTCGCAGTTTCGTTGATTCTGTACCAGTGGTGCACATGTATAAATGCCTGTTATAGCTGTGGCTCTCATGGCAGAACATTTTGAGTTACAAAGAAATTCACTGCAGCCTGACTTATGTACTGATTAAGTTTTGTACACTACATTGTTGAATGCATACTGAGGCGATGCCAGAGTACTGTTTCTTATGGCATCATGTCTCTGTGTGCCATCGAAACAAAAGACAAATAGGCTATAGTGGGACAGAGTTAGATAAGCAATGACTGAGGTGCTTTTGTGTTTATTTTAAAAAGGTTCCTTCATTATTGTAGCCAAGGGCCAAGAAATGAGTCTTTGGGATTGTTTTTAATCTGAAGGTACAGAAATATGACTCCAGTTAACTTTACTGTAAAAACAGCAGCTGACTAAGCAGTCCCACCTCCTGGTCTGCTTTCAGCTTTCCGTCATCCCAGATGATTGGTATGTAGACATTAAAAATGACCAAAGAAGTCCAAAGCCCAGTTAAAATAGCAAAGTAAAAAATATGCAGTGTTTAAAGGCTTCATTGCACCAAACAGACCAAGACAGCTGACTCAAAAGAAGTATCTTTTTTCCACGAAGAAATTTTTTTTTAGATAAATAAAACCCCAAAAGGAGTTAGATTTAGGATAATTTCCTCAGTGATACATATAGAAGGCCTAATTTTCCTTATATTCATCACTGAGTTGTTCACTTTTTGGGCCCAGCACTGGAAGCATTTACAGGGAACAGAGCTTCGGTGCATTGAGCTACATATGAGCCGTGAACCAGGGCCTTAGGCAGCGGATTTCCAAATCAGCTTTTGTTATTGCAAGAGGCCAAGAAGGGGAACAGATGCTTTGCTCATTTAATCATGCATGTCACGGGCCGGACCACTCCACGACTGCCGAGCTCCACCTCTGTGCTGCCACTGCTCTGTGGCATGCAGACTCGCTCTCTGGCTGTGTTTTTTTTTCTCTGTGTGTTTTTGTGTGTGTGCTTTGCACGACGTATATATCTATGCTAATTTAAACCAGGTGGTGGAAGACCCCTTTACTGATGTCATGACTGTGACAACCAACTGCCAACCACCTCACACCCCACACTGACCCCACACTGAGGAGGAAGTGTGTGTTTATCTTTTCTTTCATGCATGCATGTTATTTGGACAATTGCAGCTTCTCTTTAACACCTCCAGTGTACTCTGTTTCTGTGCATAACACGACATGCCTAAAGTCAAATCAAAAATAGATTTTTATATTTAACATTATTTAACATTTAGAGCTGGGCTCATGTGTTTATGACATGACAGTGTGAATTTGTGTGTGTGTCCAGAAAAGCCCACACGTACCCCGGCACGTTGGGGATGATCAGGGTCCTAGTGGAGTGTCAGCGCGTGTCAGAGGGCTGTTTACCAACCATGACGGATGGGAGTGGGGTCACTGGAGAGACAAATACTATCCAACGGCACCAGCCTATTACAAACTCTCCCCATTCTGTGACTGCACTGCCACTTCCTTCTAGGATTTCATTCAACCTTGCAACTGGTTGGATTTGCATAGGATTTTACTGTGCTACTCATGTGTTTTTTATGGATTTCTTTGATTTTTAAATTGTAAATAATATTTGTTTGAAGGTGAGAATAGTATTGTGATCCTGTTGCATTTTTTTTCTCACACTTTATTATTCTTTAACAACACTAACTCTATTTTAGACATGCAAGTTACCACTCCTGGTATTTAGTAATTTTATACATTTTTAAAAATGTACCATCTAAATATATATATTGTTAAATTTGTTTCCATAGAAATGAAATACAAAGCATTTAAATCATGGTGTCCATCCAAATACGTATGGCTCACAACGGCGCATTGCAAACATCGGGTGTTATATTTGTGCTCTTTAGGTGTGTTCCTACAGAATGAACTCTTCTTCTTTCAGTGCCTTCGAACTTTGGTGTTTAATATAGATTTCCAACAGTTTTGGGAACCAAGCATGCATCATCAACACTGGGCGTTACACAACGCATAAGGTAAGCAAGATGGTGGATCTTGATTACCTATGAGGATAAAGGGGAAAATGATAAAACGCCACCATACTTGTTGTTTCTTTGGCTTCAGCTTCAGAAAAAGTATTCTGCGGTGCCCAAGATTAACTATGGTTCACGCCCTGGAACCACTTTTTTTTTGTAGAAACACACTGCTCTGGTTCAAAATTACTTTTGGGGACCGGGAATAGGTTCCAAACCATGTTGGTGGAAAAGGGGTTTTTGGGAACATTCCTCTTACTTTCGGCTAAAAACACCATTTAAAACTTTAAATGCGTTCCAAAGGATTGGTCTATCACCAAATGTTTTAACTTTTTTTGTTTTTTTTAATTGCAGTATAAATTGTATGATTTTGCTTTTGTTCAGATTCTGCATTTTCCTACCAAAAGCTGATGACATCACATACTCTGCTGCTTGAGCTAAGGTTTTTCATTGTCACACTTTTTGCAAATAAATACCTCCCACTATTACACCTTCAATACTACATAAACCATTAATACATCAAAATGTAGCATAGTGTGTCTTCAATAACAGTGTTGCAGTCATCATGCCTCTACCTGTTAAGCCCTGCTGGCAGGTAGAGCTGTGTGTGGTGTGTTTGATTTTTTTTTTTTGTTTAATCACAAATGAATTAGACATAGTAACAGTTACAATAGTGCTTCCACTTGAAAAATATTCTTTTATTTCTTACCTTTACACATGTACCAAAGGTTTGCATGTAGACCTTATACCTGTGGAGCTATTCTTGATTTATTCCAGGTATGTCATTTCAGGCGCAAATGGCTTCTAAAACCCTTTGGGCTTAAAAGGTTAAAAACATGATGATGGCTTCTCCGTTAATCATGAAGTAAAAATCTGAACAGAAATTAATTTTCCAACCATTACTATCTCAGACACACACATGCTCTGAACAGTACTCACCATTGGTTGCTTAGCTTTTTTAGCTTAAGATTGTAAGGACAGACAAAAGAATTGTGGGATGCTTAGTGACACAGTTGTTAGCATCGGTTAGCATTGTTGCCTTGCAGCAAGAAGGTCCTGGGTTGGACCTGGGGTTTTTCTGCATGTTCTCCGTGTTCCTCCAACTCTCCATAAATATGCCTGTTATGTTAATTGGTAACTCTAAATTGCCTTTAGGTGTATGAATGAGTGCATGCATGGTTGTTTGTGTGTTGCCCTGCGGTGGACTGGCGACCTGTCCAGAGTATACCCCGCCTCTCACCCATAGACTGCTGGAGATAGGCACTGGCTTTCCCACAACCCACTATGGAATAAGCGGTAGAAAATGACTGACTGACTGACTGACTGGCTGACTGACTGTAAGTGTGCATGGTTGTTGGTCCTGTGTGTCTCTGTGCCCTGTGATGCACCATGGACCTGTTCAGGTGAACCCTGTTTCTCACCCAGACAGCAAGAGATAAACAAGACCTTCCTGCGCAGATAATCAGGTATAGAGAAATGTAAGAACTACACTGGAACAATCACATGGTAACAGCAACACAGAGTAACACAAATTTTAATGCTGTTCTATTATCTTTTAGCTCTGATAGAAGTACAAGTATGATGACAATCGAATTTGTAGGCAAAACTGTTTTCACTTCACTGTTCAAAGTTTTAAACCTATTTTTACACTGCATTGAACTTTCCTATTTGGTCTCTATAAGTCTACGGCTCAGACTCCATTCTCCCCAGAGAAAACTGTCTTCTCCGGTTTCCAACAAGAGAAAAGAAAATGCATGTAAGTTTAATTGATGATTCTATTGTAAACTGGCCAAAGGTTTGAGTTTGTGTGAGTTGTTTGTCTCTGAATTAGCACTGCAACAGCCAACCTGGCCCTGATAAACAATATAATGGGACGAGGTCCAACTCCTACCTAATCTTTTCGTGAAAAGGACAAAGTAGGAAGCGAAAGCGAGACGATAGTGTTCGTAAGGGATTAAAAGTTACAACAGGATCATGTTTTAGTGGACAGGTGAAAGATCTGCCATTTCCCAAGCCACTGCTGGGCCTGACTCCAATTCTTCACAGCATTACAAAGCTGGTAATTTATACATATTGACATAGGGCTGTTTTAAAGGATATGAGCTGGAGGGAACTTACCTGCAGTCATAACTCCATTAATGTCTTCATTTTGCAGAGATTTGTTTTTTCTCAAAGGCTGAAGCTAATCAGTAGTGATAGACAGAAGTGGGTTTCTATCATTTTAAAAGAGCTTAATTCTGAAAGATATCATAGGGCGCCAATCGGACTGGGAAATTAAGCTATTTTATTGATTTATTTACACAAACTGAAGAAGTTAAGAGTTATCGGTTCAGGTAAGACACAACCTCTCCACAGAACCCAACTTATAGAAATTCTGAACTACCACTTCAACATACACTATACTATATACTTTAAATAAATGACAGATTGCTATAATAAAATTGTTTTATAATCATCGTAAGCGCTTGTTTTGGTCTCAGCTGCATCTAAGATTAGCACACATGGGGTCCAACTAATTCAGGGCAGCCCCCTCCTGCTTACTGTCCCAGCTGGATCCAACAGAGTTAATGTGGAAAGGCGAAAAGCTCTCCGGGCATCTAGTTTTAAGGACAAGAGAGTAATTAAAGGGGATCTAAAAGGAGGTCAGACCCTAACCTTTGTCACCCGCAGATACATTCACAGTCATCCATCACACAACCAGCATGGCTTTAATTAGTTTAAAATCTTTCTCTAAGATGAGACATCAAAAAGGTATCAAATGAATTCAAAAGACACATTTAGTTGTTTTATGGTATAATGCTAAAAACATGGATAATGAAAGAATTATTAGAATATATTTTACCAATGAAAGAAAGAGATCTTTCACCTCAGGCTCAGAGCAAACAAAAATACTTAGTGACTGATTAGGTTGTCTCTTTGGTTAGTCTTTATTTAACACATTAAGTATATAACCACGTCAACACACACTTAAGTATTCAGAGAATTTCCCCTGCCTGCAATATATATTATTAAAAACTACATTACAATAAATGGTACAGATACACTGTAGACCTTTGGCTTCCAGCTGTTATATTGAACAAAGGGAAACAAATCATAACTTTCTAATCACCACAACCTGTTCCCTGCTTACCGTTTCAGAAATACAAGATGAATAAGGGAGTGATTGCAGTAGTAGCATAGGGTTACATGAGTTAACTGTTCTAATCCCGTCAGCAGAGGTTGTTTCCTTTTCTTCTGTCAAATGGAGTTTCTCCGGCACTGAAGTGGGCATCTGTGTCCAAGAAAAACAGTCCACTGTGAAACTCCCTAAAGCGCCAGGACTTAGTTTTGGTTGGCACGGTGGGCAGTGAAAGCAGAAGAAAAAATACTCCAGGCTCCCTGTCAGCAATATCCTGACTGATAACCAGGCAGCAGCACAGCAAGCCTATGCTCCTGCTAAACGTTCTGTGACACTTGGACCCATACAAGTTACATGCTACACAGTGGGAAACCTACCTGTGTTGTTTGTTCCTTTACCGATGTTGTGACACTTCCAGGTGTTGAGAAGATAGCTAAACATATCTAAATCCAGCTCCTCAGAGTTCTTATGATGATGATGTGACATCAAAGGAGAAAACTGGGTGCAAAACTCATATCCAATTGTTGCTTTTATTCCATATTTTCAGTATTATGAATGCGTTGCCAAAACTATGGGGTCACTTGCCTTAACACCCACTTAAACTTTACTGACATCCCATTCTTAATACAAAGGCTTTAATACTGTGTTTGTCCACTCTTTGCAGCTACAACAGCTTCGGCTCTTCTAGGAAGGTTGTCTCCAACATTTTTAGAAGTGTGTTTAAGGGAATATTTCATCATTCTTCCAGGTAAGCATTTGTGAGGACAGGAACTGATGTTGGACAATCAGGGTTGGCTCGAAAGTTCAATTCAAGACTCTCATCCATGTCTTAATGGGTCTTGCTTTGTGCACTGGTGTGAAAAGCCCATCTCCAAACAAAGTTGGGAGCATACAATTGTCCAAAATGCATTAAGAGCTTTTTTTTACTGGAACTATGGGGCCAGGCTTAAAACAGGCACTCAACTCAAAACAAGCCGACCGCCATAATCCCCTCAGCACCAAACTTTACACTTTACCAAAACTGATGGAGGCAAATGGCGTTCTCTTGGCAACATATAAACCCAGACTCATGTATTGGATTGTCTGAAACAGAGGTGGCGGTGGTGGCATCTTTTACATCACTACATCTGACACTGGAATGCAGCTGTTTGGCCATGAAAACCCATTCCATGAAGCTCTTCATGAACTGTTCTTGAGCTAAGGTGACCAGATTTCCAAAATTAAATCCAGTGACATTTCCAGCTCAGAGATAAAATAATAATTAAATGGTATCAAGATGAAATGAATAAATTAGGAAAGTAACAGTTTTGTTTATTTTTACGTATTTATTCTTTTTTAAATAATAAACATCAAGTGTGACAGTGGGAATGTGTCTCTCCACTCTGTTGTAAGCTCATACAACAGAAGAAATGCACATTTAACCAGGTGATTATCTCTCTCTCCTCATCATTCTCAATTCATGCAGTTCTTGCCTTATTCACAGTTTCCCTGTCACTGATTCCTTTATCTTTTGGTTAGGAACTTTCATGTTATGTCCAAACAGAGAAGATAAACACACCAAAGCCTGAATGTATATTTTAACAAATCACAATAATCAATTAGCAAAACAACTTATAACTAGCTCTGAAAATATAAACTAAAGGTCAGCAATCAATTCAATAGTATCTTTCTTTGAACGAACCGTTGTTGACACACTAGCGCCACCAAACCAAATCAGGCACCATTTTACAAGGTGTTTTTTTTTTTATCATCCTGTTATGATTTCTCCCACTTTCTCTCAATCACATTGCAGCGACTCCCTCTGCTCTCATCTTGCCTTTTGTAGTTCATCTTCTTTCATTCATGGTCATTCTTTCGATTTTTGACAAGCTACAGCACCTAAATAGGGCCTAAATAAAATTTGTGAAAATGTATTTATATAATGAAACACGAACTAACATAAAAAAGAGAAGGTAGAAAAGATTTTGGAAAAAACAAATTGTAAAGAAGTCATCACTTTATTTTTTGGTGATTGATAGCAGGACTGTCAAATGCCTCATCTGCTAATAGGAGCAGTGGAGCAGAAGGCCAGACAAAGATGACAGCCCCTTTTTGTCTTTAAACTGCCTCTCAAACAAATCCAACCGTCTCTCCATGAAAACTATTCATGGCACTATTAAAGTAATTGTGTCGCGTGACATGTATAAAATCAACATCAATGCTACACTGCCTCAGCCTATTTAAAAAACTGACAGGCCAGAGAAACTGATGGGGAAGAGGACAGAGAGACTGGCATGGGAAGAGATGAAAGGCAGCTGTGATGACAGAGGCTTGAGTGGAATAACAACAGGTAGGGTATCTCCATATAAAAGAAGAAGCATCTTTTGAGACTTAAATTTAAAAAGTAAATTGTTTTCCAAAATAAAAACCATAAAATTACTCCTTGAAGACATTCACTCTGAAGCAGTAATAACTGGAAGAAGACATTTAGTTAAGGGATACAAAATATTTACATAGCAGTTCATTCATAAATATGACTGATTATCTGTTTTCTTTATTTTATTTGAAGACAAAATCAGGAATATCCCATATATTCAGGTTCCTATTTTCATGCTTCAAATAAGATGTAACTTAAACAGAGCTTAACTAAGTTGGAAATATAAGAAAAAAATATATGCAGGGACTGTATGAACTGTAAATATGGTTACATCTCACAAAATTAGAATATGAATATTTGAAATATTTCATAAAGTGAAACTCATAGATTAGTTACACCATCCATCCATCCATTTTCTATACCAACTTCTTCTATACAGGGTCTATGGGCGAGAGGCAGGGTACACCCTGAACAGGTCACCAGTCCATCGCAGGGCAACGCAGAGATACACCAGACAAACAACCAGGCACTCACCCATTCATACCTAAGGGCAATTTAGATAGTTCAGTTTACCCAACAGTCATGTTTTTGGACTGTGGAAGGAAGCCGGAGTACCAGGAGAGAATCCACGCATGCACAGGGAGAACATTCAAATTCCATGCAGAAAGAACCCAGGACCTTCTTGCTGAAAGGCAACAGTGCTACCAACTGCACCACAATGCAACTTGATTAGTTACACATAGAGGAAAAAAAGTAGAGCATTTATTTCTTGTGGTTTGGATAATTTTGGCTTACAGATAATGAAAAGGATGTGTTTAGCTTATGTGGCATAGTTGCTTATGTGGCCCTTTGGGAAAAATATTGCCCATCGCTGGTTTAGTTCATAATTAATAATTTGATGTATTACTTGATGTTGTACAGTTTGTTCATTTTAATATATCTGTGCGCTCAGTATAAAGGTAGTTAAGGTATGTGTTTTCATTAAAATTATCAGTTTAACTGAATAGAATAGAATAGAATAGAATAGAATAGAATAGAATACAAATTAAGGTGTGTCTCGTTACTGAAAAGCAGTATATAAATAACCTTACCTTACCTTACCTTACCTTACCTTACCTTACCTTACCTTACATAGATACACACAAATGCACAAAATATGAAAGCAGAAAATAAGAATAAGAGACTGTACAGTAACAGAGAATTTACAACATAGGAAGCAATACTATACAGTTATTAAAAATAGCATATTCAGATTAAAAGAAACGTGCAACTGAGTAGGGAGATTTAAAAGATATACAAAATGTGAATGTATATTTGTGCATAACAAAACAACACACTAATTACAAGAAATGGAAAAACTGCAAATAACAACACTTACAGAGTTTGTTGGGAGTAGTAATGGTTATATAGTCACCGACAAACTCCACCATAGAAGATGGTTGATGCCACCACAGAGTCAGAAGATGTCTTCAAGAGCATCCCTGGCTTTCCAAAAGGCCTCAGTCTCCTCAGCAGATAGAGTCTGGTCTGACCCTTCCTGTTAAGAGCATCAGTGATGCGACTTCATTCCAGTTTATCGATCAGCTGAAAAGAGAGGTACTTATAAGAGTCCACTATCTCCATATCAGTTCCCTGGATGTTCATCAGTGCAGTGTAGTGGGAGGACAGAAACAATGCCAGAACAGTTCCCAGCTGGACCCCTGTCCTGCAGACCAGCCTCTACACTTGTCATATACTTAATGAGTAGGAACCATGAACCATTTGTTGGAGCTTTTCTAGTTTGTTGCAAACATTTTGACTAAAATGTTGAACATTGGTCTAAATGTACAATATCTAAAGTATTGGGTGAATAATCAAAATCCATCAATGCCCAAAATCAGAAACCTGGGTTGAGTAAAATGTTGACCAACTAACAGTTCTTCAGATGAGCTTGTCATCTAAGTTTGCTTAAAAAACCTAAAGAACAGAGAAAGTGTTGAGCATTAAAGCCCGGAGGGACTTTGGACTATTTAACACTTCAGTAGATGTGATCTACCATGAATATGCAGCATGAAACCAATGAAACAGGTTCAAAAGGTGTTTTGTCTTTGTCCTCTCGCAGATCCCCCGACAGAAGTACTTTAAAATCTAAAGTTTTATTAATTCATGACCTCTATTAAAGTAAAAAACGTATTATATTCAGGAGTTTGGCGGTGGAACAAATTTTATTTTTCAGTTAAAGCAAATAAGTCTGACTTAAATTTAATGCACCAACTGTGAGATTTGTTTTTTCAATCAAGAATTTTTAATTTTACCGGCTCTTTATGGCTCTCATCAACCGCATCCAGCCCCACTCCACTCTAATTTCAAACATATTACCATAACACTTTAAATCTACACGGCCCTGCTCTAATTTACAAGGGTTTTATCTTGACAAATCAGTTCCACTCATCTAATCATCTCATCTAATGCAGAGACTGATATCTCCACAAGGCAATCTGTTACTCTGAGATTGCTCTCATTCACTTTCACTCACAAAACACACTTCACACTGTATCCACAGGAACTGCCACCCTCCTCCCAAGAGGATGTGTTACATTTCTATATGTCAGTGCTAACTGTCGCCATATGGTGCTTCCTAGAGGACTGGTTGTGACTGTCAGAGCAAAATCTGCCGTTGGGGACGAACCCACAGGCTACTGACAGATGACAATTGCCACACCATTGAAAAGCCATTGAAACAGGCAGATTGCATGGGAGAGGTGCTAACACACTGATTTTTATTTTTATTTTATTTGCCAAATAGGGAGAAATGTGCCCATAGTTCTGTTTGAGGTACTCTTCAATTGCACAGAAAATGTGTTAATGTGCAAAAAAGCTGAGTTATTCATTAATTGAGAACTCTGCATGGGGAAAGTGTTGAACAATTAGTCTGTGCATTGATACCTGCCTGAGAATATCTCTGAAACAAAAGCAGCCACATCTTTCTTATTGACATCTTGTGTGTCTTCCTTTCCACTGTCGTCCCCTCACCCCTAGAGCTGCATCTCTCTGCCTTATTTAACATCAGAAAGGAGCCGGCGTCCTCAGTGCGTACCTTTAAATCTCCTGAGTCCTTCTCAGAGTCACTTACCAAATACTTAATCACGTTTTGGGATGTCGGCCCTCTCCACCCATTTCACTAATCCATCCCAAGCCACATTGCCATTGTCTCCAGGTAAGACTGAGACTCAAAAGGGCTTAAGGTTATCCTAAGAGACAGAGGCCTGGTTTGTTGGAGTCAGACTGAGCCCCGATGAGGAGTAAAGTTTTCCGCAGGATCCCAATTAATGTTACACTTTTTACTGAGCATGGTATTTACTATATTTACGACCAATCGCAGCAGTACACAGATTTGTGTGTGTGTGTACTGCAAAAAAACTGTGTATATAAATATTCACATCTCAGCACAAACTGTTCCAAGTGCAGTATTTGTGTGTGAGACAAGAGCAGTATGTAGCACCCAACATCACGCAGAATGTAATCAGTCTTAATTGGTTCAGTCTGATTATTATTTATTATTATTTCCTCAAAAGTCTTTATTCAGCAAGCCTCTAGATGCACACTCAGGAAACAGCTCCTAATTACTAATGGATGATGATTAAACACTGAGGTCAGCCAGGGTGTGTGTGTGGGGAGGAGAGAGGGGTGGGGGCAAACGCAGGGAACAAATGTTTACTTGTCTAATTTAACAAATAATTTCCACAAAATTTCAGCATGCTTTCAGTGTAAGTATTTAAAAACACCTAAGATGTGTTTGGTTCTACAATAATGATCTAAGAAAACCAGATGTAAAATTCCAGGCGCTCTGCAGCATCTTTTACAATTGAGTTTCTTCTAATGTATGATGGATAGTTTTCCATTTAAGTCATCTACTTTTTGATTAACTTTATTGATTAATACAATAATGCAAGGTTTAAGAAACTATTTGGCTGTGTATGTGGATGAGGCGAAAAACATCTAAAGTTAGGTAAGTTCTCACTGGTAGATTCTATCCATTGAGCTATACGGCTGAAAATACATCTGAACAATATCTAATTTGCCAGCTGGCCTAAACTGGGATCTATTTGGACTTAAAATCAAGTTTTCTGACATTTATTATTCTGAATGTTTTAGACAAAATTGATAAACATAGTCGAAGACTTACGCTGTGAAGTTTTTGTTATAAATAGACTGTGTTCACTAGTTGAGGTGCACAACCACACATCTGTCAGTTTGCAAAATAGTGAAGTGTAGGAATTTTTAAGTATGGCTTATATATTTTCTGACTGCTTTGCACAAATGAAAATAAATTTTGCCTTGTAGACCTCAGCTCTGAGTTATCTCGTTGTTACGTGGGAGAGTTAACGCCCTAACTTCAAAGGTTCAAAGTTGCTGCTGATGTATGATGGTGTAATAGTTCTGGTTGTAAATGATGAGTCATGTTGAATAAGTGACATTTTGTATTTTAAAACCAATCTCAAGTTTGTTCCAGATAATATCCAAAAAGCTTCTTTTTATCAGCACAAAGCCTGTACAACTCACTTTATAAACTCTGAGAGAAAGAAAAAAAGGTTCACACACTGGTAACCGATTGTATATTATTTTATTGCTACCAAAATAAAGAATACCCTTAACCACATAGATCCCAACATAGTCATATCTATCATGAAACAAGAATTAATTGAGATGTTGAATTTTAATTTGTTGGGGGTTGTGGACAATCTTAAATGGGCACAGCTTGTCAATGTCAGTATTTGACTACAGTTTAAGGGTTGGTCTACCAAAAGCCAGCTCGAGGAAAAAGGGATTTAATAATATTTAAATGTTTCATGAATCATAAACTGTGTTTTAAATAGTCTCTAGGCATTGTAGAATAATTCAGTCCAGGTCTGACCAGCAGAAGTATTGTAGTTTTGCTCAAACCCTGCCCTAGGTGGTGGTAATGAAATATGTTTATTATCTGTGAGGAAGATGCATAGAATGCTTTGAGTACAGCAGCACATTAAGCTTTCAATATCACCTGGATGCAACACATGCTGCATCAAGCATGGAGTTTAGGATGTTAGCGACAGCGGTCTTGATACAGGTGGTGAGGGCGTACCCAGCCCATAACAGGCTGCTGGAAACAGAGTTTAGAGCCAAAATAAGTAGTTCTTCATCTGACGTGGGGCTGAATGTCTATTTCAGTTGAATGTCTATTCATTGGTTAAGTCGGCTACCAAGATGTCTATTTGAATTAAAAACTTTATGTTAAATATTGCTGTTTAATAAAAATTGAATCAATTGGGATAAATTTATTAATGCCTCCAATTAATTATATTTTTCACACTGCTACTTTCTACTTTATGCAGCCACATCTGCAAATAATGAAAACAGAGCTAAAGTCAGTTATAATGTAAATATACACGGAAGTTTATAAAAAGTACTTAAAAAGTTATTTTTGGTATAAAACAACAGACATCTCAGATGACCCCACCCGTCCCCAATCTCACCCAACCATTGCACCATCAGCCCATGTTGGGGTTGATGCTCTTTTGGGTACACGCACTCAAGGATTATGGATACCCCACTGTTCAATCATTGATGATCCTTGAACGAAAACATTTGGGTTTTTTCTAAATAATGGACGTTCCAGGCAGTTGGGCGGACATGCCTGCTAGGGTGCAGGAGTAGTAGGAGGAAGGGGGGACACTGATTGAGGATGTGTGTTATTGTATGTCCCAACACACGTTCCCCAGGAGCCAAAAGCACATGGGAGTCCCCATGCATGTACATGAGCGCAACAATCGACATGGACACAGACACATGCTTGTGTCATACCCTGAAGGTGTTCTACCATCTCCTGGAAGATTGGTGTTAAACTGCTCATTGATTTTCTGCTGCCTCTCCCCCACTGCACATCTTAATTTAGCTGGTTGTGTGTGTGTGTGTGTGTGTGTGTGTGTGTGTGTGTGTGTGTGTGTGTGTGTGTGTGTGTTTGTGTGTGTGTGTGTGTGTGTGTGTGTGTGTGTGTGTGTGTGTGTGTGTGTGTGTGTGTGCGTGTGTGTGCATTCCTTTCATTCAAAGAGATAAGTGTGGCCTCCAGACATTCTTGATTCCCCCTCCTGCCTTGTTCTTTTTTAACCCATCTTAAAATCTATCTATCCCTTTACTTCTGCTTCACATGCAGCCTCTTTGTCCTTTACCTCCACCCCCCACTTCATTGTGACTTTGCTGCCAACTTCATCTGGGTTCATCTGGATTTTTTTCTCAGTCTCTTTTGTTGTGTCCATCTTTGTTTCTTCATCAGTTTACACCATATTACAGCCGCCTTGATCCTTTGGCCCTGGATCAACACCATTTATCAAGGCAGGCTAATGTTTGCATCTCTAATTCAAACAGGAGTCACACTGGCTGAAAAATGGCATTCCATGGCGACAGGAGTGTGTGTTTTTTTGGGGAACATGTGGGTGTTATGTCATGATCCCATCAGCCATCCAGTTTCTCCCTTTCCGACCTGTTGCATGTAAAAAATCACAAACCCACCCTTAGGAAGTCACACTTGTGCACAGACATCCACGATGTCTCTAAAACCTGTAAATGTTCACACCAACAATTGATCCATCCCCACATGCACCTACGCTCTCAAGAATCCAGCGTCCAGGTGCAGAGCCTCCCACCGTTAAAGGCCCATCGGGTCAGGAGGAGTATAGATGACATGCTGGCTTTCTCTAATGGATGCGTGAGTTAACATGAGAAGTAACACGGCTGAACATCTAAACATTTACACATGTGACTACAGAGGCGCGATTGATTGCTGCTTTTCTTTCTGCACCCCGCGACTTTTATCACAGAGAGACAATTAGAGGTTAACAGGTCGAATGTGAAAGGTAACATTATTGCTTTGGCTGGGATAAATCATTGAAATGGGACAGAAATGCATCCCATAGGCAAAAGGGAATTGAATCCCAGTTAATCGATTTAACAATGAATGTTTATTATTCTTTCATTTAAATTGGTTGTTTACCTTTTTGATTGGTGATGTTTAATTATTTTTTTTTATTTCTTCTCTGTTTTTGGACTAAAAAACAGTAACACTTAAGTACACTACAAGGGTTCAATCTGGATAACATGCTTTTTTACGTTAAAAAAATCTCTTTAAAAATCCAGAATGCAATTAGCATGGGACATTTTATGCACTTTCTTTTGTTGATTGACCACTGTATTGATGTAGAGTCAACCAGAAAGGGCTTAGCATTTTGAGATTTTTTTGTTTTTTGATGCATCCTTTACAGTGTAGCAAACTTAACGACTTTGTCACCATATTTGGTGAGTATTCAGACCCCTCTAGCAATTTTTTTCAAAAAAGCAATTAGCGACAAATCTAGCAATGTTTTTCTGTGTTATTGGAGACTTCGGCGACTATAGGTGAACGCACCAAACGTTCTGCAGTTACTGTCCTCAGCGAGCAGCGAGTGCTACCATGAGCCCCTCTCACTTCTGACAGGTGATCAATCTCAGAGTAGCCTTCTCGTGCAGCAAACCCCGCCTGCAATCAGAGCAGAGAGGAGATCCCACTCCACTCCGTGTCCACGTTGCAAATGAATCACACATGTGGTCCCACCCTGGATAAAAATCAGGATGTAAATATAATTTAAATATAATTTTTAATGTGATGTTTTGTTTTTGCTGACACTGTTACACTAAAATAAATCTTAGTATTTGACTCACACAGTCTCAGTCACTTATTCACCTCGTCCGCTGTGTGTGCCTCTGTTAAATCTAGCTAGCTGTTAGCTCATCATGTCTCAATCTAAGATGGACAGTCAAAGATACAGAAAGGAGTAGGAATCAATCCCTGAGTTCAAAGGCTGGTTGAAGCCGTTTATTGGGGATCATACAAGGGCACACAGCCTGTATTGTAAGACTGATTTTTATGCTAAACAGTGACAATAAAAATCACATTGGAAGTCAAAAACAAAATCAAAAAGCAAAACCTGATAACAGCTCCACCCAAAGCAAACTGCCATTAATAATTAAAAAAGTCGACACTGCCGTAAAGACTGAAACCACCATGACATTAGGTATGGCTGAACATTGTTCCATGTGTAACCTGCTTTGCTGAGGCATGTCACACCATTCAAATCATCAATAAGACAATGCGTTGTGTAATGACAACAGCTCAGGAGTTCTGGGTCAGCCTAACTGATGGCATGTTTATTCTGCACAGAATGGAATAAAATAGTTCAGTACCACGAAAGAAACACCCAGCCGATATCAGTTTGACATCAGTTCACCTTCCTCCACTGGAGTTTTATCATAATATTTAACATCAAATGCTAATATAATTAATCATGTTACATATTCTAGATCGGGACAAAACAATTAAAACTAAAAGAAACACACACCACCGGCTGATCTTTGAAGTCAGTGCTGGGTGAGCTACAGTTGACCAACAAGACTTTAGAAGATTGGAAGTAAACTGTAAGCAGGAAGATTGTCTTAAACTTCTTGAAAGTTTAATTAGCCTACAGTCTGTGAGTAGCAGGGTATTAAATCCACTGGCAAATTTTAATGTACTCAAAGAGCGAACTGATGGATATATTAGTCCCAAATCATACCAGCAGGTGCGACTATCAGACAACACTGAAGCATTTAAGAACATGTCAGTTTTCGAATTCAAGGAAACTCTAAAGCACACAGGTCTGGGAGAAACAGAAAAAATACCCTAGCTCCTTGGTTAGTCTCCTTTAGACATAGTCAAGATTGTTCAGCAGTGGCGTGTCATCCATCTTAGTAAGTGGACTGAAACAAAAACACAGTGGGCTTCTGGAGCGAGATTTGGAAATTCAGGAATGCAGCTGATATCAACCCATTTCAGAAAAGAGCCTTGGCTGCTGTGTCTGTGTTGTCCTTGACACACTCAAATGCTGAAGGTGATAGATTATTCAGACAGATAAGAGTGGTAAAAAACAAACTTAGAAATCTTATGTCTTTGCTGATTGTTAACTCCTTCCTTTATGTCAGATATGGTTTAAAGTTGTCTGATGAGGCTTGCTTTGAGCACAAGTTGCCTAATAATGTTTTGCAGCTTTTTGGGACATCAGCTGCTTAGTCATTTAAGTCAGCTTCCTCATATGAACCTGCCATAGAAAGCCTTGACCAAACTGAAGATGACACACTCTTCCTGTGAGCCAGCGCAATTTGATATTCTAATAAAACTGATTTATGTAGTGTGGATTCAGGCAAAGTGTTAAGGTTATGAAATTATTTCATAAAGATCATTTGTAGTTCTAAACATATTTAGTGTTTTTTACTCACTTTCTTTCTATCTTTCCAACTGTGAAATTTCACTCTCCACAAATTTGGATCACAATTACGTGACCAAATATGCAAATAGGGTGATGACATCAACTAATAACTTTTAGAACAGCCAATAGCTATACTATACTACGTTATACTATACTCTACTATACTATACTATACTATACTGTACTTTACTTTACTATACTATACTATACTATACTATACTATACTATACTATACTATACTATACTATACTATACTATACTATACTATATTATACTATACCATGCTATGCTATGCTATACTATACCATGCTATGCTATACCATGCTATACTATACTATACTATACTATACTATACTATACTATACTATACTATACTATACTATACTATACTATACTATACTATACTATGCTATGCTATGCTATGCTATACTATACTATACTATACTATACTATACTATACTATACTATATTATACTATACCATGCTATGCTATGCTATACTATACCATGCTATGCTATGCTATGCTATGCTATGCTATACTATACTATACTATACTATACTATACTATACTATACTATACTATACTATACTATACTATACTATACTATACTATGCTATACTATACTATACTATACTATACTATACCATACTATACTATAATTCAATTAAATTCAGTTTTATTTATATAGCGTCAATTCACAACACATGTTGTCTCAAGGCACTTCACAACAGTCAGGTACATACACTCCAAGTAATCCTAACAATTGAACAGTGCAGTCTGAGTTAGCTTTTTATTCAAATTGGATAAAAGTTTTTCTATCTAAGGAAACCCAGCAGATTGCATCCAGTCAGTGACTTGCAGCATTCACTCCTCCCGGATGAGCATGTAGAGACAGTGGACAGTCACTGGCGTTGACTTTGCAGCAATCCCTCATACTGAGCATGCATGTAGCGACAGTGGAGAGGAAAAACTGCCTTTTAACAGGAAGAAACCTCCAGCAGAACCAGGCTCAGTGTGAGCGGCCGTGTGCCACGACCGACTGGGGGTTTGAGAGAACCGAGCAGAGACACAAAAAGAACACAGAAGCACTGATCCAGAAGTACTTTGTATGGGAAGGAAAAGTAAATGTTAATGGATGTAGCTCCTTTAGTCGTTTCACCTAGAAAGAAAGAACAGATAAACTCTGAGCCAGTTTTCAAGGTTAGAGTCTGAAAGAGAGCACATATAATTAGTTACAGTAAAAGCTCAGTCAATTTCCATGTCTAGGAGAGAGAAAGGGTTAAACACTAAAAGACAAGGCTATGTGGATCATCGGTAGAGGGTGAGCATTAAGTTGTTGCCAGCAGAAACTCGGACGATTCCCCTCTCCAGAAAGGTGTCATAGGCAGACACAGACCCAGGCCAGATGTAGCTTTTAGGAAGAGAAAAGAGAGAGCAAGGTTAGAAGCTGAAATAACAGCAAATAATGCAGAATTGGAGAGTAGTGCGAGAATGTAGCGAAGACGGTGAAAGTGGTCATTATGTCCTCCAACAGCCTAAGCCTATAGCAGCATAACTACACAGATAGTTTCAGTTCAGATTATTTTGTTAAACGGCGCTTATTTACAACAATGTCGTCTCAAGGCACCTCACAAAGGGTCCCACTGATGGTCATTGTTATACTAAAAACCACAATGATTGGGATACCTTCCTCTGTCAGACTGATTATAACCATTGGAAAAGAGAAGGGGTCATAGAGGTAGCAGAAATGGAGGGTGTGTTTGCACCTCAACCATAACTGAGCCGGTTTAGGCTAAACTTGACTCCCCCTTACTCCAACCAACAGGGAGGGAAGAAGACGGAGGTAAAAAATAAGGAAGATAGCTCAGGATAAACTAAGCCACTCTAACTATAAGCTTTATCAAAAAGGAAAGTTTTAAGCCTAGCCTTAAAAGTAGACTGGGTGTCTGCCTCACGGACTAAAGCTGGGAGCTGGTTCCACAGGAGAGGAGCCTGATAACTAAAGGATCTGCCTCCCATTCTACTTCTAGAGACTCTAGGAACCACCAGTAAACCTGCAGTCTGAGAACGAAGTGCTCTGTTAGGAACATATGGAACAATCAGATCTCTGATGTATGATGGAGCTAGATCATTAAGGGCTTTATATGTGAGGAGGAGAAATTTAAATTCTATTCTGGATTTAACAGGGAGCCAATGAAGGGAAGCTAAAATAGGAGAAATATGATCTCTCTTTTTAATTTTCATCAGAACTCTTGCTGCAGCATTTTGAATCAGCTGAAGGCTTTTAACTGCATTTTGTGGACATCCTGATAGTAACGAATTACAATAGTCCAGCCTTGAAGTAACAAATGTATGGACTAGTTTTTCAGCGTCACTCCTAGATAGGATATTTCTAATTTTGGCAATGTTCCGGAGATGAAAGAAGGAAATCCTAGAAACCTGTTTAATATGGGATTTAAATGACATGTCCTGGTCAAAAATAACGCCACGGTTGCTGTTTTTTTTACTATACTATACTATACTATACTATACTATACTATACTATACTATACTATACTATACTATACTATATTATACTATACTATACTATATTATGGTATGTTATACTATGCTATACTATACTATACTATATTATATTATGGTACGTTATACTATGCTATACTATACTACACTACAATACACTATGCTATACTATACTATATTACGCTATACTATACTATACCATCCCATTCCGTACTATACTATACTATGATATGCTTATACTATACTATACTATACTATACTATACTATACTATACTATACTATACTATACTATACTATGCTATGCTATACTATACTATACTATACTATACTATACTATACTATACTATACTATACTATACTATACTATACTATACTATACTATACTATACTATACTAAAGGACCTGTCTCCCTCCTGCTCAGCTGGTACTCAGCTGCTGCCATTAGTCTTTCACCACAGGTGCACCTTAGGGCTGTATCATCCCACCACTAATGTTCACTGACTTTTCTGAGCCTGTTAAACCAGACCACATATATCACAGTGTTATTAAAGACATTAGCCATGTTATGTAATGGTGTGATTGACATTTATGTATTAAAAATGTAAAAAAATAAAATAAAACAAAAAAACTCAAGTAGATAGTGCTGGACCCTTAAGTCGTGGGTGACTGGATAGCCCTTAAAAGCATCTCCAGCACCCTATAGTCCTGTACACCCTGTGTGTGCAAGAGAGAAACAAACTAAGCTGACCATGTGTGTTTGTGTTTTTCACTTTGCTGTTGTTTTTCAGCAATGAGACGAAGAAATGTCTTGAATGCCAGTCATGACAGCAAAGTAATAAGTCCTCCCTTCCCCACAAACTGCCTTGCATGCCTTTGTTTCTCCAGGTTTACTATTTTGTACATTTCACACACACACAAGAATCCAAACAGTAAATGAAACAGAGGGTAGATGTAGACAGAGACAGTGTCCTTGCCTTGGGTTGTACGTTGATTTTGTTGCTTTGTTCTGAGCCAATCCCCCACCAAGCTGCACCTGTGATTCTGTGGCGGTTGGCTGATGAACTTATTGATAAGAAAATCTTTTACAAATCTTATTCCTTGCAGTAAAGAAAAGAACAACTGTGTTTCACTGTGCCTTCAGGGCCCCCAAATCCCTGACCTGGTCCCCCTTTCACCTCTACGTCTCCTGAGACTACAGCTTGCTCTAACCAACTGACCAGTCTGAGTTGGAGGCAGAGCGGCTTTGTAACTGACCCTTGTGTAAATAAATAAAGGACCAGAGGCAAGCTTTGCTGTGATTGTCAATATTTAGAAAGACCTCTTGATTGTCAGGCACTGATAATGTGCGAGTCATCATCTGAGGCTGGAGCCAACTTCTTGTTCCGCTTGTGTTAGCCTATTAGCCAGGATCGAGTAATGAATTAAAGATCAATAGGAGTGGTTTGATAAATCTCCAGTCGGGATACCACTGGATGCTTGTTTAAATTCCCAATTCTCCTTGATGTAGCAATAAATAAAAATGTTTATAGGCTGAAGGCTTTTTTTTCTTGCGTTCTGGGTTCTGGCAAGGCTGGGTACAAATTGCTGTTAAAAAACAGAAAACTGTAAAACCCTGCTTGAGCTGTAATGTTGATAAATAAAAACAGTAAAGCACAGGAAGAGGAGGGGTGGGGAAAAATGGCTGTAAGATTTATGGTGCTGGTAAAAAGGTGTGAAATATTACCATGCTATGTGAGTAGTTCATTCATTTGGCTAAGTGATTAAAATGAAGATGAGGGTGCAAGGGGAGAGTGAGGGGGGTGGATCTTGCCTGGCACCACTGCTGCCCGCTAGTTTTACCCACCATTCTTGTGTGGCGTTGATTAAGACACACAAACCTTATGAGCTCGTGAACTTTAGGCCCAATTAGAGAGATTAGAACCATAAAAGCAATCTATGGTCACCCTTTGTTTAATGGTTTGAGCAAAGTTGTGGTGACCATGGCTGCAAAACCCTTATTAAAACATGGTAACATTGGCCTCCTAGATGCTCTGAAACGCTTCAGGTGGCACTGCCCTCTCCCCTTCAAGGAGAGTCTAGCTCTAGGCATGTAAATGTAAATATCCAAATGACTAAGGCAACCTTTAACACTGGCATAACTATGTTCCGGGTGTCCTATTTGTACAATTTGTAGCTGTTAATTATATATTTAGATTCTGCTTGTGCGGGGATGCACAAACTGTCTAAAGTAAAGGGAATTAGTGCAAGCATGTGGGTTTTAGGAGGAAACAGGAACACATAAAGCACTCCCCCAAACAGTCCTCACTGGAGACACACACCAGTCCTTTCTCCTGTGGCTGTGCTCTGAAGAGAATAATTTCAATCTTTTATTCATGCTTTTTATTGTAACCCTTGAATATGGGTGAGAACCCATGAGGTCTCTAATCCAGGAGGGCCAGCCGCCTGGTGTGTGCTGTGTACCGCTCCGAGTACACGATTCTCTATTGTGGTCTCAATCAATCACATACTCATTACACCAGCGCTAAAAGTGCCAGGGCAAGCCAACAGCCATGCCCGAAGCCCCAGTCTGCTGCTCTTCCAGATCATGTTTCTGCCAGGCATACCAGGGGGTGTGCATGATTACCCCTTTTGCCAACCCAGCTATCTGTTGTGTCAATGTGTCCAGAGAGTGCCAGTGCCATATTGTTATGATGCATGGCTGCTGTCTGATGCTGTTACACAACAGTGCTTTCAGGCTGTAGGAGCCCTCTGGGAACGCTGGTGGCTGTTACAGCCACTCGTGATTATTCATTCTGATTTGTTTGCCAGCAAGTGGCTTGCATAAAAGAGAAAGAAAATGCAAAACAGAATGATAAAATTTCGTCAGATTTGCATTATTGGCAATCTTGTTTCCAAAGCCTTTTTTTCTTTATGCAAAAGTAAAAGCGATATGAGTGGCATTCTCCACAGTTGGGTACAAACAAGCATTCGTTTTACAAGGAAACTTCACAAAAACAACGGCTTAATCACTCCTTCTGGTATGCATGCCCTAAAACATGCTGGATCTGATCTGGCATAGGATTGGAGAAGAAATCACGTAATTCGATGTCCATAGCAATTACAACACGTTGAAGTTAATGGGTGAGGTGGGGGCAAACCTCAGGATTCTCTGTAAATGCGCGTCCAACTGTCCAACCAAGACAGGTCAGGGGTCTATCTTGGTTGGACTCAGGCTGCAATTTGATGGTAAAGGTAATGAGTCAGATGGGAAATGAGACATGGTGAGTATGAAATATTGCATTTAAACTCTGTTATTTAGATTAGCATTATCATTATTTGCTTACGTGATTGCTAGAGTCTATATGTTTTAAAGAAACTGGATCAGAGCATGTAGAGTCGGTTGGAAGCAGTGTGTTTTGGGGGTGATGCAGTTGCTTTAGGAGCAGACACAAATCGATACGACTTCATCACACCTTTAGATGTTAGGGTCAGAATTGGCTGTAAACAACATGGAAGCATGGATCAATCCTGTCTTGTAACTACAGTTCAGGCTGCTGCTGTTGGTGTGATGGTAAAGAGGATATTTCCATGGCACACTTTGGGACCCTTAGTACCTTGGACATGGTTTAAACACCGCAGCCTGAAAGTAGATTATTTCTGCCACAGTCGCTCACTTCAGTCAAAGCCATAATTCAAAGAGAGGTCATTGTATAAATATGCTGGCCTTCAAAGTTGATTAAATGACAAGGCAGAAACTGGTCAGGGTGGCTCTCAAGAGGCCAATAGCAATGAAAGAGATGCAGAAATTTCTGCCAAGTACTAGATGTATCTTCATGTGACAACATTACAGTGCATATGTCTGGAATAAGGAGCAGGGCACAAAAAAACAGCACCCTTTCATTTGAAGAAAACATCTAGGCCTGGATAGAATCATCTAAAACCTTTTGGGAGAAAGAGTAATGGTCTGATGAAAGTTAAACTTTGACCCATAATTCCAAAACCTAAGACATGTGCATGTAATGGTAATGTGTGGTAATGTTTCTGACACAAAAACATTACCACACATTACCAAATAGAACAGTAAGACATTGGGGTGGCAGCATCATGATTTGGGGTTGCTTTTCTTCAGATAGATCTGGGCTTTTTGTCAAGATCAATGTAATTGTGAACAGCTCCTGTCAGTTTAGGGCCAAACTATCCAAGGGTCTGCCAGAAAAATGAAGAGTAGCAGAGATTTTAGAACAACCGATGAAGCTGTTAAAACCAACCCTCCCAAAAAGTTACTGCCTACAAAAACTACATTTCTTTGTGGTTATTTGATTTCATTTTTACTTATTCATTTGCGACAAAGTCTTGTTGCAGCACTTTACGGGCTAATTTTCTTTAGTGTTACCTTCACATTTGAGCTTAAACAACTAATGTGCTGAGCTTTGTCTCAGATTTATAACTGCCCATACCTCATTTCATCTGATCCTCGTAAACAAAGGCTCTCTTGCTGGTTTAAACATTAGGACATGACTGCCTAACAATGACATGGGTTGTGTTTTTATTGCTCTAATAGAAGAAATCTTAAAACAAAAGGTTTGGGCCAACATTACTTCACCTTTCTTAATTATAATGTTCGACGATCTTTCTACCCTGAGCTGGGTTAAATTTGAACAAATTTAAGCTATAGAAAAGAGATGTGTTTTTGTATAGTGAGGTTTTCTGTAGTGAGTTATTAGACCATTGTGAACTTACATTATTTATCACAATACTTGGAGGCCAAGACCAATAAACGTCTACAGTTTCTATGATAAGATGAAGAGGCAGCTTACTTTAAACAGGAAGAATTGCATATTAATGTAATTAAAGAATCATCTTACAGAGCTAAAATCAGACTCACAATGACAATAAATATGCTAAATGGCTACAAGTCACTTAATCTGCCAGTGACATGTTTACTTTTATAAGGCTAACTTTGTTTTATGGCAGAGTTGCAGAGTCACAGTTAGGAACCATAAAATGTATCATCTTTTCTGTCCCAGCATATTTGTTACAATCTTGCTTTTGGTAGAAGAATACACTACCAGTCAAAAAATTCCGATACACTTTCTCACTTAATGGGTGGCTTTATTTTCATGACTATTTGCGTTGTAGATTCTCACCAAAGGCAACAGAGCTATGAATTAACACACATGGAATTATATAGTAAACAAAAAGTGTGAAATAGCTCTAAAAAATTTTATATTTTAGATTCTTCAAAATAGCCACCCTTTGCTTTGATTGCTTTTGATTTTTTCCATTTTTGATATGACAGTTATCCTGTACAAGTTTGCTGGAAAACAAACAAATTAAATAAAACAAATAATAAAAGGTGCAACAACTTGATTAAATAAGTTTGCTCACCCTTTAATTAATACCTTGTTGAAATAACTTTTGATTCCATTTAAGCATTGGGTCTTCTTTGTCAGCATCCCACATTTATTTTATTTATTTATTTTCATTTTAATCAAGCAGACTGAAAGGACTTCCCTTATCCACAAGCTTCTTTTTAAATTCCTGATGATTTTTGATGTATGCATGACTGTGACGCAGAACGCATTGGTTTATCAAACCAAAACGCGTTAGGGATGAGATGGTTAGCTTTAGCAGCTACAGCTGCCACTGATGGTTCCCTATAAAGACCAGTGACCTGAACATTACATGAGACAGATGAAGGTATAGATGTATTCCGTCTTTCACATGAAATAAATAAAAACTCTCATCCACCAAGGATAATTTTCAGCACATAAGAGAACTTGAAAGGAAGACCTTCTCATCTAACAACTTAAAATTTGGCGCCGTTAGAGGCAGCAACAGGTTTTGCGTATAATGCAGTGGACTAGCAGTGTAAGATAATAGCATGGCAGTTTATTCAGGAGCTGAAAGTCAGTTTCAGGAACCAAAAATGTAAAACTTTTTTTAAATAAAAAATTACCACATTCAGTCCATGAAAACATAAGAACACAATAACTTTACTGAGATTTCCACCCTTTTCCCATTTCACTGTGAAATGAGTTTTAAAGCAAGTTCACATTCAGTTTTGAAGCCCAGCCTAGTCCTCAATTCCCTCTCAGTTCTGGTCACCTGTCACCCTCTGGAGGCCTGTTTGCTCAGCTCACACACTGATTGGTTAACTGGAAATCATCAGTTTGGACAATAAACAAAATAAGTCTGTAAAGATTATTGTAATTATTGAGTCTTAAACTCAATAATTACTAAAGAGACTTGTTTAACTGCCAGAGAGTTTTAAGCTGCAAAATTCAGATTTTAGTAGTCTGATATTATACAGGTCCTTCTCAAAATATTAGCATATTGTGATAAAGTTCATTATTTTCCATAATGTCATGATGAAAATTTAACATTCATATATTTTAGATTCATTGCACACTAACTGAAATATTTCAGGTCTTTTGTTGTCTTAATACGGATGATTTTGGCATACAGCTCATGAAAACCCAAAATTCCTATCTCACAAAATTAGCATATCATTAAAAGGGTCTCTAAACGAGCTATGAACCTAATCATCTGAATCAACGAGTTAACTCTAAACACCTGCAAAAGATTCCTGAGGTCTTTAAAACTCCCAGCCTGGTTCATCACTCAAAACCCCAATCATGGGTAAGACTGCTGACCTGACTGCTGTCCAGAAGGCCACTATTGACACCCTCAAGCAAGAGGGTAAGACACAGAAAGAAATTTATGAACGAATAGGCTCTTCCCAGAATGCTTTATCAAGGCACCTCAGTGGGAAGTCTGTGGGAAGGAAAAAGTGTGGCAGAAAACGCTGCACAACGAGAAGAGGTGACCGGACCCTGAGGAAGATTGTGGAGAAGGGCCGATTCCAGACCTTGGGGGACCTGCGGAAGCAGTGGACTGAGTCTGGAGTAGAAACATCCAGAGCCACCGTGCACAGGCGTGTGCAGGAAATGGGCTACAGGTGCCGCATTCCCAGGTCCAGCCACTTTTGAACCAGAAACACCGGCAGAAGCGCCTGACCTGGGCTACAGAGAAGCAGCACTGGACTGTTGCTCGGTGGTCCAAAGTACTTTTTTCGGATGAAAGCAAATTCTGCATGTCATTCGGAAATCAAGGTGCCAGAGTCTGGAGGAAGACTGGGGAGAAGGAAATGCCAAAATGCCAGAAGTCCAGTGTCAAGTACCCACAGTCAGTGATGGTCTGGGGTGCCGTGTCAGCTGCTGGTGTTGGTCCACTGTGTTTTATCAAGGGCAGGGTCAATGCAGCTAGCTATCAAGAGATTTTGGAGCACTTCATGCTTCCATCTGCTGAAAAGCTTTATGGAGATGAAGATTTCATTTTTCAGCACGACCTGGCACCTGCTCACAGTGCCAAAACCACTGGTAAATGGTTTACTGACCATGGTATCACTGTGCTCAATTGGCCTGCCAACTCTCCTGACCTGAACCCCATAGAGAATCTGTGGGATATTGTGAAGAGAACGTTGAGAGACTCAAGACCCAACACTCTGGATGAGCTAAAGGCCGCTATCGAAGTATCCTGGGCCTCCATAAGACCTCAGCAGTGCCACAGGCTGATTGCCTCCATGCCACGCCGCATTGAAGCAGTCATTTCTGCAAAAGGATTCCTGACCAAGTATTGAGTGCATAACTGTACATGATTATTTGAAGGTTGACGTTTTTTGTATTAAAAACACTTTTCTTTTATTGGTCGGATGAAATATGCTAATTTTGTGAGATAGGAATTTTGGGTTTTCATGAGCTGTATGCTACAATCATCCGTATTAGACAATAAAAGACCTGAAATATTTCAGTTAGTGTGCAATGAATCTAAAATATATGAATGTTAAATTTTCATCATGACATTATGGAAAATAATGAACTTTATCACAATATGCTAATATTTTGAGAAGGACCTGTACATATCTGTCTTAACATTTGACCACTGCCTTAAATGCTTCTAGTTCAATTGGAAATGGAATGTTTTAAAATGTAGAACTTCATGACTTTAACACCTCTTTGGATTACTTTCCTTTTCTTTTTGATGTCAGTTCTTTCACTGAGAGAAAAATCTTTTTTTATTTATTTGCCTCATGTAATTTCACTTGCTAGCGCTGGCCTGGGCTAAGGGCTAAATTAGAAATGAAAGAGGTTTTCAGATGAATAGTTAGAAATAGTTGGGCTACGCAGATCTATTTAGTCTCGGTAGCTCTCTCCTTATCCCTGCTTGAGGGCAGCTTGAAACTCAACGCTACATTAATCACTCCTGTCACAGGACAGGTATCTTGTCCAGTCAGACCTTAAGGGGTTTTGAACACTTTGATGTTTTTCCTGATTTGTTTTGCATTTACAGCTTATAACATCACATGGGTTTGCTATGACCTTATGTAATAGATCAAAATATTTTTGCTAAATTAAATTAAAATTGCTTTTAGAAATGTTACCATTTGTGTGCATTATCCTTTTTTTAAAGTTCTGCCATACCCTAAAGGAGTCATGTAATGGCTGTGTTTCACACTGAAGTATAGCCATTTCATGTACTCATTATATTTACAGTTTGAATGATGGACCCTTCAGTGTGCAACACTAATGACTGAGTGGTGACTAGCACAATGATGACCAGTAAACTTTCAAAGCAGATCAGAGGGAATATACTGGAAATTAAACCAGAAACATTCAACCATAGAAGATTTCTAAAACCTCTAAATATAAAAATTCAAAATAAAAGAGTATTAAATAACAAGCTGGCCTAAATAAGTCAGTCCACTGGAATTTAAAAACATAGTAATGAAGAGCATATATCAGGGTGGTAATGAAGAGGCTACATGTACTCATGAAGAAGGTGCTCCACAGCTAACACTGGGAGGGCCCAACATACTCTCTAAAGCTGCAACGAGTCAAATATCTAACAGACTCAAAAAAAAATAGGAGGAATAAAATCTGGTTAGGTAGAATATTTCAGGATTAAGGAACAAGGTTTGTCACCACAATACATCCACTCACTGTAAAGCATGGTGATGGCAGCATAATACTAAGTCAATCTTTTTCAGCAAAAGACCCATCCTATCTTAAAGAAGCATGAAACAATTTGCCTCTAGAAAGGGACATAAAACATTAGTTCTGCTGTTTTGACCTCAAAAGTCAAAACTCAGATCTGGGAATGACATCACATCCAACTTACCTGTGTTTCAGACGCAAATGAGAAAACCAGGGAGATTTGCTATTTGTAAGGGATAGGCTAACAATATTAGAAATAGCAGCCAATAAAGTATTTATCTGCATTTTCTGTATTTAGAGACTGGCTCAATTTTCACTTGCAAAGGCTGAGTAGTATTAATGTGTGTGAGTGACCTAATGAAATCCAAACATCAAAAGTACAATAAAGTTTATCACTGCAGCTATCACAATATTTCATATGGTTTCATATGTTGAATTTTGAAGTAGGGGTTGGTTAAATTTCCTGCTTGGAATTCTGACTTCCTATTGCACTAGTGTTTCTGAGTTAGAACTTATCATTCTCCCACTGCAAGGGACACCACTGCATTTTCTGCATGTGTAGCTCAGAGATTATCAGTCTTGTCATCATGTTTAACATGTGGCATAGGTAGGGATAGAGGACTCTCAACCTGTTGAACATGTGCAATAGCTCTTTGGGTGTAAGTTTTTCATAATTAAAATGCACATTAGGTATGAACATAAAATCATTAATTATATTCAAAATGAGGACTTTTAATGTTGTTTTGGATGTTACCTATCATATCAGCTGTGTTTATGTGTTTCTAGTGTTTTATGTTTATATCAGCCTGCCGAGGGACAAGAAGGTGGAAATTATCCTTGGGCTATAATCTGGCATATTTACAAACACTGTATATTTGTTCAGTAATAAGCATTGTTTTAAATAAATGACTAAATTAAAATCTGAATGATTAATTTAAGATTCAACAGTCAAAATAGGGTTCTGCAAAGCACTGGCCAGTTTGTACTGTCAACTGAGGGCTCCAGGTTTTGTAAAGAAAATTGGATGTGTTGAAAACAAAACTATTTTTCTATCACTGAATCTGTTTTAAGCATGTTCTACAATTCGGTCTAACATTAGAGTACAACGGGTCTCGCAAAAGTATTCACAGCCCTGAAAAGTATTCGGATCTTTCATACAACCACAAACCTCTATGTATATGATTGAGACTTTGTGTGATCAGCTTTGTGTGGTCAACACAAAGGTGAGTATAACTGAAGTGGAAGAAAAATCTTAAAACTTTTTTTTTTACTTTTTTTGCAAATAAAAATCTCCAAAATCTTGCATGTCTTTGTGTTGATCCCTCCTCTGTCCAATACCTCCGTAACCTATATTCCAGTGCAACCAACTGCCTTCAAAAGTCTCCTAATTAGTCAACAGAGCCTACATACAGTGGGGAGAACAAGTATTTGATACACTGCAGATTTTTAAGTAATTACGTAGCATTTTATTGCATAAGTATTTGATCACCTACCAACCAGTAAGAATCCCGGCTCTCACAGGCCTGTTAGTTCTTCATTAAGAAGCCCTCCTGTTCTCCACTCATTACCTATATTAACTGCACCTGTTTGAACTCATTATCTGTATAAAAGACACCTGTCCACACACTTAGTCAAACAAACTCCAACCTCTCCACAATGGCCAAGACCAGAGAGCTGTGTTAGAACATCAAGGATAAAATAGTAGACCTGCACAAGGCTTGGATGGGCTACAGGAAGATAGCCAAGCAGCTTGGTGAGAAGGCAGCAACTGTTGGCACAATTATAAGAAAATTTAAGAAGTTTAAGATGACGCCCAAACTCCCTTGGTCTGGGGCTCCATGCAAGATCTCACCTCGTGGGGCATCAATGATCATGAGGAAGGTGAAGGATCAGCCCAGAACTACATGGCAGGACCTAGTCAATGACCTGAAGAGAACTGGAACCACAGTCTCAAAGAAGACCATCAGTAACACAATATGCCACCATGGATTAAAATCCTGCAGCACATGCAAGGTCCCCCTGCTCAAGCCAGCGCATGTCCAAGCCCATCTGAAGTTTGCCATCTGGATGATCCAGAGGAAGAATGGGAGAAGGTCATGTGGTCTGATGAGACAAAAATAGAGCTTTTTGGTCTAAACTCCTCTCACCTTGTTTGGGGGAAGAAGAATGATGAGTACAACCCCAAGAACACCATCCCTACCATGAAACATGGAGGTGGAAACATCATTCTTTGGGGATGCTTTTCTGCAAAGGGGACAGGACGACTGCATCGTATTGAGGGGAGAATGGATTGGGCCATGTATCAGGAGATCTTAGCCAACAACCTCCATCCCTCAGTAAGGGCATTGAAGATGGGTCTACCAGCATGACAATGACCTGAAGTACACAGCCAGGGCAACAAGGAGTGGCTCCATAAGAAGCATTTCAAAGTCCTGGCCTAGCTAGTCTCCAGACCTGAACCCAATTAAAAATCTTTGGAGGGAGCTGAAAGTCCTCCTTGCTCAGGGACAGCCCCGAAACCTGAAGGATCTGGAGAAGATCTGTATAGAGGAGTGGTCCAAAATCCCTGCTGCAGTGTGTGCAAACCTCATCAAGAACTACAAGAAACGTCTGATATCTATAATTACAAACAAAGGTTTCTGTACCAAATATTAAGTTTTGTTTTTCTAATGTATCAAATACTTATGTCATGAAATAACATGTAAATCAATTACTTAAAAATCACACAATTTGATTGTCTGGATTTTTGTTTTAGATTCCATCACTCACAGTTGAAGAGTACCTTTGATCAAAATTAAAGCCTTCTATATGCTTTGGAAGTGGAAAAACCTGCAAAATTGGCAGCATGTCAAAAACTTGTTATCCCTACTGTATAACCTCGATATAAACATACATCCCCAGGTTAATAGGAGATGGGAAAACGAGGGAAAACTTGGAAGAAAACCAATTAGAGGCAACAAAAGACATGGCACTGGGAGGCTGTCCTGCTGAGGTTCCTTTCCAGCAGATGTGCAGGAAGAGACTTATACCAAAAGAGTTGTAGTTGTAATTGCAGTGCAAGGTGGTTCTACATAGTAATGACTCAGGGGAGCTGAATACAAATGCACACATCACAGATGTTTAGTATAATTTAATCCTGGATGGTGTAATCATTTTAAAATTCCCCTAAAATACATTAGAAGTTTGAGTGTGTTGTGTGACATTATGTGAAAATGTATGAATGCTTTAGCAAGGCACAGTTCAAAGGATGAAATGTGTAATTTTGACTTGTGTACTAATCCCCCCTCTGGCTCTTCATTGGCTCAAGTGTTTCCACTGGAAAGAAACAGTGAAACATCTTGTGTCACCCTCAGAAGGGTTCTCCATCCCCACCTTCAAGGAGGTCCCAGAAGTTGTTTGGTTCAGCTTGCCTGCTGCTAACCGGGATCTAAATGAGCTACAGAACTACAAAGATCAGCCAAAGAGCAGTTCATTCAGCTAACTATGAAAAAAGAAACAGATGTGCAAGAATAGCACTAATGCACCATAGCATAGCCCTTTGAGCCTGTTTGAGGCTCGAGGCCCATGTGATCTTCCCTGGAGTGCTTGTCATATTGACCTTTCAGCGGTGACAGATTATTATGCTAACCATGTTGTAAAAATGGCTCTGTAAGGACATGTTGCTGCTCCCAGCCTCTCAGGATTAAATCCAATGATGTTTTTTCTGCCATCCGTGACTTTCAGACCATCCTGATTAGCACTATTGTTTCCCAGAATGCCAGCTGAATTAATTTTATCATTTCAGTTTAGCTGTTTCACCCCCGCGATGTGTTGAACTGCAGCTGGAAGAGCATGGTGTCTTTGCCAGAGGAAATTAACTGAATTCCAATATTCCAGCCCTTTAGGACTCACAAATAGCAGAGGTACCAAGGGTACAGACAATGTCAGCTGAGTTCTATTGGCATCATCCTGTAAGCTTGCCAAGTCTTAGCCCAGCTTTAATGGGTTTTTACTCAATAACAATGAAGAGGAAGAGAACACCATAAAGACAGAATCCGACATTCCTTTCTGAATCTTAATAAGATCAGGTGCATTTTCATACGAGAAGTTGTGCATGTGAGACTGTGTTTGCATTTCAGCTTTCATGCACAGTCAATCAAACTGGTTCCAAATCATTCACAGCCTGGAAAAAGTTTAGGGTAAACAGCCCAGTGGAGTTCCAGTTACAGGGTGCATTGGCTTGTACGAGTGAGGGAGCATAAAGGCTTGCCTAATTATGGTCACTGAGGAGGAAAATATGCTCCAAACACATGTCTGCAGTAATCTGAGTCAGAGCTGCCCCACCCAGCAAACAATCAAAACACTCATGTTGTTTTTCATGCTTTGGATGGCATTACAAGTTTGGGACAATCAACCATTGCCATATAACATCCCTGTTTAAACAAGACAGCGTGCCACTAAACTTATTCATGTTGTTCAGTTTATTTTCCCCCATCAACCTCTTTATTTTTAATGTCTCCCTGGTTGAACATTTGTGTGTGTAAACCTTAAGTGAGCACTTTAGCAGTCAAGGCATGTGGCATCCAAGATACACAGAGATGTAGAACATGGAGCATGCTAGCATAGGAGGCCTGTTAGTCTGGTATGTTACCAGCTGTTAACTCTGGGTTTGTGAGTTGGAAAAGAAACGTTTTACACACATTACTGTCTCTCTTTCGTGCTATCATTAAGCAGCTGGAGGGCTTTGATGCTGAGTCAGTGAAAAATTCCAAGGACCAGATCATAAGGTTTATGCTTGCTATTTTGGATTTGCGAATAAGGTACCCCTCTAAAGCTAACATCATTGTATCCACCACATTTGTGTCATTTTAGCTAGCTGTGCAACCCCCAAGAGTCGCGACCCATCAAACGCTGCTTGATTGGTGTGTTGCGAAACAGGACGAACCTTTGTCTGCAAGAAAGATGGCTTTGATACTATAAGCATTCGCAAAACATAAAACTGTACACTTGCTGCAAATGTTATATGAATTAAAAAAAATTAAATTTAAAACACATAAGTTGAAGTTGTGTCATTACATAACAACCTTCATGCAGTTTTGATTTGGGTCATATTGTTTTCCGTTAGGGCAGCACTGTGGGGAGGGGGCCACAAAGCAGGAAAAGAGATATTTGGTTGTGTCCTAAACAGGCTCTCTATCACTTATTGGGGTGCCAAGTTACTGAGACGGAGTGTCCGCCTGTGTTGTGCAGAGAGTAAGCACTGTAAAAATAGGTGGCTGTGGAGACTGAAGTTGGTGTCTTTGTAGTTTATGCTTCGGTGTTTATTAAAAGCCCTGTTTCAGGCTTTTCTAAGGAGCCAGCACTTGATCATCAACAGTTCAAAATCTTGTATGATTAGACCCTAACTGGATTGTTCTACACTGACCATATCATATTTAAAACTCATTTTGAGATTTATGAAACACAAAAAGCATCCTGAGAAGAACTATATACTGTTAAGCCCAACATTATTCTTACCCCTGGCAGGTTTCAAATTTCTAATAAGAAACACAACAGGTGTCTCTCAAAAGGTAATAGAAAATGTGAAAGGAGTTTCAATAAAAAATAGGGTTTTATTTCCATTTTAATCAAACAAATTGCATACTGCGAATTATTTACAACCATCATAATAATCAGTTGACAAATCTTTAATGGCATCACAGCAATCAAACCTATCTTATTAATGCTAACAAGCATTTCATATTTGCACTGGTATTTTTGACTTTTCATCCTATTAAGTTCAAAATCTTTGAGGCTGGAAGGCCTCCTTACCATCAACCTAATTTTTACCTCCCTCCAAACATGCTCAATTAAATTCAAGCCAGGACTCTGGCTGGGCCACGCCTAACAGTCAATGTTCAGAGGAAACATTATTAAATAAAAAAGAATATTAATAATTAATTCTGGGCTTAACTTCATAGTTAAGCCCAGAATAAGAGTTCATAGTCAAACCTGAACTGAATTATTCTACACTGATTACAGATGCTTTCTAAACTATTTTGTCATTTGTAAAACCTCAAAGAATATTATTAATTTTATCAAACATGCTGGTGAAATCTATCTATTTAAACAAATTAACAGTATGTATGATTTTTTTTTTATGTTTCTAATAACTAACATAAGAAAAAGTTTTTTGTTGTTGCACTTTCACTAAGAGAAAAATTATAAGTCCTCGTATGAATTCTAAAGTTCGACAGGATATCCACAGGAGCATAAAAAAATCTAATGTGGTGAGACCAAATTGGTTAGAGCGTTTAGAGTTTTAAAAAGACTGTGGTGCTTACTCTCACTGTTATTCTATTATGATAAAAGTAACCAACATTGTTTTAGCGCCTTGTAAACACGGGCGTCCTATTAGATGGCGCATCCAATCACACCCTTGTGCCTGAGAGTTCACTCTGCTGTTACTAAATTATCAATGATCATTCACAACAAGCAGTCACTGTGTGATTTTTTTTTCCCTTAAGGGTTGCAACGCAAGGATAACTCAAAATCCTCCACGGTTAATTTTAGCACAGGGTGTTCCAGCAGCAACAGTGATAAGTGTTTTACAAGCCTAAACAGTTATTTGTTTTACCACATCTTCACTGTGCGCCCAATTAAGGCAATTATGAAGCTAAACCCCTGCAAGGCCCTTCCTGAGTACTTGATTTTGAACCGTAAGTTGTACCAACATTTCATTAATGCATTTAAGACTTCTTATATTTAAGATAGTGTGCTTGTTATTTTTTCCTTGTGTTCATTATTAATAGAGGCCCGTTACTTTTCAAATTTCCTTACATGAGCACTGTACAGGTTGGCAGAAGCCAGGAAATGAGTTAGAAATCAGCTCTAAGAAAAAATAATTATTGTATGCAGTAAAGGTGCCTGTTGATGTCTAATTTTAATGTCTGTCTATTGGTGTTGTGGTCTCTGTTCAAATGAACTAAGGTGGATGGGTTCAGAGCACTAATAATTGCTCTGAGCCACAAATATGTGAAGCCATCTCTTCACCTAGTTAAAGATATAAAAGCTATGCCATGCAGCTGTAATGTAGCAGTATGGTTATTCATAATTAAACAAAGTTATTAAAATGAAAAACTGAAAATACAGTACGGCTGTAGTAAAAAACAGGTGCACATGTGATGGTGATCTGAAGGCTCCCACAGTTTTGCTATAGTAACTGGTGACTACACTGAATGGCTTTCTACCAACTTTGTTTTTATTTGTTTATGAAAAGGATAACACTTTCTTTCTGAATAAACCATACTATCTGTTTACATGTACAAAAACCTTTACAATTTTCAAACTTCTTCCATTCACTTCTCAGATTTTCTTTGAGTTTCAACTTTTGCATTAATACAGCTCAGATTTGCCTGAAATACATACAGAGGTGAGTAGTGACTAGATACTAGTCAGTTTACTCATTAATACACCCATTAATACACTATTATTCATTAACACAGTAATGAGTGAGTTAGTTAGGGAATTTGGCCGCATATGGTTTCTGTAACAAACAGCTGAAACTTCATGTATGAGTCAGAGGTCACAGAGGCTGACAAGGTTCCTTCAGTTGCAAAATCTCCCCCAGCCTTCTCCCCCGAGCTGAATGCTGAGGGCGACAAAATGCAACGAGGCCCATTTCCCCAGTCTTTGTGTTTTTGCAGCGAATTGCCTCATCTGTTAAAAATGGGTAGGTGATGCATCTAGAGGGATGAAACATTTATCGAAGGACGATTTTTCATTACGGCAACAGGAGGGCCTGCATCAATATTTCAGAGCTCCTGCCTGCCAACTGAGTGTGTGTGTGTGTGTGTGTGTGTGTGTGTGTGTGTGTGTGTGTGTGTGTGTGTGTGTGTGTGTGTGTGTGTGTGTGTGTGTGTGTGTGTATGTGTGTGACAAATCTTTGAATCCTTGAGATTTTGGTTTTGAGATCAGGATTGCTGGCAGATATAAAGAGTAGTGTTGTTAGACGTCTTTCTTTCTAGAGAACTATCACCCTGCTTCTGCTGATTCGTTTCCATCTTCTTGTCCACGCTCAGAAGGTTCGTCTGCCATGCATTTACAAACTCACAAGCTTTCTCTTCCTTCCCACCTCCCATAGCAACTCTTGTACGTTGCGTCTCTCCCATTATTTTGCTCCTAGATAGCAGTTGTAAGCCACCGTCTCAGAGCCTTTCCAGCTGTCACACTTCCTCAGAGTTCACAGCGCTGGTTTTAGTCACCTGCATCAAATATTTATCGAGTAAGAGACAAGAGAGGTGGGTTTGCCACGTGCTCCTCTATCCTCCACCCATGTGACTTTCATTCCATCCCTCTCTCCAGATGCTTCTTTTAATCTTTTCTTCTCATCTAGCTGTCATCTGCTGCTGTTGTCCACCATCAGACTTAATCTGTCATGAGTGGGTTGTTCCTTATAAGATGGAAAGATACCATCACTGTAATATTTCAGGTGTTTCTGCTTTGTCATAAGCAAGAGAGTCTAGTTTTACACCAAATATTTGACAGTGGTGTATCCAAAACAGCTTTACTTCCTGTTTTTCTCTTTTTAAACAGAAATGCTAGAGCTAATTCCACACATGGGTACAAATATATGAACTTGCTACCAACAAAATATGCCCAGTCATGTTATGACTTCTTATTTTATGCTCACCAACTACTGAAGGGACTCTCCAGCTCCTTAATTGTTGTATCACGCTTGCAAGCATAAAGTAACTTCAATCAAACCTGTTTGACAACATGAAGTAGGCTCAAAGATTCTAAAGAGCAACACATAATGCACCGATATAAAGAAACCGAAAAACAGCTGAGAAACAAAGTTATTTACATCTGTCAGTCTGTGAATGGTTACAAAGCCGTGTCCTATTGCTTCAGGACTCCAGTGAACCAAAGAGAGAGCCATTATCCAGAAATGGAGAAATAACGCAACAGTGGACAGCCGACCAACGTAATTCCAAGATAACATCAACAAGTCATTCAAGAGGTCACGAAAAAACCAAGAACCTCTAAAGCTCTGCAGAACTCACTTTCTTCAGTTAAGATCAGAGTTCATTTTCAACAATAAGAAAGTTGAAAACCACTGTCGACTGAAAAGAACACATGTCTGTTGCATATTTCCCCCAAAAAAACCATAGGATTTTTTGAAATATTGAATGGAGAGAAAAAAATAAAACATTTTGGAAGTTGTGGGTCCTACTAATCCTGGCATAAAACCAAGAGGGCATTTTAAAGATTAAATAAAAGGACAGACATGGTGGTAGCAGTTTAGAAGCTGCTTTGCTACTTCTAAATCTGGACTTAATCAATGAAACCATTAATTCTGCTGTCTATTAAAAAGTCCTGAAGGAGAATTTACAGCCAATAGGTTGTACAGTTAAACTCCACACCCCAACAAACCCAAGACCGAATGTGTCAAAAAAGAAAATGAAGGTTTTCAAAAGAGCTAGTCAAAGTCTGGACTTAAATCCAATAAAGATGTTGTGGCTTAATCTTAAATAGACTGTTGGGGCTTAAAAACCATCCATTTTAGCTGAAAAATGATGAATAAATAAAATAAAACAAAAGGTCGGCCTTAATTTATCCACAGTGATATAAAAGACTCCTCTGTCGAAAACGCTTGATGGCAGTTGTTGCTGACAGTGGCACAACCAGTTAGTAGGTTTAGTCGGGCAAATTCATTTTCATGGGACTGTAACTCTGTTCATGCTATGGCTCAATATCATGCTGCCGTTGAAAAGGATGTCAACTAATATAATGTGACTGAATCAGAGTAATACAATAATGCATACCTGCAGAACTTCCTACAGTATAAGGGCTCTACAGACAGTGATACTTAATGTTTCTGAGTCATGTCAGCGAAATGTAATGAGTGATATTTCACACTGTCATTAACTGGGTGCGTCTTTTTATTTTGGGAGTTAATGCTTTCAGACGTTTAGGGTGCAAAGAAAGATGATGTCGTGCAGGATTTTTCATATGATTTGCAAGAATGAATGGCATACAACAAAACAATTAAGTCTATGTTCTCTATTCATGAAATAGACAAATAATAAACACAAAAAACACATAAAATTTATAATTAAAATAAATGATCTAATTTTAGCAGAAGCTCAACATTTTACTAGCTTGAAGTCTAAAGCTGTGCTGTTCAGCTTTTGGTGTTCTGGTACTGCTTACCTAATGGTTGCAGTTCAATATTTTTATGAAGAGGATGTGAAGAGTTTCTGAAAATGTCCAAACCCCTGTTTGGACACTGAGGTGGAGCAGATCCTGGACACAGTGTAGGGTCGCCTCAACGACCTTCTTAGCTCCACTCACTATCATCTGCCGGAACATCTTCTCTACCATATAGCAGCTGTTATGCAGTACTGGGTAATGGCCATAATATTCATAAGTGCATCGTCAGAAAAGCCCATAAACAACATTGTTGTACATGGCAGAGCAGAAACAAATTCTCATTGAAAACCACAAAGAATAATCTCCACAGTATGATGCTGCCACCACCATGTTTCACTCTAAGGATGATGTCTTCAGGTTTTTAACAGTGTTAGTTCGCCATCAAACAGAAAGTTTACATGTAGGCCTGAAAGTTACGTTTTGCATCCATCTGATCAGTGCACCGTCTTCCATGTATTTGGTGTATCACTTTGGGGTAAACTGCAAACAAGACTTCTTATGGCTTTCTTTCAAAGCTGGCTTTTGTTCTTGCCACTCTTCCATGAAGAACAGATTTGTAGAACGCACAACATACCTGTCCTGTCAACAGATTCTCCTACCTGAGCTGCAGACATCTGTAGCTCCTCCAGAGATGCCATAGGCCTCTTGGCTGATTAATGATGTCTTTGCTCAGCCTGCTGGTATAGGTGGATATCTATGTCTTGGCAGATTTAAAGAACTTCAATACTCTTTCGATTTTCAGATGATGGATTAAATAGAACTCTGTGCGATGTTCACAGCTTAGGATATTGTTTTATTCCCCCAAACATGTTGGGGTCTGGGAGTTGTTGACTTTGTTTTTGCCTGCTATTAACGGTGCTTCACCCCTAGGTGCCGCTTGAGCTCTGCAGGTTGAGGTGACAGGTGTTTCTCATCAGCTTGGAGGTTTAAAAGGGACATGCTGCCAGCAGTTCGACGCCTGAGTGTTTTGCCTTCATGGTAACATTCCACCAGCCAAATTATTGGTTTTCTCCATGTTTATGATGAACCAAGACTCTAACAAGTTTTGTCCTCACTTATTTCCAGGTTCAGTTTCTAGACCAAGCTCAAGCTCCTTTGGAGAATTTACTCGACCACGCCTTCCACGCCAATACTTCAAGTTTGGATCCCAAGTCAAGTTCCAGATGGCAGCAACTGAACTCCTTACCTCCAGCTTCCACCGAGCGAACCCTGTCCACCCTCCCGCAAGTGGCACCTCCGGACTCCGTCCTAAAGAAGAAGCACCAGATCTAAGTTCTGATTCCAGAAAGGAAGATCAGCAGAATCTACGTAACCCAGGCTCACTAAAGGCTTACCAGACCCGGAGCGTTATTCCTCCCGACGGACCATCCACTACTGCAAACTGTAAGATAACCAAGCATGACAAATCTTTCTTACTGAAACGATTCACCACTTACCTGTTTGCCTCTCCATGCAGCAGAGAAGTTCCTGTCCCGGTTCACACCCCCACCGATCCTGTGGCAAAATAAACGCTTTAAACTTCTACTTCTTTCTGAGTGTTTTCTGCATGTGGGTCAAATCGGCAGCAACCAAAATGACAGAACACTCAGGCCAAGCCAACACAGCAGAGGCACTTAAAAGAACCCTTTCCGAACATAGTCACCAAATTCAGGCTCAAAGTTCATCTCTCCGGGCTCTCCATGAACAATAAAAACAAACTAACCAGCAGCTTGAACAGATATCCTCTCTCTTGCAGCATATTCTGAGTACCAAGGACCCCTCTTCTCCAGGTGGCACTACTGAGTTCCCGGTGTTTCAACAGTTACTTCCGGGACGTGATGTAACTTCCCCTAACCCAGAGAAGTTTTCTGGGGAGATAGGAAACTGTGGTGGGTTCTTATTACAATGTAAGCTGGTGTTCAACCGGTCTCCACAATTTTTCCTCATGACGATGTCAAGATTTCTTATATTTTAGGGTTATTGACAGGAAAATCACTACAATGGGCTGAATCCAGGTTTACTGACTGTAATCAGTTTAGATGCTCCTATGAGGAGTTTGTCAAGGAGTTTAAACTGACATTTGCTCAAGAAACAGATCAAACTCATATTGCACGCCGCTCGTGGGCGCTACAGCAACAAAACAAGCCATTAACTGAGTTTTCAGTAGATTTCCACACATTGGCAGCACCCTCAGGTTGGGATCAGCAGGCTCTTAAAGTTGCATTTTTTTCAGTCATTAGATGAAGCTTTAAAAGACAAGTTAGCCTTGTTAGACGAACCCAAGGAATTAAATGACTTTATTGCCCTAGCAATACGAATAGATACTCGTATTAGAGAAAGAAGAAGGATCCGCGCTGGACGAAATGTTGCAAAACTACAATTATCCTCAGGTCCTCAGTCCACTTCCACGGCACTTCAGTTTTCCAGCCCATCAGAACCTGAACCCACTCAGGTAGGGAGGACCAGGCTCACTCCCGACGAGCGACAGCGTCGCAGGGAAACAAATCAACGCTTTATTGTGGCTCACCTGATCATTTTGTTTTTTCATGCCCCGTTAGGCCAAAAGGGGGGTGTCTGTCAACTGTAGAGGGGAAGCCGGTGGACCAACTCTGTAATTTCAAGGCTCCTAGATTCACCTTGCCTGCACAATCATGAAATCAATCTATCAGCCCTTATCGACTCAGGTTGCAAGCTCTAGTTAACAAGAACCAGATTGAAACCGAACTTCTTCCTGTACAACAAGTCCAGGCTTTGGATGGAAAATCTCTTCAATGCATTACCCACCGGACCAAACCCCCAGAGTTGGTTTTATCAGGTAACCACAAAGAGTACATTACATTTCTGGTTTTTCCCATATCTCAGAGTTCTGTGGTCCTGGGTTTTCCCTGGCTGCAGATACATAACCCACACCTTAACTGGTCTGAAGTTCAAGTTGAATCCTGGTCAACTAAATGCTCGTCTTCTTGTTTGCAGTCTGCAGTTTGCTGTTTCACCTAACATACCTGTGATGGGCCCAAAGGAGGATGAACCTCCAGACCTAACTCTGGTTCCTACCAAATATCATGATCCGAAAATTGTGTTCAGCAAATGTAAAGCTCTGTCATTGCCTCCTCATCAGACCTACAGGGGTTGGACAATGAAACTGAAACACCTGGTTTTAGACCACAATAATTTATTAGTATGGTGTAGGGCCTCCTTTTGTGGCCAATACAGCATCAATTTGTCTTGGGAATGACATATACAAATCTTGCACAGTGGTCAGAGGGATTTTAAGCCATTCTTCTTGCAGGATAGTGGCCGGGTCACTACGTGATACTGGTGGAGGAAAACGTTTCCTGACTCGCTCCCCCAAAACACCCCAAAATGGCTCAATAATATTTAGATGTGGTGACTGTGCAGGCCATGGGAGATGTTCAACTTCACTTTCATGTTCATCAAACCAATCTTTCACCAGTCTTGCTGTGTGTATTGGTGCATTGTCATCTTGATACACAGCACTGCCTTCAGGATACAATGTTTGAACCATTGGATGCACATGGTCCTCAAGAATGGTTCCGTAATCCTTGGCAGTGATGCGCCCATCTAGCACAAGTATTGGGCCAAGGGAATGCCATGATATGGCAGCCCAAACCATCACTGATCCACCCCCATGCTTCACTCTGGGCATGCAACAGTGGTACGCTTCTTTGGGGATTCTCCACACCGTAACTCTCCCGGATGTGGGGAAAACAGTAAAGGTGGACTCATCAGAGAACAATACATGTTTCACATTGTCCTCGATGTTTGGCATTGGCATGATTGACCAAAGGTTTGGCTATAGCAGCCCGGCCATGTATATTGACCCTGTGGCGCTCTCGACGGACAGTTCTGGTGAAAACAGGAGAGTTGAGGTGCACATTTAATTCTGCCGTGATTTGGGCAGCCGTGGTTTTATGTTTTTTGGATACAATCCGGGTTAGCACCCGAACATCCCTTTCAGACAGCTTCCTCTTGCGTCCACAGTTAATCCTGTTGGATGTGGTTCGTCCTTCTTGGTGGTATGCTGACATTACCCTGGATACCGTGGCTCTTGATACATCACAAAGACTTGCTGTCTTGTCCTCTTTTGAACTCTGGTATGTCACCCATAATGTTGTGTGCATTTCAATATTTTGAGCAAAACTGTGCTCTTACCCTGCTAATTGAACCTTCACACTCTGCTCTTACTGGTGCAATGTGCAATCAATGAAGACTGGCTACCAGGCTGGTCCAATTTAGCCATGAAACCTCCCACACTAAAATGACAGGTGTTTCAGTTTCATTGTCCAACCCCTGTATGATTGTGCTATTGATTTACTTCATGGAGCCCCGTTACCTACAAGTCGCCTGTTCAACATCTCTCGCCCTGAACAGATCACTATGGAGAAATACATCTCTGAGTCTCTGGCAGCTGGGATTATCCGCCCATCATCTTCTCCACTTGGTGCAGGTTTCTTCTTCGTCGGCAAGAAGGATGGAACTTTATGTCCATGTATTGACTACCACGGACTAAATCAAATCACCGTCAAGAATAAATACCCCTTACCATTAATCTCGTCACCTTTTGAACCAGTTCATGGTTAAACCGTTTTCACTAAATTGGACCTACAGAACGCCTACCACCTCATCCGGATCCGCAAAGGTGACAAGTGGAAGACAGCATTTAAGATGCCCCTTGGGCACTTTGATTATTTAGTTATGCCTTTTGGACTGAGCAATGCGCCTGATGTAGTCCAGGTGTTAGTTAATGACGTACTGGGAGACTTTTTAAATCTATTTGTTTTTATGTACTTAGATGACATTCTGATTTATTCTAAAAAAATCATTGAACATCGCCACCATGTCCGCCAAGTCCTCCAGCGTCTGCTGGACAATCGACTCTTCGTTAAAGCAGAGGAGTGCGAATTCCATCAGACCTCTGTCACCTTCCCACCTTCCTGGGGTTTATTCTAGAGGGTGGACAGGTTTGCAACGACCCAAACAATATCAAAGCAGTCTTGGACTGAGCTCTCCCAGATTCACGTAAACAGCTCCAGCGCTTCCTCGGTTTTGCTCATTTCTACTGGAGATTTTTTTCGCAACTACAGGCAAACTGCTGCCCCCCTGACTGCAATGACGTCTTCCAAGGTCCTGTTCAAATGGAACTCTGAGGCAGATAAAGCCTTCAACACATTAAAACAAAAATTCTCTCAGGCGCCCATTATGGTTCACCCTAACCCTGCCAAACAATTCACGTTGGAGGAGGATGCCTCCGACATGGGTGTAGGGGCCATACTTTCACAAAATTCTGACCTTGATGAACGGCTTCATCCATATGCTTTTTTCTCCCGTAGGCTAACAAACACTGAACGGATCTATAATGTGGGAGACAGGGAATTGTTGGCCATCAGACTGGCGCTGGAGGAGTGGCAACATTGACTGGAGGGCGCCGAGCATCCAGTCTTGGTATGGACAGACCACAAAAACGTGTCCTACCTTCAGTCTGCTAAATGGCTAAATTCTCGTCAATCTCTTTGGTCACTTTTTTTTTTCTCGGTTTAACCTTTGCATTTCTTACAGACCTGGCACTAAGAATCAGAAACCAGATGCCCTGTCCCGTCAGTTCTCCACCGACGACTCTGAGAAACAACCAGCTCCCATCTTATCTCCCAGTTGCATTGTAGGCTCCCAAACCTGGGAGATTGAGAGTGTAGTTCAACAAGCCCTGCTTAATGAACCTGACCCAAAGACCGGGCCATCAAACCGCCATCAAACCGCGATTATGTCCCCACCTCTGTTCGTGCACAACTTATCCACTGGTTCCATTCCACCAAGTTTTCAGCCCATCCAGGAACCAGTCAGAGAGTGGCTTTAATCAGGAGATTCTGGGGGCCGTCATTACATAAAGAAGTTAGTGAATATGTCAAGGCATGTACCACATGCGCACAAAACAAACCCTCTAACCAACCCCCAGCAGGCTTACTTCAGCCTTTCAGTATTCCTGCGCGCGCCTGGTCCCACATCGCCCTCGATTTTGTTACCAGTCTGCCTAACTCTCACGGTATGACCACCATCCTCACTATCATCGATTGTTTTTCCAAGGCCTGCCACCGCATATCTCTAAAGAAATTACCATCTGCCTTCCAAACTGCCAACTTATAAGTCAAACATGTGTTTCGGCTTCATGGAATACCACAAGAGATACTTTCAGATCAAGGTCCCCAATTTACTTCTCAAGAATGGAGACAATTTTGTGCGGCCTTAGAGACCAAAGTTTCCCTGACATCAGGACACCACCCACAGTCCAACGGCCAAACTCAGCGCATGAATCAGGAGCTCAAAAATATTCTTAGATGTTTAACTTCCTTCAACCCCATTGACTGGAGCAGTTTTTTAGCTTGGGTGTAATATTCTCATAATGCTCACATTTCATCTGCAACCGGTCGTTCTCCATTTGAAATCTCGCTGGGCTATCACCCACCATTGTTCCACGCTGACCAAAGGGAAATTGCGGTCCCTTCTGTCCGACATCACATTCACCGCTGTAAGTGAATTTGGGACTCAACTGTCTGAGCCCTTCAAAGAACTGCCTTTCAAAACAAGCATTTTGCTGATAGATGGCACAGGCCGGCGCCCCAGTACCGACCCAGCCAGAAGGTCTGGCTCTCCTCCCGGGACATCCCGCTCAAGTCCCTCTCCAGGAAACTCTCTCCCAGGTTCATTGGTCCCTATGAGGTAGACTCAGTTATCGGTCCCACTACTGTTCGCCTGTGTCTCCCGCTCAGTTTCCGCATCCATCCCACTTTCCATGTCTCCCGGATCCCAGTATGCTGGTAGACCAGTGTCTACCAGCATACTTTGCCCTCCAGCCGAATCCCCTCCACCCGCCCGGGACTTTCAGGGGCACCCAGTTTATTCGGTCCGCCGAATAGTGGATTCCCATCGGCGGGGCAGGGGCTGGCAATACCTCGTCGATTGGGAGGGCTACGGTTCTTGGGTGCCCCGGTTGTTCATCTGCGACCCTTTTCTGATCAGTGACTATTATTCTTCCCTCGGGTCTTCTTCAGGGCCGGCAGGCAACGGCCGTTGAGGGGGGGATGATGTCGGGGTCTGGGAGTTGTTGACTTTGTTTTTGCCTGCTATTAACGGTGCTTCACCCCTAGGTGCCGCTTGAGCTCTGCAGGTTGAGGTGACAAGTGTTTCTCATCACCATCATCAGCTGGAAGGTTTAAAAGAGGCATGCTGCCAGCACATCGCCTGAGTGTTTTGCCTTCGTGATAACATTCCACCGGCCAAATGATTAGTTTTTGCCATGTTTATGACGAACCAAGACTAACAATTTTTGTCCAAACCAAGCTCAAGCTCTTTTGGAGAACTTACCCAACCACTCCTTCCATGCCAATACTTCACGTTTGGATCCCAAGTCAAGTTCCAGCTGGCAGCAACTGAACTCCTTACCTCCAGCTTCCACCGAGCGAACCCTGTCCACCTTCGCACGAGTGGCACCTCCGGACTCCGTCCTAAAGAAGATGCACCTGATCTCAGTTCTTATTCCAGAAAGGAAGATCAGCAGAATCTACGTAACCCAGGCTCACTAAAGGCTTACCAAACCCGGAACGTTATTCCTCCCGACGGACCATCCACTACTGCAAACCGTAAGATAACCGAGCATGACAAATCTTTCTTACTGAAACGATCCACCATTTACCTGTTTGCCTCATGCAGCAGAGAAGATCCTGTCCCGGTTCACATCCCCTCCGATCCTGTGGAAAAATAAACGCTTTAAACTAAAGAGTGTTTTCTGCATGTGGGTCAAATTGGCAACAACCAAAATGGCAAAACACATGTTTAACTTCTCCACAACGCTCTCCCTGACCTCTCTGCTGTGTCTCCATGATGTTGATTGTTTTCTAATAAACCAAAGAGGCCTTCACAGAACATCTGGATTTATATTAGGATTGATTTGCACACTCATGGACACTTTACTAAAGGTGAATTCTGGAAGTAAATTGCTGCACTGGATTTTATTTATGGATATCAAAGTAAAAGAGGCTAAACACTTTGTGTTAATCAGTTCTCAATAAAAACCAGCAGTGAGTTTCAGAGATGCTCTTGAGTGAAAGACAGGATTTACTGTTTCACAAATTTTCTTGTAGCTTTCAGCAAGAAGCCTCAGTGCTGTAACATTCGAATCATGATGGAGGGGATAAAGTGGTGCACTGCTCCTTTATTCTCTAATCCTACTGAAATACAAGAGTGGCACTGCTGCGCATATGGCTCCCACCTGATGTGTTAACTGCATGTGAAATGAGACCTGTACGTGACACACATATGCCGCCGAAGCTTCGCATAGAATGGTGAACTACAGACATATGTACACGGGGATGTATGGAGATGTGAAACGTGAGCAGCAGGGACGAAGGCAGCAAGAGTGGGAGTAACACAACTGAAAATGACAAGCCGTGGGGGTTAAACACACCGAGTATGAGGAGGGAAAGAGATGATGAATATTTGAACTTGTGATGGTGGGGGCCCATCTCAGAAGTCCTTGTGATGAGCAGTGCTGTAAAAATATTTACCTTAAACATAGCACTATGGGACATGAGCAGCAGGGAGAGGAGGAGAGACGTAAAGTCCCTCTATCCTCCCCCAGTCGCTGCCTCCTTCATCCTTGCTTGTCTTTAGATAAAGTGGGTCAGCATTACACATCAGTGAAACACGCTGGAGAGCAGGGCTTCAGCTGAGACAGACAGACAGACAGACAGATAGACAGATGGGGGTGGGGGGGGGGGGGTGATGGGGAGAGGGTGCAAAAAAAAAAGGAATGCTGCAAAGAAAGTGATTTTGCAAGAGAATGTGAGAAGAAACAGACAAGGAGGGATAAAGAGGTGCATGGATGCACACTGTGGATGATTAATTTATCTTCATGTTTCTGATGTTTCTGTGGACCACTGCCTTGGTCTGCTGCGGGCCCTGAGAGGCTCCGCATGATGGAGGAGCAGCCATTACCACGTTTAAAGAGCTGAATCCCAACACTCCTCATCGTCCTCCTATGTCCTCACTTAAAAAACTCCAGTTCATGCAGATCTGTTTGAGACTGTGGGAAATTATGAGGCAATGAATCTGGGTGGGGGGGTCTTGGAGTAAGAGATAAATAGTTTAGAAGAAGCCTTAGCATGACAATCAGTCAGCCTATGGATCCAGCCAACCTCAGCCAACACCTCTGCTCGTCCTGCAGGTTACCAAAGACCCTAATTACTTCTTATTACTCAGACAGGCTTCTGAGATGCTGATTTTGCTGTCTGTTCTTCACAGAAAGACATTCTGCACATTCAGCCAGGTTTTGCCTCTGTTTGCCACAAGCTCTGATAAGGCTTCCACTTTCTGTTTAAGCCTTTGCCAAAACAAATCAGGCACGTCTCAGGCTGCACGGGTTGAGCTCACCTTCGAGAAGATCCCTCACTTCAACCCGTCCTGACCCATCATGATCCCCTGCCAGCCTACAAGATAAAATCTCTAAGATTTTGCTTAAGTTTCTTTTTTTTTTTTTACCTCAAAGCAAAAAGGTCGTTCTGCTTGGAAGTTTGATGCTGGGGCACAGTCACCAACGCCTTCAGGAGCTCCTCCCTGATATCAGAGGGTTTGCCAACCAGCTGGGGCAGATGGCTGAACTGAGACATGATATTCTAATATGGTGAAGGTGAGGCATTAACAGTCTGGGCAGGATGGCAGGGCCCACGACACAGAAGCAACACACAACCATGCAGAGGTGAGCTGAAATTCAGGTAAGAGTCTATGCATACTTTAAGGTGGGAGATGGGGCTAAGCAAAGCATCTTGGAATCTGAACATGCAATATTCACCTAAATACAGACATCCACACACATCCATGACCACTTCACAGCTCAGTCTGGCAGCTCAGCATGTCAGAGTTGAAACAGCATCAGAAAGGCTCGTGTTTCTGTGGCAGGGATGGGAAGCTGAGGATTTTCAAACTGGGGAGTGGGGGCGGGGGTAGCAAATGGGTTAACGGGTTCATCAGCTCAGATGAACTACAACGTACCACTGCCACCTGGTGGGCTTATTGGGTAAAGCTCTAGTATCCGGTGAAAGGTGGTGAAGCGAAGAGACTTTAAATTATTGTGAGAATTATTCAGGGAATCAAAGTCTCTTTGGAAGAAGTAGAGATTCAACGAAAATGGAAGCAAAATCAAAGGATCTGGGATTTCCACGGAGCCAGATCTAAACCTCACTGATGGCGATGTTTTGTAGCAGTCCTGGTCCTGGTGAAAAAATGAATTTAAAATATGACAAGGACTAATTATGTTAAATCGATGACAGGAGGTGGAGCATCATTTTTCATTTTTATTGGGATACATAGAAAATAAGCTGACTGGAGAGGGCGTCTGTGTATTACACATTTTAAAGTCTTGCAAGCACCTTTCAGATTTTTATTTGTAACATATTAAAAACTGTGTATCACAATACAGTCTTTGTGGCAAACATGTTTTAAGAGGAGCAAAACATGTTAATCAATTCTACTATGAAAAAGATTTCAGATGGCAGTTTGAAAACGAAAGAATCCATTAATTCCTTCAGCCATCAGGATGAAAAGCTGTTTTCCTTCTGGAGAAGGTTTACCTGTTGTTTTTACCTCTTCTTTTTCACATTAACGTGTTCTTGTATATGTAGTTGTAATTAAATAATTGTATTACAGCCAATAGAACAGTGTGTGTTTAATCAAACACTAGAGGGTGCTGTTATCAAGGAACAATTTAACTGAAACGAACTTACAAACTGGTTGTTTATTCATTATCTTCTTTATTTGTCTATTCATTCAGGTATTAAATTTAGTTTTTTAATACATTTGACATTGTTTTGTAAATCAATTTGTAAATTAATAATTTACTTGCAGAAGAATGATTCGAAAAATGCAGCTGTTTCTATAGTATTTGTACGATACCATCATATTTAGCAGGTTTTTTTTAGTATTTTGTCGATTTTTCTGGAGAGTGGAGGACGTAAAATAAAACAAGAATCCATTTAAAGCAATTGTTCAGTGTTGACTGGATGTCTCTGTAGTAAGATGTTAACCATTTTCTTATCAATTATTTTATCATTATTTTTAATTTAATTTATTTTTTACTATCATCTTTTTAATTATTCAGTTTTATTCTCTTTAATTGTTGAATTGCCTTTATGCCACTGCAAAGTACTTTTCCTAATATGTCTCTTTTTCTTCTTTTTTTCCATGTACAGCACTTTGAATTGCCTTGCTACTGAAATGTGCTACATAAACTTGCCTTGCCTGTTTACACCATTTGGCCAGCAGAGGTCAGTGTTGAGCGGTAAATATCTTTTAGGGCGCTGAAGGCGGTAACAATATGTTTATGAGAAGCATTAATCAGTAGGTATTAATTCAGTGTGTTTGACAATGAATCGCTTTAAGCGGGCTTTCATGTTGGAAGTAAGTTTAGTTTTTGGTCCTTATATGTTGCAATTTGTCATCATTTCACACTTTAAATATCAGTTAGAATCAGAATTTATTAGAATCAGAATCAGAGTTTATTAATCCCAGAGGGAAATTATGTACATTTGTGAGTGAAATCACTAATTTTACTTCATTTGTGAAATTGGTGGATATTAACCCTAGCAGAAATAAAAAACATGACAAATTAAATACCAACAAATCCCTCAACAGAAGAAAGATCCTGCTAAACTCGCCGTTTATGTCATTGCAGAACAACTTGGTTATGATGATAGATTATAGCTTGGTATTTAGCCTCCATGCATAAGGAGTTACTTGTTTATAGCTTAGGCTGCATCTGGGTTTTAATTTTTACAGCATAATTCTTACAAATAGAAAGTTCAGCATTAGTTCAGGTTGAGAAAAATTTCTCAACCTGAGTTTTGGAGAAAAACAAAACCAAACCCTTTTAAATAGATCATAATTTAACTGACTCAATAAGCACAATCTTTGTTCAGTATCATACAGGGTATGTGTTAGGTCTCTTGAAGAAATGATTTTGTTTCATCATGGAACTCAGAATATTTGTGTCTTTAAAATTAATAAATAAAACTAATCTTAAACAGTGTTGTGTGTACAAATCTGAGTAAAAATTGGCCAATACATAAATTGGGCACTATTTCATAAAGTAATTTATTGATCAATTCATGCATTTAATTTTGAATTAATGAATATATTTATTTTGTGCATTTCAAACATTAAAAAACATAATAAAAGCAAATAAAAAACAAAAGAAAAGAAAAAAATGAACATTTGTAAATATATAAAACAAAGTTAATAGTAATAAAAACGAATAACAATAAAACAGACGAAAGCAGAAGAAAACTTATTGATTCTTGCCCCTTTCACTTTTTACATCTCTAAGGTATGTCCATTTCTTGCACACAAAAAAATTATCTACAACTATTTACACATTAGATAATAAGATTAAAGTCAACAAATTAGGCTATGCGACGCCATTTCAACAGCGCTGCTCTCAGTCAGAACCAGAAAGCATAACGTCTCTCCTCTCAGCCCTCTTCTACCACATACCTCCCAGTTTTTCCTTCTCATTTTCTAAACTGATTTGTGTTATTTATTTGTTTCAACCCACTTTTCAACCCATTCCACAAATCCACGCCAAACACCAACATAGTGACACTTTTAGCAGTTGTTCAGATAAATTGTAATTGTTTTTTTAAAAAGAAACCTTCTCCACTTCTCTGTCACTGAACATTTTTTGACTGTTTTTTGGGAATAAGCTATTTCTTCTCTTGATCATATTTTGTGCAGTTATGAATTTGACAAAATCCCCAAATTTTACTGTATGTAATATTAAAAACAGTGTGTTTGTAGGCTCCACAAATGCTACTTTTTTTATTATTATTCTAATTGATCTCTTTTGTACAAATGTTACTTCATAAGCTCTTTGCAGATCACCATTGTCAATAGTGAGTTTTTGTTTCTAAATATATTTTACATTTCCCAAATATACATTTATTTTTATCTAAGTTTAAAGACAGTTTGTTAAACCATTGTATAAGTTTTACTATTTCTGTTGTGACCAACTCTAAAGCTGCTGCAAATTCTTACCAGTTCCAAAAATGCTGCAAAAAGAGTATATGTCAACAAGTTTGACATTTTGCATATATATGTTTTATATATATGAGTTTGGGGCCTTACATGATCAATTAGAATTCCATGTATAAAACAAGAGATTCAAAATTATATTTTTATATTGCAACAAAGGTTGAAATATATATGTGCATGTGTGTGTGTGTGTGCGTGTGTGTGTTAAAAAAAAAAAAAAGTGGAACCCAAATGTAGGGATGATAAGGTTATCACCCTGGAAATTCATTGGTGTCAAAAGTTTTCTGTTTCCTGAACTTTCGACTCTCTCATGTAAGGCCACTGTATCTCATTACAGCCAAATTCTCTATAAAAGCTGTGTGTTAATCTGTGGTCGCTGTTGAGATATTTCCAGGCTGCTGCTCAGCCCTGGTAATATCTTGGTTTTATGGCCATGATGCCATCTGTCAAAATCACCAGCCACATCAGTAAAGACAGCGACTGTGTAGAGCTGTTGGGTGTTTGCTTGTGTAATGATCAAATGTTAAGAAAGTTAGATGCAGCACAATGTGTGAGTGTGTTCCTTTACACCGTGTGTAGTGCAGGTCAGTATCTGACCTTGCTGCACCATCGTAAAGCAGCTCAGGGATCTTTTTATGTCATCGAGATCCCATAATGCTGAGGAGGTAAAAGGTATTGCTTATCTACTACTGGTTGTTCATAAAACTTAAATAATTGATTTTCTTTATGCTGAAATTTAAAAAGAAAATTAATTGCTTTCAATTAACAGAAAAGAAAAGGTTATTTAAATTGCTGTTAAAATTACAAACCCACTGATCATCATAGTTACTATAAAATTTAAAATTTGTCATTTATTTTGTCATTTCATACAAAGACTCGAGCAGCACTCAACAAGTTTAGCGATAGCTTTCAAGTGCTTATTGCAGAATCATTCAGTCTGCGGAAAAATTTAGTAGCCTACTTTAAGCCGGCAACAGGTGCGGGAGGGGCAGCTCTGAGTTACGTTATGCCCCAGACAATGAGGAAAAAACTCTTGTCAGTCCAACACCTTCTCTTACATCCCAAGAAACGCATTTAAATTATAATTAATTAAAAAATTATGAATACAATGACAAAGTAATCCTACTGCAACAATTCAGGTAGAAATGATTGTCAAGCTAACTGATGCTAATTCATCATGCTACAGGTAGAAGATTTCTAGCTGTTCTTGAGGTTACTAGGATGGTTTTAGGAAAAACTGTTGTAAGGTCACAAATTAAACTTTAAAACTTTCAGTTGTTCATCAAAGTACACAACCTGCAATATTAGACTTTTTGTGAATCTACTAAATCAGTCTACAGCCTACCGTTGGCTACCAACATAAACTCTTTAAAGTTACTGCATGTCTTTAAATAGGAAACGAGGCCCAAGCACAATTGCTGTCAGTCGAAACAATAGAAAAGGATTGTAAAGGTCTTTCATTGTAATTTAACATGTAGTGTGGCCAAAGATGTTGGTTGTCAGCTGGGTCAAAATGTGAGAGCAAGTCCGAAAAGAGCAATAAGAAAAATGTAGTACATAACAAAGACATCATCCTCCACCGTCTGGCGAATCTGAGAAATATGGTGATAGCAGAATCTGATGCAGGTGATAAACTGCTGAGGGTGGCGCACAGCTGCTTTGCTTGTGTTTAAACCATTAAATGGATTTGAACAGCATGCATGTAGATCACAACACAGAGCTCAATTCTGACAAAATCCACCACAGGTGAAGGCTTGCTCACACCCCTTTGATCCTGCAGTCCCAGTGGCATCTAAATGTCCCCATGGCTCATGATCTCGGTGGATCGCCTTGTTAAAGTGAAGGGTGAAGGGACGATCCATCGGGGGGGGATTACATGTTTACTTGGGAACTATAAATACAAAGTTACTACAGTGTAAGGACAGAAAAACTCAAAGCAATATGCCCTAAAAACAGAAAATGAACAACAGAAGTAATGAAAGACCTAGGAAACCATAGAAAGAATTCAGTTGAAGGAAAATGGATTTATGTGCAAAGGAGCAAAACTAGAACCACTACCATCACCTAAAGAGGAAAAAATAATATTCTTATGGTTAAAGAGAGGTGGTTATGACTGCTTTTCTTTCTCCCAATCATCTTGACCCAGGTGGAGGATGACTGGATGAAAGCAGGATGAATGTTGAACCTGTGATGGCCAATGGAGATAATCCTGCATTGGTTGATTCATGTCATTTCAATGAAACCTGTAAAGATGACTGGTTGAAGAAACCTTCACATTCCCACACTCATCAATGATTTGGGGCTTTATGTCATTCTCACTATGTATATGTGTGAATTTTATTTATTTTATATTTTCACTTTTTCACCCTCAAATTTTGTTTTTGTTTTTACTTTTTTTTTGCTGTTGTTTATGTATCACTTTTTAAAACTTATCTTCAGGAAAGGCAGATTGACTTAATGGCATTGTCAGAGCCCCGCATGGTGACGCAGTGGTTAGCACTGTTCCCTTGCAGCAAGAAGGTCATGGGGGTCATTCTGCATGGAGTTTGCATGTTCTCCCAGTGTATGCGTGGGTTCTCTCCTGATACTCCAACTTCCTCCCACAGTCCAACAAAATTGTAGCTATGTTTAAAATGTGGCTATAAGTTTAAATAGTTAATGAAGTTTTGTCATTTCTATTTTTTTTCCAACTAACTAATACAACACACTAAACATCATCCAAGAGAGGTGACTCCAACATTTTGTTGCTAGGGGTACATTTGTGATGGAAAACTGTAACCAGCATTTAGAGACAGAAATGCTCAAATTTAATAGAAAGATCTTGAAAAGAAACCTAAACATAAATCTATGTTTTATTTTTTTATTTTGGTGGCACCAGAGGGCTATATTTTGTTAGTTTTCCAACAGGAAATGGGGTGGAGAAGACATGCAGCAAAGGTCAACGGGGCGGGACTCAAACCTGTGACAGCTTCGTTGAGGACTGCAGCCTCCGTACACGCGTCGCATGCTTTGTTTTACTGAAACATTTTGAACTGAGTATAAAAATTATAAAATATAAAAATATAGTTTCCACGCCTCGGATTATTGAGGCTTTTTTTTAAATGCTATTTTTTTCAGTAGCCTTTGACATGGTGTGAGATGACGTGTTCTTTTAACGGCCTCTGTTTTATGTCTTGGTTTTAAATCTTTAATTTATTTTATTTTTGTACTGCGTTTTGGGCAAATTTACCATTTATTAAATGTGTTTTATAACTAAAACAAGTTTGGATTTATCCGTGTATTTATTTCTGCTATATTCCTCTGGTTATCTACACCCTAATGAAAGTTTTTTGGATGAATCTGCTTATTTACTTTTGCCTGTTTTTCTGTGCAGCACTAAAGAGCCCATTGTTTCCAGACTTGCTTGTGTGTGTAGAGTTTCACCCTAAGCTAAGAGTCAAGCCAAGGGCCCATCTGGCTCCTGTGAGGGCCTCCGCTTCACGGTATCTCAGCCTGATTCATGGGCGATGGACAGCTTCAGCTGCTATCCCACTTCCAGTGTTTTACATCCCATAGTTGTCAGGAAAAGCAATCGGCATACCTCCCAGCTCTGTCCAAACTCCCACAGCCTGAGAGACTCTGCAGAGACACAATATTTCTCTAAGAGGGCAGAATCCTGCAGAAAAAATCTTGGCCGTTGTTTACATCTGTCTCTGTCAATCTGTTCTCCATCCTGGGGTTTCTCTCTTTTGTGCTCTGTCTCCTTTCTCTCAGAGATTACCAATTTACCCCTCCATGGTATAGTGTCATGCTGCTTACAACCAGCTTCCCTCTGTGTGTTGATTTGCCTTTCTCTCTCTTTTAATTTACCCTGCATCTTCATTACTCAATTTCTGTTCTTGTCTCTTTGGCTTTCACACTCATCACCATGATGTAACCGCAAACGCAGCATCACAATGTTATTCTCAGACTGCGGGCCAAACCTCACAGCGCTGGTTATGTGGAGCTCAGGCGATTCTGTTGCACAATCTGGAGCCACGAGGCGCTCATAAAGTCTCAGATATGCGCTCATTGGAGCGCCGCTGTCAATCACACAGCAACACACAACCTATGAAAAAAACAAAAGGAAATACGTTGCATGAATTATGAAAAGATATTGTATGGATCAATCCCCCCTGCTGTTGTGGCAGTGTAGTCACCTATGACCTCTATGGCAGTGCAGAAGGCTGCATTACCTTTACTGCTCCAGGCAGGAAGTGTTGGTTCTTGCATGAATGCCGCCCAGGGCGATAATATTTTCTATACACCACATATAAGCAAACACACACACCCTCCCACCATGAATTCCATGCTGCAAACATCAGTCTCATTTTGTAACATGAAGAACTAAAAAGGTTTTGATGTGTTCAAAGCATATCTTGTGTTTTACAAAAAGATTCTTACAGATTACTCTACAAAACAATCACTGAAATGTTCATTTCTTGTGTTTTCACAAGTAGAATTAATTTCCACATGGTGGGACAATAAAGGATATTTCTTCTTCTTCTTCTTCTTTTTAAATGTTTTCAGGGAATCTCCATCCAGTGGTGAACAATCCAGTTTAGTTTTGACCTGTCTATGTATTTTTATTTTTGAACTTCAGATGAAGTCCAGATCCTTGAACAAAATGATAGAAATAATCCTTAATGGAAGTTCAGAAACTTCAAATCAGACACCAACTTCAGTATCATTGACCAGCTACAGGAAAACGTTACTATTGTTTACTGGAACCAGCTATAACTCCTCCAGGATATAACATTTAGATTGTAAAGATCATATGTCTCAGAAGAGGCACACTGATTTGTCCTAAAACATTAGAATGACTGAAGGGTACTTTTATCTACTGCATTAAACACATCTTGTTTCTATCTGAACTGTTTGAAGCTTGAACGTTGCTGCCAAGGAGTTCAGCCGTTAGAAAACTGGTAACAAGAAAATAGCAGCTCCAAAGCCTCCTGTTATGTGCTGGAGCATTTTCTCTGTTCTTTGCATCATCACATGAAAATGTATTTGCCTTCACTATGTGTGACATTAGAATAAACTCATGCAGACATTTTTCCAAAGAAGCATGTTCTGATCCATATGTACCTCGGATACGTACAAACGGTATTGTTGTGGAAAACCCACATTTTGACAAACATTTTCCTAAGTGGAGGATTTCCGTCAGAAAAATAGAATCAATTATTCCTTCAGAATATAATTTCTGATGGAATAACTGATGGTGGATGCGGTGAGCCTGTCCACTATGGGGGAAAAATATTTGACTATTGTTGATTTCATTTTTAAAAGAATTAGAACTTCTTGGCTTTTTGTTTATTGCATTCATTCAATTTAACTTTTATTGCTTTAACTTTTTATTTTCCAGGGAGAGTTTGACTCATTTTCTAATATGTGTTATTTTTTGGAACAATATCAAATTTTCAAATGAAATGTTTCTCCATTATTTGGGTCAGGCTCTGTTGTATAACCTGAACAGCCTTTTTCTCCAAAAGTGAGCAACATTTATACTGGATGTTTTTTTTCTCTAAAAGAAAAAACAGGCGGGAAATAATATCATTGCCAATATTTGCTTAAGCTGAGTAGAAATCTGGAATGAGATCGTCCACATGAGCCGGGTCTGCCGACAGATGCCTCCATGTTGGTCCAGATGACTGTCAGGAGACATTAGACATGAATAAGCACTTCAAGGAGGTCTGTTGTAACGTTTTCAGTGCTTTAATGTCCAGGCCTGCAGGCAGAGCTCTGTTAGGTCACCTCTTTGTCTGAGGTACCTTGTGGCATGTTATTGCATTGTAATAATAACGCTCTGAAAACTGGAAGTCATGTTGCAGAAGGTAGCTCTGAAGTTACTGTCCAGCTCCTGACAATATTTCATCCAAGCGGGGTACGTTTTACAGGAGAGCTGTTCCGGCTCAGTGAAAAGCGGCTCAGTGTTCGTGTTCATTGAGTCTCGTGGCTCTTGCTTTGCCAACCAGAATTTTTATGTATTTCCGAGCTGACTTAATTCCTCCTACTCTTTCTGTCGATATGCGTCACCATCCCCAAATTGCTTTCTTCCCCTACAGAGAAACACGTGCAAGTTGTATTTTGGCCTTCCGCTGAGACAGTTACAAAACACTGTGCACATTGTCCACAAACCTCTTCTCCCACTTTCTCATTCGCTCACATCATCATGTGAGACCATAAAATGTGAATCAAGGCAGTCTTCCTTTCATTATACAGGGAAAGGTTTTTTGGGCATCAGGATTTACTCTTTCAACGTTTACCTGATGTTGGTGCTGCAGGAATAATGTCAGAAAGCATAGTGTGGTCTAAGCATGTGTGCTTAGACCAGTTACTTCCTTTACATAAATGTTGGGCTACAAACAAGTTCAGGGTAAACAACGGAGGCACGTTTTAAAGAATCAGTGTTCCAGCAGTTAAGGTTTGCTAACATAACATAGCAAATTGATCTATAATTGTCTATTTATTTGCTTTTCATTTTCTTATGAAAATATATGTTTAATATCTCATACCTGCCACCATGACGCTGCCTCAGATAAGGCAAATAATCAGATTTGAGTTTAGTCTGGATAAGAATAAAAACAATTGAGCATGCGTAAAAGGACTTTATACATTGATTTATATATATATTTCTTTGTTTGCCACATCACAATTTCAGCTTTTTTCTTGTTCAAATCACGTTGGTTTTTTACCTGCTAACAAAAAAATCCACATTCACTTAAAAATAAGTAAGGTTGTTTTTTAATGCATTATATGGAGGCTACAATCTAGAACTTGATTTTGGTTTTGTAACCAATGAAATCATTTAAATTCCCATTTCACAATATTTTGGAATTTATTTTAAAAAAGAAGATAAAGCAGTCCAGCTTACATAATATGTGTTGTAGATTTTAAGTTGATTTAAGTTTGTCCAGATGCCCAAAAGATGTGAAATGGTCCTTTACTGCAATCCTGAAGCTTCAGCAATGTGTTGTTTATGAAAACAAGCAGATAATAAAGCCCAGTTATGGCAACGTTTTACCAAAATGACAAAAATGTAAAACTAAAATCTATAGAATTGAGCCTGAAAACGAATGGAATTTTGAAATGGAAATATTTAAAGAACCCTGGTTGTAGAGTTTGAACGTGTGGTGATCATGTGTTGGTTATTTTGATGTATACTGGTTTCTTCCTTTGGTCCAAATACGTGCATTTTGGCTCTAAATTGCTGATGGCTTTGAATGCATGGTTGTCTGCCCCTTTTGTCCCTGTCTTGGAGGCCGATGAACTCGCAGGGGTCCTCCCCATATCCCGGCAGTGACTGCCGGGATAGGCTCCGCCCCCCTGCAGCCTGGAACATATAGTAGTATATGTATAGGAGTATAGAAAGTGGATATCCTGTAACTCTTTAAATATCACATTTGATGCTGGTACAACCCCATATTCAATGAAGTTGAGACATTGTGCAAAACAGAAATAAAGACAGAACACTATGATTTGAAAATCCTGTTTAACCTACATGCAATAAAATACTCTACAAAGACAAGACATTTAATATTCAAACTGATAAACTTTGTTGTTTTTTGCAAATGTTCACTCATTGAATTTGGGACAGGGCCATGTTTACCACTGTGTTACATCACCTTTCCTAAACAACACTCAATACGTATTTGTGAACTGAGGACTAATTATTAAAGCTTTGCAGGTGGAAATCTTTTCTGTCCTTGATCGATCTATAGCTTCAGTTGTTCAACAGTCTGTGGTCTCTGTTGTCATATTTTGCGCTTCATGATGCATCACACATTTTCAGTGGGAGACAGGTCTGAACTGCAGGCAGGCCAGTCTAATATCTGTACACTTTTACTACCAAGCCAGTCTGTTGTAACACGTGCAGAGTAGGTCTTGGCATTGTCTTGCTGAAGTAAGCAGGGACGTCCCTGATAAAGATGTTGCTTGGATGGCAGCAGGTGTTGCTCTAAAACCTGTATGTTCCTTTCAGCATTAATGGTGCCTTCACAGATGTACAGGTTAGCCATGCCATGACTTCCAAAAATAATTTGAAAGGTGGACTTGTCAGAACACAGCACACTTTTCCACTTTACCTCAGTCCTTCTCAAATGAGTTCGGGCCCGGAGAAGCCGGCATCGTTTCTGGGTGTTGTTATTATATGGCCTTTTTCTTTGCATGGTAGAGTTTTAACTTTCTCTTGTACTGTAGATGTAGCAACAAACTGTATTAATAGACAATGGTTCTCTGAAGTGTTCCTGAGCCCATGCGGTAATATCTGTTACAGAATGATGTCGGTTTTTAATGCAGAGCCTCCTGAGGGGTTAAAGGTCATGGATATTCAACGTTGATTTTTGACTTTGCTGGTGGCATGCAGAGATTTCTCCAGATTCTCTGAATCTTTTGATTATATTATGTACTGCAGATGATGACATCCCTACATTCCTTGCATTTGTATATAAAGAAACATTGTTCTTAAACTGTTAAACTCTTTAGTCACGCAGTTGTTCACAGAGTGGTGAACCTCACCCCATCCTTGCTTGTGCTTTTATACCCAATCAGGACACTCATGACACACGTGTTTCCAGTTAATCTGATCACCTGTAAAATGTTCCAAACAGGTGTTTTTGGAGCATTCCTCAACTTCCCCTGTCTTTTGTTGCCCCTGTCCCAACTTTGTTGGAACGTGTTGCAAGCATCAAATTCAAAAGGAGTGAATATTTGGAATAAAACAATTAAAAAATCTATTTGAACATTGAATATGTTGTCGTTGTAATGTATTCAGTTGTACATAGGTTGAACCAGATTTGCAAATCATTGTATTTTGGTTTTATTTACATTTTATGTCCCAATGTCCTAATTAGTCGTGACGAAGTAGGCAGAAAGATAACAGAACAAACAAAATCATTTTAGCTGCATTCATGAAACTGTTTAGTCTTGTGATCATTAAAAATCTATCTAAAAATAAATTATTATTTAAATCATCGAGCTTTAATTGTTTACTTTACAGAAAATAATGAGATGTAAATATAAAATCAAAATCTCCAAAAGGAACCGAAGAATGAATGTCCAGAATACTTCCAGCTTATTAAAGGTTTAAGGTGAGTCTCTCTAATGTCATATATAATCCACAGTTCTAAATATCTGACATATCTAAAATATCTGAAAAAATAGGAAGAATTTAGAAGCAAGAAGGGCCGGGTTTCCTCTCCACTGCAGGTGTATAAGGCCAAATGAGGACAAGATCAGGCAGAAACCCAAAAACAAAAAGTAATTAAAACATTGCAAGAGAATCAGCAGGTTGATCAGGCCCAGATAAAATTTAGCTGAGGCAGAACTACTTTGATGATGCTAAGGGTGTCTCTGTCTCATCAGTAGACCACTCTCTCTGAATTAGCATTAGAGTGCTCAGGAATGTTGCCCACTGTGATGTTATCGGGTGCTGATCACCCCCACCAGGAGAATTGAGTTGAGCATTAGCGTCACATTCAATAGCCACTAAGAAATCATAGCTTCTGCTATTTTCTTTGATGCACATTGTTTACCTGTCAGAGGAGAGACACCTCATTAGTTAACAGACACGACTGGCTGGAGCTGCTTTTTCAAGGCCATAAGCACTGTTTGGTTGCTGTACTAATGCTGGCGGCACAAATGCATCAAGTAATTCATTAAATTCTTCATGCAAAAAACAACATTAATTAGTGGACTTTGTTGTTATTTAATTGATGCATGCATAAATCTAACCTAATCTGAATTCATTTGCTCGGTGAGATGTTGTTTTGTGATTTGTCTGAATGTGTGGGTGATTACTTTTGCAGTGCCTTTCACCAGAGAGGTCAGAAAACAACAGTAAGGTCAAATAAGGACTCATAGAACTTTTACTCCTGCAGGACACTGAGGACTTAAAGGCACCGTGGAAGAGTCCAAATTAGTCCACTGTCTCAACTCTGGTCATCCCTGTAAAGAGCCTCCTTTGTTTAATTAGACATAATTCATGCTGAAACTTTGCTTAAGCCCAGGAGGGAAACAACAGCACCAAATAAGCTAAAACTTTCCAGAAGAAGGAATAATAAGAATAAAGCAGAACTGTGAAGCTCAGTGGTGCTTTGAGATAATACATCATTAAAGAAAAGTTTAAAAAATAAAAAACTGGTCAGTTACTAAATTCTGTCTTCCTCCCTCAAGGAAAGGCAGTGAGATTTTAAAGAAAGTATTTAGTAAAAAAATATTTTTTGTTTTTCTAAAGCAGAAAGGGATAATCAAACATCTGTTGGATCATAAAATTTGACAGCAGTCTGGTAATTAGATTTGTGTACCGGATATGCCAGTTTAAAAGAATTTTCTATTTTCAATAATTAAATAATAACAAAAATTGAAATGAACTTTTTTGTATAATACCTAAGCCAGAAAACATTAAAGTTGCTTGTGTTTGATGTTACAATAAGTAAAGTGCTTTTAATGCTGGCTGCTGTCAGTCAATATGCAAAAACTGTGTGACCTAACGTCTGTAAATGTCTTTATTTAAGCAGGAAACTGAGATTCCTCTGTTGGCTGTTGACTGATATCTAAGTATTGGCTATGCAAACTTTCTGCTTCCTGCATTCCCGTTTTTTACACACAATTTAAACACCACAACACCAACTGCTAAAAACAAAGGAATTCCTACAAGTATTATTATATCTTTGCAGACAGTATAAGACCCGAAGGTGTTTTATGTTTTCGACTTTTGGTGTTGGTTTGAAACGTTTGGACCAGGCAGCCCATGTGGACCTGAGACGACGCCTACATAAACTTAACTTGTTAACCCACGCTGACTGGGCTACAACCATGACTTGTACTAGTGACGCCAGTTTAAGAGGATTTCACTGACCTCGTAGACCATGATCTATACAAAGTGTAATGACAAAATTAAATGTTTCAGTTTGTTTTGAAATGAGCACATTTATTAACTGCAGTCATATTATCTATTACGTTTGGGCCAAACAAGGCTGTTTTTTTAATTGAGGCGGTTGAATAGCTCTTGGCGTCCCTGTCGGGGGTGCTGGATAGTGCCCCTCCCGGGGACTCCATTATTCTGCTGGGGGACTTCAACGCCCACGTGGGGAACGACAATGACACCTGGAGAGCCGTGATCGGGAGGAATGGCCTCCCCGATCTGAATCCAAGTGGTGTTTTGTTATTGGACTTCTGTGCTAGTCACGGATTGTCCATAACGAACACCCTGTTCAAACATAAGGGTGTCAATCAGTGCACTTGGCACCAGGACACCCTAGGCAGGAGGTCGATGATCGACTTTGTTGTCGTATCATCAGACCTTCGGCCGCATGTTTTGGACACTCGGGTGAAGAGAGGGGCTGAGCTGTCCACTGATCACTACCTGGTGGTGAGTTGGATCCGCTGGAGGAGGAGAAAGCCAGACAGACTTGGCAGGCCCAAGCGCATAGTGAGGGTCTGCTGGGAACACCTGGCGGAGCCCTCGGCCAGGGATGTATTCAACTCCCACCTCCGGGAGAGCTTCAACCAGATCCCGGGGGATGTTGGAGACATAGAGTCCGAGTGGACCATGTTCTCCGCATCTATTGTCGATGCTGCTGCCCGTAGCTGCGGCCGTAAGGTCTGCGGTGCCTGTCGCGGCGGCAATCCCAGAACCCGGTGGTGGACAGTAAGGGATGCTGTCAAGCTGAAGAAGGAGTCCTATCGGCTGTGGTTGGCTTGTGGGACTCTTAAGGCGGCTGACGGGTACTGTGAGGCCAAGCGTGCTGTGGCCCGCGCTGTGGCAGAGGCAAAAACCCGGGCCTGGGAGGAGTTCGGTGAGGCCATGGCAAAACCGTCCGGCGCCTCAGGAGGGGGAAGCAGTGCTTCGCCAACACTGTTTACAGTGGGGGTGGGGAGCTGCTGACCTCGACTGGGGACATTATCGGCCGGTGGAAGGAGTACTTCGAGGATCTCCTCAATCCTGCCATCACACATTCCCTGGTGGAAACAGAGGCAGGGGACTCGGGGTTGGACTCTTTCATCACCCAGGCTGAAGTCACCGAGGTGGTTAAAAAGCTCCGCGGTGGCAAGGCTTCGGGGGTGGATGAGATCCGCCCTGAGTACCTCAAGTCTCTGGATGTTGTAGGGCTGTCATGGTTGACACACCTCTTCAACATTGCGTGGCGGTCGGGGACAGTGCCTCTGGACTGGCAGACTGGGGTGGTGGTCCCCCTTCATAAGAAGGGTGACCGGAGGGTGTGTTCCAACTACAGGGGGATCACACTCCTCAGCCTCCCTGGTAAGGCCTACGCCAGGGTATTGGAGAGTAGAGTCCGACCGATAGTCGAACCTCGGCTTCAGGAGGAGCGGTGTGGTTTTCGTCCCGGCCGTGGAACACTGGACCAGCTCTATACCCTCTACAGGGTGCTCGAGGGTTCATGGGAGTTTGCCCAACCGGTTCACATGTGTTTTGTGGACCTGGAGAAGGCATTCGACTGTGTCCCTTGTGATGCCCTGTGGGGGGTGCTCCAGGAGTATGGAATCGGGGGCCCTTTATTAGGGGCCATCCGGTCCCTGTACGAGCGGAACAGGAGTTTGGTCCGTATTGCCGGCACTAAGTCGGACCTGTTCCCGGTGCATGTTGGACTCCGGCAGGGCTGCCCTTTGTCACCGGTCCTGTTCATAACTTTTATGGACAGGATTTCTAGATGCAGCCAAGGGCCGGAGGGGGTCTGGTTTGAGGACCAGTGGATTTCGTCTCTTCTTTTTGCGGATGACGTGGTCCTGCTGGCCCCCTCTAGCCAAGACCTACAGCATGCGCTGTGACGGTTCGCAGCCGAGTGTGAAGCGGCTGGGATGAAGATCAGCTCCTCCAAGTCCGAGGCCATGGTACTCGACCGGAAAAGGGTGGCTTGTCCTCTTCAGGTTGGAGGGGAGTTCCTGCCTCAAGTGGAGGAGTTTAAGTATCTTGGGGTCTTGTTCACGAGTGAGGGAAGAATGGAGCGGGAGATCGACAGACGGATCGGTGCGGCTGCCACAGTAATGGGGGCGCTGTGCCGGTCCGTTGTGGTGAAGAGAGAGCTGAGCCGAAAAGCAAAGCTCTCAATTTACCAGTTGGTCTACGTTCCTACCCTCACCTATGGCCACAAACTTTGGGTCATGACAGAAAGAACGAGATCCCGGATACAAGCCGCTGAAATGAGCTTCCTCCGTAGGGTGGCCGGACACTGCCTTAGAGATAGGGTGAGGAGCTCGGCCATCCGGGAGGGGCTCGGAGTAGAGCCGCTGCTCCTCCACATCGAGAGGAGCCAGTTGAGGTGGCTCGGGCATCTATACCGGATGCCTCCTGGGTGCCTTCCTCGGGAGGTGTTCCAGGCACGTCCCACCGGGAGGAGGCCCAGGGGACAGCCCAGGACACGCTGGAGGGACTATGTCTCTCGGCTGGCCTGGGAATGCCTTGGGCTCCCCCTGGAGGAACTGGAGGAGGTGTCTGGAGAGAAGGACGTCTGGGCGTCTCTGCTGAGTCTGCTGCCCCCGCGACCCGGTCCCGGATAAGCGGAAGATGACGAGTACGAGTACGAGTACGGGTTGAATAGCTGCTCTACACTCAACAAACAACAATTCACATAGAAGTCAGTTGTGATGTTTTTTTCTTGGTTGTCTGCAGTGTGCGCACAGAATGGTCATTTTGTCATCGAACTGCAAGCTAACACCAAGTTAGCTTACATGCAGCTTCACTTCGTGTGCAGCCATATTAAAACAGTACTGCGTCCTCCAATCCTTGTATAGATGTCTAAAAACACAGTTCATTCTTTTATGTTTTACCTCCTGGTTTACTTTAGTGTTTATGTACATTTTGGTAGTATTATTTTGTTAGATATCCTTTCTTGTTTCTCTTTCTCTGCTCTCATTCTACTCATTACTCTTCTCTCCCTCAATTCCCTCGGCCTTCATTGGTCTCAGCTGTTTCTCATATTCACTTGCTTGCCCTGCCTTTCTCTTCACTCTCTCCCTGTATATATGAGCTGTTTGGTTTTCATTTTTCTTTGCTGGTTTCTCCGTTTTCCTCCCTCCTCCATGTCTGTTGTTCTGCTTCATAGTACGTGGTTATTGGTGGCTCTCGAGGCGTGGCATCTGGTGGCTGCATGCGATGCTTTTGGGGAGCCTGTGCCGACGGACATAGGTTACTGGCCCGGTGGCTGTGCTGCTCTTGTTGGGTCTGGGGTGGTCTTGGGCACTCTGGGTACCTGGGGCGTGTCGCCCCCGGGCTGGGGTCCTGGGCCAGGGGGGCTTGGGTCCGGGCAGGTATGTCACCGGGGTTTTTGGTTGGCGCATTCTCTGGCACCCGGCATCGACGCGGGGGCCTTCGGTCGGCATAGGGGCCTCCTAAACTGGTGGGTAGGTACCATCTCATGGCAGGTGCTCTCTCCTTCAAGGAGTGCATTCTGCTGGTGGGGCGAAAGTTCTGTGGGAGGGGGTGGGGCGGAGTCAACCTGGATGTCTAATGTCTTATGTGTTCTAGGAGTTGTTTGAATGTTGTGGTGGGTGTAGGTTTTCTTCTGGGGTGAAGGTGGGTGGTTGGCCTTCGGTGTGGATGGGCATCGTTTGGACCTGGGTGGTTCTGGTTCGGATTCTGGTTCCTTTTCTGGGTTCCGGTTCCTGATGCCAGTCCCGGTTCTGTCTGGGGGAGAGGGGTCGGAGGGGTCTGCATAGTTTGGGCGGGCGGGCGGGCTGGCCTGGGTTGATCTCAGTGTCGACTGGTCTCTTGGTTTTTTGGTTTTGGCTCTGTGGGTTCTTTGCCTTTCGTGGGCTTCGGTGTGGGTTTTCTCGTGGGGCTACCTCTGGCAAGGGTATGGGTGTCGGGCATGTTCTTGGACCTGGATGCTGTGTGTCATCTATTTGCGGGGGTGCACTTTTGTGGGGGATTTGTTCTTGGATGGTTGGTGGGGGCACATTTGCACGGTGTGGGCTTTGTGCATGGCATTTGCTTTGTGTGCTATTTGCTGTGTTCTGTCCTCCACTGTATGGCGTGCTGGGGTGTTGGGGCGGTGGTCCTGTGCGCTGTGACTATGGCCTCCAAGTGTGGGTGCTGCAAGGCAGGCGTCGCTGGGCTTGGCGGTTGCATCGGGCTCCTCGGCCTTATACTGAGGTGGGGTTTGCTTGTCTATAGGGTGGTTCCTGGTAGGTGGCGTGTGCTTGGGGTTGGTGGTCTTCACCGTGCCCTTACCGATGTATGGAAGGATGTGTGGTGTTGCTGTAGCGTTGGCTCAGGTGGGAACCGTGGCTGGGCTTGGCTCTGTCATTTTTGCTTGGCTGGCATGGATGTTGGTGGTTCTGTGTATCGGGGGGGAGTGCAGCCTCTTTCCTTTGCATGCTGTGGCCTTTCTATGGTGCCATTTGGCTTGCTGGGCTGGCATCTTTCCCCTGGGACAGTGGTGGGCGTGGTGGTGCATTGCGAGGTCTGCTTGACTGCCTGGCTGGCCCTGGGGGTTTGCCTGATGGACGTGCCTGTGCCTCCATCATTTGTTGGAACTAGGCGAACGGTGGTGTCTACTGGGGTCAGCTGGGGAGCTGGCTCCCTGGGAGACCATTTTGCCCCCCAGTCCTTTCCTCCCAATCCCCGGACATCTCCCTCCACACACTCCATCACACTACCACTCATGTAGGGCCTTGGGGTGCAGGTGCATCATTTGAGTCCTGCATGGGTTTTTCATCTCTCCGGTCCCATGGCAGCCTGTGCCCCAATTTTATTGTACAACTAAGACACTCTGGCACTGACCAAATGGTTAGGCGGGCTTGGCGGTGTGCTGCTCTGCTGGCTGTTGTGTCCGGGGGAGATCAAGGTGGCGGGCTAGATGATGGTGTGGGGGGGTGGCCGCGTGTGGGGTGGGGAGGATTGTGTCCTCTTCTTAGATGTGGGGTCACTGGCATTTGGATCGGCTGAGCTGTATAATGTTTCTCCCTGGGCTAGTGGCAATGATGTGGTGTGTCTGTGTGGTTGTGGGGACGTAGTGGGAGACGCCGGCCCCGAGTGCTTGCTGCTGACCAGGGACTTCTTGCCGGGTGAGTTTGTCCTGTCTTGATGTGGGGTCGGGGGTTCTGTTGTGGGCGCGGTGCTCGATGGTGTCTGCCCTGTTGCGCTTGTTGGCAGGGCCTGGGGTAGCGTTGCACGGGGCCCTTATTGTGCCGTTGCGGCGCGCTGTGTGGTGGGGGCAGGACGCGGCTGGGGTGCTTGGAGCGGGGCTGTGTGTGGAGCTTGCGCTGTGTGGGTAACGCTTCGTCAGCTCACCTGTGGGGGTGTGCCCATGTGCTGTGAGGGGGATTCATGGCATTTGGGTTCAGGGGCCTGTGTTTGATATCTGTGTCCTGGTTGGGGTTCATATTGGGGTTCATTGGGGGTGGGGGGCTCATGGGATTAGGATCAGAATTCATTGGGGGGGTTGGGACTATTTCATTCTCTGGCGGCTCTGGTTGGCGAGCTAGTTTGGATCATGTAGACCTCTCTTTTGTAAATGGCCCCCTCTCCGGATGAGGATGGGGGTCGTTGGGGACTGGGTTCGGGGCGGGGCGGGGGGTCAGGGTCTGGGCCTGAGTTGCTCAGGATCAGGCACGAGCCTGGGCTAGCCCAGACCAGGTTCAGGTGCTGGGGAGTCTGCCTGTCTCCACCCCCGGAGGGAAGGGTACCACCTCCTGGATCCGGGGGCTGGTTGCCCCTTTGGGGTCTCAGGTCTCTGGGTCCATGGCTGGATCTGCTCGGGCATAGACGGCTGCCGGCAGGACCTGTGGGCTTGTCACTGCAAGCTCCATGGGGTTTCTGCACCGTGGCTGCTGAGTGGTTCCCCTCCTCTTCTCTGGGGGGGTTGCAGAGTCCCGGCGGTGGTTCTTCTGGGGATCCTGTGCTGTGGAGGGCCTTTGGACGTCTGTGTCTCGGATCTCCTCCGTATCTGTCCCAGGTCCAGAGGGGCAGGTCTGTGGCTCCTCACATCCGCTATTGCATATTTTTATGGGGAAACCTTGTATACACAAGCATGCCCACACTCAGGCCCACAGGTGTTTAGATTCAGGTGTTAACAGATACACAAATGTTCTATACTGAGCTGCATTTACCACTAAATGCATCTTGCATTCATAAGTACCGTGCACTTTTTGGTAAAAAAGCTGTTAATATGAACGTTTATGTAGGTGTAGAAGCAAGCAGGGTGTTATCTTGTATTCTCTTCATCCTTCCTTCTTTCCTCCAGTCTTTTCTCCTTCTCTCCCCTTTTCCTTTTTTTCCCACCTCTCTCTCTTTTGCGCTTCTTATTTTTTTCCTTTTCATTTCTGTCTCCTTGTCTGTAACAATTGAAATAGTTCCTAAGCAGTTTCTAATAAAGTTTGTTTTTTTATAAATATCAAGCAGAGCTCTAAAGCATTTGCTGTAACGCTCCACTTGTGAAAGTAAATCTGTTGGGCTTTTTCTTGGCACCCAGACAACAATTCTGAGTGCTACTCTGCCAGACAGGACACGCTTAAAAAAAGCAAAAAATTATAGGATACTTTCAATCAAATAATAATCATAAACATTTATGGAAGTGTACAAACCAGAAAAAAAAACTTCTGATCGGATATTGAAAAGCCAATTTAGGAAAACTAAAATATTTGGCTTGTACAATATTTAGACGACAATACAAATAGAGGATTTATATGGGTGCAAGACAAGAAATTAGACATTTTAAAGAAATCACAAAATAATATGGATACCAGTTCACAGATTCTGCCCAAGCATCATGTACTCCGCCTGTTCCCTCCTCCTCCTCCTCCTCCTCCTCCTCCTTCTCCTCCTCCTCCTCGGATGCCTTCCCTCTTCTCTGTCAATCTGTTTTTCTGTCTGGAGGTCCAGGGGTTAAGTTGTCCCCAGCATGTGTTAGTGCTCAGGTCAACAGCAGCCAGGACCTGTGATGACAGAGTGTGTGAACGCAGGGGGGTGTCAGGGTTGTAGGAGTAAAGCTTGGGTACGTACCTCCATATTTCCTTCCACCTGGTGCATAGAAAGAACAGGAAGGATGGTTCAACAAGGGACAAGGGTAACAATTAAATAAGGATAGGAAAAGGTCCATTAAGCTTATGTATAACAAATGCAGAACATGAAAATAAATTAATTATGTATGTTATAATTATATTTTAATCATATTGTCACTTTAAGAGGAGGGTGCATGGTTATGAACTCCCCATATAAATGTGAGAATTGCTATCAGAAGTTTATAGTACCCAGCATGTCTTTGAACTCATAAAGGAGACCAGAACATCTGGGCCAAATCCACGCATACAGAGAGGGACCGCGCAAACACCAGCTGGTCAGAAATGTATGGTGGAGAAACATGGACCATCAGATGTAGTCTTCACACACATCCAACATGGACAGAATGACAGAAGCAGCTGCTAACCTCAACTAGCAGGTCAACTAGCAGGTCATGTCGGATCACAACACAGAGGGAAAAAACAAATTCTTTAACCCGGGGCTGTCTGTGATGTGAAATACTGGATCACACGATCCAATGGGGCAGAGAGAGTTTTCCAGACTATCTGGCTGGGTGAGAACAAAAACAATAAAGAGTGTATTAGATTTCTCGTTTCAAATATAATGATAATTTACTCTAAATAATTGTTTCAGGGTTCCCAAGATGCCAAAAATCTGTTAGTTAAAGAAAAAGTATTTGTCTTTTATTTAGTACAGTTAATGAGTGGCAAAAACAGTTGTGTTTTGAAGCATTTTTTGTTTTAATTTCTACTGTATTTTCTAAGTATATCAGGGTTTGAGAACAATGGTTGGGGGAGGGGAAAAATCTCCAAAGTTCACTGCTGGAGAACTGCAGCAGAGCATGGCATCTTGGGGTCTTCTGTGTCCTACTATCACAAATTTAAACATGTGGAGTTTGTTAAACTCTGCTGGAATTTTAACTAGAACTCTCTTTGCTGTAAGATTACATTTTCAGGCAATAAATACTCCAGCTGGGTTTGCTGTGAACCAAAAGATATATGAAAAATCCCCTCATGTCCACTGTTAAGCATGGTGGAGGATCTATTATACTTTGGGCTTGTTTCTGTTCCAGTGCTTAAACTCTTTCAAATACCTGGTGACATTAAGTAACCTGGTGGGATCTACCAGTAAACGCAAAATGTATTTTCCTCCGGGTATTTCAACAGGATAACGAAACAACCCAGGAGTCTGGGTGATCTACAGAGATGTTCCAAAAAAAAATAGTCAAAGATCACTTTCTTTGTATGCTTCAGTCACAAAATTACTCTGCAGCAGGGGTACCAATAACTGTGCCTTTAGCATAAACTATTATTCTCAACCTGGGGTTGCTTCCCAACTGAATAAAATGAACTCAAATAAAAGGTTGTGTTTTTCAGTGTTTTGTCATTATGAGATTATGGTTCTGAGAACAATTTATTGAGAGGCTTCTAACACATGGTTAGAACAGGTGCCTACATATGTGTCTGTGTTTGTTTGTCTCAGTACAGACTCAGACTGGGACAAATTAAATCAATCAACTTTTTAATACACTGGAAACAGAAAACAGCTCATAGAGTTTGCCAACTTTGACTTTTTTTAAATTATTTTTTATTATAACAAAGCCTAAAAAACAGACAGCAATGTACTAAACAGCAGTTGGGACATAAGGCATGTTGTTTAAAAATATTATGAAAATATGATTAAAGGGAAAATTAGCTTGTTTAATTTGGATTTCTGTCTAAAATGTTTATCATTACGTGGCAGTTTAAGATGTCGTTAAAATAGTTCCTTAGAACTACACCTGGGGGTGTATTAATGAAATAATGGGCTTCTCAGTGCAGGGAAGTGTTCATTAATAAAAATAATGGCTCAGTTTAGGAACCCTACAGGTGCGATTTGTCTTCATCTTTAATGGTATGGACTGATTAAGAAAGCAAACAGTGTGTGTGTGTGTGTGTGTGTGTGTGTGTGTGTGTGTGTGTGTGTGTGTCTTGTGGAGTGTTTGAGTACACTGATTTGACCGCCGCTGCTTGTGCTTTTCCAGTGTGTGTTTGTGTGCCTTAGTGTTCTCACATTGGCTGAATTACTCAGGCTCAGCAAACAGAGCTGACAAGACTATGAGTGATCCTCGGCGTTGTTATTGACTCAGACCTTATTTATAGAGTGTGTGGTCGTGCTGCACGAGCTGTACACGGCGGTGCCACCCCTCTGAGGCCGGCCGGTCGGCGAGCAGACACGATTAATCAGAAGAATGTTATAATTAGGCTCAACACCCTCAGGCTGCATGAACACATGCACTCACAGAAACAACACTATAAGTGAAAAGAATGTATGAAAACATGTGAAGCACAAACACACACACACAGAGGGGGCCCTGTGGATGTAAGCATCGTGCATGGGTTTTGGAGGCTTTCAGAGCGTGCTGGCTGTTTGTACAATACGCTTCAAGGCTCACTTTCTGCATCAAGAGGCTGTTAAACAAAAGTTAGTTTGTTACAGTAAGCATGGGGGAGGGGGGGGGGGGGGGGGGGGGGAGGGTTATTAATAAACACAAATGCAGATGTCAGCAGATGAGAAGCCTGCTGTGTTCAGTGTCAAATCTAATGTCTGGTGATTCTGCACCTATTTTGGTTTGGAGGCTTCTCAAGAGCCTCCTTCAAAAGTACACAGAGTGTGCTTTACAGGAGAATCACTCGCTCTCCTTTTTTCTTCTCAAGCTGCAGCCAAAGAATAAACACAAAGAGCCCATTTAGCAGCAATGGCTGAGCAGATGGCAAAAACGACCAAAACACCAGCTATTTCCAGGGGTTTTCTTTTATTATAAATAGCAATGATAATGCGCTTGTACACATGACTTGACATCACATCGCTTTGTCAAGTAATACAAAAAAATATATATGAAGGGACTGAAAGGGCTGCTGTAGTCTGTGCAGACTGATGGACAAAAACAAGAACGCTTCTGGAGGATTTATGGGTGAAGTTCTTTTGTAGCCGTCACTCCGTCGGACAATGATGCAGCTGAGTCATACTTTCTCGGGGAGGAATAATCAAAAAACTTCAAATCATGTTTAAAACAAGAATTGGGCTCGTAAAGTTTGAATTTTTTCTGGTTTTGAAACCACACGCTATTTGTATCCATCAGCAAGCTCCTTGCATACATGTGGCTGAACATTTGGCCACTCTCCTTAGAAGGAATGGTAGATTTCATTTAACTTGGTTGCTTTTCAGGGGCATGCTCTATTGCTCTATTGTCCTGTCATTTTCAACAGGATATTCAATAGAAATGTCATGCTAACCTGCATCATCTATTACAAAACCCATTTTGATGTGTGTTTGGGATCATCGTCCTATTGGAACATTTAGCTGTGTAGCTTCACTTGGTAGGTAGCTATTAGATCACAACGACAGGTGATATTTTTGGAGGAGTAAAGGTGAGGCTTTCAGTCTTCAAGAAAACCATTTCACATATAAAGCATGGTGGTGGTGTGATCATGCTGAGGGACTGTTACTAGTGAATTGCACAAATTGGGTGGAATAATGATTAAAGACAGCTACCCGAGAATTATTCAGCTGTCCTTCACCTGAACAGCTAAATGGTTGATAGTTGGAAACAGATGGGTGTTCCAACAAGGCGACAATCTTAAAAACATCCCATCTGGTTTAGAATAAAGGTAGCAAATATAATCCTTGTGGAATTGTCCTGACCTTAACCTAATGGAGTATGTACGTAGTGTGCTTGAGAGCTTAAAACCAGCCATCTTAAATGAGTTCTACCATTTCTGATTAGAAGAGCCTTCAAAAACCAGCCAGGATAATGGCTGGAACTAGCTAATGGCTGGTAAGTATGTTGTTATCAGTCAGTCAGTCATTTTCTACCACTTATTCCATAGTTGGTCGCGGGGAAGCTGGTGCCTTTCTCCAGCAGTCTATGGGCGAGAGGCAGGGTACACCCTGGACAGGTCAGTATGTTGTTATAATTCAAATAATTCAAATAAGTTGTGAACCTGGTTCTTGTGAAGAGTTTTACTGCCCAAAATGAATCCTACATAACACCCATGACGAGTGAATTGAAACTTTGTACTTTATGCATCAGAAACCTCATCAGCATGTCTTGCTTTTGCAAACTGAAAGGGAACAAAAAGGACCCAAGCAACACAAAGTACTAAAATGTAGAGGTTTGGCTTTGTCTTTCTTCCATTTTATCCCTTTGTCCTTTTTGAAATGTTTCCCTCAGTGTTAGCAGTGTTTCCTATTTGTTTAGGACCCAAAAATGTGTCCAAAATCTGATCCAGGGATTGAATCCAAAGTGTTTCCTAATATTTCCAGACACATATCTTATGTATGTATTTGTTTTCAAACAGTTTTTAGTGGGAGGTTGGCTCTAAGATATGTGATATTGCACTTTCAGTCAGATGGGCAAATGGCTGCATTCGGTCTTAAACTCTTTCTGTTTCTCAAATGTCCTTCAGTCGTGACTTGTGACCCGTTGGCTTTCTCTAGGCAAGAAGGGATCCTTAAAGGTTTTCTTTCACACTGTGATCGATCTTGCTTGTCCCCCCCCCATCCCTCCCCACACTTCTTTAAAGCTACTTTTCTGCCACCCTCCACTACCAGCCCTCTCATCTGTCACTTTCTCCAAAGTCAACCTTTGACCTCCTCTGAGTTGCTCAGAAAAACTACAAAAGGCCGGGATCTTCGCCTTGGCGTCCAAAAACACCAGGAAGACAGAGGGACGGAGGGAAGCGGAGACGTGGAGAGACAGAGTTGGGGGAGGAGGAATGTTTGAATGAACTTTGCCTGTAGCACAGCTGGAGCGTACATTAAGGTGTCTGATACAGTAAAAAAAAAAAAAAGACCCAGATTCATTAGCTTGTGTTTGTTTTCTGTCTCTCTGGAATTTCTCACCGTGTGGGGTGTGGACATCTCAAATGAGTGAATGTAACAAAAATCAACCAAGCGCCTTTCTTTTTCTACTACAACTGGGGGGAGGGGTTAATTTGGATATATGTGGAATTTTACATGTGATTATGCGACGCTCAGGTATGTAAACGTTTCCCATCGGAGGTTGGCAGTAAAAGTACCCTGCCATACAGAGTCAGGTTTGGGGTCTTTCCAAAGACGCCACAGGCAGAGAGTTTGGGATCACTGCTAATGTCAGTGGAAAGTGCCTCTCTGTGGCAGATGCAGGAATGTCTACTATCAGTTTGTAGTCTTTGCTCTAATAACCCATTTTATAATCCCTTCTTTTATGTTTTTTTTTTAAATTAGTGTGTCCCTCCACATAGGAGCTCCTGCAGCAGGGAATGTGTCCTAATAAAGGGAAGCAGTTTTTGGTCCAAACATTAAGGCTTTTCAGTCACTGTACACAGACATCTGCGTGTCCCTCTGCGAAGCTGCTGATTAGGTGATCTCAGGCCTCAAATAAGGAAGGGCACCTGTGAAAGAGAATGGACAAAACAAATGTTAAAGTATTCCCTGTGCGAAGGAACTATTAGGTGGAAAGATGATAAAAGAGATATATGGCTGCTATAAATTGTGGGCATGTGTTTCAGTTCTGCTGACATATGGCTGTTGTTAGCATAGCGTCTGACAACTGTGATCTGGAGAGGAAGGTCAGGGCAGGGGGATGGAAGAAGTGTGAAGAAGTGGGAAAAATAGACAACACACAGGACTAAGGCTGGTCCTACAGTGCCTTGCGGAAAGTATTCACACCGTTTAGACTTCTCCATGTTTTGTCATGTTACAACCACAAACTTCAACGTATTTTAATAGGACTCTATAGGAAAAGTGAAAAGAGAGGCCTGTCTTTGTATCCATTATGATAATATAAATAGATAAAATCCAGTGAAAATGGTCTCCAGAGCTCACCTAATTATTAAAAACAGTGATACATGCAGTCATACTAGACTTTAAACAACTGACAGCATCATGAAGATCAAGAAACAAAGCAGATGGGTCAGGAGTAAAATACTAGTGAACTTTAAAGCAGCTTGAAACATTTTTCCCAGCGCGCTCTTTAAATCCATCACCTAGAACGGAACAAGTATGGCTCAACTGCAGACCTATCAAGGAAAATGCCGTGCAGCTAAACTCACAGGTAGGGCAAGAAGATTATTAATCAGAGAAGCAGCCGAGAAGTTTGTGGTAACTCTAGATGAGCTGCAGAGATTCACAGTTCAGGTGGAAAAATCTGTTGACAAGACAACTATTAGTCATGCATTTCAAAAATCTGGCCTTCATGAATTAGTGGAAAGAAGAAAGTCACTGTTAAAAGAACACTAGAAGAAGTCCTGTTGCTGTTGATCTAAAGCCTTGAAGGGGAAACAGTAAAACATGTGGAAAATGGTGCTCTGGTCATTTGATACCAAAACTGTATCTTTCGGCCTGCATGCATTAATGGCAGAAAAGTAACCCTGTACATCAGCCTGAACAACACCTGGTGGAACATGCAGCGGCAGCATCATGCTATGGGGATGTTTTTTCTTCAGCTAGGACAGGGAAGCAGTTCAGATGGAAAGATCATGGAGCTAAAGATGTGTGTTAAAATGGCCCAGTCAAAGTCCAGACCTAAATACTGTTGAGGTCATGTGGCAAGAATTGAACAGTTATGTTCAAAAATAACTTAATCTACTTTCATTGAGCTTTGTCTAATTGCTAAGATATGTATTAAGATTTTAGGGGGCACAAATTGATTGATTTATTAAAATTCATAAAATATGATGGACAAGCTAGACAGTCAAACGTCTCAATTCATCGCCTCTAATTCAAAATCCTTCACTATATTGATTCTCTGAGGTAGGGAAGGGCTAAATAATGGTCAGGGCTTTGTGAAAATTTCACCTGCCCTCACAGCTTCACAGATTAAGAGCAGAACATTTCCTTCAAGCTGCCCTTGCAGGAAGGTAACCTTTGCAAAGTCTGTGGAGCAAAGCCTGGCAGCATCTCTTCGCAAACAGCGACATTCCCTGAATAAAAACAAATGAATGTTTCATGGATCGCTGTTGCACTTTCCATGAGGCAGTCCGGTGAGAGCTAAGTTATGGTCCAGTTTCTTACGCAGTATTGGAACCCGGAGCAGCGCTGTGCAGCACTGCTTCCCCAGCTGACCTCAGTAACAGCACCTGTTTCCAATAGTTGTCCTGCCAGAGGCTATTAGGATCTGTCCACGCCCAGAAAGAACCTTTTCCTTTGCAGCTCCAAACCCAACCGTACACCAGCTATCCAGCCGCACTGATTAATCACATCAAGATGGACCGTTCAGCCTTGTAACGCTGTTGAGAAGTGTGTGAGTGCATGTGCTGTCCTATATGCACACAGTGCCACACTCTCGCTCTCTTTCTTCTGTCCACATTAAGATATCTGACCGAGATATTTCATTAGACATTTGCTGCTCTTGGATATTAAGTTAGATATTCATTTGATACCTGCAGCCACATGGAGGCAGGCGGAGGCAAGCTCTCTGAGCCACATCCACTCTCTTTGATGGTCTCAGTTCTCTTGAGGTTGCTGTGGGGTCAGTGGATGAACCTGATTGGCCAACCCCCTGTGGACCACAATTAGAAACGCCGGTCGCTGTAATCATGCTATGACGGAGAGTGACGTTGTCCTCCGAAGTTAGACGGAGACTTGTTTGAAGTTGATTTGAGTCCTTAAACATATGCGTAATGTGATGTGAGGGAGCCTCTGGCTGCAGGTACTCTCTGAGGGCAAACACTCTGAGGGGGGCCAGCAGACAGGCTGCAGCCCCGCTTTCACCCTGATGGGAGCTGACGCTGCCGTGTAACCGAGTGTGGAGCTCAGTATTGGCGCTGGGACATTTACAGCGTAGATTGAATCAGCTCTGCACAATTAACCCCAACACTTGAGAGCACATGACAAGGTGGAAGAAGGGGGACGGTGCCTCTTTCAACCAGCGCATAGGTTGGAGACATTAGACCTGAGAGGCTGATGATCACACTCTGGAAATGACTGAAGCTGGTCTGCAGCTTCCAGCAGAAAACAAGTAAAGAGCAGCGCTGATTAAAAACACAAATAACTTACTAAATGGTTCTGTTTCCTGACCACTGAGATAAGTATAATGTCACAAGTTTATCGATTTATGTTGGCTCCACAACCATAAGACGTCATTATAAAACCTGCTGTTCATTGCAGCTCTCAGTGGTCTAAAATACCAGGTCAGATTAAACGTTAATCCATACATCTAGCAATTTAACATTGCTTACACTTTATCTTTAGTCCTATTTAGCTTCTGTCTCAACAGTAACTACATCTCCACAACACTAGGTTACACTATATATACAGTATGCAGTCAATATGGACAGAAAGAACGCTGAGGTCAATCTGAGTGAATTTAAATTTAGTTGTTAAATTTCCATTTTTACTCATCCCACTTTTACTGATACCCCTAAATATTTGATTTCATTTATTTCAGTCAATTGCCACAAAAATAAGAAAGACGAAACAATCCAATCATCAAACACAGACTAAGAGTGACTGAAAAGGTGTAGCTTGAAGCAGCAGTTATTTCTCATTGATCTTTTTACACAGTTTCTATAGTCTAGGTACCTACAGGGCCAAAATGAAAAAAAAGTGCTTCTGTGTTTACAATCTGCAGATTTAAGATTTAGGATATTAGAATTTGTGATTTTTTAGAACTGTTTCTGTTTCTAAATATTGCAACAGAGAAATATAATTAGCCCATATGTTCCTGAATTGTCTTACTTTTCTATCATTACAATTTCCCTGCCACTTCCTGTGAGCTTTAGCATTGTAGCCACTAAAGTTATGCATCTGGTGTGGGCATCAAGGTCACTTAGAGACCAACCAACTGGCCTCATTTATTACTGGCATGCAGAACGTGAATGCATGGCACTTCATATATGATATCCTACCAAATATTGCATCCAGACAGTCCTTTGTAATTGCAATATTACAAACATTGATATTGTGATGACAATTGCAATTCAATATATTGTGCAGCACTATGTGGTAATATAAGCTTTAGATAAAATATGCAATTAAAGTCACCAGTGCTACCAAATAAGTCAATTAGTAATCATTATTTACTAATTACTAAATGAATAATTTCAGATTTTCAAGTTAAGAGATTTTTAAAACCATGTTTCATTTTTCTTCTTTGCAAGTATGCACTACTTTGTGTTGGTTTATCACATAAAGTCTTAATAAAATACAATAAAGTTTGTGTTTGTAACATAAGAAAATGTGAAAAAGTTAAAGGGGGATCAGTACTTTAGCAAGGCGGTGAGATGATTTATGATCAGAAATGTAAAAATCTTTGAAAGTTTGTTTGCGTCTGTTTTTCACTTGACGATTTTTGAACATATAAATGTAGAAGAAAACATTTTAATGGCTCTGTGTACTGTTTATTTGAATTTTGAAGTGTAGATTTCAAGGTTTATAAATCGAAGGAGAAAATAAAAAAAAGGGATGTTTATTGACCTTACTTTGTCCGTACTGGCCGTACTGGTAGGACGCGACATGGTCAACTGTGTAGCCTGGTGAGCTGTAGGACGGGGTGCAGTAAGACTGGGAGCTGGGTAGGGAGGGCAGTGCTGACATGGAGGGAACACTGGAGAGACCCTCCAGGCCCTTGATGTGGTCCATGCGCTGGCTGCAGCTGGCGGCCATGCCGGCAGGGGGCTCGAGGCCGCCTGTCAGGGGGGAGATGGCATAGTCGCTTTGGGGCTGGTGTGGCACACCGCCTGGGTTCAGCAGACCCATCACCTGATTCAAGGAGAAAAAATTATGACAGTGAGATGTAAAAAACATGTCTTTGTGTTTTTTCTGTTTTAATGTTTATGATACACTAACTATATCTATTTGCTGTGTCCAAGCATGGGACAGTGTGTACTTATCAAAGCACTCAGACACAAAGGAAATCCCCCTGCTTGCCACGGACATCAAAAGACTCGTAGTGAGCCGGTTCCAGACAGAGATAGCACCAGAGAGGAGGAATTAAACAATTTGTCTGTGATCCATGGCTCCACTTATTCTGAAATTCCTTTTTGACGCTGCTCCAAAATGCAATGGCGCACGATAGTGACTTATGCTAGGAGAGATAAAGCAAAGAAAGGCTCTGTGTGAGCCGGGCTCGGTTAAACAATGAATAGATTTGCAGTTTGAAGAAATCCTTTAGCTCTTGACCTGGTCTTTATTAGCAAGCAGATAATCAAATTTGAGGGAACAGTCCTTGGCCGGCAAAGGACGGAAAATAGCCGTGGGTCAAAGCATTTCAGCTGCTTCAAAACAGACCGGGAACACCCCCAATAATCCAGTCACATATTGAATCTACCTGTCCCTCATTAGGGTGCTTGGTGTACCATGATTAAGGACAAGAGACCAACCCTGTCTTGTTGCAAGTGTCTCTAACTGACTCTGCTACCTCTAAATGTAAAATATCCCACCTTTCCCTAACGGAGCAAAGGCCTCCAGGCTTTTGTGGCTGATCTAATGAGAAGCAGGTACGCTGCTTTTTGCGTCCTCTCAGCCCTCTAAGTGACACATTATTCAACATCCACACACACACATGGTCCTGCTTAAATCATTTCCCTAGCAGGGGAGGTGAGTTGAGGAGTCTATGTTGATTTTGAGAGCGGAGTTGTGTTTCCTCCTCATGCCTGGTAACATTTTCCTTAAAAATTAACCAAGTTTGAGGGATTGGTCTAAACAGAAAGCCAGCAGGAATAAGTGCCATTTGAAAGGATGGGTCCATTTGTGGTGCCCTTCCCGTTATCTATTTTTAACTGAATCCCTACCCATCATGCCTCTCTACACGGGAGCCTCTCTCTTCCAGTTTTCAGGGTGTTTCATTCTGGAGCGCTGCCGTTGCCGGCGGCCTAAATCGGCACAGCTTAGCAGGGAAGAATGTCGGGATGGTAGGGGGATTATCTGAGACAGGATATTCCTTCTTTGCTGTACAAAACATATACAAATAAATTAGAACTTCTGCTTTCACGAGGAAGAATACCGAGGCAAACATTCCAAGAACGCAATCAGGAGAAAGTTCCCTTGGGGCTGCAAAATGTGTTCAGCTGTTTGTCCCTTTACAACAGTGTTGTTCCAGCTCTTACGGTGCCCTCCTAAAGTATTCATACCCCTTGAACTTTTATCACGTTACAACCACATACTTGATCCATTTTATTTTGTGTAATAGACCTCAACAAAATAGAGTATAACTGTGAAGTGGAAGGAAAATGATCCTTTTGCTGCAACTACAGCTGCAGTTGTCTCAATCAGCTCAACACATCTTTGTTTTTGCAGTCTCTAATAGCTTTTCTTCCAATTTACCTCAATCCATTTTTCCCCGCTTCCATTCTACTGAAAAAAAGCATCCCCCGCACCAATTACAAACCCTAAAACACTTAAGGTATGTAATGGCAGCGAAATATGGTTCTACAGTGTAATAGCTCTGATGGGGCTGAATATAAATACAAGTCACACTTTGCAGAATTTAACCCGTATTATTTTTCTTTCCACTTCACAGTTAAGCACTACTTTGTTTAGGTCTGTCACATAAAATCCCCCAAAAAATACATTAAAGTTGTAATGTGAGAACATATAGCAAAGGTCAAGGGGTATAAATACTTTTCCAAGGCAGAGTAGATTATTTTCTAAGCATACAGGAGCGCTCACATCATCATAAGACAATGGAAAAAAATAGGATGGCCTCATGTTTGAACAGAATTTGTTTGTCTTTTCGCCTGTATTAAAAATAAAATAACAAAAATAATGGTAGTCTGTTGCGGAAAAGCTTTCTAAGCTATGCCGCTCAACCATGTCGTGTAATATTTGTGTTCAAGATGTTGCAAAATCCTTAACTGATCCTTGGAATATAATGGAGATGATCAATTATCCCCACAATGTGTACGCGTGACCCTGTAACTGAGCCAAACTGCACGAGTGTGTCTCTGTCCTCGGACTGTATGGAGTCAGACCGCGCCGAGCTGAAATCTCATTTTCTGCCTGTTATGGTCCCAGCCCCTCTGCCTCCTCTGCTGCACCCGTCGTTTAGGTGCAGAGACCTTCAGACTTCATGGCTGGATAATTGACTGTAATTGTCTTTTCACTTCTCATTTGTCACACAGTGATTTGTCCTCTGTCCTGCTAGAGTCATCGCACATTTGTCCTCCACAGGGAAGTGCTGATGCTTCACTGAGTTCAGGTCTTATTCTGCTAACTTGTATGTTGGTGTGTGGATTATTTGTACATCTCCCCATTAGAAGGAAGCTACAAGGCACCTTTCACCTTCAGATCCTGCTTTGAAACTATGGAGCACAACAGTTTTGTGTGGAGACATGAAGCAGCTCACACATATGTTTGTACCTGTTGTCTCACCTGTGGAGAGAGCCCATTTCCTATTGCGGAGCTCATAGGATTTGTCGGCCCTCCAGGGCTCACAAAGCTGTCCGAGTAGCCTGAGAATGAGTGGCGTCCGGAGGCGAGGCAGTAGGCAGAGCCTCCGTCTCCTTGCCCTCCGCCACCGGAGGCCTGATGGCCTGAGGAAGGAGGCAGGGGCTGGGGACGGTGCACCGTGCTGGGAGCCTCCGACACTACAAAAAGTAAACGGATGAAGTTAGAACACTAAAAGCCTTCTTGTCTGTCTCGCCAATTAAAACAGAGCAGATGAAATAAAAAAATTCCATAACTTTAAAATCAAATAAAGCTGATGCAATGTGATGAAGCTGCAGCCGCTCTTCAGAATAGTTTGTAGTTACCCAGACTGCCACAGGGTCTGTGAGATTAGTCAGGAGCCTAAAGGATATTAAAAAGGAAAAGTTCTCCCCAGCTGTGCTGCCGTCTGGTACCACCACACAGCAGACACATCTGAGGGACTTTCCTGTTTCCCCATGTCTCTGTCACATTGATGGACATAGCAATGTTGACGCTGCTACAGGAAATTCTGCTGGAACCAGAACCTAAAGATACTTTTCAGAGAGACGTGTAGATGTTTCTGCTTAAGAGCTGCTAGAGCAAAATCTTAACCAAACCAGTCAGTGCGACCTAGCGTGCTGAGAGATTTGTATTTCAAATGTTTTAATAAACAATCATTTCAGTTTATTTCAGCTGGTACATCATATATAAAATAATGTGCTGTGAAAACACACCATTCCTACACTGAAAAGGCAGCATCATGCTGCGTTGATGCTTTCCTTCAGCAGGGACAGAGTTCGTGGGAAGATGGATGCAGAGAAATACAGAGGAATCTTGCAGGAACATCTGGTAAAATCTCAAAACGTTCAGCTTCTAGCAGGACATTGACTCCAAACATACAACTTTGGTTAAAATGAAATGTTTTTAGAACAATGCATGTTTATTTGATAGAACGGCATAGTCAAAGCCCAGACCTAAACCCAAGTGAATCTGTGGTAATAATTTAATATTGATGTTCACAAATGCTCTTCATCTTCACCTGCCTGAGCTTTTGCAATCTCGCAAAAAAGAAGAGGTAAAAGGTTTCCATCTCTAAATGTGCAACAGAGAGACTTTCCTCAAAGGACCTGCAGCTGCAACTGAAGCAAAATGTGATTCTAATAAGTTCTAGTTTTCATTTGTAAAAAAAAAAATAAAATGTAAAAACCATGTAACCATTTCTTTACTCTTGTACTGGTCTATCACAATCACAAATTGTGAGAAAAGTTCAAGGAGTATGAATATTTTCACAAAAATGAAAAAGCACTGTGACTGTTGATATCTGTCCACTACCTTGTGCTATAGATGACGGGGAGTAGGTGCTGTCAGAGAGCTGGTACGCTGGGATGCTGGACATGGCTGTGGGGGGGAATCCGCCCGGGATCAGGTGGTTAAATGCCATCAGCTGATTGGCTCCAGCTTGCTTCCTCCACCTTGCTCGCCTGTTGCTGAACCACACCTGCAAAGGATAGGCAGTTATTTCAGTTCTATAAGAGTTTTATTTGCTGGAAGGTAGAAATCCTAATGTTGTGTTCTCTATATGTATTATTGCACATATACACACAGATAGGAGAGTGTGTAATGCTTTCTTGTTGGTCTGAGAGTGAGTAGTTGAAAGAGAAAGTGGTAGATTGTGTGAAAGAGAAAGTGCCCCTATGTGTGTATCATGGCTGGTTGCACTGACTGACATGCTGAGCCCATATGGACATGGATCCTGCTGGGTCAGTTTATATTTCCCATATGGAGTCCATGGAGGAGAATTTGCTGGACCCTAGATCATAAATAGGAAGGTCCAGATTGGACCCCAGATTGAGACCTGGGCCCCTGACAAGACAAGAACCTGGATATGATTTAATGTGACTGAATGAAGCAGGTTGTCCTTAACTGCTGACAGAGTGAATAAAGCCACACTGACTATGTCTGAATGTGTGTGTAGGAGGGGTGCCTGCCATCAACTGTATCAAGTGTATGCTGGTGTTTTAAGGTGGAGAAACAGTATATTAGCAACCATCGGGATTATACTAGAATTATTCATATGATTTAAATGACATTTGAGTTTAAATGTGTCATACAAATGTATTTTTTGCTAAGGAACAGTTGGAAAAAGCTCCTACCTGCACCCTGGCTTCAGTGAGCTTGGCCCTCTGAGCGAGCTCCTCCCTGGTGTAGATGTCTGGATAGTGGGTTCTCTCGAAGGCCCTCTCAAGCTCCTCCAGCTGCTCAGCTGTGAAGGTGGTCCGACTGCGGCGCTGTTTCCTCTTCAGGGGCAGATCGGGCTCCGACTCCACATCCGAACCTTCGTCTGAGTGACTCGCTGCTCAGGAGCGAAGAAAGGAGGGGTTATTTTACAAGTATCAGATGTTCAACAAGCAGAAGGCAGTGGTTTCTGAAGTAGTGTCACATTTAGTGTTCCTCTGCAGGTTCATCAAACATTCTCTAAAAATAACAACTCTAAAACCTAGGTGTGCTTTAACATTGTTCTTTTTTGCAGTTAGGAAAGTGTAATCCAATTTGTGCTAACCTGCCCTGTCTCATTAGTCCACAGCCTGTAACTCTTTCATTACCCATTTAAAGCTCTCTGTTGTTGTTCTCTGCTGGGTTGTACTGTTTGCCTGCTTGTACCATGCCTGTTTTCTATGCTCTTTTTTTCTCGCAGCTCATGGATGGATGGATGGATGGATGGATGGATGATTATCCACTCTATCTTCCCAGACTTCCCAGAATAACAGTTTATACTTTTTTTGACCAAACTAAAAACGTTTTCAACTTCTAAACCGCAATAGGAAGTTTTGGTTAATAACGTTTTATCAGATGCAGTTTTACCTTCATACTAACTGAGGCTTGGTGATGTAATCAATCTTGGCAGCTTTTGTGTTTTATTTCTTTTCATTTCTGCCTCAGATCTATATTAACACTATTGTGAACTCTTCTCCATAATCCAGAAGCTTGGTTTTTAACTACTTCAAACACTCCAGAGGCTTCGTTCTTAGCACACCGTGGCCAAAGCGCCTACTTTTTGTGTTACACTTAATTAACTCCCCCTCAGCACAGGGGAAGTTTTGTGTGCAACACTGTATTAGTTCCCCCCTTGGAAGCAACAATAAAATACAAGAGAATCCAAATAGCTCAGGGCCCCTCATGTGAAACTGATCCTCTCTTCGGCGATTTTCTCCTCACAACACCAAAAGCTGTGGGAGTCAACTTAACTTGCATTAGGAGCAAATTGGTAAAGAAACTTTCAAGCGTGAGCAGGCAATAAGTAAAATATTTTCAGAGGGTGGGGCTGTGGTGCAAAATTGAGACATTGACTTAGGCCTCCTGCTGGATGTTGTTGTTGTGGTTTTAGGTTTGTTGTGCTGCATGTACATCTTGGCATTTTAACAGGAGGAACAAATGAGCAACAGGTGCAAAGAAAAGACAGTTTAAAATCGCCGCTGTGGTTTAGAGTTTCACCTCCATGGCATCAGCTGTTTCTGAGACTTTTTCAGATGTGGTCATCACAGAGCGCCTGTAAAACCTCAGATGTGTGGGGCCACATTTTCTCTGACTTCTGAGTGACTGAGCTTTGTGCTTTAGATGGTGAGGAAGGAATTTGGGGTGTGGAGTTTTGGACAGGACGACTAAAAAACAAGAGATGAGGCCTTTTGTAGCCTCCCCCTCCAGCTCTTGCATAGAGGAAGGCCGCAAGGAATGTCCACCCTGTCCTACTCCTCCTCCTCCCCCCGAATCCCACCCCAGCATGCACGTTCCTCAGCATTTCACAGGGATTTGGGTCTTGGGAAAGCTGAGGCGGCCCAGGAAAATCCTTAATCACTTTGGAATTACCCATTGGTTATGACTGCTACCGGGGTTTCAAGAACTTTTCAAAAGAAGCGACAGAGTGGCACCTCTCAAGTCTTAGGAGACAAGAAGTGATAAAGTCCTTCACAGAGAACCAAAGCAGGCTCATTAGTTTCATGTAACTTGACTTTGGAGTGCTACATCAGGTAAAGATACTACATAATCCAAAGACTGAGATGAATTTATAACAATCTCCAACAGGAAGCCGAGCACCAGACGCAACAAATACAGCGAAACGAACAGAAAACAGATTACTCATGCATTCACTCGGAACGGTGGCACATTCGCCAAAGAAACACTTTATGTGCTTTGGCGCACAAACCTCCTTAAACAGGCACCACCTTCTCCTCCCTTTTTCTCCCCCTCCATGTCACCCTGTCTTTGTACCCCCCCACCCCACCCAATCTCCCTCTTTTCCACCCATATTTCTCTCTCCGACTCTCGGGCTCTTTGTTGCTCCACAGGGCTGAGGTCTTTGCCGCCGATTTCCACGCTCCATCTGTGGAATCCGTCATGGCTCCCTCAGCCCTTCACAGTGGAGGCCTGTCACCTGCCCCATGGGGGAGCTTGGGAGGTGTTGGTGGGGGGGGTGGGGTGTTGGGGGGGTGGGGGGGGGGACATAAAGAGGCTTCGAAAAGAGGGCTTGGGGAATGGGGTGGGGTAGATGGGGGCATAGCCGGGAGCATTGAAACCCCCGCCTTACTGCCCTAAAAGACAAAAAAAAAAAAGAAAATGCTCTGCTTGCAAAGGGAACTGTAAGAGCACCTGAAGGGGGGAGTTGGGAAGTGGGAGTAAGACAGGCTGTTGTTATGGTTGTAAATGTACCCATGAGGATAGTCTGTTAGGGCATCTGTGTTGCTTTTAGTCGAGGTTGCACTCCCACAGCTTCTAGGTTCTTCTCAGAATTTAGACACCAAACAGGGAGAAGCTATACTTTGTGTATTTTCTTTAAAAGTTTCAAATATTTACAGGGTTTTAAAAAAAATCAGTATTTGTTTACTTAAATGTGTATTAATGCCCCTTGAGTTTTCCTTGTTTTGTCACATTATGCCCACAAACTCCAATGCTTTTTAATGAGATTTTGTTCCCTAGGAACAACTTTTGCTTCAATTGCAGCTATAACCCTGAAATAGAAATAAAATTTACATATTTTTTCCTTTTTTTTCATAAATGCCATAAAAAAACTTAAGTCCATACAGAACAAACAATAACTTTTCACATTTTTTTTTTTTTTTACCAAACAAAAATACGCAAAAGACCAAAATTTTGTGTTTTCCAAAAAAACACCAAATACACAGAACCTGACGCAAGGTTTATGCTGTTTCCACAAACACAGTGAAAAATAATATGCAAAAATAAAAATAATGTTTTTTGGGGTATGTCTGTACCAGCTATGAAGACTAGAATTTTGTGCAACTGTCAACATCTGCGTTCAAGTTTTGTCACAAATTCTCAAATAGGAAGAAATTAGATCTATACTTTGGCTGATCCAATCTGCCACATAAATATGCATTTATCTAAACTTTTCCATTGTAGCTCTGGATGTATATTAAGGGTCATTGTCCTGCTTGGAGGTTTCAAGTCTTTTGCCGTTTTTTCCTAGGATTGCAGTGTATTCACCTCCATCCATTTTCCCATGAACTCTGACCAGCTTCCCTGCCCCTGCTGTAGAGAAGTATCCCCACAGAATGATGCTGCCACCATCATGTTTCACTGAAGAGGTGGTGCCTTCAGGGTGCTGTGAATGACTAGTTTTCCATCACACATTGGGCTGAATACAAATGCTCAGCACACTTCAGATTTTAATTTGTTAAAAAAATAAAATAAAAACCATGCATTACTTTTTCTTTCACTTCACAATTATGCATCATGTTGTATTGGTATCTCACATAAATTCATTTTGAAGTACAATAAAAATGGTGGCTATAGCGTACAAAAATATAAAACATTCATGAGGTATGATTACCTCTGTATGCATCTGTTTTGCTTAAAATACAGCACACATCAAAACAAGGTGTAATGAAGAGTTGCAGGTTGTGAGGAGGCTACCTAATCAACCCAAAAGCTTCTTTACAACTAGGTTTAAAGGGACAAAGACACAACGAGTGCAGTACTCCAAACATGTCTTACACAACGCAACAGCTTTCAACTCATTCTGCACGCACTTCAGGGCTACAACAATCTTATCAGCCCTGAGGCGTCTGCCGTCAATTAACTCTCCCTACTTATATCGCTGTGAGAGTGATCTTTAACCACATTGATGATGGAATGCACTGTTGAATCAGCAGCAGTACATTACCCCTCTTACTCCAGCATAGAGGGAATGAAAGGATGAAGTTTAGTTAAATAGACCGTGGTAAAAGCTTTTCTAACCATTGGTTTTAGATGGGTCTGTTTGCCATCATTGCCTCGCTATCCTTAAAATCTGATGGTATCACTTTGGCACGGTCACATAGCCACGGCCAATCAAATTATCCACTCTACTATTTATATGGCTTCCTGCATGTATATACTACCTACATCTTTAAATGCTGTATTTACAGGCCTGTAAACACTTGATTTCTCTCTCTATATGTAAATATATACATATTTCTGCTCCAGCTCAGCGAGAAGGAGCATGTCAGCTCATCCAAGTATGAGAAAATGTGAGCCTTAAAAGGGTCAAATTATCTGAGCACGAGGGGGCCTGGAGAGGTGGCCCCGGTGAGCTGTGGAGCATTGAGCAGCAAAACAAGAGAGGAGCAGTGGAAGGGAGGTTGGTGGTGGGGGTTGGAGGAGAAAAGAAAACTGTTTAATTTAACCAAACTGAGTCCCTGAGAGGCAAACAGTATGAGGGGCTCCGAGCCAAAACAACCCCTCCTGAGCCAAGGAAGCCCAAAATGGCTCCCACCATGCAACTCCATCCCAGAGGAGAGGAAAACAAGGAGGAGAAAGCAGAGGCGAGGGTTTAGCTGCAACAATCTATTGGAAAGACTTTCAGCATTGACACATTTCTGAGAGGCAAGGGGGGTGGTCGAATAGGGACACAAAGGCTTAAATATGTCCACTGAGACTGGGACAGGACACACCAAGCATGTACACACATGCCCATGATTGTGGGGCCGTGGGGAAATTGACTGACCATATGTGTGTTTATTTACACCGCGGTTTGGACGTACCGGTAACTTATCGGAAGCGGGGTTAGGGGTGGTGGGGGGTGTCTTGGTTAATAGTGAGGGTAAATCAAGCTTCTGACAGATCTCCCTCCCTTCTCTCCACCTACTCCTCTCAAAAAACACACAAAACAAAAGGCAGAAGAGACAAACGCAGCATTTATTTGGGCGGAGACGACCATGCTGCTTCCATTCAGGAGCTGTGGGACTAAGTGACTGGTCGACTGCATTAAACAGTACATAGAAGTCAAGGCAGGCAGATGCTGGCCTGGATAATGGCTTTGCTGACAGCTTATGAACCCATCTGTGACGCTTTCTGCTGGGTAAAGAAAAACATGGTGCGTGTGGGTCTACGAGAATTGTTGTGTGTGAGTGGGTGTGTGGGAGGAGGGGTGGCAGGATGGCTAACTTACTTGACTTGCTAAGAAGTTCCTACATTGACAGCTGCCCTGTTAATGACTGTATGATTTGTACATGGAAGATGAATATGCAGAAAACACAGTTTCCATACCTCTCGAACATTTTAACACTTTGGGATTTTATGTGCCAGACCAACACAAATAATGTCCATAATCGTAAAGCAGAAGGTAAATGATTTGTGGTTTTCAAAATGTTTCTCAAATAAATCTGAAAAGTGTGATATGCATTTATATTCCACCCCCTTAAGTTTGAAACTCTTAAATAAAATCCTCCTCAGAAGGCAAATAATTAGGCATGAAGACCAAGGAAGACAGCAGACCAGTCAAGGATGAAAGTTGTGGAGACGTTTGAAGTAAGCCCACACTTTTCAGATATTCCCTTGTAAAAACTGTTGAAAACCATCAATCATTTTCCTTCGTTTTCATAATTACTCACTATGATGCGTGGACTTGTAACATAAAATCTCAATAAAACACATTGAAGTTTGTGGTTGTAAACTGACAAAACGTGAAAAAGTTCATTCAGTACGAATACTTGCAATGCATTGTACATGTCCTTTCACACAAAGGCAAACTGTCATCAATCAAAGCCTTGTTATGCTGGGAGTTCTGACATGACGACAGTCCTAAAGACTCCGATGCTGTCAGCGAGGACATGCTTGGCGATGAGGGTAGTGGTTACCTGTCATCTGTAGCTAAATGTGTTTCTAACCCTGTTTCCTGTGCAGCACTGGGGGAGAATGACCTTAATGGGACCCGCTGACCCTGCAGTTCTTTAGCAGCAGTCAGTGGGGAACATGTTACAAATCAGGTTTGCCATGACTGCCATTTTATTGTTTTTTTGTTGACATGAAGGATGTTTGCCTTTTTTTTCTTTATTCCACAGACCATGTGCTCCTCTTTAGTACAGCAGGGCTATCTTGCACAGGCATTTGCTTGAATAGCAACATATTTGGAATAGAGCAATGCACTGCATAATGGCGCTTTCATTTCACATGGGTGAGGGGAAATCGGATTTTCCTACTGTTTTTACTTCAGGTCTCAGATGGTAAACATAACCAAGAAACTCCTGGTTTGGCAACAAATCCCTGTTTGAACAAGGAAGCACCTGACTCAAGTTTCACAGAGTGGTACAGTCATTGTAAACACTACATCCAACTGATTAGGTTCTTCTTTACAGCATCTTGTACTCAGGTTAAGATAGAAATAATGCAGATATGATTCTTTCAGACAACACACATGGGTTACCACAGATGATATTCCCACATGGGAGGAGTACTTTATAAATATGCTTTTTAAGCCCCCCTTCTACCAAACCCACAGAAGGCTTTAGTCTAATTAGTTAACAAAGCTCTGAAAGAAAGTCAGGCTTCATCAGTCAGATGATTGACAGCTGCCTGTCCCCCCCATCAGCTGTGTAGATGCTGCGTTTACTGCCCCCTGGCCTCTGCAAACTCTGACACTCAACCCTGACCCCGGTGAGCTAGCGTGCACGCAGATCCACGTTAAAAACAATCGAGCTCACAAACAGGCAGACTGATACATGGGAGCAAAACACACACATGCACTGAGATTCTTCTTTACTTCCTCCGAAACATACACAAACACACACTCACCCAGATTTAACAACATCCTCTCTCCCCAGCCCACCCCCCTCTTACTTCAACTGTTGGGGATATAGTGCATACTTGCAGCAGATAAAGAGGGGCCTTATTCGAAAGCCAGCTATTCTACTTGACCTTCGCTGAGCCTTTTCACTCTTTCGCTCCCTTCAAACCATCTTTGGGGCTCGCTCGCCACGCAATGTGGATCAGTCCATCACGGGTGAAGGCTGGGGCGCTACTGTGAATTTTACCCTCAAATACCCCCTTACAGACGCACACGCGCTTACACACACACACACACACACAACCTATGGGCCCCGCCCTTTCAGAAAATCGTCCCGACTTCAAAGTTGGTGTGCATTCATTAATTGCCCTTTGAATTGATATCTGAGGGTCACAATAAGAGTGTGAAAGCAAAAAGAGGCTTTAATGAAGCATAGAGCAGCCATTCATTTGCAGATAACTATGTTTTCATGCTTGGATAGTCATCATGCAAGGCCTTATTAGAAAGAGCTCACGAGAGAAGGAGGAGTGCAGAGGGCCAGCGAGACAGAGAAAGCCCCAGGGTAGAGGAGAGTGATTTGGTGCTCGCCACTTGGCCCCCATGCCCCCCTTTGCCCTTGTGCCCAGGGACTCACTGAGTGACACATTCATCTGCTCCATGGACAGACAGAGCCCTCTTCACGAGACATTTAGCTGAGACCAGTAATAGTCAATAGCTATTCTAGGATCCATCAAGATCTTATTTATTTTTTTGTCTTTGTCACGTTTGATTGACAAAAACAGCAACACCGAAGAAAGCAGGGCCATTATTTTTAATATAAGTTCGTTGGATGACAACTGTGTCAATTACACAAATGTTTGATCTGAAAAGTGGTTAAAAATGTCAAATAAACTTTGTGTAACATCAGTATTTAAATCTGAAATCCAAACATATGAACTTTGAGTTAATGAAAATTCTTTACAGTAGAGAAGCTAAAGGCAGAAAATTGCAAACATGTTGGCAGACTGATTGACAAATTCCATTTTAAAATAGTAAATTTTTTTAGGAACTTGGAGTACAGCTACACTGACCTGCACCCCTGGACAAATGTTCAAAAACAAAAGGACTACATTCTCTGAACTCCAACATGGCCACATGACTCCTAAAAACCTTTAAAATGTATCACATTACTACATTTTTCAGTCCCCAAAAACCTCCAAGGTACAAATTTTTCTTTGCAAATGGTTACATACAGTTATATGTAAAATTACCATTAAAGCCTTTTTAATGAGATGACAGAGAAGGGGTTGGAGGGTCCAGTTTTCTGTGGCTGTACGGAACAATGTGTAATGCTATGCCGCCCCTCCTTCACCTGTTGCTGAGTACTGGCGTTCAAATGGCTGTTGACAGGCTGCTACAACTTTTCTTCATTTAGCAGAATGACAAATTCATAAAGATTCATAGAAATATTTCTGCTTGCAAAAAACAATGTGCAAAACTAAAGAACTGCCGCCCATCAGTCAAGAAAAGCACTGTTTTAAGACTACGGTTGGCAAGCTATGAGTTGAATGTCTGCTAAACAGAGCAGAATGAAAAAAAGGTAAAACATTCTGTGCAAAATTTAGCAGGTGTACTACATTTGTTCTAGTTTCTGTATCAAAATCAAAGTAAGAAATAAATAAATGTTATAGATACCCTTATAATACTCAGTTTGGTCTATTATTTTAGCAGCAGCAGTAAAAATATATTGCCTTATCATTTTAAATAAAAAGTTAGATCATGTAATGCATTTTGTTTTCAGTCTTGCTATTTACCTGTTAGTGTTAACCATAAGCAATTCACCTGAACGCTTAGCAACAGTTCTTATGTTCAAATTTGATCACTGTGGCTGGGTCTAAAACCCTTTTTCTTAGATAATTTCTGTGTCACAATATATGTTAAAAAAAAGTAAGCATATAATTAATTTGCAATATATAACAAAATCTATTTGGATCTTCTGAGAACAACATTTTAAATAATAAACATCAGACTGAGTTGATGCATAAATTTCTACTGCAAACTTTTTCATCCCTAAACTAAATCCCCTCACTTGGCTCTAAACCCTTTTGCTTCCTTGTCCGCTCCTTCCTCCTCTTTATCCACTGGTTCTTCATATTATTTCATCCCCTCTGCTATGGCACCAATGTGGGCTTTGCCCCCCTTGTACCACTTGCAGCTCAAGGTCCCACACCCCAAGTGGCAGAGGAACCTAAGTTCCTCATTCAGTCGCATTATTTACACAAACAAAGTCTTGCTCTGTTTCTTTGACAAAGCTGGCTAAATCTTTATGGCTCTTTCATGTATTGTCTGTGCATGGTTCCCTTTTGTCCCTGAGCTATTGGCCTGGGGTTGTGGATACAATGAGCCCAGCAGAATGGAGGCAGATTGAAGGAATGCGCCTCAATAAACCTAATTATGACATGATGACTGCGCTCACCATGGTAGAGGTTTTTCAAAGATCCTTGGCTTATTCAATTAGCCCTTTCCAGGATCCTCTTTCACCAAAATAAAGTTATCCATTTGACTGTTTGCATTGCAGAGTGGAATGTGTGGACATGTGTGTGTGCACAAATGCCCAGGCTAAATGTAAATGTATTGGCCCTCAACAAGGCTCCTCTGTATTATCTGGCTAATTTCACCTAAGTATGGACTCTTAAAGCACACTGTGAATATGTGAGGCAGGAGGAGGGTGGAGGCAAGTACACCATGTCTGTTTTAATCATTAACTTTGTCTTTAGGGTTAATTACCATGGTAGCAGTTTGCCAGGGCCCAGAAAAGGGCCTACATTGCTGTCAAATAAAGCTAAAAATGAAGCAGTGTACAGGTTTTTGAGCACTAAAGTCTTTCTGTTTGACTTTGGAAACAAATCTGTAAGACGTTGAAATTGAATACATTTTTATTATTTGAGTTTAAAAGCAAACGTTTGGCACTTTTTTATTATTTAGACATTTTTGAATTTAATTAACAAAAACTTTGTACAGAAAAGTACTGTTCATAATTTAAAAAAAAAAATCAACAAGTGACTTTCAGACGTCATGTTTACACATTCTTATGACTATTTAGGCCACTGTGTATCCTTAAATACAGACAGCTGGTATTTCCATTGCCCTAAGCGGAGAAGATGGTGGTTATCAACTGAGGAGATAATAGGCTACTTGTTCCAAAGTAAACAGTTTCAGCTCCCGATGTAAAATCAGGCCCAGTGAAACAAAACATATGCATAATTAACCCGCAAAATTGACAATACACGCCCTAATAAGCTTGCTTTACGAACTAGAGTGACTTTGCTTTGTGCGCCGTGGAGGACGTAGCTTTGCGCCGCAGGCTGCGAGAGACACACGGAGAGCGTAGGAAACTTAGGGAGAAAGGCGGTGTTGCTCTCCAGATGAAAGTGCAATGAAATAAAAGCGTTGATTTAATCTGCTTGAAGAGATTTAGGAGAGCAAGTGGGGGTGGAGGGCGAAATGAGCGGTGGGGAGGAGAGGGGAGGGCAAATGGCTGAGTTTTCGGAGCTGTGCGCATGCAGTGCAGGACGGACTGCCCGGGGCCCCCATTGTGATACTGCGCTGCGGGCCAGACTGGGGTTCTTCCCGGGAGAACATTGGTCCCTATTCACCGAAAACACTCGGTAATACCCCTACCCTCCCTCCCCTCCCCGTCATTAAAACGAGACATGGCACAATATCGACATCATTTAGAGGACATTATTAATGTTTGAGAGGGCACGGCCGGGGCATCATCAAAGGATCAATGATAGATCACGAGTTACATCGGGCTGCTCTTTCAAGGCGGAGAAGTCCTCTTTGTCTGGAGGACCAGTTAAAGTTTTAAAATGGCTAAAACTGCAATTACAGGCTTTATGAAAAGCCAGAGCAATATTGTTTTTTTCAATTGTATAGCACTGCAATGACTTTATTTCATACGGTTTTATTGACGTCAGAAAATGAATGAACTACACTTAAAGTTAGTTTATTTGCCAGCTGGACAGAACAGCCTGATTCTTGTCCAGGCTTTGTGACCAATGGCACCAGCTGGGATTTTCATGCGCGGCCCTGTTTTAGGGAGTGAACGCGCATCCTCAAGCAGTAGGTGACTTTGAGAAGACTGTCTAACTGAATGGCATTGGGCTTCTTGAAGCGAACCAAGAAAAAAAACATTTTGTTAGTGAAAATAGCCGGTGATCAGGCCCTCCGAGTCGTGCGGGGCCGCCGGGGCGCTCCCTGAATAATTCATCCTTCATTCCGGCCTCATAATGTCTTTCGTCGGTTGTTTTTTTTTTTTTTTTTTCCTCCACCTCTCTCTCTCTCTCTGTGAAACTCTTCTTTTCCCTTTCTATTCCTCTGGCTGAATTTTAAACAGGTCGCCTTCTTCTTCTTCTTTAGCCAAAGCTGTTTCCAAGCTGGCCTTTTGTCCGCGCGCAGCCCAAGCGTGAGCCTCAAATGGACTCGCGAGCCTTTGTCTCCCAAGTTCATCCGCGAGCGTCCTGTTGTGCGCGCGAGGCGTGTCTTTGTGGGGATATGGAGACCGTTGAACAAATGTTTGATCAACTCATCTGGGGGACATTTTGTCTCTTCGAACCGAGGACCTTTATCTCTCCTCCCCTACTGACGCTGGAGCGGGCGGCGGCTCGCGGGGAAATAGCGGGTTAAATGTTGACATTTGGCGCCTTGAACACATCAATATGCACCAACAGATCAATATTTTGGGGGACGATAGACACCGTGTCGTTGGCAGGGATGGCTAACTGCGCCAGAAACCTCTCAGCTTAAATGTCAAAAGTTTGTTGTATAAGCAATCATGTTTTCTTTAACCGACAAACTTGTGAGATCATTGCACTTATGTTATTTGGAAACATTTCCAGCAATATTTCTGAGTGAAAATTTACAAAATCTAGTTACACAATAAACTAACTGAATTCTAATTAATTAGCATAATTTAGTTTTTTTTAAAACGGACGATTGTTTGTGCAATAAACACACAATTATCGGTAAAAAAAAAAATAAACTATTTAAATAGATTATAAAATATAATTCTTTGCACTTCATGCTAACTTTAGCGCATTTAGCAACATAAAAACGTTTTCAACAACAAGACTGATGATAGTTAACTTGTACTAAGTGGATATATTCATAACAAAACCCACATAAACATAGCAGCTTGACTGTTCTGCACACACTATATGACCAAACTTTAACCATTATTGAACATTACTATTTCAATAATTATAATTGCTAATAGTTGATACCCTCCAAAGTCATTTTATATTGTCGCGACTTCGTTTACATTTGGCAGGGCTGAACGTTACATTAGTTGCAGCGGGTTAAACCGAGTTAAATTACTTTCAACGACAGACTCATTACCCTAACAGCGTTCCTCCCCCTGCCAGTCACACTCAGGTCTACATGGTAAAAGATGTATGTTTGCAGGACTGTAAAATAATATGGAAGTTGCAGGAGCCGTCGTGCAACCCATATTTACACTCAAGTACTCCAAGCATGAAAAAGGTGATGACATTTCAAACAGCCTAATTTGGCCTAATGTAGCTAACTTTAAGTGAGTCCAAAATATCATAAGCTCTAACACATCTGTAACGACCATTCTCTCTGTGAGATTTGATGGATATCGAGAAATTATGGTAGTTTTCAACAAAACGTTCTGTGTGCAGAATCTCTGATGACTTACCTTTTTCATTTTTACCCCTCATGAAAACTTAGATTGGCTAAAAATCCAGCAAAAATGTCCTGTTGTGCAAAACGTTCTGCCTTTAAGATTTTTTCCACTACTTGCAGCAGTTTTCAGCCCTCATATAAATCGATTTGAACTGTAATATACGGCTCAAACTATATAAGCACAGCAATCCAGAGCAGTGTGATGCGTTTTAATAATGAATGAAGGAATTAAATGTTTGATGGGTTTACTAGAATATTATAGAACACAGGCTGAAAGGCTATGCGGGCTTACTGTAAAGGCCATTCATTTACTGCTTTTAAACCACTGCTCAACACACTCTCTCACACACACACACATAGACAGAGACAGTCACACACACTCTTCTCCTTCCCGCACAGAGCCATCACCTGCTGGTTGATTTACGGTATAGGGCCTCATGGGAAAAACATTAGCGGAGAAAAATGGTCGATAAAGAATTCGCAACAAAGGACGACCCAGACTCTCCACCAACATCCAGCGGCGTTAAAGTACAGTTTTTACTAGTTAGGTTTTCTCTTTTAACCTTACTGCTAAATGTGGTGAACTTGTAAAGAAGAATGAAACAAATTCATTAACATTTTGCAGAAAAACTTCTCTCCAGAGATCAAATTGCAAAACAAATGTAAACAAATGTTTGTCATTTTAAAATGTACTTTCACATCATCACAACCCAACTGAGCACAACCGTAGGCAGGCTGAAGTCCCACCCTGCAGCAAATATAAACTCAAGGAGTAAACTCACATCTGTCTCCTAAGATGCCCTCAATGCTGTGTTTGGCCCTTCTGTCGTTGTCCTCCAGCTCCTTCTTCTCGATCTCATCTTCATCTTCCTCTTCCACGCCTTTCCCCCCGAACTTCGTCCTCATGATGCGACTGATGGAGCTCACTGCGAAAGTGGAGGGTTCAAACAAATGGATGCTGTCACCATGAAGACAAACATTATTCTAAAATATGTAAAAGCTTATAATCGTGCTGACAAGATGATTTATTCTGCTGCAGGATTATCTTAAATGTGAATATATTTATGTAAATAAAATAATTTTATTTTATATTGTTTTATTTTGGTCATTGTTTTGAAACAAATGGAAAAAGTTTCAAATTGTAAAAAAAAAAAAAAAAAAAAACTCAAAAAAAACTAAAGAAAAAATGTAAACTATCACTTTTAAAAATCTGCCAAAAATTACGTCAAATCCTTTCTTTCCTTTTTTACCTGAAGGAACGTTGTTGCGGTCACATATCCCATCCTTCAGTAATTTATCCCGAATCTCCCAGCTAAACATACCCGGGTTTTCCCGCTTGTATTCCTCTATTCTCCTCTCGACGTCCGGCGTTGTTCCCTGCTTTTAACAAAGGAAAAGTTGTTTTATTTACTTATCGAACAAGCAATCCGTTGGACTCAATCAACAGGTCATTATTATGCATGAACGCATAACAACATGCCAGGTTTGGCCTCGTTGGATTGGATGTAAATTCAAATTACCTTGGGTTTGCTGCCTCCGATGGCTCCGGGTCTGATAGAGCCCGTCTCCTGGTACCGGCACAAGATTTTGGACACGCAGCCGTGGGAGACCCGGAGCTGTCGGGAGATGACGCATGGCCTGACCCCGTGGTGGGCCATCTCCACGATCTTGTGTCGGATGTGGTTGGGCAAAGGTCTGCCGTTGATGAAAACCCCTCCGAGCTGATTGACTCGGCCTTGACCCAGCGGGGTAGACACTGTGGATTTTAGTACAAAAAACATGGGGGGAAAACCTATCAGCAAAGAGTCTGGATCTACGGGATCATTAATAAAACGGCATTTATTTAGAATAGGAAACTGCTTCCATATGTAGCACCTGCAGTAAGAACCATAAATATGTTTCACTAGCCTGTAGAAATGTCTGTTATGTAAGCCCTGAGTAAAGCCAACTGTTAGACAAGGTAAACAGGCTTCAGCGTGCGGGACACAAAAGGTTACCAGAGTTATAACAAATAAAAAAGGATGAACTAAGAAGTAAACAATCCACTTAAACAGACACGTTTCTGTGAATTGAAGTCATTGTTTTAGTCTTTATGTAACCACTTAGGCACAAGGTTCAGGTCTGTGACTTTTCACTAGAGAGTTCTGAAAGTCCAGTTTCTTCAGACGACAAAAACCGACATTTTGACGTGCTTTACCTTCCAGTGGGAAGCCGCTGCGGGGGTAGTTCTGGGCCAGCGTGGGTCGCATCATCCTGGGTACTGGCCCCGCCAACGCAGTCATACCTCCACCACCCCCACCGACAGCACCAACCTTCTCCTTTCCCGGAGAGGGTCCACCCGGGGCGAAGACCTGGTTGGTAAACGGAAAAAAGTCTCCGTCCTTGTGAGAAAGATAGCACCGGTAAGCCTCGGTAGGGTTTAGCCGCGCTCCGGGCTACAGCTAAGCACTGGAGTATCCCGGGACATCCACAGCACCCTGGTGAGTCAAAAGCTGACGTCAAAAAAGAGGAGGAAACGGGTTTTAAGGGATTTGAAGGGCGTATGTTTCTTTGCGCTTCGCTTTGTGTTTTTAAAGAACACGATAATCAAGGCGAGGTACCGGCAGCGGGGATCTTGTTGTTGTTTGCTGACGCCGGTTCGAAGTGAGAGCGGACAGTCAAAAGTAGCGGAGGTTGTCTCCTGCCTTTTCAGCGCTCACAGCTGTGATTGGCTGAGCGGGTACCAACGATAGGCAGTGGGACGCGATGATTGGCTGAGGTCTAAAACTTTTTTGTCCTGTCAAAAACGCAGTCATAGTTGCGCTTGAACAGGACAGGGGCGAAAATTCTCAGAGCACAAATCTGTGATGGAACCACTGAATAAAGTTCACTTATTAAAGCACTAAAAACGTTAGGCTTGGATTAAGTAAAATGTTGGGTGAACAGATTCAGAAATGATTGACGTAAATATATTCAATGAAAATCATATTTTTAAATATCATTGGCGTCATTTCCCATCCAGTTTAGCTGTTGTGAATTTCTATTGTATGCTGGTTAAATGTAGTAAAATATATAAACAAACATTGACAGAGCGTGGTCCTTTACAAATATATATATATATTTATATTTTGCTTCCGAGCTATTGATACTTTATATATGGTCAAAGTGAGGAATTTAAGGCTACTAAAAAGAGTTTAAAACAAAGTTAACAATGTTTAAAGGAATGTTTAATTGCTAGAGTTAACATTTAGACCAACCATTACTGGCGCAACTTATTTCACAATATGTTGTGTAACCTACTTTTACATTTGCGCCAGTTGCAGGATTTTATTATTGAACACCATGCAGCTTTTTGCGCTGGTGTGATTTACAAACACCATAAAAAGTAAGAATCCGATCAGAATCCTCTGCGCCAACCTGTGCGTAATATCATCTCCAAAGTGTTTAACGCGTGCTGTTGCCCACGGCCTCTAATTTGTTTCCACCCTGCGGCCTCACATATGACACAAATGGCTATAAAGAGTGTGCACTTCAAGGAATTTATTGTGGTTCTTCAGAGTGCAGCACCAGCCAGCCGAGAACAGTCTGATGTGGGCCGTGCGCCTCAGCAGGATACGACGCCAGGGCGGCCGTAAAGCCAGTCTGGTGCAGTGCCACTTTGGATGGAGGATTTATTTTTACACCCTCCCAACTTGCAACTGAAAGATGTCTAATAATCATTGTCGTCACAAACAAAGAAGTTGTCTTGCTTTTTGTGGGGTCACGGGTCACAGCATCCTGCATCCCCCGCAGGATCTGATACTAATGCAATGATGTGCGCTCCTGAGCTCTGAATCAGCACAAAGGCTCGCTTTAAATCACAAAATGCAAGTTTATGAACACTAATAAAAAAATAAAAATAAAACAATTTGAAGCTAATTTGCCGAAAAAGCTTGTTTTAAATGTTTAGAAGAGCCGATCCAAGGTTGACCCTAAACAGAATTGGATTCCAGCTCTTTCCCCGCGCCGACGTTCAACGAATATTCCTTCATTCCATGAATATTCAGACATTTCTACATTATACGTCTAACATAGGTATTAATATAGTTTACAACTAAGTAATATCGTATTGAATTCCTCTGAAAATTCTGTTAGGGTCTGTACCTATAGCTCGGGTGTTAAAGCTGATATTTTCAGGAAATGCCAATATTGGGATTTTTCTGATTTTTGGAAGGGATTTCCAGATAAACGTGGAGCCGCACAGCAAAACCAAGAGCTGGAATCCAATTTTCAGGAGTTCTGTCAGGACCTTGGGAGAGGGAGTGTTTGGGCCAGAGCCAGAACTTAGTAATGTAAAAGGACATAAAAAAATAATAAATAAATGAGCAATAAAAAAAATAATAATAATATTCAATGAAACATGTACTATTCTATCTTAAATTCATATTATACCTCAAAGACATTCTTGCTAAGAGGGGTGCAGAGGGGCTATTACCTCTTGGCCCCCTCTCCTTTCACACTTGGTGACGCCACTGCTTAACTTTGGGTCATTGCATTTGATAGAAAATAGCCCTTACCCAGTTTAAAGGCAATATTTGATCATTATCCAAATGAAGGATGGCAAGTTTTGATTTTGCATGATTGTCGCTAATGCCTGTACAGGAAAATTCCTTTTGTAAACTTATGTAAAAATGCGGGAGCTCCTTGTTACATTGGGGGCCCTAGCTGCTTGGTTCGCTTATGCGTTTAGTCGGTTCTAATTAGATAGCAAGAGATCAGCTACTTTTGTGGCAGAAAGGATGGTTTTTTATGCATTCTGACTGAAAAAAAAAATCTTTATAGGATCTTTTGTATCAGTCAGTAGATTTGTATTGGCGTGGAAATATATTCCTTTAATAGTCATGCGCATCGTGACTTTCTGCAAAAGCAGAACCTCGGGCACCTGATCGCGTCTCCACTCACCTGTGGGGTGTGTGGAGGAAAGCGGAAGGCCTCTGCCATTCACCATCATTTAGATACCCAGGGAAGGTATCCTCCACAGGTTCATAGGGTTTCAGTTCACACAGGCTCCTCGTTACTGGCGATGGATGGAGGGCAACTTTAGATGATATGTTCGCTGTCAAAAACCTGCGCTGATAATGATTTGAAGGTGGGATAAGCCGGACTAACGGGGGCCTTTTACCTGCAATAGAGGGTCTCAGTGCTTTTTATTATCATGCAAGGAGTGTGAGCTTGTTTTTAATTTCACATTTAAGAAGAAAATATTATGGCGCCAGTGCATTTCACTGTAGGCTTTTAGACAAACGATTTAACGCGATTGAAGTTCAAATATTAACAAGGATTTCTGAAACAATATCAAAGAGAATTTTTCGATATTATATAACGTTACAAAAGAGGGAACCGTGACTCTGGCTGACGAACGTGACAATCTGAGAGTGATCTTAGTGAAACTAGATATTATTCAAACTGAAACACACAAACATGCACACACACAGGGGGCAAATAGAAAACAGAGAAAGAGGCTTGATGCTCAAACCTCGACCCCTTTTCTTTTAAAAGGCGACACTGAATCCCCGTGTCGAATCCATTACCGGGGGACGAAACTCAAAGTCAGAAATCTCTCCTGATGAGAAATAAATGAGTTGCATCACATGCTCTGCGCGGAGGAGGACATTCAAAGAGCGCTTATTGGATAAATTCATTTCTTTTACTCATGCTAATAACAATTATCAGAAAAGCCAGGAAACGGATGTCGTTTACGTAAAAATATAACTTCTCACAATTTGGCTAAAAATAGTATTTTCCTCTTTCTTTGAGCACAATATTTGTGAACTGTTCATGTGGACTTTTTTTAATATTCTATGGCCTGTGAATAGTGGCCATGCATAAGGCTTTTATTTTGTAGGTAAAAAAACAAACAAACGAGGACATCAAAACAGAAGCCCAAATATTGGCATCAACAAACAAAGCAGAACACATAGGGTATATTGAAATGCATGATGCATTTAGATCAAATCTTTAACGTTAGGTGTTTCTTCTGTGCGTCCTACACGTGTTTTCACACATTTGTTCTACCACAAAATAAAAATAGTTGAAAAAGAACATGTGAAAAAAAAAAAAAAATGTATAATTGTGACGATTTTGACAAAGGTAAGTGTTTAACGAAACTATCGAGTTTATTTGTTGCATTGTGAGCCAGATGTTGACAACACTCACCCCTGCCATATATGGACAGTGACGTATATGAGTTACATATTCATTGATAGCCCAGGTGAGATTTGGAGGGTGTAAGAAAAAGGCAAATTTTTTATTCCTTTTTGGGGACAGATTTGTTAAATATAAAAAAAAAAGTCAAACAAAACTGGAATTGCTGTTTATCCATTTTTGACCAGAAAACAAATAATCAACTTGTATTTTAACCTTTTTTTCAAGTTTTAATAACTTGTTTGTTTATGTGTTTTTATTGGTTTTTGATGACAAAATGTAATTATTGAAATAAATTGACATTCAAATAATTCTGAGTATTAAAAGGCTTGAACCTTTGAGACTTGCCATTGCTTATACACGGTGGGACCAATGGCAGAGCACCTTTTACCAACTTTAATCCTACAGGATATATGTATAGGCGTAGGATTATTTGATATATTTTCTACGCATGAGTCAGCTGTAAAGTGGATAAGATTTGGTTCAAGTCATGTAATAGAAGTATACTAAAACGTTATAACCTTAAAATGATGAATTATAATTGTTGTAATGTTATTCATATTTTATTATCATTAAGTGTGAATCTTACTCGCTTAGTGTAAAGTACTTAGCTGCATTAATAACATCTGCTTTATTTACAATCTTTTCAGGTTTTGGTAATTAAATCATCAGAAACCCATGAAAAGCAAAAATTGATTGGTTATTTGATTTCCTTTTTTGTAGGATCAAAAACAGATACGTAGAAATTCCAATTAGTTTGATTTTCATTTTATTTTTAAAAATAATTAAAACATAAAAACAATGGCAACGAATAACAAACAGTTGGCCCATTTTTCGCATTCCTACAGGCACCTAATTCTGCAACTACCTCATACTGTGACTGTAGGAGGCGCTGTTTCCTATATATACCTCAAAGGTGTTTCCCAATGTGTTTTTGGCTCACAAAAGAAACCAGATGATCAAGAACATACAAAATAAACACTTATATGAAATGTTGAGATTGGAAGAAAATAAATATTTGCTTTATAAAAATGGCCACATTTGACATTTAATGTCAAAAACCCTCACCACTACCATATATGGCTTGTGATGTCACATGCGGAAGCATATAGTTTGGTAGCTCAAGTTAAGATGTGGAAGGTGTGCGAATATGGAGAGACGGACGCACTTTTTTATACTAGTGATTTTATACTTTTATTGCTTTTTATTAAAAGAAATTCTGCTCATCCATGTATGACCAATAAAAAGAACAAATGCTCACATATCAATTTAATATTTTATTTTCAAAATGTTTTTTTGTTGTTGTTTTGTTTTAATTACTGTGTCAGACAAGAATATCCAACTACGAAAACACACACGGACCAGCTGCAACCATTTTGTGTGAAGAAACGCAACTTTGTGTGAAGTTTTGTTGCGTGTGACGCAGCTAAGCGAATGTCATAAATTTGCCTTTTGCTTGCTAAGAGTTGTATCACCAAGTTTTTTTTTAACAAATTTAAGCAACATATCATGAAAACAGATCGTTTAATTTGTTATTAATAAATTAAACAATAAATGACTTGGAGCAAAATTAAAAGGAACCATTTAAATTTATACCAATTTTCTTATACTTTCTTCCTAATACATTACAGAATCTTTCTTTTGCATCTCATTTCTAAGAACATTTTCAGTTTTGTCTTTATAAACTACTACTTATTCATGTGTTGATGTCTTTAAGCATATCTGTAACAGATAGATAGATAGATAGATAGATAGATAGATAGATAGATAGATAGATAGATAGATAGATAGATAGATAGATAGATAGATAGATAGATAGATAGATAGATAGATAGATAGATAGATAGATAGATAGATAGATAGATAGATAGATAGATAGATAGATAGATAGATAGATAGATAGATAGATAGATAGATAGATAGATAGATAGATAGATAGATAGATAGATAGATAGATAGATAGATAGATAGATAGATAGATAGATAGATAGATAGATAGATAGATAGATAGATAGATAGATAGATAGATAGATAGATAGATAGATAGATAGATAGATAGATAGATAGATAGATAGATAGATAGATAGATAGATAGATAGATAGATAGATAGATAGATAGATAGATAGATAGATAGATAGATAGATAGATAGATAGATAGATAGATAGATAGATAGATAGATAGATAGATAGATAGATAGATAGATAGATAGATAGATAGATAGATAGATAGATAGATAGATAGATAGATAGATAGATAGATAGATAGATAGATAGATAGATAGATAGATAGATAGATAGATAGATAGATAGATAGACATTGCCAAAAGTAGCATTTAGATCCAGCAGGAAGAGACCAGTGAGTTCATTATGGCTTTTGTCTTTGGTATATCTCGCAGGATATACCAAAGTGGTCCCACATTTGAAAACTTGGAGGTAGGTCTGACAATATCCCAACCTGGGTTTCTTTTTTTTCTTTCTTTTGTCTTTTGACTAGTTAGTTGTAGTTTATATTATTAAACAGGGGTCCTTTTTTATAGCAAGTTTCACCTTACAAATGACTAAGTACCACTATGCTGTCATTCAAAAACAGTACCACAAAACAAGTTGTTTCATTATGTAAAAAGAAAATAAACAATTGTATCTATTTACACTTCATATTTAAAGTAAATATTTTCAAATTTGGTCTGAGCAGAAAAGGAAGGTCCCTTAAAGACAAAATTTCAAGTCTCAGTTTCTCACCAACCCTAAACTCAAGTGTGGCTTCTGTGAGTTTAAAGATATAAGATGTGCAGCAACACAGTTTATTTGCAGTTCCGACAGTGTAAATCTCTACATATATCGTTCTATGAATACGTTCTCCACAATGTTTTACCTGACGGTATACGCATATAGAACTTCTATGAATCTGTCCCTTTTTCTATTTGAATGTAAGGAGTGTAGAGGTACACCATTATTGGCTTGTATTGCTGAACAGTTCATTGTGAAGAATTGGTTAATCTCACTGGTTTTCTGACTTATAACCAGGACATTACGTTGGGTTTAATGGCTTCTTGAGATCCATGTTTCAACTTTAACGGTAAACAGAAAGCAGTAAAAGTAGCAACACACATTTTTTTTCTAAATTCACTGCTGTCTGTTTTAGTTAATGCTTGGAGTTCTTGTCTGGTTCTTAACTGGACTTATTATTATTATCTGTCTGTCTGTAGCAAATAACTACTGATCATTTTGTGTCATTTGGAATATTAACTTCAAGTAATTGCTAATTTGTTTTCTGTATTGCTGGCAATTAGCCTGTAACAACATTTTCTTTTGCATATATCTGAAAACAGTTTGAGAACCTGATCATACGCTGTTTTATAGGAAACATACCTGGATTCAACAGCCCTCAGTTCCAGTAAATACAGACTTGTTTATAAACTGTTGATAAATCATGAAGGCAGTGTGGCCTAAAAGCTTATGAGCTATGCGACATCTTTAATAAATGCGTCATGTTGGTTATGGAACTTTTTGGTTAAGCATGTGATGTGACGCATGCATGCATCCGCAGTTAGCTGCTGAATGGATCACTCTGGCTTTTATCAGTCCTGCTCCTGAAAAGCTTGTTTTATTTCAGCCAACAGGGAGGCCTTGTATGGACAGGCATGACTAATCTCTGAGACATTAACAGAACATCAGCATTTAGCTTGCTCTGAGAAAAAAAATCTATTTACTTTTCATCAAGCTTGTACCACCAGAGGTTTACTCTGCAAGGCCTACGTGAGAAATGCAACCACCCTGGTGCCTGACACTGGGAAGGGATTTAATTTCATTTATTTATTTTTGTATACAAGCATGTAATATCCTTGCATATCCAGTAGGGGGCACATTTGATGCACTGCACATAGTTTAATGTGTCAAATTGGATCATACTCAGTTTATTGTGAGCCATATTATGTAAGACCTAACACCAGGAAAGAAACAGCCTAAATAGCAGGCCTCTCCATCAGCTGTTGTTTTCATCCTGTAGAGACACAGATCAAACCAGTGTGACTGGTATCCATGTTTCCTTTATTACTGAAATGTGTTTATGAATGTAAAACAGCACAAAAAGAACATTTCTCTGTGCAAATACATCTGGTACATTTGGAACAACAACCACAGATTCTCATAAAAACCGACAACTTTTTTTAGGTCCTCGGAAATAAATACATTACGCTTACATTGGTCAAAGGTTTACCCCATTACTTGTGTCAAATAAGAGGGTGAAAGTGCATTGTACGTGTTGGGAAAAACGTCGAGCAGGATGATTCACACAATCAGATTGCCAGGGCTCAAGCTCATTAACCATCAATAATCCTGGTAAACTGGCTTTCCTAGAGAAAAACAATTTGGTCTCACCTTTTGTAGGTATGAGACTAATACAAGTCACCACGGAACAGGTGCTGACATTTCTTTTACAAAAGACTTAGGGTTGCAGGGACAGAATTATGCATTGACAAAATACACCCTCCAGTTTAGCCCACTTCCATCTGATCCTGATCCTGATTTTTGTTGGTTTTGTTGTATTCCACTCAGACCTAAAGTGTATTCCAGATAGCATTTAAGGTGGAAGTATTCTCGTTTCAACATCTGCAGCGTATCAGTATAGTTGCTGGACAGCACCAGCTTTCAACACCCATAATCCTAATGCATCTATATAAAGTCAGCCACATACACAAAAAAAATCATCTTGGAGGGTACTAGCCATTAGAATTATTTAAAATGTAATCAAGTAAATTAGTTCGTAAATGCAATGTTCTGTAATGGTAAAATGCTAACAACATTAGCTACTTTATTTTGGTAACAAATCCTACCTGATAATTTTAAACAGAATTTTACAGAAGATGTTGGTTTAGGTAACTGGTGTTCTTCTTCCTCTGGTGCGGTATCTAGAAGATAAGTGTTGTATTGTTAATGAATACATCATGTTAGCAAACGTTAAGAGCTGTTATAAGACACTTGGTTAAGAAAGCTTTTGTGTTGGAGCAAGAATTAAAATTTGTATTCAGCTTTAACTAGTTTAGCCGAAGCGCTAGTGCTAAAGGTAAGCTTGCTAGCAAAGCTGAGCTTCTTAGCCTTAAATGAGTTGCTGCTAATGAGCGACACAATGAGCTGTGCTTGAAAGTGAAAAGATTTACATGGGGCCCTGTTTGAGTATCATTTTTGCCTGAATCTTATATTAATTTTGGGATGTTTGCTTGCTAGCTTCTTTTTAACATGGAGAATAATAGAGATTAGCTAAATGATCTTAAATAAATAGTCAGAATTTCATTAATTTAGTTGAGTATCTACATTTTCAATTAGTTAATTAACATCTACTGAAAGTTTTATTGGTTAAATTAAATTTTTTTTTTTTATCACTGACCCTAACTAGGCTCTTGAAAGCAGAGAACGGTGAGGCTGAAATGTGTTGTATTATAAATTAATATGAATGAAGACATGTGGATGGGAAGGACTCTGTGCTGGAAAAAAAATTGAAGTTTCTGATTTATCAAAATTAGCAGCAAGCATATATAGCAACTAGCAAGCCAGCTTTCTTAAATCTGAGGCTGTTGGTGCCAGTAAACAAATTAATTTAGCCTTAGGGATTAGGGGAAAGTTTTACATGTCACCTTGTAAGAATGGATTAAAAAAGTTTATTACCATTTTGGAAACATTTAATCCCTTAATGGAAAAAAAAACATTCTTATTAATCCAGAAAAGTAAAAAGATCTAAATGATTAATGGTTATAATTTAACTCATTTAGCAGAGTAAGTACATTTTAAAACATGTATGGAATGTTTTTTAGCATGTTGAGCTCACATGATTTCAGAAATGTTGGTTAAAATCTACTAAGGTACATCATTTGCCAATTGTGCAACCATTGTTACTGGTTAAACAGTCTGTTTTATCAGTGCAGGTGATTAGGTTGTCTTCAGTAGAGAACAAAGAGGCAGATAAGCTTCTGTGGTTTGTATTATGAATAAATAGATTGATTTATTAAAAGTTGAGAACTTGATTAACTACATTAGTCACTACGCTAATGCTAAGGTCAAAGTTGTGAGCTGATCATATTAGCTGTGGTTGCCTCTAATATTGAAACCTTTATTTCCATTTCAGTAAAGTTTCACTGCCTTAATCATAAATCAAATAGATTTTAATTATTTGTTGAAATTTAACTAACCTAGTTGTTTTATAGCTGGACTGTAAGGGAAGTGGTATCAAACCCAGATCTAAGCACTTCATGTTGATAGTACTTGAATAAGTGTATGAATGCTGTTACACCAGTTTTATTGTAACTGTCTGCTTTATGAGTATAGCTAATTAATTAGGTTCCAGACCAAGTCATCACTCATGAGGAGCTCAAAGGGGCCAGTTTGACAGTGAATGAACCCATTTAAAACCTACTAGCTGAGCCTTTTAAGGTGATTGAATCCTTAACTATGGCTTTGAAGGAAGAAAATAGGTGAACTTGGAAGCAGCTGAAGTGGGAATCTGGACTGTACCTGCTTAACATTCTCCCTCTCCAAAGCAACATGCAAAAGCTTTTACATCATTCTTACATACAAAAAAGTGCTATACGTTGGAAAACCCTTTATTCAGTGTGAATAAATGGTGAGGGCAGATGAGGGAATCCCCATTTGTTACCCAGGTTTGATGCTGCCTGATTCTGATTCTGATAGCAGTGAAGTTACTTAATTTAAAAATACGGTGAGGCACAAAAGTCATGAGACAAACTTGTCTCTTTCTTTAGAAAGTGAGGAAAGGAACAGAATGACCTCACATGCACAAAAGTAGCAAAACACAGGTTCAAAATCACAAGCTGTCTCTATGTATAACTTTGCTTGGAAGAGGTGGGCAGTAAAAACAGTGTAATCCTGCAAGATAAAGGTAAAGCACAAAGGAAGGTCTCTAAAAAAGGCTGATCACACCAAATATCCCACAGCAGTTCTCCACACTTGTGACCTATTTACATGATTCCGGTGTGGGCGTGGCTTGGTTGAGATCCGATTTAAAGATCCACCACATAAACACACAGCAATCCTCTATCAGAACCAAACCCTTTTATCCAAAAACTCAAAAGTGAACACATCTGTACAATTAACATTGGTGCTTTTTTGAGATATGAGTGAATCATTGTTGACAGTTTTCATACAGTGAGTGGCATGGTGGGGAAAATGCATATTATATAGCTGGACAGTAAGGAAAGGGATATCAAATCCAAATATACGCACTTCATAATCATTTATCCAACCAAATACACCCCAATGAGGGAGTCAAAGTATGAAGTTCACTCATCAACACGTCCAGTCAGCTACCACCTTAAAGTCAAGTGCATAAGTTTAGGAACGGATTATCAAGGATCAAGTTGGCCTATATTGCTCCAAACAACATGAAGGCCTTTGGGTGGTTGCTATACTGGTAAAAGGCCATTTTGGGCAAGATTTGTCCCTAAAACGAGTAAAGGGACCAGGAGAATGACTTGCCAGGAGGCTTCTATGTACATGATAACACACACTGCCCCCCTGCATCAGAGCCAGCAGCCAATCAGGCGTTCCTCCTGGAGTTACTGGTGGCGGACCCGCGGCCTGTCTCGTGGTCAGGTCTGTATTTGAGCCAGCAGATGAGCCACGTGACGACCACCGAGAACATGGCCAGGATGCTGGCGACCGACAGGCAGATGGGTCCGGCCGGAGATGGGGGGATGCTGTGGCTGTGCACAAAGATCAGGCCCATAAACAGCAGCACCAGCATGGACAGGAACGAAAAAATCACGCACACGCATCCGGTGGTCAGCGCCACCCTCTTGCAGCTCTGACAGCTGTCGTAGCGCACGGAGTCCTGAGAGAGGGTCGTGGCTGTGGACACCGTAGTGGAAGGGGTCGCCTGGCTGGCACCGGACGCGCCCGACGCCTCCTCCCGGCGGAGCGCGACAAGAGCCGGATGCAGCGGCGGGGGGTATGGCGGCAGGGCGTCCTGCGGAAGGGGGTCTGAGTCGATGTAGAGAGGGAAATCCTCTGTCACCTTGGTGTTGTTGGGCAGATTCTGGATCCGATAGTCCGGGACGGGCGTCCGGTGGCGACAAACGGGGCAGCTGATGCGCCATGGCCGCTCCTCCCGGAGGTGAAGCGTGTTCAGGCACTCCTCGCAGAACGTGTGCAAACACTCCAGGATCTTCGGAGCCCGCCGGTCAAGGTCGAAGTAATTGTAACAGATTTTGCATTCGTACTCCTCATAGGGGAACGCCGGAGAGGCCTCACCGGGGGGCTCCGCTCCGTTTGACGGCACGTCTGCCTCTGCCATGTCATCTCTCGCCATTCACGTTCTCCGGTGAAAACAAAGGGAGCTGACGGGCAGATGCTGATGACGGTGCACGTCTCCGTTCCCCCCCCTCCCCTCCACTGCTTTCATTGAAACGCCATCATTCCCGCGGTGTTTTTTAATAATCCCCGCCGCTCGGTCCAAACGGCCGGGATCCCCGGTAGAGACGGTGATTAAACGGCTCTGTGGGTAGGGCTGATGTAATGGCGGTGATTCCTGCGGAGCGTGGGGCGTGGGGCGCATCATCCACTGAGTCCCAGCAGCATCCCTCAGTCCCGAGTGCCTGTTGTTGTTCTCAGCGCTCCAGCAGACACATTACGTAGATGCTGCGTACAGTGGGATGCGCTCATTTGGACGACCGTGGGCGTCACTTCATTGTTTCCCGGAACAAAGAACGTGTGTGGCTCATGGACGTCAGATGGGTCCAGCTGTTTCTCCAACACGTTGTCACTCTGTTTGACCTCTGACAGTCAGCGTGTCACTATTTAATGTGTTGGCAAAACAACTTCACTTCATCGTCTCGTGGTGCTGATTTCATATTCGGCCTAAATTGGGTGTTTAGTACAAAAGTTTCTTCTTTTTTTTTTTTTTGGAAAACTCACGCAACACTGTGGTGTATAGGTCTGATGCAAAACTGGAGTAGAAAAAATACAAACTGAAACAGAAAATCACAATCAGTCACACCAAAATCTAATTTATTTTGTTCAAACAATGAATGAATCCATTCAAAAGCAAATTATACCACTGAATACATTAAACGTCCCATAAACCTTAAATAAAATATGCAGTGGCTTGTAAAATATTAATAATCTCTGAATATTTTCACATAATAATACATGGTTTTCAAATGCTTTCTTTTTTTATCAATACAAATCTGAAAAACGTGGTGCACATGTATAATCTCCCGCTAAGTCACTGCTGAACCACATTTCACTGAAATTCCAGCTAAGTCTGGTTCTTTTGAGGAATGAGACTGAAACTTTTGCCCATTTGTCTTTGCAAAATGGCTCAAGCTCAGTAAGACTGGATGAAGAGCGTCTGTGAAGAGTAATTTTTAGGTATTGCCAGAGATTCTTAGTTACATTTAGGTCTAGCCCAGGGGTCTGCAACCTCCGGAGCCACATGTGACCCTTTGGACCCTCCTCTGTGGCTCTTAATAATTTTAGTCAAAGATGTATGTAGAACTGAACACTGTTTTTATACATAAACATGTTAATAAAAGCAGATATATTGCCGTTTTTTTATTTAGTTCAATATCTGCACAGAAACTCCCCAACAGAATGAGACTAATAGTATAAGAAATATTTTTTTTCATTAGGCTTTCTTAATGTCCCACAAAGTGGAATTTTCAAGTCATCAAATCAATTGGTTGGCAGTTTTGATGTTGAACTAAACCAACAAAAGCCACACTCTTTCAACTGAGTCTTGGATTTAAGTGAACATAAACACAAAATAGAATAAAATAAGTTTCCTGCAGTTCAGCACTGTAACAGCTTGAGGCAGCTGCTTTGTAGAGATATGGTGGATCTACTTATTGTTGTTTTCAAAATTGAGTTTTCATTTTTCTAAAACCCCAAAATAAAAATATAACACTGTCTCTCTAATTCAACAGTCAAACATACATTTTATATAGTAATTATATACAGTCATACTCAAAAATGCGAATATGAGGCTCCAATGAGGCTCGTTTCTCAGATTAAAATTACCTCTCTAAACTAACAGCCTTTAAGCATGTATCATACCTACTTTTCATTAAGTCCACATTTCTGCATTAAAAAGGTTTTTTTTTATTGGTCTGATGTAATATTCTAATCTTAAAGGTCTTGTTTTTATTACCTTTAAGCGAGAAATCATCATAATTAACCGAAATACAGGCGTTTAAACACCAGTCTGTGCGTAAATAGTCTATATAATGTGTTTTACTCAGTGAATTGAGTCACTGAAATAAGTTAACTTTTCAGTAATATTCTAATTTATTGAATATGACTGCATTAAACTTGATCATTTGTTGAAGGGTTTTACAGCTCTAAAGAAATGTATTTACTGGAAGTGAGGGAAAATATGTCTCTTTGCATTTAAATGCTTGCTGACCCCTGGTCTAGGCTATTTATCACATGTAACACTGTTCAGGGTTGTTGTCCTGTGCTGAACCTCCACCAGAGTCTCAGGTCTCTGGACCTCTGACCTGTCTGCTGTGTTCTTTAATCCTCATGATGCTGCTTGCTCACTAGTATTGTCTAATGTTTGCACTATATATTATGAAGTTGGCATCAGATTCAAAGGGCCTGGATAAATATGCACACCTTCCTGATTTTCATTTGTTGAAAAAACAGAAAATGGATTATTCTTTTCCTTCCACTTCATTATGTTTTACTGTATGTTTACCCATCTCATAATATCCCAATAACATACACTGAAGTTTTTGGTTGTAACATGAAAAATCATGTAAAAGTTCAAAGGTGTGAATATTTTTGCGAAGCACTGGGGCTTACAACATTGCTAGACCCCTGGAGTTAACTGATGCTATGATAAACCACAGATGCAGCCAGATGAATCCTGATCTGTTTAGGGACAGGAGAAATACAGCCAAACAGAACAGAAAGGACAAACGGATGTTGACTCAAAGGAACACTGCAGCCATTTCAGAAGCCACAGAAGCTGATTATTCTGCAGTGATTGAGGTTGTGGTCTGATCCGATAATTAAACTATCCTTCTCGAAAATAATGTTGTGTATAACATGTGCTTACCCAGCTGTACATACTAGACATCTATCATTGGGTACAGCCAAGACACTGTGTTATAAATAGTTCTCACTTACTGATAAGAGGCTTCACACTGAAGTTAACATTCTTTGCTGATATAAAAGCTGAAGAGGATTATTTTGCGGTTTGACATCTTGTTAAAACAATAAAGCAACCTCACAAAGTATGTTTTCAGTTCTGGAAAAGAAAGGTTCTCCAATTCTCTATGTGTGATAATGAAAATATATCAGGTCAAATTAATTTAGTGGCATTTAATTGCATGCAAAAAGAAAGCTTTTGTCTGGGAAATGAATAAAAAACACAAAACTTATTTAAAAATGTGTAACAATTAAAAGTGCATAATTCTGAAAGTGGTTCTGCAGGTGAGCTCCTTAAAGCACAAACCTGTGCAGCAGTCTGGTGGATCTGCTTTTGATGTCTCGGTACTGTTGACGGCCGTAGTTTACAAAGTTTATGGAGAGGCTGTGAGGAGTCTCTGATAATGTTCAGAGCCCTGTCTGTTTCTCTGTTTCAGAGATAGAAGCTCTGAAACAGATTCTGGACAGAGGGTGGATACAATCCAATGACTTTTTCAGCTCCTCTCAATGTTCTCTGCAGGGTCTTCTTGCCTGAAATACTGCAGCATCTTGCTGAGATGCAGTACAATAACACATTACCAACCACAGCTCTGTAGAATGCTGCGAGGATGCTGATATGGAGGGTTTTATTTTGATTTCTTTAGAAGGTGCTGTCTTTGCTTGGCCCATTTCAGAATCCCAGTAGTGTTGTTTGACTAGGTGGGATCTGCCCTCCAAGGAATTTAATGCTAGCCTCCACTCTGTACTGCATGGTAGCTGCATTTGAGGGTGTGACCTCCAGAAGTTGATGATCATCTTCTTCGTTTTGTCCTTACTTACCAGGTGGTTGTCTCTGCACCAGACCACCAGCTGTTTAAATTCCTTACTGTACGTTGATTCATCATTCACATGAAAGAGTCCCACTACTGCGGTCTTAAATGCAGATTTAACAATCAGGTTTTCCTTATATGTGAAAGCACGCTTGTGTGTTAACAGTGTGAACAGCAGTGGACTGAGCACTCAACCTAGAGGGATTCCAGTGCTTTGTTGGGACAGCCATTGGGTGGAACAACCAGTGAACTACACACACTCAAAGAGAAATGTGAGGTAACTCAGTTCCCAGAATGCACATTTTTAACCAAACCAAGTTTTATGCTTTTGTTCCCCATTTCTATAGTTACTTTTCCTTATTATTTTATTTTTACTTAACCGTTAGGGAATGTTACTAGCTTAGTTAAGGAGTTTGCTAATGAAGTAATTTAATATGAAGATGATGTATTTTGTTAATAAATTGTTCGTTTGGAAAGTCATTGTTGTGTGTTTATTCTGTATATATGTGCATTGCTTGCTGTTTGAGAACGACAATGCTCGGATTCACTCTTTCACTGATTGTTCTATAATACCGCTGCATTGGGATTGTATTCGCAAGACAATACCTGACAGACCAAAAGTTGTTTGGCTAAAATGAAATATTCACTCTTTGTCAAGGATTTTGGAATGATTATTAATTGTTTTTATTCGCAGTGGCTAATAATTACAATTAATAATCATTCCAAAATAACCAAACAATTATTATTTTACAACAGCTCAATATTATGAAGGGTGGCTGCTGTTTTATAGTTCACCTGTGATGGAAGAGTTTGAACTAAAGGAACACATCCCCATATAACAGAGTTTTATTCTATGGCTCCTTTCCTGTGGAGCCAGTTTTTGTCTTTGTGGTAGGATCGCTGACAATTTTTTAAATATATTTTATTTAAAATGTTATACATAAACAAACACATACCATCAGACCCCCCTCCCAAGATGATGCTTCATTAATTTAAAGAAAATGTTCAGTGTCTTGAAGTCAGTAACAGTTCAATGTCACATTATCCATATAATTTAAAAAAGGTTGCCAGACTTTATTGAAAGTTAATCTCTTTCTAAGGTTTCTACGGTTATATGTTACTTATTCCAAAGGTTGTGTACCTTGTTCATATCCAGCACCATTTAATTATTGATAGAGGAGAATCAAACCTATATGCAGTAGGAATGCACTTTCTGGGCTCTGGATATTTCCAAAAAACTTCACCTGAAATTTGTTAAGAGGTTGGTCAATTTTCATAAGGTTCCCCGACAAGCAAAGTTGTGGATCAACAGGTAATGCAGGTTAAGTGATCTTAGTCACACCATCACAAAGGTCAGTCCAGAAATCTCTCACCTTCACACACAACCAAGAACAGCATAGGAAAGAACCCACCTCTGCGGCGCATCGAAAGCACTTATCTGATAGGCTAAGTGCCTATCTCTGGGTCACATAGCTGATGAACAAAATAACAGTAGACAAGCCTACTGTATACCAAGCATTGATAGTGACAGATAAACTGTCTTGACATAACTCTGACCAGAGTTGATCTTCAATCGTCGTGTTTAAGTCTGTTTCCCAACTTTCTTAAAATCCATATAGAGCTGGTTTAGGACATTCAGATATAAACTTAGGTGGTCCCCTCTCATTAGAGGTGGGCGACACAGGAAATTTTGGTATTGATCCAATACCAAGTAAATACAGGGCTAGTATCTCCGATACCAATACCAATACCAATACGATACTTTACCTTAAATGTTCTGATCATAATAATTTTGTGATTTTGCCTTTAGTTTGTTGATTAATATTATTATGAAACATGGGACAAAGGTTTTGGGCACTAAACTAACTACAACAAAATAAAAGAATGTAACGGTATAAAAATAATTCCTTTATCCATGGTTCTCTGTGAATCATCTTGGTGATATAACAAATTGATTAAAATAATTTAATCTGTAAGAGTAATCTGCATGTAATCTAAATAGGAATACTATTTTTGCTTCAACAGGTAACAGATAGGGGTTATTATATTCAGCCATATTTATATTTCAGGTTTGAGGTATATATGTTTATATAAGTGTACATTTATGAGTTAAAAAAACTATTACGATTTTTTGCCAATTGACTGAATATATGATAGTTGATAACAGTGTGCTAGAATTGTTTCTCTGATCACAAATAACACTGTGGAAAATATGTATTTCTGCTGGAGATTACCTAGATATTTCCGATTTTTTCCAGAAAGGCCTGTGCCAGACCTCTGTCTCTGTGTCAGGGGTCTGGTTTGGAGATCCCCCTCCTCCTCCTCCTTCAGCTGTTTTGCAGCTTTGGGTTATCTTGAGGGTGAACTGCTTTATATGTTTCTGTAAACTGGTGGTGTTCCCACAGGGGGTAATGACCTTTCTGCACTAATCACATGTGTGCAGCGTCCTTATCAGCTGCAGTGAATAATGTCAACAAAGTGCTTCTCTTTCTCTCCACCATCACGGGCTGCCATCAGTGATCTCTGGGGCAGTGAGCAGCAGAGAGAGGTGCTGTATGCACAGATGAAGAGAAGCTGCACTTGGCTGAACTGTGTGAAGAAACTCGAGAAATTTGGCGGACATACTTGTATAGAGGGTAATCTGAAACTAAAGTATTGATCTCACTATGCCAGCATCGATCAGAAACTGATCCCGACTTGGCATCGGTATTATCAGTATGTTTGGATCGACCCGCCCACCTCTACCTCTCATATATCAATTGTTCCATTTCAGTGAGTCTGGGTAAGGCCATGGTATTGTTCAAAGTGTCTCTAATGATCCGTACGTGAAGATAAAAGAAAGTACTGCTTAACTCAATTTTTCTTTTAATTGTTCACAAGTCAGGAAAATCCCATTTTCATAGCAGTCCTCCAGCTTGTGAATCCCATTATGATGCATGCTTCCACGTCTTGTTGTTTGCTGTGATTTGGGTGTCAGACCTATCTCCTCCCCGATGGTTTTATGCACGTCATATGAAAGTTTAATGAGATGTAATAAATTGGGTTATCAGTCTTGACTTATAGCACCATGTCAATCTTTCGAAAGATATTCTTGGTATCTTATTGCTCCAAATAAATTGTCTCATATTTTTATTACGAATTAAAAAAAAAAAACCTTTGGGGTAATTGAGTAGGAAGTGATTGAAAGAGGTATGGCAGTCTTGGCAAAATTTTCATTTATTATTTATTTATTATTTTCCCTTAAATAACAATTTTCTTTTATTTGCTTTCTGAAGTCACCTGATTAGTAAACAGAGTCTATTTCGGTCCAATTTAACCTCAGTATATATACAACTGTTTTCTAAGTACCTCAAGGGCAAATCTGACGAGGAACCAAAGATCTCTCATTGCTCAGCTGCGCACAGGTATCCTTCCCCTGGCTCTAGAAATTGGAAGGTTTACTCAAACTCCAGAAGCGGACAGACTTTGTGGTCTATGTGAGTTGGAAGAGGTGGAAAATGAAATTCATTTTGTGTTGTATTGTCCTTTATACAATGATTTGAGAATTGTGTTTATTTGTTAAAAAGCCTGAAATGTTCTGGTTCAGTGATGATAAGATGAAAATGCTGTTTCATTTCAATGTATTTAAACTGGCAACCTTTGTTTGTAAAGCCTGGAAGAGGCGGCGGGCTTGTTTATTTAAATCATTTATGAGTATGTTGTGCCCACTGTATCTGGTCCTTATGTTTATGTTTGTGTTTATAAGCCCTTAAGGGCTGGGCACACTGAGGTATGCAAGACACAAAAATAATAAAATATTAATTCATTCGTTCATTGTTAGAGAACTAACAACATTTTAAAGACCAAGGAACACAGTAGACAGGTCAGGGAGAAAGTTGTGGAAATAACGCATGCTTTTCATTTGCTATAAATACTTTATGGCAGCACCTGGACCAACCATCCTGGTATAAAGGTCGCATAAAGACCTGCCACTACAGACCCACAACCACTGGCTGATCCTGGCTGTAGCCCCGCCCCGCTGAGCTCACCTGGCTGGGATGCGGCCCCGCTTGCGCAGAGAGTACGCTCTCATTTTCCATGACCTCCTTTACATACTGTAGATCATCCGCATCGCCACCGACACTTCCTGCTGCGTCGGCCCGCTTACCTGACATGCAGGAACTACTGGCCTTCCTCCAGGATCCGGAGCTGGTGGCCCGGTTCCAGAGACGATGCGGGCTGTACCTGGCAGAAGGGTTGACCCGCGACCATGACAAGACCCGACCTGCGAACGGAGCTCCGATCACCGGGGAGAAAACACTTGGGCACATGGATGGAAGCTGGGACCATCAGGACGGAAACATCAACTATAGATATAAGCAGGATTCAGTTCCTGTTGAGGTAGGTTTCTAATTTTCTCAGCAAATGCAACTGATCTATTAGAAAAGAAGAGAATTGAGGTTTGTAAGGAGTTTGTATGCATGTAAATCCTACATCTGATCAATTAGAATAAAAGGCAATAAATCTAAAGTGTCTGTCCCTTACATTACATACAGAGAGTTTGCTTGGCACCAACTAGATTGAAGAACATACTTAAACTGAGCGTCAGATTTATTCGGAGGTTTTGCAAGCCAAAGTTTGACTGGTTTTTCTTGTTTGTCAGGTGTTTGTCAGATCCAGCAAGACAAGCTGCGTGCAGGATTTTCCTCTCTCGTTGCTCTTTCAGATGACAGTGAACATCGGAAATCAATGGATTTCTGAGATTAAAAAAATAAATACAAAGAGTAATAATTATGTTGCTTAGATAGCTGCAGCAGGAGCACTGTCAGGTCAATGACTTTAGCTTGTGGTTGTATGCAGAGAAGTCTTTCATCTGTTGCATTTCTTTCAGGCCTCTGATAACTCTGCTGGGTCCTTCATGGCAGTGCAGTCATCACTAACAAGTGCCATCACTGTTTGTTTCATTACATCAGTCATTTTTATGGTACACGTGTAGAATCTGTAAAACAGAAGACAAGGGTGTAGCCACCAGTGGGCTGGTGTTAAAACTGGATTAAAGGATCTAACCGGATCCCATGATCCGTCTGCCGGCTTTAGGTGCAGAGTTCTGTCATGTTTTGTGTTAATCAGTGTAGGCAGGGAACGGTGTGAGGTTCTTGTGCTACGACAACAATAAGAATCACACAATTTAAAACAATAGTCTATTTCGTATGCTAAAATTATACAACACATTGACTACTGCACTTATATGTAGATGTTGGCTGTTTTAATATGGATACATAAACCTAAACTTAAACATAAAATAAACCCCTGCTGCAGTTAGTTGTAGATTTTAAGTAAGCTTTTTTGTGTTTTCAATTTCCAGAAATATTCCTTGACACCCCAAATTATAATTATTATTATTATTATTATTATTATTTTGTAGTTGTCCATCCATCCATCCATTTATTATCTTTACCTGCTTCTTCCATACTGAGTCGCGGGGAAGCTGGTGCCTATCTCCAGCAGTCTACAGGCGAGAGGCAGGGTACACCCTGGACAGGTCGCCAGTCCATCGCAGGGCAATACACAAACAACCATGCACACACTCATTCAGACCTAAGGGCAATTTAGAGAGACCAATTAACCTAACAGGCATGTACTTGCAGTCCTGTTTTTATTTGTCTCTATTCTAATTAGTATTTTTTATTCTTACACGAATGGAAAGAACTTTGGCTGAGTAGTGACTGTTGTAAAATGCTATACAAATACAATTTGATTGACTGATTTCAGCCAGCTGACAGGCAGTGCACAACAAGAATCATTTGCGTGTGGGAGGGGATTTTGGAGATTGAGAAATGTAGCAATGTTACAATTTTTGAAGGTGTGTAAGAATCTTATGCTGTAAAAATCAGCTTTTATTAGGCAACTCATGCCTACTAAATTCTGCTGCAGTCTTAAAATGAATCGATGCTGCAGTTTGGAGTATTAGTATTAGTAGAGCTACAGCGATATGAAAAGGTATTTCCCCATATAGATTTTGCTTTTCAGTCACACTTAAATGTTTTAAATCATCAAACAAGTTATACAATATTAACCAGAGGAAATACAAAAAGCAGTTTTTAAGTGGTAAATTTGGGAAAAGCTATGCAACAAGCCTCAAATTCTGGAGGGAATTCTGATCGAGATGCTATGGTATTCAATTCTCCAAAGAGGTCTGAGCCAAACGTCCTCTAAAGGGATGGAAATAAATGAAATCGTTATTTTAAAACTACATTTTGCAAGATTACGCTGGTTATCTTTGTCTCATATAAAAATTTCTTTGATGATATGAAACATAAAAATGTTACATTTGTGAGGGGGCAAATGCTTTTTCACAGCATTGGACATTATCCACTGGTAGTTAGTGGTTTCTAAACCTCAACAGTTGAAAAGCTTGTTATAACCTGTTAATAGTGGCAACCAACCCAAACCTTAATGTGTGTTCGCTCTGTGTAGGACTGCAGGAAGCCTCGGTATGAGGTAAGGAACAGGCTGCTCCATTACCTCTTCCTGTTATCGGCTGGTCTAGGTCATGAAGTGTTTTACATCACCTGCCTGCCCTGGATACACTGGAATCTGGATCCGTTCCTCTGCCGCCGCCTCGTCAATATGTGGACTGTAAGTTTCAGCTAAAGAGTGATCACCTCTGAACACGTGTATCTGTGCGTTCACCTCAGCGGGCTCAAATACAAGCATTCAGGATTATGTCCCCCTTCTTCACAATGATGCCTTTCTTCTCGCTGTTGCTCAGTCTCCTTCTCTTCACCTTTCGACCTCCTTTTATCATTCAGCCGCCTTCCAGTGACCTGTGTCTGACACCACCAGGACCATATATCCCCAGGCCAATAGGCAAGGACACAGGGGCCAGCCTGGCCAGGGCCCCTGACATAGTAAGAGGCCACATATAAAGACAAATCAGTGCCAAAAGACTGCTTGGATCTATCTTTTAGATATTTATTCAGACAGAGCCCTGCATGACAGGAGACCCTGAAAACATGTGGAATGCAACTACTGAAACAGCCTACATGAAATTTTTTGTGACACACAGGCAGTCATGTCCCCTCACTAACTCGGTGTGTGTGATGGGCAGTGTGCTCGCTCAGTGTGTGTTTTTGTGCCCTTTATGTCCCTGCCTGAAGCCCTTGGTGGGTGCCCTGTGTCTGAACCCCTTGTTAGGCCCCCCAGGGGGACGAGATACCATTCTTCTGGCATCCTGGGTGCTCCCTGGCCCTGTGTGAACTCCTTTGAAACAAACACATAAAATCCAACACACATTCTTGCAATCTCTGTTTCGCCTGCTAAACACACTCATTGCCCTCCCTCTAGTTAGACATGACTAGCTTCACTCTGTAGACCATTTTATTGGCCTCATCAGCGTTTGAGCTTTCTCTCTCTTGACCAACCATTTGGTCGGTCTGACCTCGGGGCACATCACCCTGCGCCTCTCATTTCTTACTGTCCCCAATCATTGTGATGCTGGAGTTAGCTATGGTAAAAGCTGAGTGACAGAGAGACACATACACATGTGCTAAACTAGTGGCCTTTCCCATTTTTTTCTTGCTTTTTATCACAGGTGGACATTGGTTGACTTAAATAACAATAGTCATCATGAACCCATGGGTCAAGAATTACATTACAGTGTCGTAATATTCAAGCACGATGCAATCCAAATCATAAACCTACTCAGTAAGGTGGAATATTTCAGAGGATACTTAAAGGTCCAGTATGTTAAGAAATGTTAAGTTAATTAAGATTCTGGTGTACTAAAAAAAACTGTGTTAGGAAAATCTGTGGGGTATGAGAAATATGATTTTGCAGATATTACATTGTTTTAACTGTCTGTGTGTTGAGCTTCAACATGCAACAAGAAGAAACAGGAGCAGCAGATAAAACAAAGAGAGTTGAAAATGTATTTAAAAAAACATTGTAACCCAAACAGGCTGATCAAAACCCATAGTCTCCCAAAACTTCTAAAACCTAACTAAAAGGGTCAACAATGGACCCAGGAGACAATAGCTCCCACGTTCCTGTGGTTTAGACATGCCTGATGCGAGTGTTTCCAGTCGCTGGTAGGAACATTGCTCTATTTGGTGAAGATTGCTTCATAAAGAGCATACATGATCAGGAACTGACCTGGGTTTCTGTAAAAGTGCCTTTTCAACCATCCCTAAATGTTTTGAATTTGATTTAGATCAGGTGACAGGCAGGATGGTTCACACAAAGGGTGTCATTCTCTTGGATTTCGTCAGATGGGTGTTGTGAACTGGACCATAAGTAAAGAGGGATCCCCGCTACAACATTTCAGCATAGACAGCAGTGGTTTGATATCCCTGGGAACTTGAAACACCATAGGTAATTAAAACCTTCTTCCACCAACATCTTATTGTTGGTTAACAGGCTGTACTTACCATTAGTAACGGTCTTAATTTGGGTCGCAAACCTGTCTGTGTCTTCATGGGTGACCAACCCAGATGAGAGCAGGTGAATTCTTTTTTGGGTGGGTGTCACCCCTCGATTGCCCCAACCTCATCAGGATTAACTTAATAGATTTTAAATTGTTGTCCTACTGCATTCAACTTCTGCAGAGGTGGTACTTTGAGAGAGGCCTTGCTTGTGCAGCTGAACAATTCTGCCAGAGGCAGATAAAGAAACCCTCTTTGCCTTTTCTATCAGGGGGTCAATAAAATAGAGTTGCTTAAAAAAAATGACATGAAGCCCAGATTTATGTGCTGATTTTTAAGTTTTATGGCTATGGTCTTAGACTTTTGATCAGCTGACGAACAGTCTCTTTGAGATTAAATTTTGTTTTTGATTATGTGCTTCCCCTTCTTGTTTTGTCTGTTATCTTTTTTGCATTTGGAAGTTCTACCTACAATCCAGCTATGATGCACTAGGACATGTGAGTACCAAATCGATTTTGAGCAGGAATGTTTTTCTACCTGTAGACAATTCACAACCCAGAACTAGATCATATGATCTAACATTGCTGTTCTTTGGGCACTATGCCTTAACTCAAAATCTGTTTCATCTGATAATCATATGTTATTTTCCATCGTCATGTTGTCAGTCAACTTCAGTTCACTAAAAGAGTTCTTAAATTTTACCAAGTCTTTTTGCTTCACAACACTTTTAAACTCATTTATTGTTACTGAGCTGCAATGCTTCAACACATAGAAACTGACAACCCCATTTATTTATCATATCATTGTGGACCAAAACCCCTTCCTGCCTTACAAACAATGACCTGTTTAGTAGTCCATCTTCTCTAAATATACACATACCAATGGCCTTATCAAAGCATGGAATGATCAAAGTCTGAAGCTGCTCTTGGCTCGATCAATACACTTATTCACAAGTTCGGAGGGTATTTGACTCTTCCTGCACTGCGAGCAGACTGTCTGTGGGTCAAGCTTTTTGATGTGAATGTCACAGAGCCACCAATGAGGCAGCTCAATGCGATGTTTGTGTAGAAGATGGGTTTCATATCATTGAAGCTCTCGAGCTGGCTGGCTGGCAGATTCAGTGTGTGAGGACAGAGAGTGGGGTTGTGGGAGACGATATGCACACAGTATGGATTATCGTATGAAGTCATATTGGCGGTTCGTGTGCTGAATCGGTTTACCATTGTTTGTCCTTTGTTTTTTGCATGTTTTCTGTTAGGATGTATGCATGTAAACTACAGATGAATATAGTAATAGGACATTTTATATTCAGACATGACCTAAGGGCCACGGAAAACTGCATCTGTACATAACAAGGATGCAGTAAACAAAACTGCAACATTGTTTTTTTTTTTCCTTTAGTTTGGATTGTCAATTGTTGCCATTTCACTTGGAAACTTAAGGTCATTGTATTTTCTTAAAATGACTTTAATGTTATGGCTTCACAAAAAAGTTTGCTTGTTGGTGTTAGCTAGAGTGAAATGAGGTTTACATTGGTGATTCTAGCAACAATGGCTATCATCATTTCCTTTGTGGCTGAACATTCTTGTGAATAATTACCCTGAATCATGCACTGCATGACATATTTATCACAACACACACCTATCCTACACATGGTGTGTGGCACAGACTGGAAGCAGAGAGAGAAAGGAAGTACAACCTTCTGTGAAAATAAAATTGCAAATGCAATTTGTGGCCGTTTTGTGGGTGATTTACTGATGGTGTGTGCAAAGGTGGTGCGGAGATCCATGTTTAAATGAGGATTTTGCGTGTGCTACTGGCTGTCAACATGGAGAGTTTGAACACATTCAGGCAAGGGCACAGATAGACCCCTAGTGCCCTGGATTAGAAAAGGGCTGGGGCCCAATTCTTTTCTTCATTCATCAATATTTAAAAATAAAAAATACCCTATCTGCCATCTATTCCCCCCAAAGGTGTTTTGATATTTGATTGGGATTTGTTGGAGTGCTCTGGCCCTGCACGGACCTACGGCACACCCACGCGCATTAAATATTTCTAGACTTTTTACATTTAGTCATAATACAACCACAAACTTTAAAGTATTTTATGTGACAGACCAACACAAAGTAGTGCATAACAGTAAATTAAAAGAAAGATGACCCATGGTTTTTAACTTTTAGATTAGCTTTCATCAGGACCATTTTACTTCAGCTCTGGCTGTATGGGTGGGGTGTTGTCCTACTGGAAGCTGAACCTCCAGCTCCAGTCTCGTCTTTTGCAGCCTCCAGAATATTTTCCTCCAGGATTGCCCTATATTTAGCTCCATCCATCTTGTCATTCTTCCAAACTGCACAACTACATAATAGTTGCCCTGTCAACAGATTGTGGATATCTGCAGCTCCTCCAGAGTTTTCATGGCCCTCTTGGCTGTTTCACATTCAGCCTCACAGAGTAACCTAACTGAACAGGTATTTATGCTGAGAATAAATTACACTTGGATGGGCTTTAAGTACTAATTAGGTGACTTCTGCAGTGGATTTATCTTTTGGGGTAACAGAGTCACAGAGGCTGCAGAAATAAAGAATGACAGCTTTGATTGCAACAGATGTAGTTCCACAGAGCGTTCACTCAGGCGGACCGAATAAAAGTTCACGCCACAGTTTATCGATGTTTATCAGTAAAGATTTTGAAAAATATGTATTGATTTCCATCCACTGCACATTTTTTTACTGCTGTGTGTTGGTCTTTCACAAAATACCCCAATAAGGAGCAAGTTTGTGGTTGTTACATGATATAATGTGAAAAAGTTCATGAGGTATGAAGGCTATCGATATACAGTCATATTCAGTAAATTAGAATATATGTTTTGATGAGGCTCTTTTGTCAGATTAATAGTATCTCTTAAAAATTATGTTTAAAATGTCTAAATTACAAATGTCTTTATTGGTCAGATGTAATATTCTAATATTAAATGTCATGTTTTCATTATCTGAAAGCAGAAAATCATAATTAACTGAAGTAAGGGCTTGAAAACATCAATCTGCATATGATTCATCTGTATAATGTGTTTTACTTTGTGATGGAGTCGCTGAAATAAATGAACTTTTCAATAATATTCTAATTTATTTAATATGACTGTATGGACTAGGTGCTAACCTTCATCCATTGCCATTTTAACAGTAGTTATTAGTAGTTATACATTTCCCAGCAGGACTTGGTACCAGCCCACACTGCCAAAGGTACCAAAACCTGGTTCAATGACCATGGTGTTACTGTTCTTGATTGGTCAGCAAACTGGCCTGACCTAAACCTCACAGAGAATCTATGGAGTATTATCAAGAGGAAGATGAGAGTCACCAGAGCCAACAATACAGATGGCCTAAAGCCCGCTATCAAAGCAACCTGGGCTTCGATTACACCTGAGCAGAACTACAGGCTGATCACCTCCATTCCACGCTGCATTGATGCAGTAATTCATGCAAAAAGAGCCCCAACTAAGTATCGAGTGCATAGAAATAAAAGTGGCATTTCTGTTAAAACTATCACTTTCATTGATCTGAAGTAATATTCAAATTTTCTAAAACACTGAATTTTGGGTGTTTCATTATCTGTAAGACAAATTATAAGAAATAAAGGCTTGAGATATTTCACTCTATGTGCAGAGAATCTATATGAGTTTAACTTAATGAAATGAGAAAAACGTATCTTTTTCACAATATTCAATTTTTTTTTAGCTGTACCTGTATATTCAGCCAGTCCACAATTATACTGGCCTAGATTTTGCAGGTCAGAGGGTGAAAAGTCTGGGAAGCAGCAGTGTAAATAATGTGCAAATATGGGATGTAGTGAAAAGCCCCCAACTTAAAGCTTTGTGAACTATCAGCACACACTGAAGAGCATATGTGTGCTTGATTTCAATTAATTAAATTAAACAGGCTAGCTATTTCTTATTCAGATGAGCTCTGGTCTGTTTCTTATCTCCAAAGATAGTCCAGGTAGTTGGTTTACTTTGCTTCCAGTCTTCCAGTCCGGACCAAGTTCTAGTTTGTTGTATTTAGATCATCACTTGGCTAAGATCAACATTATTATTTCAAAATGTTTTTTTACACATCTCTGTACAAAAACGTTTTGACAACCCAACTGGTAACAGTTTGAGTAAACAGGTTCAACTCATGGAAATTGTAAAACACGTGTTGTTTTTCCTTTGTTAAATTTTTTTTTTTTTTAGAATTTACTTTTTAGTTGATGTAAATTTCTATGGTCAAAATGCAAAATTCAGTTTCTAGCTCCGGCCCTGCATGAAAAGGTTTTCATAGGTATAAAAGAAGCAGATTAGTCTGAAAAAAACTGTCTGCAGTCCCATCTAGTATTCATGTGAGGAGCCGAGATGAAGAGTGAGTTATTTTTCAGGCCTTGTTTCCTGTCATCATCGCTTACCCTCAGCAATGCCCTTGTGGCTAAAACAGAGTCAATCTCTGCATCCTGGTTTAATAGTGTCTGCCTAAAGTCCTAAAAAGATTAGTGTGTCTCTACAACTGTGTCTCTATGGTTCACAGCAGAAACAGTGAATCAGTAGAGGTACTTTCATGTCTCATTTGCCATGGTAACAAAGTCTTGCTGATTGCCATGTCAATTATGATCCTGATAACAACCTCTCTGCTCTTCTCCTTAAACACTTACATTAGTATCCAGCTCCCTCTGTGCCCGTTGCCTCCCTGTTCCTCAGACAGCCATTCATTAAATATACAAGGCCTGGCTTTAAATAAACCTGGAGCCAGAGCATGTCGGCCTATCCGCACTCTGCTGGGATCTCATGAAAGAAAATATGCACCGGATTTGGCTGGACACATACAGAGCTAGACACTGCCAACCACCCCCACATGAATACACCTTGCTCTGGCTTTTGTCAGGTGAAGAGCCAAGTCTCATCCAAAGATGCTGAAGATGGTGTGTCAGCAATGTCTTGCTGTCTTTAACACTGTTACTTATAATAGATTTAGTTACTGCAAGTTTGCAGCATCAGCACTTTATACTTTGTGGGATCTGCACTTTTGTGCAGCTATAGTTTTCTCCTTGAGTCTGTATGTTGATTAGAAATTTATGAGAGCCTGAGGTTAGTTTTAAAGCACATCATCAGGATTTTAAATTCTTTTTTATTTTTTCTTCCTTGATTTGTACTTTCTGCTTTTGTTTTACTCATTTCTGGCCATTAGCTGTATTTCACTGTAAGATAATGTGGAGTTGGGTGACTAATTTGGACTGTGTGAAATAGAGACTGGTTGAGAAGTGAAATCAAAGTACACTATACCAAGGTTTTAAACACTTATGGTTTCACACCATTTAAAAGTTTTTGTCTTGCCGTTCTTACAGTTTAAGGAGCTTTTTATGAGATGCCAAAGAAAGTGCTTGACCATAGAGTGACAAAGTGCTGCCCCTCCCCTGCTTCTTGCTATGCAGTGGTGGTCTAGACAGACAGTGTGTGTTTGGAAATATTTTCATGTCCAAACCACACTGAAGGTCATGGAAACTAAAGAAGCATGGCCGACACAAGCAGAGAGATTTGAGTATTAGTCAGTTAATATATCAGCTAGCTATCCTCACAAGTGCTGCTAGATAAAGAGTAGAAAGGCAAAAAGATTGGATGTAAAATTCAGTGGAGGGAGCATGTTTACTTAAAGACTACTGCAAAATGTGGTGTTTTTTTATTCCATAATTATGCTGTAGTCTATGCATTGAAATCAAAAAAACAAAAAAAGTTTCTTGGGAAAACATAATCAATACTATAATAATAAACATGTAATATTTTAGCAGCAATATGAACCATTGATGTTTTGTTTTTGTTTTTATTTTTGTTTATAATGCATTTGATTTTAGCCATATTAAGTGGGAGTAAAAGACAGGGTGTCCTCATTTATTCCTCACCAGAAACTGCATTTTTATTACATTTGTAAAGAACATTTAAAATGCCATTTCTTCAACTATATATTGCAAAAGTGATAACAAGATGTAAACAGTAAGCATAGAAGGATAAAAACTGTAATTGCTTTGGAAGCTTTGTGTTGTTAGGATTGCTTGTACCTCAGCCAGAAATGGATGGGATCACAAGTGTCTGCCAACATTTTTTTGAGACTTGAAAGCTTAAAAGTATGTGAACTGCTGCCATTGAGCGTTAATAAAACACGTTAATAAAATCTCTCTCTGCTGCAGATAGTGATGTACATTGGCCAGGTGATGAAGGACCTTCTGAAGCTTCCTCGCCCTCCCTCCCCGCCAGTGGTCAAGCTTGAGACACGTGTGGACGCGGAGTATGGACTGCCATCCACCCACGCCATGGCCGCCACTGCCATCTCCTTCACACTTTTACTGAGCGCCCCCTCCAGAGTACAGGTGAGCATGAGGGTTTCTCTATGATGAAACAGTGTGCACCATCTTAGAAACACTCTTGGATTGGTATGAGCTACATTTTTACAAACAGCTACTTTTATGCCTTCATGGTAGCAATATCAGTTTGTATACTAGTATACCAAGTGTCACCTATTATGACTACTGGATGGATGCTTTTAAAACCTGTTTAAACATTCATCACCTGTAAATGATTTATGCTAATCAGTTTCATATTTTAAAACATATTTGGCTTTAAATTAAATGCATGAACAACTGCTTGGTGCATTTTAGTTGGTTGTTCAGACAATCTTCAATGTTCAAGACAATGTTCTCTTCAGCAAGCAAAGACTGTGGTAAGCTGAGTATTTTCTAACAAGTATTTTGGGTTTGGTTTCATTTATTTGTAGTTAACTGTCAAAAATCCACTAATAATCCCATGGTTCACTTGTACCGCAAAAGAAGGAATAAAGTGGATATATCAGTGTGTGCTTGCAATGTTCAGCAGTAAAAGCAGATTGTCTTTTTATAATTGACTGTTAAAGCCAGACATTCCATAAAATATGATAAAAACTCAATTTAAATATAAAAAACAAAAATAAATAAATGTTTTTTTTAAGTAAGAGAGGAAGTAGTTCTTAAGCTGTGCCATTGTGTTAATGGGGTTGACTAATGGCCCAGCAGGTTGACAACACACAGTTACAAAACCTTTAAAGAAGCGCCCACCAACTTTTGATCATTGGTGTAGCTGCATTATGAACTCTGTCAGTATACCATGACTGGCTAACTGCTAGCGATGCTAAAAAGGCTGCTTCATAGTTTTGGAATGGCCCTGAAATGTATTTGAGCTTCTCCTCAAACCTAAACACGGATGTTCTACACTAAGCCAAGATCTCTTCTAAACGCAGTTTGATTTTAACGAAACCTTTATTTTACTTGAGATTAGGGTGATGGCATGAGGGCCTTCCAACCCCAAGGACTTGGAGCACATCACCAAAGTACCAGCATGGGATTGATTGCTGCAATGCCAATAAAGATTTTTTCATTTATTATTAAGAAGAGCAAAAATTATTTAAAAATGACATTAAAAACAGTAAATCAAAACAGATAATTTTTTAAAAATTGGTTCTCCTTTTACATAGGTTTTTATTATCATTTATCTTCAATGCAACCCCACAGGGTTTCCTTCGATAGAAAATGTTTTTACCAGTGAAGACAATACACTTGAGCCTGATTGAACTGTTTTATATCTCTAATTGAATTGGAATGTACATAATTGGTTGGATCTGTCTGTATGACTGAGAAGTGCCAATTAGAAACATCTTCTGTATGTCACTCATCATGCGCATTAAGTTGCTTGGTGAGTTGCAACTTGTTTGTTCCTCAATTACTCTACACAGAAAAAAAGTACAATGAAAATAAATTCAAAGGCCCCAAATTAACATGATGCAAGTGATGAGTCCACGTCTTTTATTGAAGCTGTCTTATTTCTAATAGTTTGAGCTACTGAGATTAAGCTGAACTACCTTCTAGAATTAGCAAGGCAGAGAATAGTGTTAAATCAGCATCTTCCCAGACAGACGTTTGATTTGAGGCACTTATAGTCCTCCTGTCCATCATGTGCTGTCCTGCCTGTTGGACAATAAGCTGTGAAAGGCAGCAGCAGCAGTCACCATCAGTCACATTTCAGCCACACCCATTGAGCTGCTGCTTCATCCTCTGATAGACTGCAATGAGTCAATGACTGTCAGACCACTTCTCCGCCTCCCTCCCTCTTCCTCCTCTTCACACGTCCTCTCTTTATGTCTCCAACTCATCGGCCAAGTCAATAAACCACTCAAAGGCTCAATCATTAGCTGTCTTAATCAAGCTCTATGTTGTGAAGAACAGGACGAATGAGACATCGCTTCAGTTGGAAGTTTATGCGGGCTGTGGAGCTGTCAAACTTATTTGTGGTCAGATCATTTCCACTTGATCTCTGTTCTGAGGGTCAGAGAAATTGGATCAACAACTGAGACATCAAAGTACTGTAGAGCACTTAACTGTGCCCCAAAATTCCTCCAGGAATCCCCTGACAGAGAAGAGCACACACAGATATAGATGAGAAGCAGGCTGCTACAGAGGATCTTGAATAGTCCTCAGGGCAACTCAGTCTTTTCTCGTAGCAGGTCAAAGGTCACGGCAGTCAATCACTGACTGGCCCCCCCTGTCCCTGGCATCCTTTGTGGCCATTCAGGAAAAAAAAAAAAAAAACCTCTCTTCATGAACTATCACTGAATAGACTTCCAGCTGCAAAGGACAGGAAAAGGCAAGAAAAAGAAGGCATGGAGGAGGAGTGGGGTGAAGGACGAGGGCGGCCGAAGTGGATGAATATACAACGCCTCTCTTCTCACTGTTATTTAAATGGAGGGGGGAATGAAAGCTACTGCCATAGGTAAAAGTGGGAGGGGGAGAAGACGAAGAGACAGCAGTGAGATAACGGAGCAGTGAGGTGATGTCAGGCAGCCAGACTGGCAGGGAGAGGAGTTACACGCCAAAAATGAAAAGGATTGATAAAAACATAATTAAATGAAAAAATTGGTGTTTATTTCCTGAGAAATAAGTATGTCTGATTGTGTCACGGGGATGGTTAGGGGTAAATGTGTGTTTTTGTGCTGCAGTTCTGCTTCCAGATCGGCCTGCTGATTGCTGCGACGACTTCATCTTTGGTGTCTCTGAGCCGGCTCTATACAGGCATGCACTCAGTTCTGGTGAGCCAGTCACCACACACACACACACACACACTTGTCTCACTACATATTTTGAGGACCTGGCAGTAACAGTAACACACACGAGGGACAAATGTGCTAAAAGGGAAAATAGTTTCAAAAGATTAACTAGGGTCTATTGTGTTCCATCTCAAAAACTTGGGCCCATATTGGCAAAACATTCTAAGACTAAAAGTAGCTCCTATTGATGTAATTTTAAGGAAAATCTTGGACTTTTATCTTGGTAAGATAAAAGTTATTCACAAACCACCTTAGGCCTTAAAAGAGCTCCTAAAGTGAATAAATGTTATGAGTAGTGAGGAGGTCTTTTAGTGAGCCTGAGAATGTTTTAAGCAGAGAAGAAGGCGGAGAGGAGAGATATACTCCGTACAATGAACAGTGAATTAATAAAACGCTACCAGCCCAATCGCGCAGGGATCCACACCCTAAATAGTTGAGTAAATCAGCACATAAACTTCTATAGCAATCATACAATTATTTATATGGAGATAAGATAAATATTAACAGCAGCAGGAGAGGATAAAGGTCCATCTCTAGTAAGACAATAAAATAACCATGAATAAAGAGTGTAAAAATGTACAAAAAATATAGTAAAGAATTATTTAAATATTATTTACAAAAATAAATTTAAAAATGTTGAAAAAGAAATTCATACCTAAATACACACTTTAGACAAGATAAAGTACAATAATCTAAACACCAAACACACAGAAGGAAGATGTGGGGTATAGAAGTACAGGGGTTGGACAATGAAACTCAAACACCTGTCATTTTAGTGTGGGAGGTTTCATGGCTAAATTGGACCAGCCTGGTAGCCAGTCTTCATTGATTGCACATTGCACCAGTAAGAGCAGAGTGTGAAGGTTCAATTAGCAGGATAAGAGCACAGTTTTGCTCAAAATATTGAAATGCACACAACATTATGGGTGACATACCAGAGTTCAAAAGAGGACAAATTGTTGGTGCACGTCTTGCTGGCGCATCTGTGACCAAGACAGCAAGTCTTTGTGATGTATCAAGAGCCACGGTATCCAGGGTAATGTCAGCATACCACCAAGAAGGACGAACCACATCCAACAGGATTAACTGTGGACGCAAGAGGAAGCTGTCTGAAAGGGATGTTCGGGTGCTAACCCGGATTGTATCCAAAAAACATAAAACCACGGCTGCCCAAATCAAGGCAGAATTAAATGTGCACCTCAACTCTCCTGTTTCCACCAGAACTGTCCGTTGGGAGCTCCACAGGGTCAATATACACGGCCGGGCTGATATAGCCAAACCTTTGGTCATTCATACCAATGCCAAACGTCGGTTTCAATGGTGCAAGGAGCACAAATCTTGGGCTGTGGACAATGTGAAACATGTATTGTTCTCTGAGGAGTCCACCTTTACTGTTTTTCCCACATCCGAGAGAGTTACTGTGTGGAGAAGCCCCAAAGAAGCGTACCACCCAGACTGTTGCATGCCCAGAGTGAAGCATGGGGGTGGATCAGTGATGGTTTGGGCTGCCATATCATGGCATTCCCTTGGCCCAATACTTGTGCTAGATGGGCACATCACTGCCAAGGACTACCGAACCATTCTTGAGGACCATGTGCATCCAATGGTTCAAACATTGTATCCTGAAGGCGGTGCCGAGTATCAGGATGACAATGCACCAATACACACAGCAAGACTGGTGAAAGATTGGTTTGATGAACATGAAAGTGAAGTTGAACATCTCCCATGGCCTGCACAGTCACCAGATCTAAATATTATTGAGCCATTTTGGGGTGTTTTGGAGGAGCGAGTCAGTAAACGTTTTCCTCCACCAGTATCACGTAGTGACCCGGCCACTATCCAGCAAGAAGAATGGCTTAAAATCCCTCTGACCACTGTGCAGGACTTGTATATGTCAGTCCCAAGACGAATTGACGCTGTATTGGCCGCAAAAGGAGGCCCTACACCATACTAATAAATTATTGTGGTCTAAAACCAGGTGTTTCAGTTTCATTGTCCAACCCCTGTATTTGCTGTATTGTACAATGATGTTAGCAGCCATAGCCTAAATGGTCAGTCTCACACACCTGTCTGGGGAGAAGTTTGCTGGTGTGCTGCAATCTCCTCTCTAACTTGTGATCGCAGGAGGCACCAGCAGGTACCAAAGCTGCTCACAGTCCAGGCTGGTGCTGTAAGCAGGGGGAACAATGCATTAATCTGCTTGACAATGCGCTCCCAAGTCTGCCTCATGGTTCCCTCTTTGTGATCCTGGGGCCAAATCTACCTTTCAACACTTTGTTTTGGTCTTTTGACCAAATCAAAGCTCTTTTTACACAAAACCAATCACTGTAAAAAGCTGACAGGTGAGTGTCCACATTAATATTAAATAGATGAAGAGAGAAAACAACCAGCATGGCGAGTAAATAATAAGCAAATCATAATAATGATGAGCATGTAAATAAGGTTCAAACATTTTGATGCTGTGTGACAATTGATAACATTTTGATAAGCTTTAAAATCATGGCTTACACATTTCCTAATCCTTTCTAAATTCAATGATTGGTTGATTTCTCTCCTCTGATTACTAGGAGCACAGGTTTCTTGTCTTTTGAAACAGCCAATTACAGCTCTTAGAAGACAGTGTCACACCTAGCAACAGGTTCAACCATACCATAATTTCTGTCGTCTCCTCACTCAGGATCACTCTCAGCAGGGAACCGAATCACTCTTAAGCTAAGACTCCTTGTCAGGCATTCTTAGGCTAAGATAGGAGCTCTCTGAGAATACAGGTCCTGGCTTTTTATAGATCCACTCTTCCTTATCTTTACCAACAGTAACTCAGCTGTCTTCTACTGTAGGTGAAAAGGGAGCATCCACGTGTAACCTTTGATTTTGAAATAGCTAAAATTACAAGCATTGTGCACATCAGCACGTCTTGAGTTTGCAGAAATGTTAGAGCCAATGATTCTAATTAATAAGCATCTAACCAATGACACCACATCATCTCACATACTGACTAAATGCTCTGTGTTGTGCTTTCAGGATGTGGTTTGTGGTGTTTTGATCACTGCAGTCCTGATTCTGCTCACCTACCCTTACTGGGAATCCTTTGACAGCTTCCAGCTGACCAGCCCCCTGTCCCCCATCATTGCACTGTCACTGCTGCTCTTCCTAAGCTACACGTACCCAGAGCTGGACTACTACAGCACCACACGGGGAGACACCACCACCATTCTCGGGGTGTGCGCTGGTTGCTCGGTGGGATACTGGGTCAACGCGCAGCTGGGCCACACCTTTGAGCCTCAGGGGTTGTTACCTGTTCCTCTGCCCACACTGACAGCGCTGTCTGTGGCAAGAAGTGCTGGACGCAGCTTGGTTGGAGTTGCCACCCTGGTGGGGACTCGGCAGATAGTGAAAAAACTGAGTTTGGATCTGTTATATTCTTGGTACAATGTTCTGAAAACAGATCCAAATGCCAGGAGGAGAAAGGAGATAGAAGTACCATCCAAGTTTGTCACATACACAGCTGTTGGACTGGTTAACTCTATATTGGTCAACAGATTATTTGTTCTACTTGGGCTTCTATGACCATTTGGCATCCAGTGAGACTGATGTGTAACTATCTCAACAATGAACCTCATATTTACAGGTCCTTCTCAAAACATTAGCATATTGTGATAAAGTTCATTATTTTCCATAATGTCATGATGAAAATGTAACATTCATATATTTTAGATTCATTGCACACTAACTGAAATATTTCAGGTCTTTTATTGTCTTAATACGGATGATTTTGGCATACAGCTCATGAAAACCCAAAATTCCTATCTCACATAATTAGCATATCATTAAAAGGGTCTCTAAACGAGCTATGAACCTAATCATCTGAATCAACGAGTTAACTCTAAACACCTGCAAAAGATTCCTGAGGCCTTTAAAACTCCCAGCCTGGTTCATCACTCAAAACCCCAATCATGGGTAAGACTGCCGACCTGACTGCTGTCCAGAAGGCCACTATTGACACCCTCAAGCAAGAGGGTCAGACAGACATTTCTGAACGAATAGGCTGTTCCCAGAGTGCTGTATCAAGGCACCTCAGTGGGAAGTCTGTGGGAAGGAAAAAGTGTGGCAGAAAACGCTGCACAACGAGAAGAGGTGACCGGACCCTGAGGAAGATTGTGGAGAAGGGCCGATTCCAGACCTTGGGGGACCTGCTGGAAGCAGTGGACTGAGTCTGGAGTAGAAACATCCAGAGCCACCGTGCACAGGCGTGTGCAGGAAATGGGCTACAGGTGCCGCATTCCCCAGGTCAAGTCACTTCTGAACCAGAAACAGCGGCAGAAGCGCCTGACCTGGGCTACAGAGAAGCAGCACTGGACTGTTGCTCAGTGGTCCAAAGTACTTTTTTCGGATGAAAGCAAATTCTGCATGTCATTCGGAAATCAAGGTGCCAGAGTCTGGAGGAAGACTGGGGAGAAGGAAATGCCAAAATGCCAGAAGTCCAGTGTCAAGTACCCACAGTCAGTGATGGTCTGGGGTGCCGTGTCAGCTGCTGGTGTTGGTCCACTGTGTTTTATCAAGGGCAGGGTCAATGCAGCTAGCTATCAGGAGATTTTGGAGCACTTCATGCTTCCATCTGCTGAAAAGCTTTATGGAGATGAAGATTTCATTTTTCAGCAGGACCTGACACCTGCTCACAGTGCCAAAACCACTGGTAAATGGTTTACTGACCATGGTATCACTGTGCTCAATTGGCCTGCCAACTCTCCTGACCTGAACCCCATAGAGAATCTGTGGGATATTGTGAAGAGAACGTTGAGAGACTCAAGACCCAACACTCTGGATGAGCTAAAGGCCGCTATCGAAGCATCCTGGGCCTCCATAAGACCTCAGCAGTGCCACAGGCTGATTGCCTCCATGCCACGCCGCATTGAAGCAGTCATTTCTGCAAAAGGATTCCCTTACCAAGTATTGAGTGCATAACTGTACATGATTATTTGAAGGTTGACGTTTTTTGTATTAAAAACACTTTTCTTTTATTGGTCGGATGAAATATGCTAATTTTGTGAGATAGGAATTTTGGGTTTTCATGAGCTGTATGCCAAAATCATCCGTATTAAGACAATAAAGGACCTGAAATATTTCAGTTAGTGTGCAATGAATCTAAAATATATGAATGTTAAATTTTCATCATTACATTATAGAAAATAATGAACTTTATCACAATATGCTAATATTTTGAGAAGGACCTGTATGTACATTGGTTGTTTTACACTGAAAACGAACTGAATGTGAGACTCCTCAGTGGGAATGATTCACATAAGAGAGCTTGTGACTGACCTAGAGCTGAGCTGGAAATGACAAGTGTCTAAAACAAAATAAAGCTTTTACAGGTTCCAAGTTTGATTGTTTGAATCCGAGGCTGGAGGTGTGCGGAACCCTGCATCTATTCATGTTCAAAAACGTATTCGTACTCTTGAACTTCGTCACATTTTGCCACCTACCCACAAAATTTCAATGTGTTTTATAATTCAATAGAGCAACACAAAGTATTGTATCTTTATGTGAAAAAAAAAAAACAAAAAAAAAAACGATGCACTTTTACTCCGACAACACCACTAAATAAAATCCAGTACAGCTCACACTGACAACACAAACCGCCTGCTAATGTAATTTAGCTAAACTGCATCCAAAGTAAAATGTTAGAAAGGCTATGATTTACCTTCAGATATTATGTAAAATGCAATAGAAAAAAAGAGAAAATCCATCCATCCTCTATACCCACTGTTTCCTACAGGGTTGTAGGGGGCTGGTGCCTCTCAAGCGGTCATTGGGGGACACCCTGGACAGGTCGCCAGTCTGTCACAGGACTACACACAGACACAAAGGACAAGCAACCATGCACACGCTCACACCTAAGGGCAAGTTAGAGAACTGTTAACCTAACAGTCTAGTTTTTGGACAGTGGGAGGAAGCCAGAGTACCTGGAGAGGACCACGCATGCACTGGGAGAACATGCAAACCCCAGGCTGGGATTCGAACCCAAAGCCTTCTCGCTGCAAGGCATGAAGAGAAAATCGAAAAATGACTTCACTGAGGCTTTTAGTTATCCACTTAGTAAAGCCTAAAATTATTCATACTTCTGAAGAATTAGATTTAAAATTAGTTTCATTCAGCCAAGAAGTTTTTATCTGATAGGAAATGAGATGGGCATCTGTGAAAGGATAAAACTCTAAAAAAGGAGCATCAATTTTAGAAAGAATAAGATAGAAATGCAAAAAGGTTCAAGGTGCGTGAATACTATATGAATACTTAAAGACTCATCCATCAGCAGGTTGGAACAGAGCATTTGTTTAGCTCTATGTTCGGCGCAGAGTTTTAAGCTTTGCTACAGTAGAGTTAGAAGGAATGCCGACACACCCGTCAGACTTCATTTACAAGATGAATTGTTTTCTGCACAGGTTACTTTAATATGACGCTTCACTGACTTCAAGAGGTTCCCTTTGAACAGCCAATAATGCATGAACAGATTCAGTGGAAATGCTAAATTAGACTGAATGAAAAGATGCACTCAGAGGAAAGCTCAGCCAAACATCAGAAAGGTTTTATTTACCGTTTGAAAAAATGGATCTTTTGTTTCTATCATAGAATAATGAGTCTTTGTTGAGTGAAGCACCTGAGTTTCTGTTGAGAGCTGACTTCAGCCAAGACCAGATTACATTACGTAATACCATTCAGCGGGTTTATTCTGTCATGATTCAGATCTTATTGAAGGCAGCCACGTCCACAGATTGAACATATTCCTCGAAGGCAGTGATGGCTCCCTCCAGCAGATCCGTGCCCACTTTATCATCCTCCACCACGCACCCTATCTGCAGCTTCTTGATCCCGTAGCCCACTGGCACCAGCTTGGACTGCCCCCACAGCAGGCCCTCCATGGCGATGCTGCGGACACACTCCTCCAGCTTGGCCATGTCTGTGTCATCGTCCCAAGGCTTGACATCCAGCAGGATGGAGGACTTGGCGACGAGCGCTGGCTTCTTAGATTTCTTGGCGACGTACTCGGCGAGGCGCTGCTCTCGGATTCTAGCTGCCTCTGTGCTCTCCTCCTCGTCATCAGAAGCGAAAAGGTCGATGTCGTCTTCACTGGTGTTGTTTGTGGAGGCGGGGGGAGTGGGTGGGAGAACAAACTGACTCTTGGCTGATGGAAGACGCACTCTCTCCGTCTGGAAGGACTTGATGTGGCTGTACCAGCGCCGGACGTGGCAGAAGGCCTGCGAGGGAGGAGAGGGGATGGCATCAAACACTGCGGCGTCAGCTTGGGTCGCCGCAAAACCCTCTATATAGCTTCTGTCGGCCAGGAAATCATTGAGCGCCTTGAGGCCAGCCTGCGAGCTCATGTCGCCAAACACCGTTTTAGTTGTGGGCGTGCGGGATGGCAGAGCTGCCTGGGATTGGCTGTGTGCTGGAAACTGGTGCTTGATGGTTTCCTGCATGGGAACGTCATGTGTCAGGAGGGTTTCAGCAGTGTGGCCACTGAAAGAATCAAAGCAACACATAATAAGTCACTGACTTTCACCACCATGCACTAACCAAGGCATGAGAGACCTGAATGACAAGCATGCATGCACAAACCCACACAGACTCACAAACACAATAAGCTCTTAATTTTAATTTAGTACAAACAGCCTCATTATATATAAAACACTGGATCAACATAATGAAGCTGTAAACACGGGCAGGTCAGTTGATTCATGCTCCAGCTATGCAGACAGTCTACATGACATCCCATAAACACAAAACCAAACTACATGTCTGATTCATTTAGCAAATCATGTCCTTAGAAAGGTTTGGTAGAGGTTTAGGAAGGGGAAATCACAGGAATGGCTCGATGTCCATCTCCAGGGCAGAGCAGGGCATGGTCAGCTCGAAGCGGTTGATGACATCTGGGTGAAGGACTCCTAAGCGTCCCACGCTCTTCCCGCGGACAAAGATCTCAGCACAGCGACCCGGGAAAAAGGTTGAATCTGGAAGAGAAGTTCGGAGAAATTACAACAGGGGAAAAAGTCAAAAGCTTTCAAAGCTTTATTTTAGAAACTCTCATCAAGCCTCTTTCATAAACCCAGCTGGGTATTTGGGGGTATCTGCTCTTCCTGACAGACTTGGAGGAATTTATTAAAATTAGCTGGTTTCCTGCCACAGTGCCTGCTTTTGAGCATAGTCGTCAAGCATTCAGTAGGGCTGAGTCAGAGCCAGTCCAGTAACTCGGTCAGCTGGCTTCATTTAGACGAGAAGAACAGTCAACTATCCTACCAGAATTATTCTAGAAGCTAGCTGATGGCTGCAGAAAGCATGTGGTTCCACTGCAACTCACTATGGGGCATTTAACCAAATATTAGTGGGAGTCAATGCATGTATGTACAGGTCCTTCTCAAAATATTAGCATATTGTGATGAAGTTCATTATTTTCCATAATGTCATGATGAAAATGTAACATTCATATATTTTAGATTCATTGCACACTAACTGAAATATTTCAGGTCTTTTATTGTCTTAATACGGATGATTTTGGCATACAGCTCATGAAAACCCAAAATTCCTATCTCACAAAAATTAGCATATTTCATCCGACCAATAAAAGAAAAATGTTTTTAATACAAAAAACGTCAACCTTCAAATAATCATGTACAGTTATGCACTCAATACTTGGTCGGGAATCCTTTGGCAGAAATGACTGCTTCAATGCGGCGTGGCATGGAGGCAATCAGCCTGTGGCACTGCTGAGGTCTTATGGAGGCCCAGGATGCTTCGATAGCGGCCTTTAGCTCATCCAGAGTGTTGGGTCTTGAGTCTCTCAACGTTCTCTTCACAATATCCCACAGATTCTCTATGGGGTTCAGGTCAGGAGAGTTGGCAGGCCAATTGAGCACAGTGATACCATGGTCAGTAAACCATTTACCAGTGGTTTTGGCACTGTGAGCAGGTGCCAAGTCGTGCTGAAAAATGAAATCTTCATCTCCATAAAGTTTTTCAGCAGATGGAAGCATGAAGTGCTCCAAAATCTCCTGATAGCTAGCTGCATTGACCTGCCCTTGATAAAACACAGTGGACCAACACCAGCAGCTGACACGGCACCCCAGACCATCACTGACTGTGGGTACTTGACACTGGACTTCTGGCATTTTGGCATTTCCTTCTCCCCAGTCTTCCTCCAGACTCTGGTACCTTGATTTCCGAATGACATGCAGAATTTGCTTTCATCCGAAAAAAGTACTTTGGACCACTGAGCAACAGTCCAGCGCTGCTTCTCTGTAGCCCAGGTCAGGCGCTTCTGCCGCTGTTTCTGGTTCAAAAGTGGCTTGACCTGGGGAATGCGGCACCTGTAGCCCATTTCCTGCACACGCCTGTGCACGATGGTTCTGGATGTTTCTACTCCAGACTCAGTCCACTGCTTCCGCAGGTCCCCCAAGGTCTGGAATCGGCCCTTCTCCACAATCTTCCTCAGGGTTCGGTCACCTCTTCTTGTTGTGCAGTGTTTTCTGCCACACTTTTTCCTTCCCACAGACTTCCCACTGAGGTGCCTTGATACAGCACTCTGGGAACAGCCTATTCGTTCAGAAATGTCTTTCTGTGTCTTACCCTCTTGCTTGAGGGTGTCAATAGTGGCCTTCTGGACAGCAGTCAGGTCGGCAGTCTTACCCATGATTGGGGTTTTGAGTGATGAACCAGGCTGGGAGTTTTAAAGACCTCAGGAATCTTTTGCAGGTGTTTAGAGTTAACTCGTTGATTCAGATGATTAGGTTCATAGCTCGTTTAGAGACCCTTTTAATGATATGCTAATTTTGTGAGATAGGAATTTTGGGTTTTCATGAGCTGTATGCCACAATCATCCGTATTAAGACAATAAAAGACCTAAAATATTTCAGTTAGTGTGCAATGAATCTAAAATATATGAATGTTAAATTTTCATCATGACATTATGGAAAATAATGAACTTCATCACAATATGCTAATATTTTGAGAAGGACCTGTATAATTCTGACCCATTGGAGATTAGAGAAAATGCACAATAAATTCCAACTTGTGCAATCAGATCGTGTTTATAAGAATGCCTGAAGGATATCAGGTCACCCTGATTCGTTTCATGCTGCTGATGAGTGTCCGTGTACTTCTTATCTAATCCTCCATCTGTGGTTTCCATTATCCGCGTTCAGACACTTTTTACTGCAGCCATTTGTCTCCCTAAGATGCTTTTCCACATCACAGATACTGTGAAAATCGGACAGCGTGGGTGAGACTGTTGGGTCTTTGTTCTGTCTTTTAATGATCATTTGTTTGCCCACGTTTCTTATGGGCAACCCATTTCTTTTTCCGCTCTTCCAAACAAATCCAAAGCCTAAAACAAGGCACCACTTCCTGTGCACCACAGAACTCCCAGGTGAAATCTGAATACTCCGTGAATCCTCAGACTTGTCATATTCCAATCTGACCGCTCACTTTTTTCCCCAAACAGACTGGCAGACAGACTTGTCAAGAGATGACAGGAAGCAGTGGTTACTACAGCAACCATCCCCCCTTCCCACACACACAGATACACTGTCGTGGCACGCTCCCATAATGCATTGCTTCTTCCCACGCTGTCTTGCTAATGGGTTCCAGAGCACACAGCCTGGACGTTCACTCATCACCGAGGAGGAATAATAACAGGACCAGAGCGAGAGGGGACGACACTGGCGGGGAAATTCTACCTCTCAATGTAGCACCGTGTCCAAATCGTGTCCAACCGAATCAGTGAGGTTGTTTGTGTCGGTTCACGCGTCATCGGCTTGCACCATAAACGGGAAGCCATGGCAACTATATAAATAGCTCTGGGTATAGCCTAAATAACCAATCAGTCAATGAAAATCCTCCACTTGAGCCTGGAAACGTTCCACCCACTCTTCTCCAACTTTCTGCAGAGCAGAAAAGGAAGTCAGATCCAATATTTCCTGGCTGATGGTGCTGGATTTGAGACTATTAAACAAAAATCATATTGTTACTTTTTTAGAGGTTAGAACAACAAGCGCTTCATTCTGAAGACACGTAACTTGTATTAATTAGGTGTTTGTTATTACTTGAAATATTTCTTCAGTAGCAGTCAGCCAAGAATTTCTATGTAGGGGAAAATAGTGAACATCTAGCAGTCACAACCTGGACTCATTCAAAGACAACGTTTTCAGGAAAACAGAGAGAAATAAACAGAATATGGACCATAATGTGCCTCAAGATGTTTCAATGCTTTATATTGTTACTGTTCAGATGAACAAGTAGACAAAAAAGATAAACGACGTCCTAACGTTAGCTTATAACAGAGCTATAACCAGAAACTGAACCAGGCAAACCAACCAGTTCTCGAAAATCGCAAGTTGTTGATGAAATGCCTCAGATGGAAAAACTGGCCAACAGCCCAACAGAGAGAATGTGTACTATAAACACACAGCAACAAGGAAGGAAAACTGTGAATCTGGGACACGTAAGAGGTCAACTTGAGTAGATGTTTTCTGAAATCTAGTTGTTTCATTTAACTAAATACAAAATATTTCATCCTAATATTACTAGAGGTTCACCTTTACCCTCTCCTGCTGCTAAAACAATTACAGTTTCCCCTAGGGGATGATAAGATTTATCTTATCTCTATATTAATGATTGTCATAGACGTTTATAAACTCAATCAACTTTTATTCATTGTACAGAGAATATCTCTTCTTCTCTCTGTCTTTCCACCTTCTCTGCTTAACACACTCTCAGGCTCACTAAAAGTCCTCCTTCCTTTCCATTAACATTTGTTCACTTAAGGCTCTCTTAAGGCCTCAGGTGCTTTGTGATCAACTTTTATCTTAATGCAGTAAAAGAAAATGTGACATCATTTTAATTTCTTTCTTTTTCTGGTCTTAGGATCCTTTGTCAATATGGGCCCTGGTTCTTAGTAAGCACTACCAGTTAAACACTGTAGCCACTATGGTAAAAAAGGCCTTTAGTTCCATAATCATGATAGACATTTTAAAACGATAGCACAAAGCAGAATGTTCTCAGTTTGTTGCATAAAAATCATAAAAACAAACAAAAATCTTTTCCATTGGGATTGTAATACTGGTCTAAGGTTCCCGGTTTTTATGAAGGAAGTTAAAATTTCCGATATTAAAGTTGGAGCAGCAGGAAACTCACCTGAAGTTGAAATTCAGATTCAAAAAGTCTTTCCCACCCATCAAATCCAATATGGCTGCCTTGGATACATAAAAACATCCGATGACTTGTATAGTTGTGTCTGGTTAAATCTTTACTATACAACTTACTTTAGTAAACATGCTGCTCGAGCATTTGAAAGCAAGAAATGCAGCGAAACACACTCTTATGAGTCTGTTTGAGGCCATTCCCCGATCCAGATTCTGCTTCAACAAGGAGAGAAACAGATCATTAGGAGCCAATCACTGTTTTGTTCCCTAAATAAATGCTAATTTGCTAAGTAAACAACTCAAAGCAGCCAAAGTACCAACAGTGGTACATTTACCACTTGAGAATCATGGACCTGAAGATGTCTTAGGCTCGGATGTACACGTAGGATCTGTTTTGTGTTTGTTTTTTTGGTGAGTTTAAAAGCAACACTTTTGGTATGTTTTAATTAGTTCTCTAGTCTTCAGTTCTCATTGAGCTCAAAAGCAGATCCGCTATGGTCCGGATATATTTCAAACAATCTCGCTCATCGATTTTCTATGAAGAATATTCAGTAAGCAACATTTTAAATCATACGAACAGACTGGCAGCATCAAATCAATACCTGAACAAATACGAGTTACACAAGATGCAAGGTGCCTGCCCTGAGAAGAGGGCCGAGCCTTTGCATTGGACACGGTTGTTAAGTGAAACACGGACATCTGTCTCCTAAGTGATTCTGGCTCCACCGGGGTCCCCCGGCTCGTCATCCCTTTTTCCATGTTTGGAGACGGACGCTATCCAGGACATGAAATGGTTCTGCCTCGCCCTTCTGATGGACATGTCCTGAGGACGCATGAGTCCGGTGAGCTTTCAGACTGGGTCATGACCTAGTAATGGGGTTGAGGACACGCTGACATATGTGGGGGGTGAGCTGAAGGTGCAGAGTGTGTGTGGAAAAATAGTGTGCTGCACATCTGTCCCACTGCGCAGCACTGCAGCGGCTGACGTGACTCCCACGCCCAATCTGCACACTACGGGTGTTACACAGCTTGCGGCGCACTCCATTTTCTTTATTTTTTTGCTCTTTGGTCTCCCCTCATATACTCCCTCACCTCCCAGTCAGCCTTCCCTCACTACTCTCCGCACTCATTCCCTTCAACCCATTGATTTCTAGTCTGAATGGGGCATCAGAGACAGGAAAAATCTAACCTTGGAGGCAGGATGCCAAAGGATGAAGGGAATAAGAGGTGGGTGGAGACAAAGAGAAGGAGGAAAAGAGTGAGAAATCCAGCACTGAAATGGATGAAAGTCTCTGTGGGCGAACAGAAGCCAAGACGCACACAGCTTAATCTGAGAAATGTTTCTGACACTGAAGTCAACCCTTTACTTCACAGGGATGATGACAGAACATGTTGACTAAATTCTAGGTGTGGTCCGTGGTTTAAACTAAACAACGGCCTTCAGAGTAAAGGTCATCATAAACCTTGTGGTTCTGAATTTCCTACTTCATCTCTTATCATGCCAGAGAGTCCTTGGAAAAGTTTAGACACATTTCATCATAGAGTGAAGGGTTTGTTTTATGACCCGCAACCCCATCAACACTGAAGCTGACGTGACAAGACTGAATGTTCTAGAGTAAAATGATAGCACAGATATTTAAAGTCAACAATGTTCGATTTCCCCGCTGCTGCGAAGGACACTCAACAGTTTTGTTCCAGTTTATTTGACGAACTATGATCTAACTGCCGGACGGGAACAAAATGAGACCGTCTAGCTCTAGATCCCTGATACTTTCAGAAAAGGTGCTGAATTTCATAAGACCTCAAGATTATTGTTTTTTTTTTTTTTATGAGAACACCACCGCGGTCCATTTATTTACTGGGTTCCTAGATATGGAAGACATGACAATCCTGACTGCTTTAACAGAAGACAATTGGACGTGTCTTGTTTTTTAAAGATGTTTTAACATTCATCCAAAAGGTTTGTTCAGTTTAAATTATCAGGCGTGTCACAACAATCACAGCAAGAATCAAGTCAAGATTCTCTCCGTTTCCAGGCTCAACTTTCCACTGTTTTTAATAAATTAGCTCATGCGTAAATACCACAGGCCACAATGAAGGACAGATATTTCCACTGTTCAGGCTTTAAATATGAAACCTACACCCGTCTTTTCAGATGGTCCGACTAATGTATGTATGGACTGAAGGAAAGGAGAATTGACGGATGGACGAATAGAACAAAAACGCAGATGGACAGGTGGACAAGTGGACATGGATGGCTGGCTGGGTGGAACGTTTCCATGTTGACAACGAGACTGACAATACAGTCTGGAAATACAGATATTTTGCCTGTTTTTATTCCATACTTATCCTAATCTGGAAAATATTTCCCATGTGGGAACCCTGTGTTTACCATCCTGTGTAATGACCATGTGAAGCTCCACATTTTGGTTGAAGCCGTTAAATCACCCTGTCCACACAAAAACATTTTCAATCTAAGTGATGTTCTGTAGCTCTTAGAGCCCGCTGAGGTCACTAAATGAACGCCACTAACTCCAAAAACAATAAAATGCAACAGTGATGGATCATATCGGCCTGCTAGCTTTACAAAGAGCTTTGGAAGCTCCGTCCTGAATGTGGCTGAGCTCAGATTACAGTAAAGACCAGCAGTTAAACCTCCATCCACCGTTGTTTTCTACTCATCTGAGATGATTCTGAAAGCAACGGGTCCTGGAGGAAAACTCGGTGATGCCTCTCTTTAGAAACGCTCTTCAACTCTTCCAGGGAGATCAGAGACTGTTCCCAGGCCTGCTGGCCTACACAGGGAACTCATCTGAGCCCCTTCTATCCAGGATCTTGATTCGTCAATCCTGAGCCACACTTTGTGACCACATGGTGTTGGACCTAGGAGGAGGTAAACCAGGTGCTTCGCCTTTGGAGCTACTATTGGTTTTAACTAGCTGGAAGACAAAATGTCATGACCTCTGCTCTTGTACCTAAATGATTAAATCGATCAAATGACATCGCTTGGTCAAAATAACGCTACTGTCCCCATACTGCTACTGTTTTTAGGAATGTGATAAACGAAATGTAGTCGACAGGAAGTAACCTAAAATCAAACTAAATGAGTCATTATGACTTGCGTTAGTAATTTATGTAACACTCCAGAGTTTAGGCCATATTTAGAACATAGCAATGCTCTGTTAACTCTCCTCATTAGTTTTCTCTTGCACATCAGATCCCATCAGATTTCACCTACACTATGCTCTAAAATCTGCCATGGAAACAGTTTCTCCTCAGCAAGATCAAACATACTCTCCCAACAACCAATGCTGGTTAGAGATTTACATAATCTCAACAAAACCTGCCTTTAATCCCTCATTAAACACATTTAAAATCATTAGAGTTACGCTATTAAACACCTATTCCTGGGATTTTCTGTTCAAATTAACTCAGAACCAACAGAACCCACTCCTCATTAGTTCTACCGTCGTCGAGTCCAGATGTCTTACCGTCCGCAGCCTGGATGTGGTACCCCTCTCCACGGGCTGCCTTCACCTCCAGCAGCTGCATGGTTCGGTCCAGCAGGCCGTGGATCACCTCGAAGCCGGGAGTTTTGTTGTAATAAATGGCACAGAAACGGCGACAGTTTCTCGCCCCAACATCTGGGTGGAGGCAAGTGTGAAGAAAATAGCTGTTCAAAATTAATTTACATTAACTCACATTTGCTGCTTGTGTATATCTGTGTGTCTAAAAGGTGTTTCAATACAACGTAACAAATGTCCACGAAATAAATTAATTACAAATATATGCCTAAAGATTTTGTTCAGGCAACAGCATCCAGAAACAGGCATTAAGATCACATGCAGATTCCAACCTTTGCTCTCATCCTTCAGCACCACATCAGATATTTCAAACAGCTGGAGAGGAAGGGGCATCTTCCTGTTGGCAGCTATAGTTTTCAGCAGGCCAGGAAGTAAAGTGGTGCGCGCCACCTGGTGGACAGAAAAGAAAACATCAAGTTGGAAACGCTGCTTCAGTTTGTTAAAGAGGAAAAGGGCACCGCCTAGTGGAACAGTAACAGTAGCAGTTGGGTTGACTAGAAATGTAATGGTCGTTTAGTCCTGTATGGGATCAGTTATAGTGTCAGATAAAAGGAGGGATTCTCTGCAAAGATGTTTTTTAACATTTCTGTTTGAATCCATGTATGTTATTGCATTGCTGGGTGTATAATTACAGGAGGAGACTCCTGGCCTAACCCTAACTAGACTGGATGAACTATATATCCTTTCTGGCCTGAGAACACCTTGGGACTGCCCAGAATAAGCAGGGTGTCACCATGGTGAGGGATGTATGGATTTCCCTCCTGGACCTGTTATCCCCACAACCCGATGTCTTGGCCGTATGAGTAATCGTGATCAACAGAACCAAGAAAAGGCAACCCAAAGGAGCAGCAAACATTTATAGACAATGCTCCAGAGGTTATGCACAATTGCATGGCTCTATGAATAGTCAGTGCATACAGAGTTGGAGAAACTGATTTCAGCCGACTCTGGCTTAATGAAGATGAGAGATTATTACAAAACGCCAGGTACTAATTGACAGCTACTTGAGTTTCGTTATTTTTTCATCTAATTGAACTGGGTGAAATATTTGACTGACCCGATGACAGCTCGTGCACCAACCCCGTCTCCAAAGGCACTTGTTTTACACAAAAACCTCCTCACTGATCTTCGTTAAGCCACTAACCAGCTAACTGTTAAGAGACCCATGCTAGGTGGTATGTTGTCAGATATGAAGTATAGGCTCTTAGCAACAGCACAAGATGACAACAGTAACATGTTGGCAGTTCAAGGTATGTAATCTACACTCACCGGCCACTTTATTAGGTACACCTTGCTGGTACCGGGTTGGACCCCCTTTTGCCTTCAGAACGGCCTTAATCCTTCGTGGCATAGATTCAATAAGGTACTGGAAACATTTTTTAGAGAGTTTGGTCCATATTGACATGATAGCATCATACAGATGCTGCAGATTTGTCGGCTGCATCCATGATGAGAATCTCCCGTTCCACCACATTCCAAAGCTGCTCTATTGGATTGAGATCTGGTGACTGTGGAGGTCATTTGAGTCCAGTGAACTCATTGTCATATTCAAGAAACCAGTCTGAGATGATTGGTGCTTTATGACATGGCGCATTATCCTGCTGGAAGGAACCATCAGAAGATGGGTTCACTGTGGTCATAAAGGGATGGACATGGTCAGCAACAATATTCAGGTAGGCTGTGGCGTTGACACGATGCTCAATTGGTACTAAGGGGCCCAAAGTGTGCCAAGAAAATATCCCCCACACCATTACACCACCACCAGCCTGAACCGTTGATACAAGGCAGGATGGATCCGTGCTTTCATGTTGTTGACATATTCTGACCCTACCATCTGAATGTTGCAGCAGAAATCGAGACTCATCAGACCAGGCAACGTTTTCCAATCTTCTATTGTCCAATTTTGGTGATCCTGTGCGAATTGTAGCCTCAGTTTCCTGTTCTTAGCAGACAGGAGTGGCACCCGGTGTGGTCTTCTGCTGCTGTAGCCCATCCACCTCAAGGTTCGACGTGTTGTGTGTTCAGAGATGCTCTTCTGCATGCCTTGTTTGTAACGAGTGGTTATTTGAGTTACTGTTGCCTTTCTACCAGCTCAAACCAGTCTGGCCATTCTCCTCTAACCTCTGGCATCAACAAGGCATTTGTGCAAAACTGAACTGCCGCTACCTGGATATTTTCTCTTCTTTGGACTATCCTCTGTAAATCCTAGAGATGGTAATGAATGAAAATCCCAGTAGATCAGCAGTTTCTGAAATACTCAGAGCAGCCCGTCTGGCTCCAACAACCACGCCACGTTCAAAGTCACTTAAATCACCTTTCTTCACCATTCTGATGCTCGGTTTGAACTGCAGCAGATCGTCTTGACCATGTCTACATGCCTAAATGCACTGAGTTGCTACCATGTGATTGACTGATTAGAAATTTGTGTTAACGAGCTGTTGGACAAGTGTACCTAATAAAGTGGCCGGTGAGTGTAGTTACTACATGCTTTGCTCACCTGGAACTCTGCAGTCTTAGGGTTGGAAATATGAATAGCACGGGTCTGTGAGATCTTTTTGCCAAGCTTGTCAGCTATATCTTCTTGAGAACACTACGACAAGTGAAACGAGGAAAGTTATAGCTTGTACAGAAACAGAAACAGCAAGCCAAAGTTCATATTTATGTTATATTGGGTTTTCTCACCAAAGCAAAGTTGAGAGCCTCCGTGAAGCCAGCAGCTGCCATGTCTTGTCTCAGCAGCTCTGTCAGTTTATTGAGAGGGAACTATGAACAGACACAAAAAAGAAACAAAGTCTAACGGGATGTAACATTTAAAAGGTACTTTCAAAGACGAGGCCTTATAAGGGAGACAAAGCATGGCACCTGGTTAGCTACAGTGTAGGTAGGTGGCGTTGTGCGGGTGATGTTGTTAAAACCGTAGGCGATGGCGGCGTCCTCCATGATGTCGCAGGCGTGGATGACATCAGGACGGGTGGGTGGGATCTCCACCTCGATCTCATCGCGGACACCGGTTGGCTGGGAGAGGAGGCACATTCGGGTTAGGAGCTGAGCAATTCTCTCTGTTGACTCACTGACAGGAAGAGGAAAAAGGGAAAAGGTCAGCCTTCATTAAAAAAAAAAACCTATTATGTCTCCTTGGATGTCCGTGGAAACAATCGGAGACGGTGCATAATTATTTTTGTACAAACATTGAGCGAGTTCTGACCCTCCTTAATCCTTTCCAGAAACAAACATCTATTTAGTTTGAAAACTGAGTCCAGCTAAACATTTACTTAAAAACGTTAAAACTGCATAAAATCTGGTTTTGATGCATTTTTCTTGCAGATTTTAAACACTGAGCAGATCCAATGGAGTTACCTTATGCCAACTTTTTTGTTAATGAACTCAGCAGACAGCTTCTCCTTCCTGTAAGCCAGTTCCTGCAACATAAACCAGGAAATGACAAAGAGATTTAAAAACCATGGAAAGAAAAGTGAAAATGGCTCAAAAGAAGACTAGAGGTCAATCACTACAGGATATATGCAGGTCTTCCCATCCGGGTACACCACTTCAGCCTGCTCCACCCTGCAGAACAGACAAAATCCATGAGAGAAATTCAACACTTGTTGAACACACTGGTGTAATAATGAGCCTTTGTTGTGATGCCAGCGAGCGATAACGTAGCAGAACAAAGGAAGCGGAAATACAACATAAAGTAGGGTGTTTGACTTTACTGGGTATCTGTGTGATGAACCAACACAAAGTAGTGAATAGTTGTGCAGTGGAAGGCAAACGATGCATGGTTTTCAGGGTAGACAAGTATAATGTGCCTTTATATTCAGCCCCCTTTACCCTGATAGCCATAAATAAAATTCTGTGCAACTAGTTATTTGGAGTAAATTGTCTGCCTGTGTTTAGTTTAATCCCATTATAACTCCAGCTGGGTTTGTTAGAGAACATCGGAGAACAAACAGCATCATGAAGACCAAGGAAAACCCCAGACAGGTCAGGGAGGAAGGTGTGGAGACGTTTAAGGCTAGATTATAAAACAATGATCACGCTTTGAGACATCTCACTGAACACTCATGAATTTATCATCTTAAAATGGAAACAGGCACAACAGGACCTATCAAGATCTTCTCAAATCTGGCAAGAACAAATCCATTGTTGAAAGGAAACCATAAGAAGTCCCATTTGCAATTTGTCACAAGCCACGAAGCACAGCGAATGTGGATGTATGTTCTCTGGTCATATGAAAACCAAATTTTAACTTTTTGGTCTACAAGCCAAATTCTGTGTGGCAGAAAACTAACTCCCCATGATAAAACATGGTGGTGGCAGCATCATGCTGAAGGGTGATCCTGTAATGTTGGTCCTGGTTTTCGGTCGGTTCTTGGGGCCTGGTGCCTGTCCCTAGCCTTTGGCCCGATGGATGTGCCTACGTCTCCATCCTTTGTTGGAACTTGGCGAACGGGGGTGCCTATAGGGGTCAGCTGGTGAGTTGGCTCCGTGGGAAAGCATTTTGCCCCCCAGTCCTTCCCTCCCCATCCCCGGGACACCTCCCTCCACCCACTCCATCACACTACCACTCATGTAGGGCTTGGGGTGCAGGTACATCATTGGTACCGGGGCCCGGGTCCAGGGGGGCAGGTCTGTGTCTCCTCACACGCTATTGGACATTGGACATTTTTATGGAGAAACCTTGTATACAAAAGTGCGTTCATACCCACTGGTGTTTAGATTCAGGTGTTAACAGATACACAAATGTTCTATAATGAGCCGCATTTCCACTAAATCTTGCATTCATAAGTACCGGGCACTTTTTGGTAAAAAAGCTGGTAATATGAACGTTTCTGCAGGTGTAGAAGCAAGCAGGGTGTTATCTTGTATTTTCTTCATCCTTCTTTCTTTCCTCCATTCTTTTCTCCTTCTCTCCCCTTTTCCTTCTTGCCACATCTCTCTCTTACGTTCTTCTTCTTTTTTTTTTCATTTCTGTCTCCATGTCCCTAACAATTGAAATAATCCGAAATCAGTTTCTAATAAAGTTTCTTTTATAAATATCAAGCAGAGCTCTAAAGCATTAGCTGTAATGTGAAAGTAAATCTATTGGGCTTTTTCTTGGCACTTGGACAACAATTCTGATTGATACTCTGCCGGACAGGACACGGTAGGAAAAAAAATTCCAATGTTAATGAGAATCTGTAGCAAGTCTTGAAAATTGATGTTGAAAGACGCTCGTCATCAAGTGTGACTGAGCTCAAACTATTTTGATAAGAAAACAGGTAAAGGTTTGAGTCTTTGAATGTGCATCGCTGATAGAAACACACCCCGAAAGAGTTGCTGCTGTAATTGCAGCAAAGATGGTTTTGACCCAAAGGACCTAAATAGAAATCAAGACTTTTTAAGCTTTTATTTGTAAAAGACAAAATGAAATCTTCAACCCTTTTCTTTCCATGTCATCATTATGCTTTGTTGGTCTCATTCACATGAAACCTCAGTAAAGTGCATTAAAGTGTATGGTTGCACTGCGACCAAATCTAAAACAAATTCAAGGGTATGAATACTTCTGCAAAGCAAAAACATTTCAGTAGACAGGGATGGCTGAAGGAACAGGGGACTTACGTGAAAGGCTGTGCACAGTACTCACTGAACGTGGTCACAATAATGTCCAACACGATCTTTGCCTGCAGGGAGGAACATGGTCAGGTTGGAGCCAGGTTGTCCTGGCAACAGTAAGAGGTGACGGGTTTATGTTCGTCTTCTCTCAGTGGTACCTTAGTAAGATCGGTCGCCGTGCACTCGATAAAGATGTTCTTCGTCTGTAAACGGATTCTTGAATGGTCCCCTGGAGCCAAAGGAAACTCAATAAATCTGTTCTCTGAACAGTTCGGCAGTTCTGCTCATTTTCAAGTTTAAGTGACCAAAGGCCACAGAGAGAAAACAGAAAACGAACTCACCGTTGATTATAGGAGGCATAGACAGGACAGTACCGTTGCTGTCTTGGATGAGTGGATACACGGGTTTGTCTTCAATAATAGGAAGATAATGCCTCAAGTGACTGTCTGTCTGTGTGAACAAAACCATCCCAACATCATCAAGATTGGGTTAGCTCTGCTTAGAAGGTTCAGGCAGCTAAATCAGCTGCTTACCCTGTAGAGGCTCATGAGCTGGGTTGCAGTGTACTCTTTGGTCTGGTTTAGCGGTCTGAAGCAGATGTCTCCAGGAGCTTTGGCTGTGTAGGTGAAAGGGCCGGAGATGGTGTCCAGGTCATGGGTGCCGATGGCCACCAGGCTCCTCTTCCTGTACGAACACAGTTAATACTCGACTCAGTTATAATAAATGAAAAGGAATCAATAATCTAGCTGTTAAAACATCACATGTGACTGCTGTATGTTTTTCTGTTTCTGTCAATCAGTATTATTCTTATAATAATAATCATTTTTAGGGAATTTTCATATAACGTTACAACAAAGTATTTCTTTTATTTTTGTTTGTTTTAGAGTCCTGTTTCTTAAACTGTTATTGTGTTGAACATTTTCTTTATTATTAGTATAAAGTATGAGATGAGAACTGTTCTTCTAAATATTAAAAAAACAACAATAAAAACACAGGACCAAAACAACCCTCCAAAATTCTAACTGTAACTTAAGTGCTTCTAGGTGTTTACGCAGACCCTGAGTGTTGTCCAACAGTCCCACTAATGAGTGGACCTGCTAGGAGGAACACAGGAGGTACTCAGGGGTTACGATTCCTCTGCACTGACCTGCAGATGTTCTGATGTAGCTTCTCCTGCAGCTCGATGAAACTATCATAGCGCTCCTGAGTGAAAGTGATGTTCCTTAGCACTGCTGCCACGGCATGGGGTCGCACTGCTGCCGTCTGCATAAAAAATTAATAAAAACGCATCAAAAACATTTTGTTCTCTTGCAAAAACAAAGGTTTTAATTTTTAAATGGGAACTCCGGGCTACAAAACACACCTCTTTAGTGATGATCAACCTCTGAGGCCCCCCACTGTCAGGGCTCACACGTCTGTATCGAGGAGGCTCGAGCCTGAAACACAACATTTTATCTGGATCAAAAGTCAGGCACTTTCAGAACAAAAAAATATGTTTTAATCAGAATCAGAATCAGAATCAGAAAAGCTTTATTGCCAAGTACGTTTTTGGACATACAAGGAATTTGTTTTGGCATAGTCGGTGCAATACAATACAAATTAAACAGTACAAACATATCTACAATATAATATAAATATATGTGCACAGTTTTAAGTGAGTGAGAGTAAATATAGAGCAGTATAAGATGCAAGAGCAATACAACAGTGCAGGTGATCATTGTGCAAGTAAAGCAGTGCAAGTAAAGCAGGAGTCCAAGCTGAGCGTTAATGTAACGCATAGAGTTACAGGTTACAGGTGTCCTGTCAGCAAAAACAGGGGGGTGTGGGTGAAAGGGAGAGTGTCAGTGTGGTTTCTGGGCTTTGTTAACCAGGCTGGTGGCAGATGGGAAAAAACTGTTCTTGTGGCGTGAGGTTTTGGTCCGGATGGACCGCAGCCTCCTGCCAGAGGGGAGAGTCTCAAAGAGTCTGTGACCGGGGTGGGAGGGATCAGCCAGAATCTTCCCTGCCCGCTTCAGGGTCCTGGAGGTGTTTGATTTAAATCAGAAACCCCTCCATGTTTCTTCTACAAACATCGTGTAAATATTTACATCGATCAGCTTGGATTATGTGGAATAAAATCCCAGTTCTATGAAGCAGGACGTGACTCACTTATTCTTGAAGACCTGCAGACCACGGACGAGCCCCTCCAGACACAGCAGGTCGTAGCGGTTAGCAGGCACGTCAATCTTGTACAGAATAACATCAGATGCTCCCGAAGCCTTGGAGTCGCCCTGTTCCCTGCTGATGATCTCCTTCTCTGAGGTCTGGGATAGGGACAGAGCAAAGAGATTTCCATATTTCACTAATCATATTCAAGAATAAGAGATCGGAGTAACAGATTGGTGATATTTTACAATTTTTCTATGGTTGCTAAATGTGCTCCTGTCCACAAGTCCGTCTCTAACTCAATTTTTTCACTATGTTCTGAAAGAAAACACACTTGAATGGACAACCTCTCTTGGTTCCTTACGGGGATTTCAAAGTTTTCTTGGCCGTTCCTAATCTTTACGGAGTGAACTTAAAGACGGACCTAACATTTATCACAGCATTTTGTAGTATAATGCTAACGCTGTATAATGTCTTTTTGGCAACATATAAATCAGTAGAAACAGTCACAGCCCAACAAACTCTGTTTTAAAAATAAACACTTATCTATTAAATAACCTGCAACTTCAGTAAAATCGTCACATTATGCTGTGACATTTTTACATTAAGTAGCACATAATCAAATGCGTTCAATCAAATATTTCAAATACAAATATATTAATATTTATTGTCAGATTTTGGGGTTTGCAAACATTATCAGAGTTTATCGTTAACAAGACACCATGCACAATGCTTGGACCTTGTGATAAATACACTTGTATTAGTTTGGTCAGGTATTTTGATTTCAAGATCAAACAGTAAGCTTGTAACTTGAAATGGTGTGCCGTCTTGGCCAGGTCTACCCTGAAAAGAGAGGTCTTTATCCCAAGGGGTCCTTGTTAGATAGACGATGCAAATAAATCCGTCAACAAGACCTGCTCCCTTTGAGTTTCAGCCAAACTCTTGTGTATTTGGAATACCTCCGTTTATTTGAATTGCACGCCTTCTTTAAGAACAGTATCTTAAAGCTCACTCCCATGGGGATCGTGTTTTAAGTAACTGAGATACAATGAAAATCTTAGATTTGATAAATGGGAAAAGAAAAAAAAAAGTTTAATAAATGATCAATTAAAATGAGCTCCATAAGTTTTGCTTGAATTCTTGTTTGTTATCCTTGTGTTTCCCTCTCTAGTACAGAGACTCGATGACAAAAGGTTTCAGTCCGGTGCATTTCCTTGTTCTTTATTTATTTGGGATATTTAAAATGTCTTCCAGTGTTAAATGTCCCTTAAAAATTTAAGTGTATTGATCTTTAAGAGGCTGTGGCTACTTGCAAATGCTGTAACTATCCTCCTTTCAAGCTAAACGTATGATCTTGGTGTCTTTTGAAAGAAATTTTAATACTTTTCCAAATGAAATTAATTGTTTCTTTTGAAAACAATTCTTTGGTTCACATACATATTCAGAAAGTCTGGTCATTCAGATGCCACTGAAAGATTACAGAGAATACAATTCTGACTCCTTGCAAGAAAAATATTGATAAATATCGGTGTCTGAACAGTAACAGGTTACAGTAATGTAACCCGAAAAGTTACACTTATCAAATATAAACATTAATTTAGGTGTTAATAGAAGTAAATAACTTACAATTTCATCCAGCTCCAGCCCAAACTCGAAGCACAATTCGTCAAACTCTTCATCAGCTACAAAAAGAGAAAAACGGTGAGTAATAATATATATTCAGCTCATCAATCATCAAATGATTCGTCTACAGCTGCCTATTTAGAGGCAGCGGAAATGATGCAACCATCGCGACATAAACTGAAAGGATGTCAGACGTTCATTTTATTAATCCAACACAAATACCAGCAGAAACTGACTCATGTTTAAATAAGTATGAATCTGCCCTCAAGTAGATGTATCTTTTTACAGGCGATTAAGGATCTGAAATAAAGCCTGATAGTGAGCTGTGATTAGCCGTTAGCATACAATCAATGAGTGGTCAGGGAGCAAGTTCAGCCACTGCTACGACTTCTTCTTTCTTTCAAAGTCTAAATGAAACGTTGAAACAAAGAGGGAATATTTGTAGATTAACTGTAAAAGAAACCGATATGACTCACTGTATGTTCTGCCCAAAGCTTTAAAGAGAAAGTCTCGTTTCACTCCGACAGTCGGCATGTTGGTTGATAATCCCAACCAGGTCAGCGAAGAAAGGACCCTGAAAGTCGAGTGTAGCTGTCTGCCACAGTGCCTGATGGAAAACCAAGAAGGGAAAAGTTGGAAAAACAACAGCAAAAATCGACGGGTTTAGACATTGAGGCAAAACAATAAGGAAGTTTCAGAATTTTCTAAATTGTTTAAAATATGTTGACATATCACATTCTTAAAGGAGACAAAATAGTAAAAAAAACATAAAATTATGGAGATACTTTGCTGTAAAAAGTATCAAGAACTTAATAAAACATCAAATCAGTTGTTGAAAATAACGGCAATAAATGTTTTCATATTTAAAAACAACAAAATGTTTTAATTGGAGCTTCAACATAATGCAGATTACTAACATACGAGAAAACACTCACGTACTCTCATCAGGCATAACATTATAACCACTGAGTGAGAGGTGAATGTCACTGATTATCTCTAACAGAAGAGAAGTAGGGGCAGGCAGGGAATAACTGAAATACAAGTTCAGGCCTGCTTCAAATCATCCACCATCATTCCTGTCCCCAAAAACCCAGAGACCACAGGACTAAATGACTTCACACCCATCACCATGACCTCTGTGGCACTGAAGTCCTTTGAGCGCCTTGTGTTGACCCATCTGAAATCCATCTCAGACCCATTTCTGGATCCCCTGCAGTTTGCCTATGGAGCCAACAGGTCTATGGATTATGCAATAAACATGGTCCTTCACTACACCCTGCAGCACCTGGTCAGCCCAGGAACCTACGCCAGGATCCTGTTTGTGGACTTCAGCTCTGCTTTCAATACCATGATCCTGGGCTCCGCTGCAGGACAAGCTCTCCTAGTTGAGCGTGCTTGACTCCGTCTGCAGGTGGATCATAGACTTCCTGACAGACAGGCAGCAATACAAGATGCACCAATGCAAAAGTAAAAAAAGAAAGCCTTGCAAAAGTATCTGTATGGAAAGTTTAGCTGACACTCAAATTCGTTGCTCAATTAATCGTCTTTTAAAATCGTTGTATATTAGTAGTACCTCCAGCGAACAAGCTTTAGTAAAGATGACTGTGGCATAAAAATACCATTAATGGATGTTTATTACAGGTGGCCAAACATTAATGGGCAATCAGCTCAGCTTTCTTTTATAACTAAGAAGCCTTGCCTTTTTTTTTCTTGGCTTGTAAAACTGATGCGAAGAGTGCACATAGTTATGAGTGTTTAAAAATGGCTAATGATGTTCTTTAAAGTCATTGAAGATGGTGTTCCAGATTTCATTTAATGTAAATGGCGACTTTTGATTTCTTTTCACAGTTTATATACAAGTAATTGCTCAACATTTTTGTTTTCTTGTAACATGTTATATTGTTTCATATGTATTCGAGTTCAATTTTTCTTATTTTGTTTCGCATGATGAAACGTAAGAAGTTTTTCAAAAAACAAAAATCAAGTAAACAGAATAAAAACTGTATAACTCGACCTTCTAACATGACACACTCATTTTATGTAAGATGGTGCAGATAAGGCTGTAAAGTAAATTTCCGTGGCTTTGTAAGCCTTAAAAATTCTTACTTTTGTTGTCTTTGGCTTTGAACACTAACTAACACATTTGCATGATAACATGACTTAAATGTAATCTGTAAAAAATATGTTTTCCCTGGACTTTCGGTAAAATGTATTTTGCAGATTATTTTATTAATGACGTGAGCAGTGTAGACATTGCTTCTGAGTGAGCATCCTACCACTGTCTAATAGGACTATGCACCGTGTAGAAACACACACTAACAAATATATTTGTGGCATCTGTGTTTTGGCTGCACTGCATTTAATAGCTTCTAGTTCAAAATGTAAAGTCTTTAGACTGGCCAAGCCTGAACAGGGATATCTTATTCTATCTCAGAGAATGTATAAAATACAGTTTCCTTAATTCTGTGAAAACAGGGAGAATTTTTATTTATTTATTTTTTGTTAAAACCAACCTAGATTTTCACAAACGTAAGAATATCTTTATGGCAACTGGTCAAACCTGAACTGTATTACAAAAAAAAACAAAAAAACGACAATATTATCTATAGGTAGATGAGTTGCCTTGTGTACATCACCATGGCAACAAGGGACAATCTAAGTTTACTTCGGCGTTGCTCCTTTTTGCACCGACGATTCATCTAAAACAAATAGATACTTGTCACTTAATTCATTTTGAAGTGAGATTTATTCGTTAAAGACCATGTCGGCTATTTTGTGCAGGTGGCTGAACCACAAACTCAGACTCTCTGAAACTGTAGGTAGGTGGAACTGCAAGTCTTCCTCATCGAGCTAGCTTAATTAGGCTAACGCTAACTTGATTACCTCAAACAAGTTGTGGGGTTAAAGCATGTCATACTTTTTTATGTTTAAAAAAAAATGTGACATTAACAACTGTACAGAGTTTGCTCAAAAATCAAGAGTTTGCTCTTGATTTTTGGTTTGAATGTCATTAGGTTTGACGCTAAGTTGATCTATATAGGTATGTCTGTGCTCAAAATTTATCATCATTAAAAACGTTTATGTCTGATTTCTGGTCTACATTCTCAGACCCCAGGAACTTTGCCAGGGATTTTTCTAATGGCTACCTATTTGGAGAGATTCTTCATAAATATCAGATGCAGGAGGATTTTAATATGTTTTTGAAAAACGAGTAAGTTGTGATACATGTGATTATACAGTGCCTTTGTCCTTTGAATGTTTTCACATTTGATCACATTAGAGCCACAAACTAATCTATTTTATTGTAATTTTCTGTGATAGACCAACACGAAATAGCACTTCCCTGTTCGCTGTGTTCAGACTCCCTGACTCGGTACAATAAAGTTTGTCTCTACCAGCTTGGCACATCTAGAGGCTGGAATTTCTCTCCATCCTTTCCACAAATTGCTCAAGCTAAGTCAGATCAGTTGGAAAGGGTTTGTGAACATATTTATTTCAGTCCTGTCAAGGATTCTCAATTGGAGTTAGTTCTGGACTTTGACTGGGCCAATACACATAGACACGATTTAATCTATTATATGCCATTGTAGCTCAGGCTGTACGTTTCATGTCATTGACGAGTTGGAAGCTGAACCTCCGCCTTAGTCTCATGTCTTGCAGCTTCTAACAGGTGTTCTCCCAAGATTGCCCTGTCTTTAGCTCCATCCATTTTTCCATCACCTCTGACCAGCTTGTTGTCCCTATAGAATGGAAGCATCCTACAGCATGATGCTGCCACCAGATATTTCATCGTGGGTATGGTGTGTTCAGGGTGATGTGCACTGTTCGTTTTCTGCCTCACCACGCATTTTGTTCATAGATCACTTTGTACAGTTTGAGTACTCATTTGACCAGAGTACCTTCCTCCACCTGTTTGCTGTGTAATCCACATAGGTTAAGTTGACTCAATCTTACTACATTTAATCAACTATTTTCACTTTAAATTTACTTATTATTAACTAATATATCCCAGAGAAATGCTTTTTGAGGACCTCTTACATCTTAAAGGAAAATCCTTCCTTTACACATACATACAAATAATTTATTCTAGGGTGGAATGGAGATATTGCTGTATTTTGCACTGGTAGATTAACTTTTGTTTTTTTGGATAACTTTATTTGGATTTGCTCTTTCAATAAATTTTCAACAATAAAAACAAACACCCTAAACAAGACGCTAAATAAACTCAATTATTAAACTAAAGTGATCTGCTTTTTTAATTACATATTCAACATAGCCATTGAGCCTGTTCTACATGTTCAATAAATGTATTTTTAAGACATATTGTCCTGCGAGTACCGTATTGCTGGAAAATATTCCTAGGGAAATGTTCACTTACAAAATGTTTCCGCCACAGAGTAGCAGAAACAGAAGGTTTAGGGATTCCAGTGCATAATGCACACACTTTATAATTAATAGCTAAGAATGAAGCATTCAGCCCTTCTCATGTTTTGAACTTCAGCTTCATCAAGATTATCAGTTAGACGGTTTATTTTAGTTTTCTTTGTTAAGCTCAGCTTCTCATCTACTGTCGCCATCATAATAAAACCAAACCCTCTTCTTAACCACAGTGAGAGGTAATCCTTTGCAGCCAGTCCTTTTTGCTGGAACAGTCTGTTGAGATGCTGTCACTTTATCTGCATTCTCTTGTCCAGGATTATCTGAAGTCTGCTGTGACCGACAAGACAGATAGAAGATGTTAACACCTACTAAAACTATCAAATATGTCGCTGCTTTTATTATTTGACTTTTTATTCGTTTTTCTGGGGATAGCCTATGTAACAACACACAGCAGTGAGGATACTACAGGTCCTTCTCAAAATATTAGCATATTGTGATGAAGTTCATTATTTTCCATAATGTCATGAGGAAAATTTAACATTCATATATGTTAGATCCATTGCACACTAACTGAAATATTTCAGGTCTTTTATTTTCTTAATACGGATGATTTTGGCATACAGCTCATGAAAACCCAAAATTCCTATCTCACAAAATTAGCATATCATTAAAAGGGTCTCTAAACGAGCTATGAACCTAATCATCTGAATCAACGAGTTAACTCTAAACACCTGCAAAAGATTCCTGAGGCTTTTAAAACTCCCAGCCTGGTTCATCACTGAAAACCCCAATCATGGGTAAGACTGCCGACCTGACTGCTGTCCAGAAGGCCACTATTGACACCCTCAAGCAAGAGGGTAAGACACAGAAAGACATTTCTGAACGAATAGGCTGTTCCCAGAGTGCTGTATCAAGGCACCTCAGTGGGACGTCTGTGGGAAGGAAAAAGTGTGGCAGAAAACGCTGCACAACGAGAAGAGGTGACCGAACCCTGAGGAAGATTGTGGAGAAGGGCCGATTCCAGACCTTGGGGGACCTGCGGAAGCAGTGGACTGAGTCTGGAGTAGAAACATCCAGAGCCACCGTGCACAGGCGTGTGCAGGAAATGGGCTACAGGTGCCGCATTCCCCAGACCTAGGCTACAGAGAAGCAGTACTGGACTGTTGCTCAGTGGTCCAAAGTACGTTTTTCAGATGAAAGCAAATTCTGCATGTCATTTGGAAATCAAGGTGCCAGAGTCTGGAGGAAGACTGGGGAGAAGGAAATGCCAAAATGCCAGAAGTCCAGTGTCAAGTACCCACAGTCAGTGATGGTCTGGGGTGCCGTGTCAGCTGCTGGTGTTGGTCCACTGTGTTTTATCAAGGGCAGGGTCAATGCAGCTAGCTATCAGGAGATTTTGGAGCACTTCATGCTTCCATCTGCTGAAAAGCTTTATGGAGATGAAGATTTCATTTTTCAGCACAACCTGGCACCTGCTCACAGTGCCAAAACCACTGGTAAATGGTTTACTGACCATGGTATCACTGTGCTCAATTGGCCTGCCAACTCTCCTGACCTGAACCCCATAGAGAATCTGTGGGATATTGTGAAGAGAACGTTGAGAGACTCAAGACCCAACACTCTGGATGAGCTAAAGGCCGCTATCGAAGCATCCTGGGCCTCCATAAGACCTCAGCAGTGCCACAGGCTGATTGCCTCCATGCCACGCCGCATTGAAGCAGTCATTTCTGCCAAAGGATTCCCGACCAAGTATTGAGTGCATAACTGTACATGATTATTTGAAGGTTGACGTTTTTTGTATTAAAAACACTTTTCTTTTATTGGTCGGATGAAATATGCTAATTTTGTGAGATAGGAATTTTGGGTTTTCATGAGCTGTATGCCAAAATCATCCGTATTAAGACAATAAAAGACCTGAAATATTTCAGTTAGTGTGCAATGAATCTAAAATATATGAATGTTAAATTTTCATCATTACATCATGGAAAATAATGAACTTTATCACAATATGCTAATATTTTGAGAAGGACCTGTATGTGGAGCTGATGGCTACCAGCAACTGTCCTGCCAGCTGGAGTGTATGAAGCTGAAAGGAAATGTGAAAAAGACCAGCTGGTGCAGAATGCAGCTGCCCGCCTTTTAACTGGTACACGAAAGAGAGAACACATAACTCCTGTTTTAGCCTCATTGCATTGGTTGCCTGTTCAATTTAGGGCTTGTTTTAAGATTCTTTTATCTGTTTTTAAATCTTTAAATGGTCTGGCCATGCCCTACCTCTCTGAGCTTCTTCAAGTACATTTCCCCTCCCGCTCACTCAGGTCAGCGGACCAGCATCTCCTGGACGTGCCAAGGATGCGGCGGAAACTCAGAGGGGACAGAGCTTTTCCTGTGGCAGCTCCAAGGCTTTGGAACTTGCTGCCATTACATCAGACAGGCCTCTCCACTGTCTATCTTTAAATTAGCTCTGAAAACCCACCTTTTCTCATTAGCTTTTGACGTAGCATGGCTGAGCTCACTTTATTTATTTTATTCAAGTTTCTTATAACATCCTGAGTATGTTTTACTCAAGTTGCTTATACGATATTTACGTGTTTTAAATAGTATTTTACTCTAGTTGCTTGTAACTTATTTTATGTGTTTATCATGTATGCTGTACATATTTGTTTAGTACTTTGGTCAGATGTGCTGTTTTTAAAGTGCTTATATATAAAGTTGGCTTGGCATGGCAAACACCCAGAATGGTCAAACTAGCAGCAGATTGTTCCACCCATTTCGAAAGTCTTTAGAACACAGTCTGTGATCTGAAATATTTAATTCATTACAAAATATGCCTTAGACAGGTTACAGCTTTGTGAAAAGTAAAAAAAAGTTGGACATTATTGTTTTTTTTAATGACTTACACCTTGGAGCCCAGCTTGGAAAAAAATGTCATGTCAGACTTGGACTAAATTATTTTTCCCTGCTTGAAGATTCTTCAAAAATACAGTTTGTGTTTGTAGGATCTCTTCTAAGATGGCTGCACAACTCAAAAACTTAGTTTAAAAAAAAAAAGAAAGCCCTGTAGAATTATTCAGCCCAAGTCTGACCATTCTATATATTTTAGGTTTTCCAGCAAGTGTCCTGCAATTAGTAAAGATTAACTTATCTTTTGTTTTAGTTCGTCCATCGCCAAAGAGAACAACCTTTCACGGCTTGAGCCGAGTCTTAATCTACTAGGAATCTTCTTCGATAAGAAGACAGCTGGAGACCTGATGCGGGAGGTGCATGGTGTTGCCACAAGCCTTCTTCACCAGCTCTATGTTGCACTTGAAGAGAAGAACAATACAGGAACCAGTCGCACAGCGATGCAGCCCACAGTGAAGGCTAAGCTGCACAAAAAGGAGCATGAAATCTACTCCTATGTAAGAAAAATAAAGAGATGTGTGTACTATTTGCAATTTCAGTGGTTAGAGGCTAGTGTCTGTGGCTAATATGCTTAAAGGTCTGTTGTTTGTATGCCTTTTAATATTTCATTTCAACTTAAAATAATAAGACTGACAATGAAAATTGTGAAATAAACCTTTTAAAAGTATCCTTCCTTTTATACAGCACCTTCCTCAGTTGGTAAAACCCAATGCAAACCAGAACTTTCGGAAAATGACTCAGCACTATGCAGATAAAGGCCACCAACTAAAGGATTTGTCTGAGGTGGCCCAACCCATGCAGCAAAAGAAGACACTTAAAGTCCGAGATGAGAAAAGAATGCAGAAGTGTGAGGAGGTACAAAAACTATGGAACACAAAGTACAATATTAGCACACTTCTATTCAGTTTAGCCCAAATATGCCAGTATTTGTGGAGAAAATGCACACAGACCCTAGATGCTTGATAATGCCATAATCATGTGGGGAAATATGTATCCAGGTCTGTCGTCAGAAGCACGATGACTCAACTGGTAACCATACGGAGCTGCTGAAGCAACCTCCCTGCAGTTTAAATCTCAGGAGAAAGAAGAGGCAGGAAGAACTGAAAGAAAAACAACTGCAGGTTTGATCAAATACAAGCATTTCCATGATTGTTGTTTTTATTCTGCAAAAGGAATGTGAATAGATTTCTGATATAATTGTTCTGCATTCAACTGCTTTGCTTGTTCATATGGTCCAGACTGAAATAGCTAAATTTGAGGAGAAAGAGCATAAACTTGCTTCTTCTTGTTTGGTTTCCTTGTCAAGGTAAGAGAAAATGGAACTTTTCACAAAAACAATATTGTATTTATTTGATGTTATTTTATTTAAATAGTTATGTTTGTAGAGTTATACACTTTTATGTTTATTGCTTTCAGCTCCAGGGATCAACCCGTCCCTGCAGATTCTTCTCTTGGTGGCATCAAAAAAGGTAGTGGAGTCCCTGGAAGTCAAAACAAGCTGATATTACAGTCCAATAGTAAGTATATACAGGGCATCCGACAGCGACTGAAGGAGAACGCTGTGGCACAGGAGGAGAGACAAAGAAGAGTAGACAGATTTCTGATGGAGCAGGTCAAAGCTCTTGAAGCTCAGCAGGTAAATCTTTGTCAAGTTGTGTTCCTAACAGGAACACATACTTACTATGAAGTCTGTTTCTTTGTCGTAAGAATTTCAAACTTCCTATCTGGTCTTATAGTGAATTTGTTTCAACAAAACTTTGATATCCTCACTTACCTTGTCATATACTGTCTATGATTTTAAACCTGGATCAGTTAAGTAATTTCCTCCCTCTTCTTCAGGAGGCGCAGCTCGAGGACCAAATGGTCCGTCGTCTGATGCGTCAGACACAGCAAGAGCAGCGTTTGGCTGAACAGCTGATGCAGATAAGTCGGCAGAAAGAGGTGATTCTGGAGAACCGCCTGTTCAGAGAGCAGCAGTACCAGGAGCAGACAGAAAGGGACTTTCAGCAAGCCCTGGACAGGGAGGCGGTGAGAACAGCATTTAGTCATTCTATGGGTGGTTTCATTGGGATTTATAGATTACAATACTAAAGTAAGAACTCATTATCATCTAAATTAGTCCCAGCAACAGCAGGAAGAGTTTGCCATGCTTTCTCTGCTAAATCCTTGCTTCTCCCTTTGCATGACGCAGGTTCTGGCTCAGCGTGCTAAATTGGCCCGAGATGAAGAGATGAAAAAGGAGCTTGAATTATGCAACAGGATAGCTGCAGAGCATGCTCAGAGCAGACACAGAGAGCACTTTGACAACTGGTTGGATGTTTTGGGACAGATAGTGGACTTGGCAACCAAAGTCGGAGAATATCGCCTGCTCACAGGGAAGTACGTAACAGGCTCGCTTTTAGAAGTGAACAAGATACCTAGTATTGCCAGTGGACTACACATTTTTTTACAAATTTCTTTGTAACCCCCAGTACAATACAATGACAATAAAGACAATTTTGTTCTGTTCTATTCTATTCTATTTTCAAATTTACCTGACCTGAAGTTGAATAAATATTTATGATCTTAACTTTGCACTCAATTTCAAATCTTACATGTATCCTTGTTAGTCATGCTCACCCAAATTCCTAATTCAGTGTGAGGCAGGTTGATGACCTTGGTGGTGTTTGTTCGTTTCATAAAACACAGGATGTTTGGAAAATGAGCATAAACTGCACCAGGCATAGGCCAGTTACTACCGTCCTTTTAATGAGTCGCCAGAGAAAGTGTCTGAAGGAACAGAGTTTTCTCCAGCTATATCAAGCATAGAGTAATGCAGCACTGCCATTTTATGATTTGTCTTTTAAATTTCCATATAAATTCTATAATACTGTAAAACCACTGTGGTTTTACTTGAGTGTAGTTTACTATGAGAATCTGATAGCAGTCCATGCTTACACAGCACCACACAGACCAGCTCAAAATTCACTTTGTCTACAGCATGCAACATTTATCTGCTGTTATCTAGCTTAGATGTTCACCTCTTTAAAACATGAACAAATAGAATTCTATTAATTATACATTTTTCTCTTAATTATTAAGTTTTTAGACTTTTTAACCTGTATAATAAAGGAATCCATTCAGATGGTACAGTGCCTTGCAAAAGTACTCGGCCCTCTCTAACTGGTCAACCTCTTGCCACATTTCAGGCTTCAAACATAAAGATATAAAATTCAAATTTTTTGTGAAGAATCAACAAGTGGGACACAATCGTGAAGTGGAATGAAATTTATTGGATGTGTCAAACCTTTTTAACAAATAAAAAACTGAAAAGTGGGGCGTGCAATATTATTCAACCCCTTTACTTTCAGTGCAGCAAACTCACTCCAGAAGTTCAGTGAGGATCTCTGAATGATCCAATGTTGTCCCAAATGACTGATGATGATAAATAGAATCCACCTGTGTGTAATCAAGTCTCCGTATAAATGCACCTGCTCTGTGATAGTCTCAGGGTTCTGTTCAAAGCACAGAGAGCATCATGAAGATCAAGGAACACACCAGGCAGGAGATACTGTTATGGAGAAGTTTAAAGCTGGATTTGGATACAAAAAGATTTCCCAAGCTTTAAACATCCCAAGGAGCACTGTGCAAGCAATCATATTGAAATGGAAGGAGTATCAGACCACTGCAAATCTACCAAGACTCGGCCGTCCCTCTAAACTTTCATCTCGAACAAGGAGAAGACTGATCAGAGATGCAGCCAAGAGGCCCATGATCACTCTGGATGAACTGCAGAGATCTACAGCTGAGGTGGGAGAGTCTGTCCATAGGACAACAATCAGTCTTACACTGCACAAATCTGGCCTTTATGGAAGAGTGGCAAGAAGAAAGCCATTTCTCAAAGATATCCATAAAAAGTCTCGTTTAAAGTTTGCCACAAGCCACCTGGGAGACACCAAACATGTGGAAGAAGTTGCTCTGGTCAGATGAAACCAAAATCGAACTGTTTGGCCACAATGCAAAACGATATGTTTGGTGTAATAGCAACACAGCTCATCACCCTGAACACACCATCCCCGTCAAATATGGTGGTGGCAGCATCATGGTTTGGGCCTGCTTTTCATCAGCAGGGACAGGTAAGATGGTCAAAATTGATGGGAAGATGGATGGGGCCAAATACAGGACCATTCTGGAAGAAAACCTGTTGGAGTCTGCAAGAGGACTGAGACTGGGACGGAGATTTATCTTTCAACAAGACAATGATCCAAAACATAAAGCCAAATCTACAATGGAATGGTTCACAAATAAACGTATCCAAGTGTTGGAATGGCCTAGTCAAAGTCCAGACCTGAATCCAATCAAGAATCTGTGGAAAGAGCTGAAGACTGCTGTTCATGAACGCTCTCCATCCAACCTCACTGAGCTCCAGCTGTTTTGCAAGGAAGAATGGGCAAGAATTTCAGTCTCTCAATGTGCAAAACTGATAGAGACAAACCCCAAGCGACGTGCAGCTGTAATTGCAGCAAAGGGTGGCGCTACAAAGTATTAACACAAGAGGGCCAAATAATATTGCACGCCCCACTTTTCAGTTTTTTATTTGTTAAGTAAGTTTGACACATCCAATAAATTTCATTCCACTTCACGATTGTGTCCAACTTCTTCTTGTTGATTCTTCACAAAAAATTAGAATTTTATATCTTTATGTTTGAAGCCTGAAATGTGGCAAGATGTTGACCAGTTAGAGGGGGCCGAGTACTTTCGCCAGGCACTGTACAATATAGAAATCATGTTTTGATGTTGCTCTGTAGTTAATGAATTTTGTTTCAAGTCTATGATCTAATTTCACTCACAATTTAAAGTATAAATGTGCCTCTTGAAGTTTGTTATGCTGTCGTTTCCAGTCTCGCTCCAGAGAAGAAGAATAAAGAATGGAAGGAATTGTTCCTGAAAGGTGTTCCCCTTTATGAGCCAATAAGAAACTTTCAGCCAGAGCCTGCATTCTTCACTCCATTAACCCCCTCAGAGTTTCAGAAACAGGAGATACTCAACAACCTGGACTATGATGAATACACTGTGAGTCTGAAACTTTACTGAACTAGCTTTAAACGCAGGCGGTGTGTGTTCTGCAGAAGGTGGTGCACGGCTTGTTTTTTTATCAATGTAAAGCTTTTTTTCAAATCTGCTTTATTTTTCAGAATATGGTTGGTGAGTGGGCGTGGCCAGAGGATGCAGAGGACACAAAATTACCACCGAGCACCAATGACATTCTTGCATATGTTGTCCAACGCCTTAGAAAAATGGCTCATCCATCCATTGTGGAATCGTCTGCACCTTCAGTTCCTCGATTTCGTATCAAGGCCTGCGTCCTGGGTATGTTTGGCTCAGGCAAGACCAGCTGCCTGTCCAAGATTGGTGAAGGTATAAAATCAGAGTTATAAATAAAGAAGTTTGTGCAATAAAAGTGTATGGCCCTTTTTGATTTCTACTTTACTTAAATCACTGAAACACATATAGTTGATGTTTCATATGCTTGTTTTTGTTCTTCAGCACTCGGCGTCTGTGTGTTATTGACTGACACACTGGTTGGCGAGGCCCTGAGGGCTTTTAAAGATGCAGAGCAGGTAAACTATAGTTTTGGAACTTTACTCTCATACGTCTTTTTAACCTGAAACTGATTTACCGCTAGATGTCTTTCTTGATCCAAGTTCAAAGCTTAAAACACAGTTTTTTTGTTTGTTTGTTTGTTTACCAAAAATATAGGTTATAGATCAGCAGGAGGAGGACAATGTACAGCTGCATGCATCCTCCACATCTGTGCAGTCAGGTGGTTTACTGAAGCTGTCATGGTTCAGTTTTATTTTATTATGTGCAGTGCCTTGCCAAAGGTTTCCTACCCTTGGAACGTTTTCACAATTTTGTCACGTTACAACCACAAACTTAAATGTATTTTATTGGCATTTATGTGAGAGATCAACATGTAGTGTATAGTTGTAAAGTGGAAGGAAAATAGGTTTTCTGTTTTATTTTTACAAATAAAAATCTGTAAAGTGTAGTCTGCGCTGTTTTCAACCCCCCATTTATTCTATTTCCTCTAAATTAAATCCAGTGCAACTAATGCTTGGTTCACACGACAGGATTTTTAAACCGATTTTCGACCCAGTCTTCCTCTTCCGACATGCCCCGATCATTGTAACGTCTCTACAGATATTATTATGAGATATTCCTGCTGTGTTTGGTGTGTTAAGAGTTATCTAGTCTGCTCGGAAGGACGTCGGGACCGCTCCGGCCTCAAATCAGGGATATTCAACATGTTGGATTGTCTTGGCCCGATATCCTACCGTGTTGGGTGTTCCCAGAGGTCAAACAAGCACACAGCCTGTTGAATGTGATGTGTAGCCAGTCAGAAAGCAAGGTGAAGGAAACTCAGAAGGGAATTACTCTTATGTTTCATCTCGAGAAGGTTTGCGAGATTTCCCGTCTAACATCTGAATGTCAGTCAGTCATTTTCTATCGCTTATTCCATACTGAGTCACGGGGGAGCTGGTGCCTATCTCCAGCAGTCTATGGGCGAGAGGCGGGGTACACCATGGACAGGTCGCCAGTCCATCGCAGAGCAACACACAGACAACCACACACACACTCATTCATACACCTAAGGGCAATTTAGAGTGACCATTTAACCTAACAGGCATGTCTTTGGACTGTGGGAGGAAGCCGGAGTCAACTGATCATTTTAAAATCCTACCGTGTGAACAGGCATAATTGCCATCAGAAATCTCTTCAGAAATCACCTGTGTGCAATTTAATGTTGTGTGAATGCAGTCTGTGAAGGCCTCAGAAGTTTGTTAGAGTACTTAGAGAAAAACAACTGTTGATCATTATTTGCCAGAGGCGATATAGGAAACATGTGGAAGGAGGTCTGTTGGTCAGGTGAGGCTAAAACAAAACATTTTGGACATATCAAACACTCTGTGGGGTTGAAAACACACCATCCCTACTGTAAAACATGGTGGAGGCAGAATCATGCTATAAGGAGCCTTCCATAATATTACACTACATTGTGTTTGGCTTTCTCATAAAATCCCAATAAAATACATTGACGTTTTGTGATTGCACTGTGACATTTATTAAAGTTCTTCTTCTTTCGGCTGCTCCTCAGGGGTCACCATAGTGCATCTCCAGCCTCCATCTCACTCTGTCCAAATGTTACACTAACCATCTCCATGTCCTCCTTCACTATGTCCATTACTTTTCTCCGGGGTCTTCCTTTTTTCCTCCCGCGCGGCAGCTCCATCTCCCACACCCTCTTTCCAATGTATCCACTATCTCTTGTCAGAACATGTCCAACCCCCCTCAACCTTGCCTCTCCAACTCTATCTCCAAACCACCCAACCTCAGCTGATCCTCTGATCTGCTCTTTTCTAATCCTGTCCATCCTGGTCCCTCCTGATGAAAATCTCAGTATCTTCAACTCTGCCACCTCCAGCTTAGCCTTAGTTCCACCGTCTCCAACCATCTACCACTGTGGGTCTGACCCCTGTCTAACATACTTTCTCTTTCGAGACGTGTTAAATAATTCAGGGGGTATACATGCTTTTGCCTGGGACTGTAGTAAAAATTGTGTTCTTGGTAGTGAAGCTGCCTATTTACCTTCATATTTTACTCTATGTTGATATTTCTTTCTCAGATCTTAACAAGCAAGAAGAAAAAAGCAAATGTGTTATCAAGGTGAGTACTGAGGGGTGCTGATAATAAACTTGTAATTCTGCTCCTTTATACATGAGACACTTTGTATTGAACTCGTTGGCATTCTGAGGATTTTTCTTTTACTAATAACATGACAGAGACTTTGCCAAGATTCTGAGAAATAAATTGTAAACAAATTTGTTGCTAGCCTGACATCTGTTTGTATTGAAACATAGTAATGTTCACTTTGTGTTTTTTGTTTAAGCGGCTGTCCACACGGGCAATGCTAGGAGCAGCAGCAGAAAAAGAGTTGAGGAAAGGAAATGTCGTTCCAAATGAGATGATAGTGGACATTTTAGTAGAAGCAATCAGGTAATGGTGTATAGCAAATACCATTTGACTAAACTTTCCTCATTGTACCATATGTTATCTGGCCCTTTTATTGTTTCACATAGAACTGAACTAGATGGCAGAATCCTACTGATACAGATAAACATCAGCCTCATAAACACTGAAAACACTGAAACAGCTGATTTCTTCTCACAAGTCATGTTCCAGCTCAGGCAGGTTGGATCCTGGATGGCTTTCCATATAACATCACTCAGGCCCATATGCTGGAGAAAGCTTTGGGTGGGTCTGTGGATGAAGGAAATGACTTTGTAAGCAACACGTTAGAACATGCTGCTGATCCAGATCTTCCCATTCGTCCACTACCTCCTCCACCTGTGCTGGACTTGGCTCTCCTGCTGGATATACCCGATGAGTGCGTGGTTAGACGGGCATACAGCCATGGGGGTATGATGCTGTGATTCACGCTTTGTATTAAGAGGAGAATAAAGTTGTTTTTTGGTACTCATGTAGTCATTTTCTTCCCAAACCATCTAAAGATACTGCTGCTGCTGCTGCTACAGCCTCTCAACATGCAGACAACACCATGTATTCTGGACAGATTACACCCAGGTAATACAATGTAATCAGGCAGGAATCCAGATCCTACATGACCGCAATCTCAAGGTTTTTACTTGATTTCTTCTTAAAGGATTGCAGCTTTTCACGATTCTTGGCCAGAGCTAGAAACGTGGTTTGGTGAAAAGCAAAACATTTTGGTTCGTCTCAACGCTGATATGGAAGAGGAGAGGCTTTATAACGCAGTGGAGTCTGTCCTGCAGCAAGTTATTCAACAAAAGCATGAAGGTGGCTTTTCTTTTGCCTTTTTAGTATTCATGTGTAACAGTTAAACTTCCTGATAACAATAGAACAATTAAAAGGATTTAATTCGACAAAACCTCGCTAGGCTGTGTAAGCACAAAAATATATATGTATGTCTGTATTTGCTAACATGTTTCACTGAGAAGAAACAGTATTTACTCTGAATTTTGCTATACGTTCTGTCATTAGCTCCTGCCAATCCTCTTGTTGAAGATGTGTCGTTAGACAGCTCAAATGCTCAGGACATGAGTTCTGTAGAATCCTGCAACAGCGATGAGAAGGGGAAAGACCTAAGTGAGATTTTAGTTTTATTGATCTTAACACAAATATTAAGACACGATTTGATCAGCTGTTTTAAAGTTGCTTTGTGAATGTTTTGTGTGATGAATAGGACATTCTGCAAATGTGTCACCTTCCTCTATATCTGTTGAGGGGTCCAATGGAGGCAACATGGTCCTACCTGAGTCTGCTTTCTCAAGCTCAAGCTCAGTCAGTCAGCTCTACGTAAATAAACCCCTGCCTCAAGTAGGACAGAGTGCCTCTTCTATATTTTCACGTTTTCTTTGTTTTATGAGGGTTTAGAACACCTCTTAAACTGTGTTTTCTCTACAAGATTTAGTTGTGTCTCTTGCATAAATGGCAACTATTAAATTAACTTGTAACATCTACTGTGCCTTGCAAAGCTAATTATAGAGTTTCTTTTACATTTTGTCATGTTACAGCCACAAACGTCTGTGTATTGTGTTGGGATGACTCACACAAACTTGTGCTGAATTTTGAAGTTGAGGGAAAGCTGTGATTTTAGCTGCATGTCTTTCATTCTATGTCTTCACCAACTTTACGCTTCATCTATAGACTGAGTTTTTTGTCTTATCTTTTTACGGAAACGTTCAAGCTTGGCCAGATTTGATTCAGAGTGTCTGTGAGCATCAGTTTTCAAGTCTTGCTACCGATACCTATTTGCATTTAGGTTTGGACTTTGACTGGGCCATTTTAACACATAAATATGCTTTGATCTAAACAATTCCATTATACCCCTGGCTGTATGCTTAGGGACATTGTCCTGCTGGAAGGTGGACCTCTGCCCCAGTCTCAGGTCTCTTGCAGCCTATAACACGTTTTCTTTCAGACCTGTATTTAGCTCTATCCGCCTTCACATCAGCTTTGACCAGATTGCTGTGCCTGCTGAGGAAAAGATCCCCACAGCATCATGCTGCCACCATCGTGTTTTGTCAAAAGGGTGATCTACATTGTTATTTTGCCACCACACAGGTCCAGCTTCCTGTATCTGCCTGCATCTGTAACACTTCTTATAACTTTCTTTCATCATGGCACGTAGGTTGGTAGGTTTGCAGGGGTGGCATAGTCTTTTCATTTTCAATGAATTAATTAAACAGAGCTTTGTGAGATTTTTAAAGCTTTGGACATTATTTATAACCTAATCCTGCTTTGGACTGGTCCACAACTTTATCTATGACCTGTCTGCTGTGTTCCTTGGTCTTCATGGTTCTGTTTGTTCTCCAACAAACCTCTGAGGCTTCTAAAGGGCAAGTTGATTTATTCTGAGATTAATTTACATGCAGGTGGACGCTTGTTTTGAATAAGGTAACTTCTGAAGGTATTTGGTTCCACTGGATTTAATTCAGGGGGGTATTAGAATGAAGGCACCAAGACACCACAATTTTATGGTATTTATTTGTCAAAAATAATACTGAAAACTTTTTTTGTTACATGCCATTCACATAAAACCCTAATAAAATACACTGACGTTCATAGTTTTAATGTGACAAAATGTAAAAGACAGATGTGAGTATTTTTTAAAGACAATAATGCTGGAGTCTCCTACCTGTATTTTATGTCAGAGTTAACTTTGATCTTTGCCCCATTTTGCTATTAGTACCAGTTTGTCTTTCCCTGCCCTTGACTTTTCAGTTCATTGTTCCTCTTCTTATCTTTCTCCAGCAGGTACCAGAGTACCTGTGTTCACACTGGGACAATATCTGTCAGTCTTACGTAAACAACATAAAGCAAGTAATGCAACAGATGCGTTTTCAGCGCACTCTTGTTGATCGCCACCTTTTCAACATCAGGTATTAAGTTTAGCCTTTTGGTTACTAGGTTTTACCACTAACACCAGGTGCCCATCTCTGTTTTTTTCAATGTTGAAAGCTAACAAAAAGAGATTGTTCGGTTAAACCTTTGGCTACACTTCCCACCAGGAGCAGCTTATGGCACGTTTTTACCTCTCTTGTTTCTAGATTTTGTTATTTGCTTTTGAGATTGAACATAAAAGTTGATCTCCTGCTTGTTTAATGTCAGAATAGGGTTACAGATTATCTGTTTTCTAATGCTGGGGTACAGAAGGATTGTTGAAGTGTATATTAATATTTGCCGTTAATATAAATTCCTATAATTTTATTGTAAAACTGTGATACCTGTTCAGGGAAAGATTCGGCCATTATCTGGGTCGCCCTGACTTGAAGCAGGAGTTAGTTTCTCAGTGGCAGAAGACCTTCAACAGCATACCAGACGATATGAGAGAAGATGAGGAGACCAAAGCAGAGCTTCATCTGAGGCTGGATGTAAGAGTACTTTGTTGTACACTGTACCATGTATACTATGAAAGTAAAAAAAATGTATTATGTTTCTGTCTTTAAAAAATAAATAAAAAGACTGAGTGGCTCTGACGTGTTTTCAGGAATTGCAGGAACGCCTGTGGGGCATTACCGACAAGCGTAGAGAGGAAGATGAGCAAGAGAGGACAGCTCTCATGTGTGATGGATGGCTGGAGGAGCAGGCAGCTATGCTCATCAACCACCACTCTATGATAATACAGGTAACTAGCCAAAATCTGTGTCGATGTTTGGCTGAGTGATTTTTGTTGCCCATTGATAGTTTACAGTGTGACATTACAAAGCGTTAAAAACTAAGCGTTGGCTTGGTTGTCACGTACAGGTAGAGCTGAGCCGTTTCCGTGAAACACTCAGTACCCTGAGGGTCTACTACTGGAGCATGCACAGACAAGGACCGCTTGAGTCAGTCTCCAAAACTTTTAAAATCTCTCTGCAGAAAACAACTGGAGCTGAAGATCAGGAAGACGCGTAAGAACCTTGATAATGCAACGCCTTGCAAAAGTATTCATACCTCTGGAACCTTTCCACATTTTCTCAAATTATTACCAGAAACTTCACCGTATTTTATTTGGATTTTATGTGATAGACCAGCACAAGGTATTGTATTTTTAGAATTGTCAAGTGAAGGCAAAATGATAAATGGCTTAATAAAAATCGGAGAAGTGTGGTATGCATTGGTATTCAGCCCCCTTTACACTTACACCCCTAAATAAAATCCAGTGCAACTATTAGTGAACAAATAGCATCAGGAAGACCAATGGACCCAGCAGAGGGGTCATGCATAGTAGTTGAAGTTTAAAGAGGGCTTAGGTTATGAAATAATCTCCCAAGCTTTGAACATCTGACAGAGCACTGTTAAGTCCACCATCCATATGCATAGTATGGTAAAAAAAAATTAAATATGGCTGTTTGCCTATAATGACAGGCTGAGTAACAACAGTACTGACCAGAGAAACATTCAAGATGTCCATGGTATATCTGCTGGGGAAAATGCATTGAATAACGTAGCTGCAGCAAGACAAAGCTTAAAAAGGTTTAAATCATATCAATACTTTTGTACTGCATTAATATTAACCTAGTTATAGAAATGAAGACAAGCCTCATTTCTTATTAAAGGTTTATGAAAACTGATTAAAAATGTGTTTCGTTAGTAAGGATCCATTGAGCAGAGGGTTGCAGGACCAGATGAGTGATAGAAAGGACAAAGAACGAAAACAGTAAGCAAGGCCCACAAAGACACCAAGAGTCCTCTGAAGTAATCTAAACATATTGTGATAAATACTCTGAAGTACAACATGATGTACGCTTGAGTTGTTTTCTACATTTTTAGGCATCCCGACTCAACAAAGTCAACCTCTAAGACGGTGGACCAGTCTCCGTCAGAACCTACCAAGGTCAGTTTTACTGTTACACTTTATTCTGACCCATGTTCACAGTAGTTAGTGATTGTTTTTGTTGTTTCTTCAAGTCATCGCAGGATAAACTTCTAGCTGACTATGAACAGGCTTTTCAAGCCATCAGAGACATGGTAATGATCTTTTTGTGATGGTGTAAGAGTTATCTTGAAGAGTCTTAGAAATGTTCTGTATACAATGCAGTGTCTATCTTTTTTTCATTGGTGACTTTTGCTGGCCTTTCAATTGTGTAGATGTCAGCAGAGGTCCAGCAGATGGAGACAAAGCAGCAGAATGAGAGTTTACAAGAAAAACAGAAAGCAACAGAGAAGGTCTCAGAAAGTGCAAAAAAGGCTATGAAGGAAAATCAACCACCCACAAAGCATGCAGGCATGATATTTAATAGCCGTCTAATTGTATTTTTCCTTCTGTATGATGGTCTTTAACTTTCCATATTGTTCTCCCCCCTCAACCAGATAACGCCTCAGAGAAGACTCAGAAACCTACAGAGAACACTCATGATCAGAAAATTAAACCGAAAATACATGTAGAATATACAGCTGCTCTGACTCATGAGGGTATGTACATAAATACACACACTGATCCTAAAACACATCTACTCTACATGTCCTACTAACAAATAGTCAAGTGGTGAGCTTTACGTTTTCGTATCTGTTCATGTGTGCCGTCGCTCTTATGCACCAAGATAACATTGTATCGTGTGTTTTTATTAGTCGGTGTTTGGCTGGGTAATTTCCTGTTTTCATGTAGAAAATTCAGCAAAGGTTCGCCTTGAGCTCGTGAAAGGTCACGGTTTGATGATGGTCAACTCCCTGCAAAGCAGAGCGCAAGAGACCTTTACCAACATGGGGAAGGAGTTTCAAGCATGTTATCTATCAAAAATGAAGTGGTATGATTATATAAATATCTGTTCCTATATGCTGTGGTGTAGTTAGACCATATGTGTAAATGTACTGCAGCCTTTTAGATCAAGTGCCTTGCAAATGCATTTATACTGCTTGAAATTATCCTTATTTTGTTAGATTACAACCACAAACTCCAATTTATTTCGGGGGGATTTGGATATACCAAAATAAAAGCAGCAGATCAATCCATTATCTGAAAATAAAAGTAAAATTGCACAGCTGCAGACCTAAAAGGCAGACTGTACAGGAGAGCATTAATCAGAGAAGCAGCCAAGATGCCCATGGTAACTCTGGAGGGACTGCAGTCTTATAACTAGTTTCATGATAACTATCTAAACCGTACATGTTCTGTCCATACAAAGATGGAGCTAAATTCCGGGTGATCCTGTAAGAAAACCTGGTCCAGGAAAGGTCCAGTCAAAGACCAGATCAAAATACAATTAAAAATATCACAGATGCTCTCCATCCAATCAGACTCAGCCGTAACTATTGTGCAGTGAAGAATGGGCCAACATTTCCCTCCCTACCTGTGCAGAGCTGGTGAAATAGCTAAAAAGACCTGCAGCTGTAACTGCAACAACAATCGGTTCAAGAATACTGAGAGAGGGGGACTGAACATAAAGGTACACCACACCTTTCCCATTTTCCCTCCACCATACAATTATTCGCTACTTTGTCCTGGACTATCCCATAAAATCTCATCAAAGTGCAATGAGGTTTCTGGTTGTAATAAAATAAAACGTTTAGGGGTTATGAATGCGATATAAGACTTTTTATACATGCATTGTGCACAGAAGAGATTCTACATGTTTTGACTTTTCTTTGTTCAGTATTGATCAGCTATCAGAAGTGGCTCACCACCACATAGAGGCTGGCGCTAAGCTGCAGTACGAGCTGGTGTTGGTTAGTAAAGCCTTTCAGGGAATCTGTTTAAAATTCTCGGGTGCTGCACTGCAACATTTGAGTTTGTGTCATATTTGAGTTTTCATTTCTTTACTACAGGATAACTGTGACTTCTATTTGAATGGAGACTGTCAACTGGTTCCGGATGCTTCTCCTGCCCCCCGTCCCCCTCCTGTGGAGATACCAAATCGGTCCATACTGACAGTCACTCAGTTGGAATCACTCCAGTGTCAGCTGTCTAACATTGCTCCATCAGGTGCATGTGTGCACCAGAGACAAACTGAGCTGTTACTGAATTCATTCTTCTTATCAGTCCACTCATAAATCCTTTTTGCTTCTTTCTGTCTTGTAGGCCTCATGTCCAGTACTGGTTTCTTTGTTTTTCTCGAACATATGGTTTCTAACAGCCTGGGCAGAAACATTGGGCCTGAGGTCTGGATGGATCTGAATGAAACGCGGGTATTTAGCCGGTTAAAGATATTTGAAATAATATTTGATTATTTTATGTTTCATTTAGATTTTTCATTTCAAAGTGTAGCGGGGACTATAGAGCAGATTTCCTTTTGAATAAGAAATAAATTGGATGTCTTATCTTCTGTCCTCAGCTGTTAGAGGTGGTGTCTTTGCTAACTGATGAATTTGAGCTGGTAGACTGGCGCCGCTTTCTGCTCAGTGCTGCGCTCCCGTGGCCACTTCCCTCTCTAACACAGCTTTTGGATTTGTTGCAACAGTTTAAGGAGGCAGATGCTGATGACACAGGATATATAAACGCAGGACAGTATCTACAGGTTAGGATCTATCCTGGATTTAGATTTTATTTTTCAAGAACCTTGTGTGATTTAAAACGTGATATATAGTTAAAAGTTGTTGCACAAATGAGTTTTATATGTTTGCTCACCTTTTCTTTTCCATTGACGACAGATAGAGTTGTGGTTTTCTAGTGAAAGTGTCCAGAATGTTCCTGAGGACCCCTCAGAGCCTCTGCCCTACAACCGTCTAGCCAACCTGCGGAAGGTAACAGAAATATTCAAACCCTTGAACTTCTTCACATTTTGTTACCTTTAAACTACATACAGACAAAACTTGACTGTTTTTTCATCGGGATTTTATGTGACAGACCAACATAGAATTTTGAAGTGGAAAGAAAAGATGCATGATTTAAATTTAAAAATGAGAATCAATCAATCAGTCAAAAAAGTGGCGTGTGAAAAATCTAATTTCTCTCAGGAGTCCCTCAGTCAGTAGATCTATTCCACCTGTGTGTAACCTAACCTCACTATAAATGCAGCTTCATGAAAGATTGGTAAGAAGGATGCCATTGTTCAATGAAAGCCATGAGATGTTTGTTACAATCCATGTCAAGGACACAGAAAACGTGGGAGAAGGTGCTCTGGTCTGATGAGACCAGAATGGAAACTTTTAGCCTACATGTCAAACACAGTGTGTGGCAGAAACATGAAAATGTCTTGAAATCACCATCCTCATAGTGAAACATGGCGGCGGCAGCAGCATCATGACGTGGGGATACTTTCCCCTGTCCTGGCAACACTTATTGATTTTCACTGGTGTTCTCCATCCAGTCTGACTGAGAATTGAAAAGGTTGTGAATACATTTGCAGGAAGTGGAAATGTACATTCCCTAAATGTATGAAATTATCTCCTACTTTTTTTAAAGTAACGACACTTGTTTTACTAATTTATTATTGCCTATTACACAAACCTGGTGGAACTTTTGTCTTACGTTTAAATTTCAGACTAAAAGACCTAAAGACTGAAACAATTATAACTGATATTTTCTTTTCTCTTGTAGTTCTTCTTCCAGCTGTTTGCAGACCCTTCCTCCTCTCCTCCTCAGCTGGATTATGTGTCCATGCTCCAGTACTTTGCAGCCGATCCTGACCCCAGACAGGGTTTTATCAGAGCACTTAGTGTGGAGTTGGGACAACATCTCCAGGAGTCTTCACAGAGCCTCCTCGTAAAGGTGAGCATATAAAAAAGAAAAGTGAATAAAATCCAACCCAGTTGTGCTTGGTTTCTGTATAGTGCGTTGTTGTTCTCAAACATTATTTGCTATGTGCCATAATAATTTTAAAAACAAGCTATTTTCATAAACTGACATGTATGGTGTATAGTCTCTGCCTAGCATAGAAGAAGCCACAGAGCTCACATCCTTCAGGTTTCCTGAAGACTACACAGAAGAGGAAGCCCCGTTTTCATCTAGCGATGTTTTTAAGGATCAGGAAGTTTCGATTTCTGCTCTCCTTAATGTTGTCTGCCACAAAGTCAGCAAGATGGAAGGCAGCACCCCCCTTCCTCCAGGCTGCTTGAGTCAGGAAGAACACAAACAGGTATTTCCTTTTGGAATTAAGAAGTGCATTTACCAAGTTACTAATATTTAAGTCTAGAAAAAATGTATTTAATCACAGCAGCATTTTTTATCACAATTCATTTTACATTCATTTAAATCAAATGTATTGGGAATTACCCAGAGAGCAATGGTAGACCTCATTTAGCATCTCCAGTTTGATTGAAGACTAAATTTAACCCAAACTCTACAGAGCGGTTTCAGAACAAACCAGCATGTAAAACATGCAGAAATCACAGTTCTGTAAATACTGCAGACACACCAGAGAGCAACAGTTGGGATTTTATCACAGACTATAAATATTGTGGTTGAATGCATATAAAACAAACCCTCGCCACAATTTAGAGGATAAAGAGGGGGAGCGTGCTGAGGAGACTGAAGCGTTAATGAAGCAGAGATGTGAAGTCCAAATGCTCCATCAGGATTTTGTGCCTGGCTGTTTAAGCAGGTTTGTCCAGAACATAAAAATGTTTTGCCCTGGAATACGTGTGATGATGTCATAGTGTCTGTTCAGGTTAGCTTCAGCAATAATGTCCTGACTTCCATGTCCCAATAGCAGAGATAAAGTGTTCAATTTCAGGGATACCCCAAGTTTCTTTCCATGTCCTGTAAAATGTTCATCCTGTAGACTTGAGTCTTTGGACAGGAGGAGACACAGTGTGTATAGGTTCCTATTAAGATTCTATTGAGGCAATAGTTACTGATTTATTTGGTGGCTTTTAGAGGTCAATCTGGCAAGTTTTCAATCTAAAAATGCTCACTAGGAATTGTTTATTATCTTTATCGTTGAAGTTGTCTCTCCTACTAATATGTTTCATCTTTGCCATCCCTCTAGAATCTTGAGAACGTGTACAGTGAGCTGGGATATAAGTCGGATGAATCAGTCCCGTTCTCTGTTCTTTCCAAGCATCCTTACACCCAAATGCTGATGGAGACTTCAACACACTTCCAGCTTGTTGTAAGCTTCTGCGAATATTTCTGTATTTTTATTTCTCCTGTTCTTCTCCTGAACCATCTTACCCAACATTTAGTTACATGGTTCAGCAGCACATGCATTAATCCTGTCGCACCTGCCTTGCAAATTTGTTGTCTTATTTTAACCAAAATGATCAATATTAATACGTTAACGGTCTGTTTCTCTTTGTCCTTCAGAACATCCTGAATGCTACTGGTCCATCAGGGTGAAAAGGAAGCTTAACAGTTTTTGTTTAGTCTTTACATTGTTATTAAATAAACAGAAATTGCAAACATACCTGGCCTGAGTAAAGTGATTTAAACTGAACTGAAATTTGGGGTTACATCATGTTTGAAACAGTTACACATCAGTAATGGGAGAAATGACCTCCCTAACTTGCCTTTTTTCTTCATCACGCACTCCTGCAGTTTTTCTTAGTGACTTGCCTGCCTAAAACAAACAGCCTTATTAGGGCTCACAATGAGAACATTGTCCAGGATAACCTGCATGTCAAGCTGATCTGCCAGTCACAACCGACCAGACTACATGCAGCCGCTAACAGAGTCCATTCTGCACCGTGTTTTACTGCTTTAGAAAAGTATGACAGATATACTGCATATACTGTACAGCATTAAACGAAAATGCTTCAATCTTGTTCAAGAAGTTTTCAATCTTGTTTCCTTCTCTGGCCTGGACTTTTTAAGAAGGTAGAAAAGAATATTTTTGTCATGTTTATTTAAACTTTGGCAACTTTTTCATTGATTTTGAGTCCAATTTTGAGCCATTTTAGAGCAGTATATCTTTTTGTAATTAAATTTCTTTAATCTGATTGATCAGTCATTCCAGCATAAAAAGTAAAATCCAAGTGATGAGCCTGTGTTAAATCAACAGAGAACATGGCAAAGAACTCCTTTAAATTGATCTTTTCCATTTTGTTCACCAATAAGTTGTTCCACCACTTGTTCCAATTTCTTTAGTTAAACCAATAAAAATGAACAAAGATCAGAAAGTTTAGTAATACAAAATTGTATTTTTTTTTGTGTGCAAGTTGTGGCACTGAATGTTTTCTTTTTACATAAAGAAATAAGAATTTTCCAGGAATTTGAAATGTCCAACAACACAATAAAATTGACTCCTCCATTTGCCCTTACTTCTACGTAAGTAGAAGAGTAAAGCGGTTTCTGTTGCGTTTTAAAATTCATAATATTAATTTGAGAACAGAAACTCAAAATATGTCTTATTAAAACTTATTACTTACTAGTTAAATGTTTTGTTTTATTGACTACATTGGAAGCAAGTACAGTGCTTTAGCAGAAATATCCTGTTCTTTCATTGGTGAACAGCTGAGAATGTTTTTTGTAATTTTCCCTTTTGCCATAGCCACCATTGTCTAAAAGGAAATGCATGCCTTACATGGAGTTTAATGTTTCACCCTATTTTATTACATCTATTTAGCTTTATGCTTTCAGACACAAAACACCAGCTGGTCTCTGTTTATTTCTTACCATTCACTATAACTTTAACAGTACGGGATCCGTCACGCTCTTTGTTTTTCTTTCCTGTTCTCTTTTAATGGGTTCACAGCATTTATATGCCTGCAAAAGCTGTGACACACAGTGTGCTGTTGCATACAGTGCTGTGAAAATGTACAGAGGTTGGAAAATGAAACTGAAACACCTGGTTTTAGACCACAATAATTTATTAGTATGGTGTAGGGCCTCCTTTTGCGGCCAATACAGCGTCAATTCGTCTTGGGAATGACATATACAAGTCCTGCACAGTGGTCAGAGGGATTTTAAGCCATTCTTCTTGCAGGATAGTGGCCAGATCACTACGTGATACTGGTGGAGGAAAACGTTTCCTGTCTCGCTCCTCCAAAACACCCCAAAATGGCTCAATAATATTTAGATCTGGTGACTGTGCAGGCCATGGGAGATGTTCAACTTCACTTTCATGTTCATCAAACCAATCTTTCACCAGTCTTGCTGTGTGTATTGGTGCATTGTCATCCTGATACACGGCACCACCTTCAGGATACAATGTTTGAACCATTGGATGCACATGGTCCTCAAGAATGGTTCGGTAGTCCTTGGCAGTGACGCGACCATCTAGCACAAGTATTGGGCCAAGGGAATGTCATGATATGGCAGCCCAAACCATCACTGATCCACCCCCATGCTTCACTCTGGGCATGCAACAGTCTGGGTGGTACGCTTCTTTGGGGCTTCTCCACACCGTAACTCTCCCGGATGTGGGGAAAACACTAAAGGTGGACTCATCAGAGAACAATACATGTTTCACATTGTCCACAGCCCAAGATTTGAGCTCCTTGCACCATTAAAACCGACGTTTGGCATTGGTATGAGTGACCAAAGGTTTGGCTATAGCAGCCCGGCCGTGTATATTGACCCTGTGGAGCTCCTGACGGACAGTTCTGGTGGAAACAGGAGAGTTGAGGTGCACATTTAATTCTGCCGTGATTTGGGCAGCCGTGGTTTTATGTTTTTTGGATACAATCCAGGTTAGCACCCGAACATCCCTTTCAGACAGCTTCCTCTTGCGTCCACAGTTAATCCTGTTGGATGTGGTTCATCCTTCTTGGTGGTATGCTGACATTACCCTGGATACCGTGGCTCTTGATACATCACAAAGACTTGCTGTCTTGGTCACAGATGCGCCAGCAAGACGTGCACCAACAATTTGTCTTCTTTTGAACTATGGTATGTCACCCATAATGTTGTGTGCATTTCAATATTTTGAACAAAACTGTGCTCTTACCCTGCTAATTGAACCTTCACACTCTGCTCTTACTGGTGCAATGTGCAATCAATGAAGACTGGCTACCAGGCTGGTCCAATTTAGCCATGAAACCTCCCACACTAAAATGACAGGTGTTTCAGTTTCATGTTCTTCTGTTCTATTTCGTATCAGTGTTGCCAGATCTCGCGAGAGAAACAAGCAACCAGCTCTATGAAAACAAGCCCAACAGGCAACACACTGCACTGTGTAAAACAGAGGCTGTTTGTAAATCATATAAATGTATACATTTATTATGGTATTATACATAAGGAAAATTATACACAGCAAAATTGCTAAACAATTTAGCCATAAAAATTAAATTCTTAAATTCTTTGACTAACTTGTTATTTTAAACTCTGATCTAAAGAAAGGTGCATTTTGCATACGTAACAGCAAACTGATTGTAAACACAGTCAATAAAAAACTTTCTTTAAACTCTGTTTAAAAGAAAAGACACCTGAGCCAACGCAAACAGGCTCAGTGTAAAACCATGTTCTATCCTGCTCAGAAATCACATGTGTAAAAATGAGCTTAAAGCCTGGCACAGATGAAAAAGATGGACTACAACACACCATTGCTATTTTCCCAACTCATTCTCCTGCTGTCACTCTGAGCTCTGGGGTTCTGCCTCTGAGGCAAGACCTGGCAGCACCCCTGCTCCCCCTCTCCAGATGAAGGGATCAAAAACCACCCCACTTTTGGATAGAATTTTAAATGTACTGGTCTGATTTCATGACGAAGAAGGAAAAACAAAGGGTAAAAGGTGGAACTGTTTGGGATGCAGATTTTACAAAAACCAAATGACACTTAATGACAACAGTCATGGCCTTTAAAAGTGTCATTAATGTTCATGAAACATTAAGCCCTTCCTGCTCTTTGATAACAACAGTGATGATCACTTGACCATAAACTCTGAAACGCTTCCTAATAAATGTATCCTACTCAAAACTTTAATCTCCGATGTTGTAGCCGCTTTACTCAAACTTTCTGGAGACTGAACCTATTGAATTCAGACAGTAGCACCCATTCTAAAACAGTCTTTAACTTCAGTATTTTTATTTAGAATACATTTGTGAAAGGTGAATGTCACAGTTGTCTCCTTCAGCAAACGTATAGTCTTACCACACAATGACTCTGTGTATAGACGTGTATGCATGCGTATATAGGTTTGACTTAAATAAGATCTCCATAAGAGAACTCGTTAGTTTTTGGTGAGGATCAGTTCTACCTTTACGTTTGCAGAGAACTCTTCACTCTGGAAGGATGGATGGATGAACTGTAATTCACACTAAGATCTCCACTAGGTGGCGCCTAAGCGCTTCATATCTTACAGATTGAAGACCATTTTTGAAAATGCATTTCAACTCTGTTTACCTGCTACATTTTCATAACATTGTTAAAGCACATGACCAACATTTAATGAACTTGTGACAGGAAGCATTCCAAATACATAAAGCAGCTAAAGCCAAACATTATAAAGGTCAGACACAACCTGCCAGCTACTAACAATGAAAGCATAATCTGAAATAATGTTCCAAAAATATGTTACACAGAAATGTTTTTCTCCTGCAATCCTCGTCACTTTACTTGATGCTGAGAAGGCCTTTATTAATGGACATTTCTACAGATCCTATTCCTATAAAGAGCTAAAAACAAATTGTTTTAAGTGTAAGTTGTTACAACTCATTAATTGGGTTTTAGCGATTTGCTTTTACCAGCGCGGTCATCTAAAGTCTATCAAACGTAACTTTCAAGTGGTTGGAAATTTTAACATTAAATTTTAAAAATAGGAGCAAGACAAGAGACATGACTCATCAGATCCCATTGTTATCTCGTTGACAGTGCTTTATAGAAGCATGTATGCCCTATGAACTTTTTCACGTTTTGCCATATAGCAATCATAAACTTGATCTCCACCAGTTTTGCTCATCTAGAGATGGAAGGTTTTCCTCATTCTTCTTTGCAAAAGAGCTCAAGCCGCTCAGCCAAATTTAAAGCATCAGTGAACAGCAGCTTTCAAGTTATTGCCATAGATGTCAACTTCTCACGTCAGAATTTAACTTAACAGTCAACTTCCTATCAACCTGGACCGGCATCCCTCTCACTGCTGAAGACAAGCACCTCCACAGCATGATGCTGCCACCATCATGTTTCTCCATGGGCTGACATTTTCAGCCAGATGTGCAGATCTAGGTATTTTGTCACAAAAAATACACACAGTTTGAATGTCTCCTCTGACCACAGCACCTTCTTTCACATGTTGGCTGCATCCCATGTGTCTTGTTGCAAACTACAAGCTTAACTTCTTGTGACTTTCTATAAACAATTATTGTCCAGAAAAAGCAGATATATGGAGTGCACATCTAATAGCTGTTCAACAGATTCCCACTCCTACTTATTGATTGGTGCTTTCTTTGCTGAACCTGTCAGTTTAGGTGGAGAGCCATGTGTTGAAGCTTGGGATATTGTTTTCTAACCCAACCCTGCTTTAAACTTCTCCTCAACTTTCTCCCTGACCTGTCTGCTGGGTTCCTTGGTCTTCAGAAAAAAACGTTATTTTTCCTGAGATTACAACACAGGTGGACTCTATTTACTTATTGGGTTACCTAAGAAACATCTTTTTGTTAGACCTTGTTTTATTGCACATCTTTTTAACAGAGGCTTCATCTAGACAAAGTGAAACATTTTGTCTAACAAGTTGTTAAAGTAGCACTGAACTCCTTACCTGGTTAGAAGTTTTTATTCTATCTCTACCATTAATCAGCAGAACATGCAGACTGTGGATCATTAGTTTCCATACTCTGGCAGCAGTCAGTCAGTCATTTTCTACCACTTATTCCATAGTGGGTCGTGGGGGAGCTGGTGCCTATCTCCAGCAGTCTATGGGCGAGAGGTGGGGTACACCCTGGACAGGTCGCCAGTCCATCACAGGGCAACACACAAACAACCAAGCACACACTCATTCACACACCTGAGGGAAATTTAGAGTGACCAATTAACCTAACAGACATGTCTTTGGACTGTGGGAGGAAGCCGGAGTACCCGGTGAGAACCCACGCATGCACAGGGAGAACATGCAAACTCCATGCAGAAAGACCCCAGGCCAGGAATCGAACCCAGGACCTTCTTGCTGCAAGGCAACAGTGCTACCAACTGCACCACCGTGTAGCACTCTGGCAGCATTGATGTTTATTTTGGCCATTTTCCAGTGAATGTGAACATAACAAAAAACCTTTTTATTCCACTATTGGTAGTAGTTGGGTGAAGCTGTTTGTTATTATGAAAGAGTTGTGTTTACCCTTTTTAAATCTTACTTGATTTTCTCAGAACGTAAAGCTGCCAGATCTTATTGACAAAAAGCCACCAGTTCCTTTAACTTCTTGATCCATCTTGCATGAAAATGTCTTTCTTTTGAATCTAAGAAAAGACTTGTGCCACATTTATGTCTTTGCTTGACTACAGAGCTGTAATTCATATGAATGCTTCGTCAAAGTGCTTAAATTCTCTTGACACCGTCTGCCACAAAGCCTTAAGATTCATCACAAACCTCAGCAGTTTAACTCATCATTGTACTCTACTGTCTGCATTGTCGGTGCGAACATTAGACTATTGACATATCCTCCGTTATAACGCTATCCTAGGCCTTCTCAACTTATATCTAACATCTTACATTATCCAGAAAAGTGTGGGATCTTCCTACAGTCATTCACTAAATCTGTTCCCATTGATGATGACATGAGCTCGCACTGATTTGGGGAAAAAAGCTTTTGAGTATTTCGCCCCTTAAGCATGGAATCAGCTCCTGTGTGAGCTACATTTGAAGGAACTTGTTTCTCTGTGTGGCTTTCAATAAAAGCTTTTAAACTGTTAAAGATCTGATTTCAAGTGACTAAGGAATTGTTTCACTACACTGTTGAATATGTTATTGGACTTTTTTTTCTATTCATTTATATTTTGGGAATCACTGATATTTCATAATTTGTTAGATTTGATGTATGATGTCTTTTAGTGCTGTTTAGTGCTTGTCCATGTCAATCAGTCAGTCGTTTTCTACCGCTTCTTTTATAGTGGTTTGTGGGGAAGCTGGTGCCTATCTCCAGCAGTCTACGGGCGAGAGGTCGGGGACACCCTGGACAGGTCACCAGTCCATCGCAGGGCAACACAGACACATGCAGGACAAACAACCACGCACACACTCATTCACACCTAAGGGCAATTTAGAGAGACCAATTTACGTAACAGTCATGTTTTTGGACAGTGGGAGGAAGCCAGAGTACCTGGAGAGAACCCACGCATGCACGGGGAGAACATGCAAACTCCATGCAGAAAGAATTGAACCAAGGACCTTCTTGCTGCTAGGCAACAGTGCCACCAACTGCGCCATCGTGCACCGTGCTGTCATCCTTGTAAATGACAATTTAAATCTCAGTGGCTCTTTAACATGCTGCGTTCATTTTTCTAGCAATTGTACCTTTGTAGCTCCAACATCCCCAAGCCATCAGTGATCCACCTTTGTGTTTCACAGTAGGAATCATAGGCCTTGTTGTCTCCTCTCTAAATGTAATGTTGATGGTTGTGCCTATAAAGTCCAAATTTGGTTTCAAGTTTTGAGAATGGTCTCTGTGCTCTTTGATGGATTGCACACCAGCTGTTGTGTGGCATTGGCATAGTTAAGGCTTGACCATGCCACTCATTTTTCTAGAAGTTTTATTATTATATGATATTATTTTGCATTTTTAGAAAGCCACATTGGGGAGTCCTGTATGTCAGCTGAAGTTATTTGCATACATTTTTGTAAGCCTACCTGTCCTTCGCTTGGTTTCAACAGAATCACAGATACAGATCAGGGTCGGTTGGTTTCTCCGTTGTCATTCTGATTTAAAAACAAGGATTCGTGGCTTTTCTCAATCCCCAATAACAAGTGACAGAAAAGTATTCCTTATAATATTCTCTAGCAGAATCACAATCAGTTTTATACACACAAACAAGAAATCTGACTTCAGATCCACTTTGCTCTCAATCTACTTATATTTCAAATATAACTATATACATTTGATGATAAATATGTTGCTTCAAAGTAAATATGTACATACACAGAGTTATTACAAAAGAATAAGAAGACAATGTTGAACTGGTGCATAGAAGACATGTTCAACGACTTGGTAGAAAATACAAAGCAGAGAAAGCAACCGTTTTTTTTTTTTCTTTTTTAACTATCGATAAGCCAGATAACTGTCTAAAGCTGCGGTGCTGCGGCCCTGGAGGAGGTGATTATTCTTTCAAAGGCAGTTGAGAAGCACCCAAGGATAGCTGGATGCCCCCAGGGATCTATTTCAGCACCATATGCTCACCTCTGCCGTTGAACCCCTCCTCCCACCAACTGTTGCACTGCGCTGACCTTCAACCTCACCCTTCAGATGCTCACTCACAAACTTACAGCTGATGGTTTGGATCAGGAGTCCTCCCCACCGCTCTGATTTTCATTCATCCGTCACTTGGGGTCAGCAGATTGTGGTGATGCGCTGGGTTTTGGTGAAGCAACGTTTCCCACAGTCATCAATCCAGGTGTCTTTGTGTAGTTTTCTGATTATGTTATTATATATGCACCATCGTAGCTTTAGCAGTTTGGATGAACGCAAGCCAGGTAGTTTACTAAACTGCAGGTTCCATGTAAATGAATTTAACTGTGACTTGCATTTTGACAGAAAAAGCATATCATAAACAGGCCCAAAACTTGTGTTTCAAATACAAATGCAACCTTCTGAGAAGAAAACCCTTCTTACATCACTGGAACTTTCCTCTACATGTCCACTTTTACTTCATCTATCCTCTTATGTTTTTACTAGCCTAATTATTTAGTATGAAGGTCATAAGGAAGGTTTGTATACAGGCGTGAGAAAGAAAGGAAGAGAACTTTATCCCTTTGAAGAGGAACTCTAATGTTTTACTGTCCTTCACTGACTTTGAAGCTATTCTGTCACACATAACCTCTGACTTTGATCCCAATCATGAATGTTTCCTTCCACTTTCACACCCGGATCCTCCTACCTCGGCCCCCACCCTCTCAGTGTTTGCTAATTAGCCTGTCCCCTTCACAAGGCCATCAGATATTAAGCAAAGCGGCTGATGTCCAATTCTCACCTAATAATGATCATGAGTAAATTGTAAAATAAATGGAACCTGAAAGTTTTTAAGAAGTGAAACCTGGCTGGTTATTTACTGGACTGTCCCTTATTTGGACATCAGGAGTGAAGGGCCACACTGCTGTCAGGACCACCACTGGTTCAGACAGGATTTAACAGGAATTTGTTAACATTCAATGTAACAGAGGTGAGATTAATGACACGTGTGAGGAGGTGTGACTGTGTCTGCATGCATCATGCTGGGGAGCGCACTTTGATTTAACAACTAAAGTGTATTGATGTGTTAAAAAGAAGCAACGTTTCAATCATTTGAGTGAACCTGTTCCCATTTGATGACGTTACAACCACCAACTTCAATGTATGTTAATGGGTTTTTATGTGATAGACCAACACAAAACTGGTGCAAAAATGGGGTAGTTTAAGGGAAAAGATACATGATTTTCAAACATTTATATGACCCCCTTTTATTCTGATAGTGCTAAATAAAACTCAATGCAACCAGTTGCCTTTAAGTGTCACTAATCAGTTAACAGAGTCCAGCTGTGTGTATTTGAAGTTCAGTTTAAATCCAGCTGCTCTGCAGCTATAGAGTGTATAGGTCTACCCCGCCTCTCCCCGAAGGACCGCTGGAGAGAGGCACCAGGCTCCCCAAGCAAGAATGGACAATGAACGGATCGATGGATCCAGCTGTTCTGTGAAGGCCTCAGAGGTTTGTTAGAAAACATTAGTGGAAAACAGGATCATGATGACCAAGGAAGGCAGCAGGCAGGTCAGGAAAAAAACCTGTGGAGACATTTAAAGTAGGGTTAGGTTATGAAACAAAATCCAAAGCTTTAAAAATCCCACAGAGCTCTGTTCAGTCCACCATCTGAAAAGTCATAGGCACAACTCCAAACTGACCAAGACATGGGTGTGCTCCTACACTGAGAGGCCAATGAGAGCATTAATAAGAGAAGCAGTCAAGAGGCCCATGCTATCTCTGGAGGAGCTGCAAAGACCCACAGCTCAGGTGGGACATCTGTTGACAGTACAACTATTACCAATGTACTCCACAAATCTGGGTTTTCATAAAACACTTTACAAAAACAGCCAGTGTTGAAAGAAACCCGTAGAAAGTCCAGTTGAACGTTTGCCACAAGTCATGCAAGGGACATAAAAGAAAGATGAGGAAGAAGTTGCTCTGGTTTGATGAGGTCAAAATGTTTCTTTTTGGCCTATGCACAATGCTACACGTGGCAAAAATCTATTTGCAGAATAAGATGAACAAAATTTCATGGTAAAACAAGGTGTAGGCAGCACTATGCTATGGGGATACTTTTGTCCAACAGGGACATGGAAGCTGGTGAGATGGGAGGATGGATGGATCTAAATATGGGGCTATCCTGGAAAAAAAAAAAACTTGATAGAAGCTGCAAAAGACTTGAGACTGAAGCAGAATTTCAGCATCCAACAGGACATCCTGACCATATACCGTAGATATTTGCAGATGCTGTCCATTCAGTCTGACTCAGCTTGCAAAGACGTACCAAGCAAACATTTCAGTCTCTAGATACGACATGGTGATAGAGACATTGCTGAGAACTGTCGCTGTAACTGAAGGATGTCTCTACAAAGTGCTGACTCACGAGGGCTGAATAATACAATTACACTTTCAGATTTTTATTTGCCAACATTAAATAATATATATTTTACTTCATTTTCTTAATAATGAACTACTTTGTGATGACTTAAAATGTGATGACCAATAAAATGCATCAAATTTTGTTTGTAATGTGACAAAATGTGAAAAAGCTATTGGGATGTAGATTCTTTTGCAAGGCAGTGTGTGTTGGTTTAGTTTAAATTATGCTACACTGAATCACATCAGCCAGACATATTTCATCTACTTTATTTTATTCAGCAAATTCAGACGTTTTATTAAACATTACAACATAATTAGGCTCTGTGTCTAATAAACTACAGCAATACACGAAAGACCATAGATTATTTATATTAATCAGAGGCATTGCCAGACCTCTCAGGTGCTAAAAAGAGCTTTTCTCCTCAACCAAACTTCATATACACAGTTACACACAGAATAAGTGTGAGCACCTTCAACTGGTCCTTTTCTGTCCTTTGTTGGGTTCTAAGTGTTGAGAGGGGATGTTCTTTTATCTTCCAGGTGCGAAGAGAAGTCTTAAGAGAGTACTCAAAAGCCAGGGTGTCAGCACTGAGGAGGGAAGAGGGGAGTCCTTTCAGGAGGTCCCAAGCTGCAGAGGCCCACAAGAGTTGGGGCCCTGTTGATAAGAAAGGAAAAACTCCACCCTTTAGTGCACTTATAAAGTTTTTTTGTGATATCCAAAAGAACTCTGGGCGTGTTTATGGGTCAAATGTTGCTCCATCTGCTTGAACTTGTAATTTATTTAGTGAACTGCTACACTTCCCAGAATGCAGAAGAAAGCTGCTGCACCTCAGTAAGAGCAAATAGAAGATCCAGGTCCTCAGAAACTAGGTTTGGTCCCTTTAACAGAAATGGAAATCAGCACATGGCGATCATGAGTTCTTAAGACTTTCAGTGCATGTCAGTTGGCAGTTCTTGAATGGGTTAAATAAGTCCAGAAAGGCTTCAGCAGCTAATGGTGCTGAGGTAGGGTGGAGTTTTCTCTTTCTGAAGGAGACGCACTGGCGTTTCACATTAATGAAATCCCGCACTTTGTTTCCAGCCAATCCCTGCTGCAGCTGCAGACCTTCCTACCAAGGTCTCCACATACACTGAGCGTATGTGATGGTGGGCATGCTCAGAGCCTCCCTGCTTTCCGCTCCTTCCGTCGAGCTCCGGTTGTGCTCGCTGTCTGTCTCGTCCGGGTCTGAGCACAATTCGTCGGCAGATGAGGTGGAGATGGCCGGGTTCGAGCAGAGCCCCTCGGTGGCCCCAAGCCAAGTGCTACCGTTGGTCCCCGGAGTGTCCGTGATCAGGTCCATCAGCACGTCCTGGAGGTGGTCCTCGTTCAGGGGCATGCACTCCAGCAGGTGGTTTAGGAGCTCGGCCGCCACTGTGGCGTCTATGCCTGGGCAGTTGGACACGAACATGTGGACCTCGTGCATGCACTGGATGTAGCCGGCTGCAAACCTCTCGCTGGCTTCTCGGCTGAGTGCGTCGGACTCTGTGGGATGAAAGCCAAAGGAAATGATTAACTGCTGCACCCTCTCTCTGCAGGCAATAAACTGATCAAGGTATTCCCATACTCCATCATACCACTATATATGACATAATTTGAGGCGACTGTAGCTCAGTAGGAAGAGTAGTCATCTTGCAATCAGAAGGTTGTGGGTTCAATTCCAGCTTCCTCCTGCCATATGTCGATGTGCCCCTGGGCAAGGCACTTAACCTCAAGTTGCCTACCGATCTGCGTATCAGTGTATGAATGTGTGAGAGTTAGTGAGTGCGATTGGGTGAATGTGACTCTAGTGTAAAGTTGTCTACATGACTGGAACAGCGCTATATAAGTTCAGTCCATTTACAGAAATAAAGATATGCAAAATTACCAGTGACTGGAGTTTTCTCCAGTCGTTGATAAATAAAGTATTACTGCTGCCCCTCCCCTACCTGCTGCTGTGCACTGCTGGTCAGCTGACTGAAAGAAGACGATTGCAATTGTCCTTGGCTTACAATAAAGACAGTTTCATCTGATTGAAAATGTTTCCAATCAAAACAATTAAGGGGAACCACCAATCACTGTTATTAGGGTACCTGTTCTTTATATGGTTACAGATTTACATAAAGTAGACATTAATTATTCAACTAATATCAGCTTCTTATACCTGTGTCACTCACACTATGACTGAATTTATTCTATGTTTTTTGTTTATCTCTGTGTATCAAAAGTAAAACAACAATAAATGAATGTCATTATTTGAAAGATGCACCGATCAGACTTTTTGATTTCCAGTTTTCTTTGAGGTCTGGCTGCCGCTTGTTACTTTTTTAAGACCTAGAACATAAGAGAAAAGAATCTGCTGCAGGTGTTTCTATAAAAGTGGTAGTTTAGAATTCATCAGAATATGAAGGCAATGCAAGACTATACCACACATCCATCAAATCATATGTCCCTGAACCAAATCTGATTTATATTAAACGAAAGCAGTACATCAAATTTAATACTGGCGGTTGGGGTGTTTATGGAACAAAGACAATGGAAGTTCTTCGTTGATGAATTCATTTAATAAGGAAAGGATCTGGGGTTTTTTCCCAATATTTGACATACCAATCACCATATAAAGCAAAAAAGGACGTTATAAAATATTCTGGTTTTTTTTAAGCAGATACAGGGAAACTGTCATATAACTCAAGTTTATCATATCTCATTTAGAATATCATGCTTACTCCTTAAGACCATTTATAAAGATTTTTTTTTCCAATAAATCTGTCATCAGTGCTCACACAGTGTTGCCTTATAATCGTTGAAAAGCCAAAAGGTGGTTAAAATATTGATAATGAGATAAGGAGCATCTGTCACATGTGAAAAGCATTAGTTCATTTTTCAGCACCACGTCAGTATGAAGATACGGGTTATCCTAACTCTGACCCTACTAAAAGTGGAACACAATTCGGTTCTGACCTTGAGACCGGTTCTTCAGGACGTCCTCCACCTTCTTTACTGTCATCTCCAGGACCTCTGCGTTCTCCATCTTGGAATGCATCTGTGAAAAACGGTTAAGGTCAGCTCCACCAAACAAACACTGGTCCAAATGAACGTCCACAGTAAAACCCTGCGGTCCAGCATGTGCGCTGCTGTAAACTCACGTCTGTGTCCGGCAGCAGAGTCCGCAGCTCCTGTAGACTTTCATTGATGCGAGCTCTCCTCTTCTTCTCCACCAGAGGTTTCCTGATCTAAAGTAACAAAGAAAAACATCATTAAAGTCTCCCTCTTTCATCTCATTTATAAATGTACGCCACATCATCATCACCGGACCTTCCTGTCCGCCTTCTGAACCCCGTAGCAGGACTCGTCCTCCATGTAAAGTCCGGCGTTACCGGGCCGGGCAGCGGGGGCCATGTTGGTCGGAACGCCGCGTATGGGGTTTGTCTCACTGCTGCTTTTCGCCTCCTGTGTCGTAGTTGAAGGGGGCAGCTGGAAAACGGAACCGGTTACAAGCAGACCGAGAGGAAAAAAAAAGCAGGCGATGCGCCGTGTGTTTCTTGTGCCACCCTTGTGTGTCGTGCTGCTGGCGCTGGTTGGCTGTTGTTAGTATTTATAGGGGCCTATTAACATGTGAATAGAGGCTGGAGCTGCAGGCGCTGGGGGCCAACAGAGCGCACACGGCCGGAGCCAATGAGCGCTCAGGTCCTTTGTCTGCGGCCAGCCGCGGTGTGCTGCCCGAGGAGCTGGACCGGCTTTAACCACACAATATGTTGGGTTAAGGGAACGGCCGCACGCTTATTCCCCCATAATGAGCTGCTGGGAGGCACTTCAAATCCGCTGCACAAAATGCAGCTCGCAGAATGACCGACGTTTTAATTTCTTAACAGTTATTCCATTGCTATTTTTTATATGCTGGATGTTAAATAGTGTTTGATGTGATCCTATTGAACTTACAGTGAGACCTCTTATACTGTTTTCCGAATATTTAAATGGTATTTTATGTTTGGATGCGCAAGTTTTCCCTGTAAGTTTTATGATTCCTATTCTTAAACCTTCTACTCACCATGTGGCGCCTGAGTTCCTGTTTGCCCTTTGGTCCACCTACTCCACACATTAAGACAACAATATGCTCACACTTTGTAGATGGAGATGATGAACAACCTTTCAAATGTTGCCATAGCTTCTCAACTTGATTTAAGTCAGGACTTTATTGGGTCGTTCTAACACGTTAATATACTTTGATCTAAACCATTCCACTGCAGCAGGCTGCATGTTTAGGGTTGTTGTCCTGCTGGAAGATGAACCTCCACAAAAGTCTCAAAGCTTTTACAGCCTCCAGCAGGATTATTTGTAGCATTGTCCTGTATGTAGCTCCAACCATCTTCACATTAGCTTCTTCCCCACAGCATGATGCTGCCACCACTATGTTTCATAGTGGGGATGGTGTTTAGGGTAATGTGAATTATTAGGTTTCTGATGCACATGGAGTTTTGCATGAACCAGAAGGTTCAAGTTAGGTCTCATCTGATCAGAGCATCTTCTTCCACATGTTTGCTGTGCCCGTTACATGGCTCGTGGGAGACGGGGAGGGTGAATAAAGTTCTTTTTGCCCTGGCTGCTAGCTTAGGGGGACCACCATCTCTTGGTAGGTTAGTTGTTAGCTCCATTCATTTTTGGATCAATGTTTGAAAGTGCTCAGTGAGATGTTTAAAGCTTAATATGATTTCTGATGGCATTTGGTTGCAATTAGTTTTAAGGTTATAGAAACGCACGCCACACTTGAGATTTTAGTTTTTTTCAAGCATGTAAATCTGTATTTGTGTGCAGTATTTTCCCTGCCCTACCGCCTCTGTTTCTGCTGGCCCTTGTTGCCCGAGCCTCAGCAGATCCATCGGGCTGTTTGGCGGATGTAACGCGATGCCTTCAGTTGGCAGCTGCTGCTGGCGGCCCCTCGGTCTGAGCTGAATCAGCCTGGGGAATTAAGGGCCCTTCTCCAAAAAGAGAAAGCGACAGGTGTTGTCCTGCGCCTCATTTGTTCTCTCTGTTGTTTGGTGTCTTCTTATTGGTGCGCAGCGGCTTTCTCACGTAGTCACCCCCCCCCGCTGTGTGAGAGATGATTTTTATCGATAACCTGCAGAGCTGACCACCACTCTGCAGTGTCACACAGTGGAAACATGACAAATATGAGGATGGCGTGTTAAGATTAACCACCTTGCATCCTGCAGATTATTTATAGCATATGGTTGTTATTATAAAATGTGTGTGTGTGTCTGCGTCTGGATTGTCCTCACGCACAGTGTCTATTTGTTTCTGTCTAACAGCCCTCTGCCCTACTTATTATACGTGTTCGGTACACACTATTATCATGCTAATCGCCCTTATAATGGAGCAGATCCGTCTGTTCGGAAAAAAGAAAGCATGCAACTGTGCAGTCGTGCAGGTAAATGCACTGATGGATCTTTCAGTTGCGTTTTCTTACGCGCACAGTATTTGCCCAGATTGCACAAAATGTACGAAAACAACTCAAGGAAGCGCTGCAGACCTTTGAGTTGTGTTTTTTGGCACCTCGCCACCTTCACATTACTGTTTTCGAGCAGTAATGGTGCGAGCAGAGGGGAGAGAGAGCAGCTGTCTCTGCTTGCTTTTGTTGGGGAACTACACTGAGCGACCAGACGTCCCCCTCTCTGCCTTCCTCCCTCTTACTTTGGACCATCCGTCTGACTGCATGTGTTGGACAATTTTAACAACAACAGGAGGATGGACTGGTCATATGCACAGCCAATATTCTAAAAAACAAACCAAAAACACTGATAGATTACAAACAGATTTAATATTACCGTTTTCCAAACTAAGACGACCTTGCAGAAATTAACCATTACATAAGCGTCTGATATCTGTAAGATCATATTTTAAAGTGCAGATAAAATTAGGACTTGTAGTGGCTCATTTTCCAAACTTTTTGCCAGAACACGGTATCGGCAAAAGCTGTAAATTCTATAGATAAAATGAACAAGTAGATGAAGAAAGCAGAAGTGTTTGACCTTAATTAAAAATGCTGTCCATCAGATATGAACAGAATGGGACGACTTTAAGAAATAGGAAACAATATTCATGGAAGATCTGAAACAGGAACTGCAAGATACAACATCATTCTGCTGATAATCTACACTACACATTCTGATACATTCCAGTTTAGGGTATTTTGCTAACACCGTCTGGGGTCAAATGCGGGCCTGTCCTGACCTGGGTTGATTTAACATAACAGGGTATGGTTATGGATTTCACTCAACATATTCGGTTAGGTTTTCAATCCAAAAAAATCAGTTAGAGTGACTAAGGCTAAAAAAGTGCAGGTAAAAATGACTAAAATGACTAAACATGTCACAATGTGGTGTGTGGTGCAGAATGCAGATGGACTGGCTGAGTGGCAGTGAGTAAAAGGCTTTATTTATCACAATATCACTCACAGGTGGTGGCAGAAGCAGGCATGGACAGGTAGGCAAAACAGGCTTGACGTGAACTATGATGGAGTATCCGCGGAGTAAACAGAATAACGGTGTATATATGGGCTTGACACAATCTAACCAATGGAAAAATCTTACAGAAATAAACTAGAAAGCACTATGAACAGAATACAATAATCATGAGAAACTAAACCTAAGCAACGAAATAAAGCACCACCTGGAAAACATTGATCAGAAGCAGAATCAAAAACACAACAACTTGGAGAACATAATCAGAATAAGAGAAAAACCCAAATCAAAAACCAAACGCCCCCAAGTCATAACAAAACCAATAATGCTTGGATTAAAACAAAAGGTCAGTCCATTTTCTGTGCCTCTTTACTCTCGAGCGATGGCAGGAAGGGTAAACCCAGGACTGGTAACCTGTCAAACACAGTGACATAAAGGACAGACCAGCATGCACCCACTCTAAGAGCAATTGAGTGACCTAACAACATACATGTTTCATGATGTTGGGAGGAAGCTTGATAACCCACACATCCACAGGATGTAGATACAAATGCCTCAGAGAAAAGGGTCCCTCTGGGTTTTTAACCCTGGACCATCCTGCTGCAAGGCAACGGTGCTAACAACTACACCACAGTGTAGCCTAGAATGCAAGATGGAAAATAAAGACAACCTCTCAATGTCTCATAAGATTTACTGGAAAACAAGTGAATTTGGACAACAAAATCTAGACTAGGTATATAACACCACATTAAATATTGCCTGTTTACATTGACCTAATAAACAGTTCTTTGGTCAAAGTGTAGAATTTTAAACACAGCACGTGCTTGTGCTAACTACAGGTAAGATGCTAATTTTATTTTAAGTGAACAACTTCATTCCCTGGTGTGAAATGAGGTCATTTACATTTTTATACAGCATATTTTCAAATTCTTGCAATTTCTTATTTAAACCTGCACTGTAAAAAATGGGAATACAGGAAGAGTACATTTCTGTCCTCCACGTAACAATGCATGTTTGCTCCCTCTAAGGACACATGTTGGACCTCGGGGTACCATAAAACCTTTAGAAAGATTTGTTTCCCTTCAAAAAGTAGAACTGCTTAATAAAGAGTAAGCCCAGCTGTCCAGCACCAGCTAGTTGCACAAAGATGTGCTTGTTAGCTGATGTCTGGCAGAGTTTTATTAGCGGATAAAGAGATCAAATAGGCTAAAAAAAAGAAAATGAACCGGTTTTGTGTCACTGTTTGTTTAATTTTTCATCAGATTTTTTAATGAATTTAAAGTAAATCATATTACTGTTTTTGTTTAGCCTTTGTTAAAGATAACCCTACAAACATTAACTTGTAGCAAAAAAACATTTGTTTCTATTCCACTACCCAGCGTTACTAAGTGCAGTGGAAGAAAAAGGGCTTGTTAGATACCTACTTTGGCTAATGTCTTTGAGTTTTTCTAACTGGAAACAGTGAGGCCAAAGGGGCTAAAAAAGAAATGCCAATGGTTAGGGGTCTCTGCAGTTGATTTGTTTCTTCACTTCTGCGATTTAAAATTTGGTCAAATAAATTGAATTATGATATTACCCATTTTGCTAAGTTCTAAAAGAGATAGCCACAAAAATATAATAGAACGTGAATGAACCGGCTAGCAAAGGTATACCCTATAAACATCAAACATTTTACTGTCTAAAGACTTCACTTTCAATGATATATCCACTGTGTTATTGAAAAACATTGTCAACATACAACTTATAAGAACAATTCTAGATGAACAAAACAGTCCATTAAGCTTTTAATAATTAAGTAATACTTTATTGTTATTAATGTTTAGGTTAAATAGTAAAGAAACGAAGACAGAAATGTATTCAACACTGAGCAAGGGGTCAAAGAAGCAAAGTCATTTCATATGTTATGAAATAAATAGATGTTAATACAATAAATAAAGGAAATATTAATAAGGGCCTTCTATAATGCAGGCTACAAGAAGTCAACTTCTTTAGGGAAGTACTGAGAGAAGGTCTGTATAGAGTCAGTATAGCACACCTAAAAACAGAAACCACTGGAACAAAACCGTCCCACTTCTTTGTCTTCTGAGCAACATATCTATAAGATACATAACAGAGGATGGTCTAACAAAATGGACAACTTAGATCATTGATCCACCAGTTCACCAGGGCCTCCACATCTCCAGCATCCCCAGGTGGGAGCTATGGAGTGTTGGATTCTCCTGACGTTCAGGAACCTGGTCAGCTGGCTCTTCCTTCTGGTGCTGACTCCCAATCAGAGGATCCCTGCGAAGGGGTAAGGCGAGGATGCCTTTGCTGGTCAAGAGTGGCACGTCGTGCTTCTGTATGGGGCGGCTTAGCTCATTGTTGGACCTAGGAAGGGACTTGAGGAGGTGGTTGAGGAGCCGGGAGCCAAGCGTTTTGTCCATCCAGTCGCAGGTGAGGAGCATGTTGTGGACCTCGTGCATGCACTGGATATAGCCTGTGCTGAATCTCTGCTGGGCCTCCAGGCCTAAAGTTTGATCTGGATGAGAAAAAGATTAAATAAGAGATGGAGTCAGTGCTGCAAAGAACTCCTGGTGGTGAGAGGGAAATTTTATTATAATTATTGATTTATATCAAGGCACAATTGGTCGAATAAAACAAATTTCTTTTTACGAATATTTCTTATGTTATTCATACAGCATTTAGATCCAACACAACCATTGCTTCAACCCTGTAACGCCAAACATATAGTTTGAGCCATAGTTCATGTACCACTAGCTTCTTTGACTAAGTTTTTACTTTCCGCAGTACCCTGCTGCATCATATCCTGTGCTTGTTTTCTGCCCTCTGGTGGAGGATCTATGCACTAAAGCTCGCAAGTGCCAGATTTATTAAAATATATTTTTATTATGATTTTACTTTTATGCCTATTGTATGGAGTTTATATATTTTGTACATGTAATTTGATAGATAGAAAATAGGCCTTGGAAGACAGCAGAAAATAAAAGAAATCCAGGTAATATCAAAAATGTGATTTTTTGTTGTTGTTGGTTTTGTTGAAAGCATCCCATTAATCGTTCCTTTAAAAAATCTATTTATTTCGTTTAAACCTGAAGTACCAAAAGGGGTTCATCCATAATGTGCAGATGCTGCCCTCTGCTGCCTAATGTTGGTAGTGTGACTCTAACTTGTCTTCATTCGGACATCTTCTAATCAGCTATCACAACAAAAGATTTAGACAGCAGATATAGTTAAAAGGGGCAACGGAAAATTTACTATAAAAGGAATAACAATAAATTTATCCATGTGTCAAAAACAACCCTAAAGTCCCTAACCATTAAGTTTATTATTCTGGATGTTCCGCAGATGTTTCACCGTCATCTCCAGGATGTCTGCTTTCTCCAGTTTGGATTGCTGTTGAAAAGAAAGAAATTCTGAAGTTATGAAGGACGTTGCTTTGATCTGCTTTGGTTTCTTTGTAGAGGAGATGGGAGAGACGGTGGCACTTACATCCAGCCTAAAGGCTCCGATCACAGTTTCTTTCAGCTGATCCAGACAGTTGTTTATCCTCTCGCGTCGTTTCCTCTCAATGAGCGGCTTCCTCAGCTGCAACAACAACATCCCATGAAGCCAAGCACCACACCGATAAGAAAAACGCGTTAATAGCGTAAACAGAATGATACCTTTCTCTCCTCCTTGGCTCTGGGGTGTTTCTTCGCGTTGTGCGCCGCAGATGATGCAGTCATGTTTCACCCGGTGCGTTTCTGTGCTTCTGTCCCTTCTTCCCCGGATCTTAGCGCGTCTCTAGGGTCCTCGGCGCGCCACAAGCCTCTTATTTATAGGACGCGATTAGCATGTGAATGAAGCAGTTCTTTGCCTGCTGGATTTTCCCACACATGGGGTCCCCATCAGTCAAGACTGACAGGTCACTGATTTCATTCAATGACCTGTAGAGCCTAGAAAAAAAAAAAAAAAAAAAAAAAAAACTCACCAGCGACAGATGTCCAGCCTGAAACCAAGGACTGCTTCCCTCCGCCCAACAGCGGAAAAAAGCTGCAGTTTCCCTTTTCTCTCTGCGTTGAACAAGAAGGTGCAATTACCGTGCTTCACCCCGGGGAGCCGCGGGGAGCCGCGGGCCCATTCACACGGGGAAAGCAACACTACACTGGTCTATGGAGAAAAGCCAAAATCTGCTTCCTCAAGGTTCACAGCCACACACCAGAGCGACAAATCACCTGAACACGTCTATCTGACTATAACCTGGTGATATCTTTACACCATATGGTGTCAAATTCCATTTTTACAGTGTTTAAATTTTATGTTACAAATAAAAATCTGGAACAGCCAAGAGGTAACTCCGGACGAGCTACAGAGATCCACAGCTCATGGAGTCTTGGGACATGACTACCATAATTAATGCACTCTGCAAATCCTACGTTTATGGAAGAGTGGCAAGAAGAAAGTCTTTGTTTAAAGAAGCCAAACAATGTTCTGTTTGCAGTTTGCCACTAGCCTTGAAGTGTCACAACATGTGAAAGTGGAGGAAGATGCTCCAGTCAGATGAGACCTAAACTGCCGACAAGTAACAAGCTATTTGTGACAGAAAATAACCCTGAACACACACTTCGTATGGTGAAACAGGATAGTGGCAGCATCATGCTTTGGGGATATTTTTATTCAGCAGTGACAGCACTGTAAAAAGTGACAGCCTGTCTTTGTTAAATCCCCCTATTTAATCTCTTAAACCTCACTTGTTATAATGAGTTTTTTGCACAGAACATAGGTTTATGTTTTCCAATGTTTAACTTAGTTAATTAGCCAGACTGTTTTTAAGCGTGTCACAGTTGAGACCATGCAAATCTGAAATTTGACTCATAGTTTTAAGGCAACTTTGGAACTTTTGTTTCTAAATTAAGAGACATAGAATGTATTACAATGAGGGAAGATGGTTATGGTAGTTGTGAAGATGGATGGAGCTACATAAAGGACAATACTGGAAGAAACCCTGCTAGAGGCTGCAAAAGCTTTGAGACTTTGGTGGAGGTTGACATGTACAGCAGGACATAAACCCTACAGAGTCAGAGCTGCAAGGTCAGTGGTTTAAATCAAATCATGCTCATGTGTTCAAATGGCCTAGTCAAACTCCAGACCTAAATTTGAAAATTTCTGGCAAGACGTGGGAACTGATGTTCACAGAAAGTCTCCATCCAGGCTGAACAAGCTTGAGGTATTTTGCAAAGAAGAAAGAACAAATATTTCAGAAATGCTTCTATAAACTAAGAACTCAGAAGGATAAAAACATGCATCTTGCATTTTTTTGATTTTTATTTGGACAAAAAATACAACGTATCATTGTACTTTACAAATACATGCTACTTTCTTTTGGTCTATCATAAACTACCACATACTGTAAATACATTGCCAATTATGGATATAATGTAACAAAATATTTCCAAATAACATTCACTACCAACAGATGTCAGAGTGACCAGATGTCCTCTCCCCTCCCCGCTCCTCTACTCCCTCACAACCTCACCCCACCTCAAAGCTTGGAGCCCCTGTTTCAGAGCCACGCGACTGCCAGGCGAACGCCCGGTCGTGGGAAACAAGGCCAAACAAAAGCCGCTATTCAGCTAAACCTAGTCAGCATGAAGAGAGTAATGACCTTCAGAGTGGGTGGACAGTCCAGGAGGAGGAGGAGGAGGAGGTTGAAGGTTTGGCTGCTGACCAGTCAGAAGAGCAGAGTCCTTATGTGTGGTGGTTACACATCCATCATCATTCACACATTTAAACATACTGTATGAAAAGGATCATAACTTTATTGAACAGCATAAACTGTTCTGAATGTGAACATATTCTTTAACCTCTTAAGCCTTAGGGTCCCCTTGGCCTCTTTAGCAACAATAACACACTTGTAGCTGACTAACTCTGAGACTGACACACACTATGTCCAGATATTCAGCTGAGACTCCTTTACAAAAGTATCTACATCATTCTTATGTCCATTCACTGACCGCAGCACAAACATCATGCAAAAAAGTCTAAACATGTATAACCTTTCAGTTGCTTGTTGTGTTGACACCAGACTGCCTACAGATGTCACTCAGATGTTGCAGTTACAATTTATTGTGTTTATGATTTGAAACTATTTGTTAAGTTTCGTAGTTCTTGGTTTTGAGTTTGTTTGTATCAGTTGCAGAGAGGTCATCCTTTATTCTTGTTGGTTAATTTGAGGAGGGCATCCAGCCCAGCACAGCTCTCTGCTTGTCCTGTATTTTTACTGTGTCCGAACATCCTTCTTGGTTAGCCTCCCTTAGTTGCTTCACTGATGCATTTCTGAACAGTCAGCTGGCAGATCACCGGGGAGGAGGTGATGCTGAGGTGGTTAAGCAGGAGGGTGGGACAAAAACCACCTGTCTGGCAGCTCTCGAGGTCAAGAATGGCGTGTCGAACAGATCAGAGTTTCTTAGGTCAAGACTCACTGACAGTGTAAATGTGCTAAAATAAAATTGAAACCAACATGGATCTCACATAGCCTGTAATGCATCATATGTTGTTTATTCGTTTACTTGATTTATTATTTCAGATTTTATTGGTGCTCTGAAAAAAAACCCTATTGTTAATAGCAGCCATCTGATTAAGGTGGGGAATCCTTCACTCTTGGATGTGAGTAGGGCAGCTTTTTATTATACTCTGACATTCCCCAGCTGATGCACCATTGAAATGGTTGAGCAAACCACACCTTCTCAGTGCACTGCTTTCCTGCCAAAGGAACAACGGTCTGTTGTGGAGGAGAAAGAGCTGAGACAAAAAGTAAAGCTCTCAATATCCCAGTCTGTCTATGTTCCAACCCGTACCTAAGGTCATGATATATGGATCATGACCAAAAAACAAGATCCTGGATAGAAGCAACCGAAATGAGCTTCCTCTGGAGGGTGGCTGGACTCACCCTTAGAAATAGGATGAGGAGCACCGTCATCCGGGGGGAGGTCAAAGTAGAGTGGCTGCTCCTCCGCACTGAACAGCTAAGGTAGTTCAGGCATCTAATCAGAATACCCCCTGGGCGCTGCCCTTCTGAGGTTTTCTGAGCACGTCCCACTGTGAGGAGACCTAGAGCTCGCTGAAGGAACTATGTATCCTATCTGGTCTGGGAATGCCTCAAGAACCCCCAGGTTGAGCTGGAGGATGTCACTGAGTTCCCTTCAGGATGGATGGATGAATGAATGGATGGGTGGATGGATGGATGGATGGATGGATGGATGAATGAATGGATGGGTGGATGGATGGATGGATGGATGGATGGATGGATGGATGAATGAATGGATGGGTGGATGGATGGATGGATGGATGGATGGACGGACGGACGGACGGATGTTTAAAAGTCAAAGGCAACTCTAAATAAATGGGTTTTTAACCTTGATTTAAAATAACTCAGAGATTCAGCTTTATTGCAGCTATCTGGAAGTTTGTTACAGATTAGTGGAGCATAAGAACGGAAAGCTCTTTTTCCATGTTTAGTTCTGATTCTGGGGATGCAGAGTAGAACCAGAAGACCTGAGTAGTCTGGAAGGTTTACACAACGAGAACAAATCTGAATGTACTTTTGCTGCTAAGTCATTCAGTGATTTATAGACTAACAGAAGTATTTTAAAGTCTATTCTCTGAGTTACAGGAAGCCGGACTTTAGAACTGGGGTGATGTACTCTCCGCTCTTAGTTCTAGTGAGGACGCGACCAGCAGCGTTCTGGATCAGCTGAAGCTGTCTGATTAACTTTTCAGGCAGACCTGTGAAGTTGCAGTGATTAATTCTACTAAAGATGAACACATAGATTGGTTTTTCAATATCTTGCTGGGGCAATAGTCCTATAATCCTAGAAAGGTTCTTAAAGTGATAGAAGGTCGACCTTGTTACTGTCTTTATATGTTCCTGAAGGTTCAGGTCTGAGTCCATCACTACACCCAGTTTTCAGGCCTAATCAGGGGTTTCTAGTTGTAATAACTGAAGCTGTGTGCTGACTCTTGATTGCTCCTCCTTCGGTCCAGAAAGTACTACCTCAGTTTTGTTTTTTTGAACTGAAGAAAATTATGGCACATCCACACATCAATTTCTTCAATGCATTTACCCAATGCTTGAATGGGTCCATAGTCACCGAATGACATTGTAATGTAGAGCTGTGTGTCAACTGCGTAGATTTGGTAACTTATCTTACTGTTTGTTGTGATCTGAGTTAGGGGCAGCATGTATATATTGAATAAGAGGGGTCCCAGGATGGAACCCTGGGGAACCCCACGTGTGAATTTTGTCAACTCTAATGTAAAGTTACCTACTGACACAAAAAAGTACCTGTCCTTCAAGTAGGACTCAAACCAACGATGTCTCAAATTTTAGCATGGAAGCTGGTAGATACCAGCTCATTTACTGAGTTACAGGACAAAGTGGAAATGGAAGAATAAACTTGGTAAAAGGTTTCGGCTGAATTGTCATTAAAAAAGTTTTCTTCTAATATCTCTTTGGCTAATTAAGTCGATGAAAATTTTGCTTTCAAAGATAACAGAAAAGTGCTCAGATATCATAAGTCCCCTTTTCTGTGTTGTCAAACCAAAGAGTATCACATGGTTCTTTTGCTCTTTGGTCTTGGGGGTTTTCAACATGGATGTTGAAGTCTCCCACAATAATTAAACATTTGTAATCATTGGTTTGTTTTTGGGTTTTCAAGGCCTGTGAACACTCAGAAACATGGCTGGGGCAGGACCCTTAACCTGGCTTGGCTACTTTTGGAGAAGCTGCACCATGGTGGAGGTTTTGTTTAATACCTGCTTAAGGTTGTTATTAATGCGCCTCATCTGAGGCTCTGTTTAACGTCATGTAAAAGGGGTTTACATGACATTAAACTTAGCATGGTTGTTGGTGCTAGATGGGCTGGTCAGAGGTTTTCAGAAACTGCTGATCTACTGGGATCTGCAGGCACAGCAATCTTTCAGGTTCAAAGAGAATGGTGTGAAAAGGAGAAAATATCCACTGAGCAGCAGCTGTGTGTACAGAAATGCCTTGTTGATCTGAGAATTGGTCTGATGATCCTAATAATGGCATTTTATCCATTTTCATTCATAAAATAATAAAGAAAATAACATAAAAGAATAGATTTAATAAAACATTAATAAACCAAACAAAGAGAATCTAAAATCACCGACATGAGAGATCAAGAGAAATTAAGTTTTTTGGAGTTAGAACAAAAGGCACTTTCATCTTACGATGACCACTGCTTATCACCAGAAGCTACAAATCTTAAATTGTCGTTAGTATTCAGGATAATAATCTTTTGTGACTACTTGTAATTTAAGCCAATCTCCAAAAGCAAAAATTGCATTTCCATCTTTCAGTGAACAATGTTTTTCTCACAACATCCCACATTTTTACACTCTGTCTTTTTTCATGTCTTCTTTTTTTTTCAAGTGGAACGTCTTCCCATCAGACTGCTTTCTCCATTTCAGTTTGACTTCCCCCAGGCCATGCTTCTGCAGACTGCGGCTCAGCTGGGAAAAACAATCAAAGGACAAGATTTAAAGTCTCAAACTATGGAACTAAGAACATTTTCTGTTCTCTGTGTTTTTTCTCTCCACAGAAGCTACAGCTGGACTGGTGTTTCTGTGTTAAGGTGTGTTACCATTCTGGGGGCGCTGTAAGCTGAGTTTCTGCCAACCATTAACTTATTGTTTCTCTGTATAGATGGTACACTTGGTCCTGCCTTTCTTTGTTTCACCTTGTTTCTTCATTGGAAAAAGCCATTGAAAAAGTTGATGCTACAACTAATTAAATGTATTCTATTTTTCATCCCATAGTTTGTACAGCTGACTCAGAGCTTCCTTTTATGACTTGACAAACTCAATAGCACAGCAATTGCTGCCATTAACTCAGTTAAATTCTTGTCTGAAACCGAATAAACTCCTGGATCAATGCTTCTGGATTTCCTTTTCTATGTGTTTGCGTTTTATGTGTCTGCTCTGTCTTCTCCCATCACTCTGTCTCTTGGTTGTGACAGATTAGTGCTCATACTGAGCTGGGTTCTGCTGGAGGTTTCTCCCAGTTGAAAGGGAGTTGTTCCCTCCCACTGTCGCCACATGCTTGTTCAGGAGCAGGGATATCTGGAACGTCAGTCACTCGACTGCCATCTGCTGTGTAAGTAACCACAAACCTCAACAGAAAACAACATGTAGTAGAAACATGACATTTGATTTTAAAACTGTATTTGTATTAGCCACAGTGTGAGGGTGATGTTGATTCAGGATGGTACAAATCTGCAGTGGTACTTACACAAATAAAAACTCGAAAATTTTCTGCCGCCTATAAATTATTAATTATGCAAAAAAAAAAAACAGAACTTCAGGAAATTCAAACTATTCCTCAAATACCTGCTGCAAGATGGCATCCTGATTTACTTCAAGGTCCAATGAGGAGCCTGATTTGGACACAATCAATTTCACCACCTGCCTCTGTATGATGCCAGAAGATCCTAAAAGAATTATAAATATATTGTCATGATGCTGTCTATTTTAGAAATATACAGTTAAGAGAAAGATGAGAGTTTGCCACCAGTTATAAGAAATTCTGTGACAGTGAATAATAAGGCTGGAGGAAGATGAATGTATCCAAAAATCTCTTTTGAGTTCTTTTTTCACAGTAATTTCACTATTGATAAAAGCTGGGTACACCATATCATTTCTGTGAACAGTCCAGAAAGTCTAATGGATCTAGACCCCATAATAGTTGTCTCAAAGGCAGATCAGGATTTAAAGCAGAGGAACATTTAAGTAGTAAAATAACAGTTTTAAACCATGTGTCTAACCCACCTGATGTGGATTTGCATTCAGCACCCTGAGTCAATCCTTAGAACCACTTCTTTGCTAACTGCTGCTGAAGGGTCTTTGAAGTCTGTCTCTATCCTGTTTTCTCATCTGGAAACTAAATAGTTTTGCTTATTCTTCCCTTCAACCAAGCTAAAGCTCAGTCAGACTGGATGGAGAGCATCTGTGAACATCAATTTGCAGGTATTCACCCATTCCATTTAAGCTCTGGCTGTATGTTTAGGATTGTTGTCCTGTTGGAGGACGAACATCTGTTTCAGTATTTTGTAGTTTCTAACAAGTTGTATTCTAGCATTACACAGTATTTAACGGCATCTATCTTCCCATTAACTGTGACCGGCTTCCAAGTCGCTGTTGAGGAAAGGCACCTCTGAGCATGATGGTGCCACCGCCATGTTTCACCAAGGCGATGATGTGTTTGAGGTAATGTGAGGTATTATTTTTCTACCACACTTAGGTCCTGATCATCAAAGGTTCCAAATAAGGAGTGCTAAATGGCTTGTGGATTGAGAATGATCCATAAAGTTTGCCTGTGCACGATGGATAACAGTTGCAAAACCGGTTTGGGGTGCCTTACTTAAATGAGGCGATTGTGTGTGCTACTGGTCGTCATGGAGACTGTCAGACAGCAAAGAGGCCGTAAAAGAAAAATTTAGTATGAAGCCATGTTGAAGTTAATAATGTTGAAGGTAATAATTATGTTGAATTACGTTGTTAATAATTATAATAATAACAAGAAGAAGAAGAAGAAATATTATAATGCACTTTTCAAAAATATTTGAAGAGATAAAATTAATAATAACTGCTACAGTTAAAAGATTAAAGGAATTTATTTAGGGGTATTATAGTAAAGGGGGCCTAATAGTAATGCACACAACACTTTCCAGATTTTTATTTTTAAAATGTATTAATTTCCTATCATGTCATAATTAGGAGTGTGCTCGTATACCACATAAAACCTCCACAACATTCTGAATACTGAACTTCCTATTTGTAACATGAAAAAAAATTGAAAACTTCCCAAAGGATGAGTATTTTTTTTCATGGCAACGTATAGCTGGGAAACAGATATTTTATATCAGGAGCTTGTTGTGTTATGGATAAAAAATCCCCTGACAAAAACTGAAACATGCTGCTGGACAGAAATGTTGTTCAAACATTCAATGTGGAGCCTTTTACTATTGTTGTGTATTTTAAAACTGTAAAATGTGGAAATGCAAAGTGTGCTTCACAACGATGCTGAACTTGGTGCCTGCCCAAGCTGTCAGTGAGATAGAGGTGAGTTACATCTTCATCCATCCCTGGGCTAATTCACACACTCCATCCCGTGGCTGCTTCAGAATAACTTTATACATTATTTTGCATATCTGATTGGTGCTGACTGCAAGTGTTTCTAAGCAGCTGTAAACCAACCATCATGTGTGACTTACTACTACAGATGAAAGGATATGTGCTGGAGCAGGGTTGGATATTCCATGCCGTGGTTGTTGTAGTCACACAGGAGTTGTTGACGTTTACTGACTGACCCGCTTTCCAGTTGCTGTATGAAGTCATCCTCAGGCGCTGACCGTCTGACCACCTCCAAGACTCTTTGTACATGCCAATCCATGCATAATCAAGGACAATCTGATTGATTGCATTGTTCTCAGATACGTTCCTAACACTGGCCAGATCTGTGTAATTTGCCCGGCAGTACCGTTGAGCATCTGTCCAATTCATGACATTCTTCACATAGATGTAGTTAGAAGGTGAATCTTTAAGCAAAATGTAAAAAAAAAAGTTAACAAGCAAATAGTACATCTGCTCCAAAGACACAGAATGCAAATTAGGTTTAATCTTAAAATACAAGCTAGAAACTGTTTACAATAAATACAATCTAGCAAGAACAATTAAATACCTCAGTACAAATAATATTACAAGTGGTTTGTTCAAATTAAACGTGACACTTTAAAAACATCTTCAGGAACTAGTGGAGCACCCGTTTGCTCTTATGACCTGCTGCAAATGTGACTGATAGCCAGACACCATCCTCTGGCTGCATTCTACAGAAACACTGGCCTGCTCCTTATGAGCAAAGGTCTCTACTTCAGTAATGTTGGGATTTTACGCTGCAACCACAATTCTGAAATTCCACCAGACTTTTTCATTGAGTTTTAGTGTTAATAGTGTTTTTCAGAGAACAGAACCCAATAACCTCTTTGGCTTGTTTGTATAGCTGTGAGCATTTTAGAGTGGACTTTTTTGTACTTTTAGATCAGTAGTGGTGTATGTGTTGGCATGGATCCCTTCAGTGTTACATATGAGCCACAATGTGAAAACTGAAACCTCAGTGGCTTCTGCCACCAGGTATTGCTGCAGGTTTTTGCAGTCAGTCGAAGGTTGTGACGATCTGCCTCTTCAGGAATCTGATGGCAGCCATTGAAAGCCTCTATTTTCTGCCATACCCAGTTAGTGTAGCCAGATGTATCTGTAGGATCATCCAGCTTTGCTATTTTTTGCATCCTTCTTCTTGTTGGTGCATTCATCTCTTCTCTGAGCTTTTTGGATAATTCTCTTGACTGGGCTAAATTTCTAAAATATGTAGTGAAACATTACTTTCAGTAGTCCATTTACAGGTCCTTCTCAAAATATTAGCATATTGTGATAAAGTTCATTATTTTCCATAATGTCATGATGAAAATTTAACATTCATATATTTTAGATTCATTGCACACTAACTGAAATATTTCAGGTCTTTTATTGTCTTAATACGGATGATTTTGGCATACAGCTCATGAAAACCCAAAATTCCTATCTCACAAAATTAGCATATTCATCCGACCAATAAAAGAAAAGTGTTTTTAATACAAAAAACGTCAACCTTCAAATAATCATGTACAGTTATGCACTCAATACTTGGTCGGGAATTCTTTTGCAGAAATGACTGCTTCCATGCGGCGTGGCATGGAGGCAATCAACCTGTGGCACTGCTGAGGTCTTATGGAGGCCCAGGATGCTTCGATAGCGGCCTTTAGCTCATCCAGAGTGTTGGGTCTTGAGTCTCTCAACGTTCTCTTCACAATATCCCACAGATTCTCTATGGGGTTCAGGTCAGGAGAGTTGGCAGGCCAATTGAGCACAGTGATACCATGGTCAGTAAACCATTTACCTGTGGTTTTGGCACTGTGAGCAGGTGCCAGGTCGTACTGAAAAATGAAATCTTCATCTCCATAAAGCTTTTCAGCAGATGGAAGCATGAAGTGCTCCAAAATCTCCTGATAGCTAGCTGCATTGACCCTGCCCTTGATAAAACACAGTGGACCAACACCAGCAGCTGACACGGCATCCCAGACCATCACTGACTGTGGGTACTTGACACTGGACTTCTGGCATTTTGGCATTTCCTTCTCCCCAGTCTTCCTCCAGACTCTGGCACCTTGATTTCCGAATGACATGCAGAATTTGCTTTCATCCGAAAAAAGTACTTTGGACCACTGAGCAACAGTCCAGTGCTGCTTCTATGTAGCCCAGGTCAGGCGCTTCTGCCTGCTGTTTCTGGTTCAAAAGTGGCTTGACCTGGGGAATGCGGCACCTGTAGCCCATTTCCTGCACACGCCTGTGCACGGTGGCTCTGGATGTTTCTACTCCAGACTCAGTCCACTGCTTCCGCAGGTCCCCCAAGGTCTGGAATCGGCCCTTCTCCACAGTCTTCCTCAGGGTCCGGTCACCTCTTCTCGTTGTGCAGCGTTTTCTGCCACACTTTTTCCTTCCCACAGACTTCCCACTGAGGTGCCTTGATACAGCACTCTGGGAACAGCCTATTCGTTCAGAAATTTCTTTCTGTGTCTTACCCTCTTGCTTGAGGGTGTCAATAGTGGCCTTCTGGACAGCAGTCAGGTCGGCAGTCTTACCCATGATTGGGGTTTTGAGTGATGAACCAGGCTGGGAGTTTTAAAGGCCTCAGGAATCTTTTGCAGGTGTTTAGAGTTAACTCATTGATTCAGATTATTAGGTTCATAGCTCGTTTAGAGACCCTTCTAATGATATGCTAATTTTGTGAGATAGGAATTTTGGGTTTTCATGAGCTGTATGCCAAAATCATCCGTATTAAGACAATAAAAGACCTGAAATATTTCAGTTAGTGTGCAATGAATCTAAAATATATGAATGTTAAATTTTCATCATGACATTATGGAAAATGATGAACTTTATCACAATATGCTAATATTTTGAGAAGGACCTGTATTTCACATATGATGCATCTGATGAAGCCCTTTATTGTGTGCGAGACCACACCTGTATTTGCAAGTGTTAGCTCTTATGTAGATTTCTATTCAAGGGGGTTATTTGTTTGGAGTTTTCACTGGAATTTAGGTTTGAATTTGGATTACATTATGCAATATTACTTCAACTTCAACACTCATACTGCTTTTGTCTAATCTGTTTATTGCAAACCTAATTTGCAGTGAAGGTTGAAAAAAGCAACACCAAAGCAGTGCTCTTAGGGTTCTCTTACCATTGTAGCAGACAAATGGTCGTCTATAATTGCACACATAGTCGGACCATCTCTTGGAGGGTTGTATGTCAGCACACAAAAAGTTTTCATTAAGATCATTTGGTTCCCCTGTGTTCCACAGTCTGAGGTCAGCATGTCCTTTTTCATAAAATCCATCCCTCTCCAGAGACCACTTCCAGTTATTGATATCGCCAAACAAACCTATCCAGAATTCATCAGTGTTGCTCCCAAGGTGTTGTTTCACCTTGTCCATGTCTTCAGTGCTATTGATGGTAACCAGGTCTGTATACGTTTCCCTGCAGTACCTCTGGGCTTCAGTCCAGCTCTTTCTTTCATTTACAACGTGATACTCTTGTGACAAACATGGAGAGAGAACCCACAGCCCTGCAATGATGAAAACTCATGGTCATAAAGTCAGTACAGACAAGCTGAGAAGCTATATTTACATCAAGGTCTCTGGCTATTGTGTTTCTACAATAACACTTGCTTTAGCTGTACTAATTTAATGCATTAATGGTGGAGATTTAATGAAAGATAAACTAAGTAGAACAAAATATGGTTAATTTTATACACTGTTAGGTATTGAGTGTGAATTCTGTTGTTCAGATTGAATTATTTACAAGTCTTTACTTATTTATCCAATAACTTTTATTTGTGCAGAATCTACCTAAAGATAAAAATATTTTATTTACCTCAAAAGTTACTGGTCTAGTAAGCCAGTCCTAGGCTATTCTTTTCAACCTTATTTTCTATAATCTGCATAATCAGTAACTGAGAATTTAGTTTGTTTTCTGTAGGTGGCTAGATTGAAGTTAGTTGTTTGGCATGTGCCGAGGAAGGGGGCACATTTGCATCCTACCCCCCGAGGAATGAGTTAAATCCAGCTGTTTAGAGCTGTGTTTCGATGTAAGTCTGACAGTGGCTCTCAGCTTTTCTAGGTTTTATCATTGATATTTAATGGTTTACCTGTAGCTTTTAGTATTTTCATGTTTTTACTATTGTTTTGTTGGACGTTGAGATACTTATTTAAATGCAATTTATTATTATTAATAAATTTAAATTTCCTGTTTCTACTACGGGCGCTCTGCTCTCAAAAACTCTCTATAGTGACAGCCAGTAGCACACGCAATTATCTCATTTCAACAGGGGTCCAAACCTCTTTTGCACCTGTTATCCATTGCGAACGCATTATTTGCGGATCACACACAACACGTCCACTCATTGCATGTGCAATTTTTTTCAGATTTCAAATGAGAATCTTAATTATTAAGGGGAGAAATCCATCTGAAACCAATCTAGCCCTGTGTGGCAATGGCTGCACTCAATCCCTGCACTGATTACAGAATTTGTGTGAAATTATGTTCCCCTGAAATAATCTGCCCCCTTCTATCTGTATACTGTGACTTCAGGATGCACTGTTGCTTCACATGGGCTGTGTTCTCCACACCAGTCTGCGGTCCACTAACCCCTAACCTCACAGGACTCATACCTAAACCTAAAGAACTCTGTGGTGAAATACGTGTAGTAACAATGTGTAACGTTGGCGCTGTGTGACCAGGGGGACAGATTATTCCAGGGGAATGGAAGTTCTGTAACCAACGCAGGGTTCGAGCGCTGCCATTGCCAGTATCTGACTCCTCCGAAATGTCTTATATGGTGAACTAACAAAATATAAAACATGTTTTTCTGTTAACCAATAACATTAGACAACCACAAACGTTTTACTTTTGGAATTGTCGGTGGCGCAGTTGGTAGCACTGTTGCCTTGCAGCAAGAAGGTCCTGGGTTCAATTCCCGGCCAGGGGTCTTTCTGCATGGAGTTTGCATGTTCTCCCCGTGCATGTGTGGGTTCTCACCGGGTACTCTGGCTTCCTCCCACAGTCCAAAGACATGCCTGTTAGGTTAATTGGTCACTCTAAATTGACCGTAGGTGTATGAATGAGTGTGTGCATGGTTGTTTGTGTGTTGCCCTGTGATGGACTGGCGACCTGTCCAGGGTGTACCCTGCCTCTCGCCCATAGACTGCTGGAGATAGGCACCAGCTACCCTGTGACCCACTATGGAATAAGCGGTAGAAAATGACTGACTAAAAAAAGGTTTTATGGTGACATTTTGGACTTTGTGGGTTCTTTGATGGTTTATTTTGAAATTTAGATTCTCCATATGGCTCTTTGTTTATTTCTTAGGTTATTGTTTCTATGTTCTCCTCTAGTTTCTCTGTTTACTTTAGTTTATAGTTATTCTAGTTCTTTATTTCCTCCTCTGATTTATTCTCTTGCTTAGTTTGTGTTTTCTGTTGTTTATTTTGTCCTTTCACTCTTCTTCAGCCTTTGTATTTGTTTCACCCGTTCCTGCTGCTTCCCTGCATCCTTGTCGCACCTGTTCTCAGTTCCGTTGATTATCTGCCTTTGTTATTCTCACAGTATATTAGTTGGTTTTGTGTCTTTGTTCAGGGCTGGTTCCTTGTGTTTGTCACTACCCCTTTCCCTACTATGACTATGCTTTGTTTATGCTTCGCTTGCAGACTTATGCTACGTTTTTGCCATTAGAACCTACAGTGTTTTGTAAGTTTTGGATTTTGACTTTGATTTATACCTGCAGTGTTTTGTTACGTTTTTGCCTTTGGTGAATAAACTATGATGCGGCTACCGAGCTCTTGTCTGCACTTTGGTCCGACCCAAAATCCTCCCTCGACAAACGCCTCATTATTTGTTTTTTCTCGAATTATTTAGAAATGGAAAAACCAAAGAACCATACACGGATTTTTTAAAAGCAAAATAAAGCAATTTCTGTTTTTTTTCCTTTAATTCATACTATCCAGAAAACCAAATTGACACCCTTTTCAGAATTTGATTTAACTACCAAAATTAGAATAATGAATGAACGCAAAGAACACAGACCGCACCTCCTGGCCACCGTACATTGTGGTTTAAAATTGATATTTTCTTATGACACAGTTCACAGGGTCACTCTATGTGCAAATGATGATGCAAGCAAAAGATGCAAAGCTGCACAGAAATATGTTTTGTGGTTAATAACGTGAATTTGCATCCATGTGCAAATAATCCACATTTGACTGCATCACATCTGATCCTGCTCTGACTTCATCTGGTTAATCTCAAACCTTTCTTTCCATGTAAACAGAGCAGAAAAGGCTTCATGTGATGGACTGGCAATAACAACCACCATGGATGGATGGATGGATACCAAATTTCTCCATGTCTGTCCAATTTCTTGCAAATTGTTGAGAATGCAAAGTGACCAACTCCCCACAAATAAAAATAATTTTGTGTGCATTATCTTATCAAATGAGAACTTTTATTGTAGGTAAAATCCAGCGTGCCTAAGAGTGGAGCGACACAGAACAAAAGCCTTGTAATCCAGCATCTACATCTGCTTTGATAGTGGAAAACAACAAAACATTTTCCCATATTTATTTAGAGTACATTTAAGGTTAGATAAATAAAAAAAAAAAACCATAACGCTGTTACACTTACCAAAGAAAAGCATGAATCTAATAGCGTTCTCATCCATGATGCACACAGAAGTTTATTATGAGAATCTAAAACATAAAAGACATGGAGAACATGGTGAACAAAAACAACAGGTTATAAGTTTCTAGGTTTTGTTTATTTGAGAGAAAATGTGGAAACGTCTTCTGAAGTTATAAATTAACAATAAACTGTAATAGTAAATCAAGTGATTAAATTGTATTTATATAATGTATTCTACAGATAAAAATCACAAACTGCTTCACAAAGAAGGCATAAATATTAAAACATGACAAAAAGGAAACAAATGATACTGATGAGTTGCTGGTATTTTTGCTCCATTCTAACTTGTGACAAAAATGACTGCAATAACTACCGGACAGTTGTGGGATGTCATATCAAATAAATGATGCCTTACCTGTTCCTCACTGGAGTCTTTCCGTGTATAGCTGCTCAGGTGAAGGTTTGGTGCAAATATAGCTGTAGACTGTAGAGAGGAATCAGCTTTTCTACATAACCACACCTCCACAATTACAATTACAATTGTTGACATATTTAGTTTCAGACAGTAGATGTTCCTCTCTAGATTCTTGTGGGATTCGACATTTAAATTTGCATTAAAGCTTGGAGATGTATAAAGGTTCGTGTGATAATTCATGGGAACTAAGGCAAAATAGCTAAATCCACATTTACATTGCAGCATCTGAAGTGCACACATTTAGCTCTTGACATAATGAGTGTATCTGTATCTAAACAAATGATACTGACATGACATGTAGTGCCTTGCAAAATTATTCATACCCTCAAACTTTTTGCAAAGTTTTGTCACCCTGCTACCACTCATTTCTATGTATCTTATTGGGATTGTTTTGTGAGTTTATTGCAGTCTTGGATTATAAAACAATGTTACGAGCTTTGAACATCACACAGAGCACAGTTTAAACAATCATCTGAAAACTGAAAGGAGTATGGCACCACTGCAAACCTAATAAGGAATGGCCTGGGGAAAGGAGAGCATTAATCAAAAAAGCAGTGTTAGGAATAACCTTTATTAATATGCTCATAGCTGTTTTTCCCATTTATACTATAGTGAAATAAATATAAGTTCTAATGTTTCCCTTTTGTTACAATAGGATAAGAATGTTCATAGACATACAGTACAAGAATAAATGGCCCAAGGATTGTCATAAATGACCTGAAGCTGTGGCACTGGGTTTGCTAGTGGAGCAGCTGGTATAACTGGGTTGATTAGAAACCTACAGCACACTTAGATTAAGTAAGGACACCCGCTACTTCACAATCTACCAGATAGACACCACAATGGTGACACATAGTCTACTGATAAACACTGAGGAAGTGCACATCCATTGCATTGGAGTGCCAGATATAAAAACTGCATGTGACCTTCTATCGAGGCTCTTCGTCATCCTCTAACAGACGACGGTCCAAGACGGGAGCCTCAGCACTGATCTCTGTAATCATTCCTCTGCCTTAATTTAGATTAAAAAGAGCTAAAAGTTAGAAACTGTTTGAGACTCGTTCCTTTAAGAGTCTTTAGATAGAGTGGTGACTGTTTCCCGGGTCCAAGTACCGGTGGAGCTCCGAGGCGTCTGACCGCCAACAGGGTGTGGTAGCATCGGACAAATTGGTGTTTCCGCCCGCGCCCGCGCCCCGGAAGCGGAAACCACGTTTGGATAGGGTTGCATCGGAAGGACAACACATCACAGCAGCGGCCGCAAAAGGTAAGCAGATTCGTATTAAAAATCTCCAGTGTTTTTCCTGTAAAAACACTCTGGCTGTGTTGTTAGTTCTGAGTGAGCTATTTTTGTAATTCTTGGAGGCAGAGAATGGTTCAGAATAATTGTTGCGTATGTATTAATAAGTGATAAAACGGTAAGCGGTGCGATTTTAACGGTGACAGCCCAGGAAGAAAGGTACAATCTTTTAAAAGACAGCTAAAATCTAAGGGTGTAGGTTTTGAGTTCCTTTATTGTATGCAAGGGAAGATCGGTTTCCCTCGCACACAATATAAAAGCTACCTCCCTGAATGAGGCACGGTAATACTTGGCTAAGGTTTGAACGGGTCCTGAGTTCCGCTTAACGGAATTTGAAAGCGCCGCCAAGGGGGAAGTATTAGGTTTTGATAGCTCCTTGAACTTCTTAAAAGATTAAAAAAGCCGCTTACTTCCTTGTGAGTAAAACACGCAGAGATAAATGCGGTTCCTCGGTTTAGGTTTTGATGGTTACTGTTTGCTCTCGTAAAGAGCGCGAAAGCCACCACCGAGAGGGGGTCTTGAGTTTCGATAGCTCTCTAATTTTTCCATAAGAAAAATGTGAACGCCGCTGACTCCTTTTTGAATAAACAGCTGTATCTTTATAGAAATTTAACATCAACTGGCCAGTGGGAGTGTGAATGTGTGTGAGTCGGAAGTGAGCAGACGGAAGTGACGGGGGACATATTACACTGACGGACACTGACTGACTGCTACATGCTAAGCTGACATACTAAGCTAACAGGCTAAGCTAACAGACCCTAGCTCACGAATAAACTCTGCTGTGTTAAGCTTTCGTGTCTGAGAAATAAGCTCTCATGTGGACCAGGAAACCGTGCTGTACCGCCTGGTTTGCCAGAGTGTGTGAAGTGAGAGAATGACTGAGACGTCACTAGAAAATGAGCTCCCTGCTTGTTCTCTTGGAGCAATGCTTGGAGACAGGGAGGAGAAATATATTAGCAAGTTTCACCCACAAAAACGCTTTAACAAGTTAAAACAACAGTTTGATGGAGCTTGTTTAGGTCTCTGAAATAATTGTCACGTCACCAGAAAAGGGTAAGAAATAATTTTAACCATTAAGTGACACAAAGTGGTTGCATTCTAAAATGCTGTATTTACAGGGTAATCGAACTTTTCATGTGGCCAATGTTTGTCCATTTTGTCTGTCTGTGTTTGTGAAACGAATGTCTGTTTCATGTTATGTAAAAATGAGGGTATATATGGCAGGATACATTTAATGTAAATTGTTTTCTGATATGAAACAAATGGGAATTCTGAGTTTTTAGGTCTAGAGAGGCAGTCCTGACCATGGACCACCTGCTTGAAAGGTAAAAACATTTTAAACTATCTGAAGCTCACTGTTATTTATTAAATAAGGTATCACAATAATAATTAGAGACTACAAGAGCAGGTCTGATCCAGCAGTACCATAATAATATTAGGTCAGTTCTTTATGATAACAAGAAAGGAATTGCCAGAAAGGGACAATCTCTCCCCTCAAAACATGATTTTAACAGATGGTTTGACTTTTTCTAGTCAGAATGATCAAATTAGACTCAAATTTAACACAAGATGAAATGCACCTTAACAGAATTACTGTACTGGACTTAGAATGGAGAAAACTTGAGTTAACTGAAACAAACTTTAGTTACTTGAAATAAATATAAAGTGTAATTTATAGCTGACTGAAACTGTACGGTTTGTTTATAAAACTGGGTGAGACAAACTAAGATTATAAGACACAACATGCCCTTCATTTCTGTGTTCATCAATTCCATTAAGCCTTCTAAATGGATACGTCTTTCCACAAGACTCCGTTACAGTTAAATGTAATTGAACCGGATTTTAAATTTTTTTATCTATGGTTCAGATTTAATACTTACATTCACAATTAAATGAATACAATACTCTGACCCTTTTTGATGCCTACACTACACATAAAAAGAGACTAATTGAGGTATGGAAAGAGATTAAAATAAACATAAGAACTAATAATAACAACTAATACAAACTAGTGACCCCACTCTTAAATATAATAAGGACTTACTGCATTAGAAAATATAGATAGATCTAAATAAGGCTAGATTAGCATAGAACATTAAGAGCCGTTATAATCTTGCTGATGAATACGACAAACATTGTTATGAAACCGGATGATTACAAGAAAGCAGCTTTATCAGGGCCAAACAGAAACATTTGCTGGGCAGACCCAATGTCCTTCGACCTGATTTTGACTTTATTTAACCCTATCATGGCACATATTATGTATGGAAAGAAATAAAAAGTATAATTGGCAGCACTGACAACTGATTATTTCAAGGGTAACCCCTTGAGATGTACCATCTCATTTTTGACAGGGTCCTTGCAGAACAGAAGATAAAACAACAGTAATACGAATCAAACAAATGTGACCACAACATTCTCAAGGACCCACAAACACACACTCTCACAACCACATAGTCACACACACTCTCACAAACACCAGCACAGCAACTGCATGGCACATACTTAACATCAAGACAAAAAATAAGACAGCATACAGATGCAGAGTTCCTGTGCACATCTTTGTGAGGATTAAGTCCAGAATAAATGAATCTTTATTCTTACTGAAAGCAAGAAAAAGATGTTTTAAAATAAAGTAAGTAAAGGCAGCTTAGATCTATGAATAACTAATACAGGAAGTAAGTGAGCCAAAGTATTCAAGCTGATGAAGCTTTAAATGGAAATGCAAAACGTCTAAATTTTCCTAATTCTTGTTGTAAAACACAAAAAGATAACTGATCAGTATTTCTCAGGCCATATTGTGAATTAAATTGGATTAAGTATTTCTAAATATGGAGTATTTCAAAGTTTGAGGGGATGAAGATTAGTTTCTGTGGCATGGCCATAAATAACATCAGCGTGTTCTAGGATTGGTGGCACCAGTTGTGGAAAATTCTTTTACGAGCTGGAAGGAAAAAACATTCTGCTGAACGATAATATGACAATTTTAACGGCTTTCAAACAATATTAAATTTAGGATTTTAAATTCGACTCAGATTTTATCTGACTCCAAAGGATGATTTGATGAAAACTTTACAACAATTAATTGCAGTGATTAAACTTGGAAAAACTTTCACTCATTTAAGACTTACAGCAGGAGGAAAAAGGATGTTAACTTTATATAGCTTGAACAGAATAAATCTACCTTCGCCTTCTGACAAGATTAAAATGAATGTTCTATGTTTAAAACTTGGTTTTCACCAAAAGTGGTAGTTGCATTAAATGATACAGTTATTTTAATTGATGGAATTAAAAACAATAAAATGCCAGGCGAATTATACATACCGATTCATGTCAAGTCAAGTTTATTTATATAGGGGTTTTCAGCAACAAGGCACTCAGGGCATTGCAGTGATACAAAATCAAATAACAGAGGTAAGAATAGAAGGATGGTAAGAAAATGAAAGGAAAGTTGGACTGAAAACTTAAATAATAATGTTTAGATGGCACAGCCCTTATTTATGCATAAATAGGTTTATTGTGGTAGGCAGAAGTACAAATTAATTTTCAACTTTCACTACTTGATGCTGCAAAAAATGGTGACAAGAGGCCAAGTATCCATAGTTTTTGTGTCAGACCACCAGGTGCTACAAAGGTAGGATATACTTTCCTTTTTCTGGACGAAATGATTCTGTTTAATCTATTTGCTGTTTATCTTCGTTTACTCCTTAATAAGCTGGTACACAGCAAGACTGCAATGTTGTTTATTTGTGTCTTCTTTGTATATAATAATAATGGAAATGACAATGTAAAAATATGATTATGTGTTGTGAAATGAAGATGGTGAAAGAAAGAAAAATGCTGATTTCACCACCCAAGTTTGTGATTTCTTGTTCGTGTTAATTTGTTGTACTGGGATGACTGTATGATCAAATTATTTTTAGGCATTGCCGGTCACAATACTCATGATTTCTTTGGAAAGGTTGATTAAGAGTCGTCCCACTATATTGCCTGATGATGTGAGCGATAACCCTGAACATATATTTTTTTCTCCTAGGTGAAGAAGGCCTGAAAAGGTGGCTAGGACCAGCCTGACAAATGGGTCCATTGAGATATTATTACTTAGAACATGAGATCTCTGGGGTTCAGGAACAATAGGAATCCAAAGATTATGTTTGAGGGTTGAAAACCTGTGTTTGAGAAGAGTGTGACAGGAATGAATGAAGGCCCAAGGTATGAATGATGAATGATGTGGGCCACATGAGTGAAAGGTTCATGAATCGAATGGTATGTTTTAGTTTCTTTGAGCTCATTATTTGTTCTGGGTTTTGATTCATAGTTGTGTTCGGATAACTAATGAACGTTTTAGAGTGCACCAAGTATTGTTTTTCATTAGTTTTTCTCTAATGTCTGTGTTCCCTATATGTGTTCAGATTCTCGCAAGTTGGAACAATTTTCTGGGTTTTAGTTTCAGAGGGTGAAAACTTAAATTTCCTATGAATTTTCTTGAGGTGAAATTGGATCTAAATTCTCTTTGGGATGGAAACAGAACCAAATAGAACCTGTCATTCTGCCATAGGGTTCTGGTTGAATAATTTGATAGTAAAGGATTTGGCAGCAAATCTCCCTTGAGAGGGGAGGCTGAAGCTGGCATGTGTTGCGTGTCTTAAGTGTTTGTCCGACTAACCTTTAGACTTCAGAGAAAACAAAATAGATAATAATAATCATAGGATGGAAAAATTGGAAATGGATATATCGGGGAAAAATGACTTAATAGTTATCACATATTTAACAGGAATGAATAACTAAATAATGGTATGATTAAGGGTGTACAGAATATGCAAATTACTTTTATCTAGTATTGGGGGTAGAGGTTACAGGGATGGACCCTAAAGGTCTAATTTAGGTAGATATAATCAAATTATCAATGCGCTTGGAAAGTAGGTTGTTCAAAACACTGGACACCCTCATGGTAAATGATATAAATATTTTGTTCTGGGGATGATTTCAAAACATTATTTTGGAAAATAACGGTTTGAACATATCTAACTTTGGCTACTAGTTAACGGACAATAAAGTAGCAACTAACTGGGTTACAATATAAATATGATTTTTGGGTTAAAGGTGAGAAGATGACTCTGTTGTATTATCGACATATAAGATTCTCATGAAAACAGGTACTGGAGCATTTCCTGTTTACCAACAACCGAGTGAAAGGATGTAGAGATGTGCTTCACACTTTCACCAGGTCGGCTGAGAGAGTTAATCACACAATCAAAGAAACGATTGGCTAAAGTTTGTTCTGATACAAAAATGAAATGGGTGGATGCGCTGCCCTTGGTGATGTTTTACATCAGATCATCACCCACTGACCTCATGGGTTTAACTTCCCATGAGCTGCTGACTGGAAGAACCATGCCCTGACCTTTCACCTCTCTTCAGTCAGGGTGTGCACTCAGTCTGGATTCACAAAAAGAGCAACTGACTTGTTCAAAGATTTTAATCTGGTGTGAAGTTTTTGTCTCATAACACACAGGAGGCTCTAACCAAAGAACCAACAGGAGAAACAAATGGAGCTCTGGATGAGGACAAAACTAAGGTAAGCAGATCATATAGCAGGAAGGGAGAGCCATCCTCCGAAGGAAACCTCAGAGAAATCAGAAAGCACCTGAGGAAGAACATACAAATAAATGCGATTGGATATCTTTTGACTTAACATTTCATTTCCAGCTAACACATCATAAATATGCTTGTGAAACTAAATTAATATATTCCAGTAACCATAAGGTCAAAAGGTAAAATTAACTCATCTCTTTGCTTTCAACTAACAAAATACAATTATGTGGAACCTGTTTCATAAATTTTGAGTGGGCTGGGTTACTTCAACAGAGGGAATGTGATAAAGATTAAACAATAAAAGTTCTATTTATTGGGTTAAAGCTTGAAGGAGTATGTCCTGGTAATTTGAAATAAGGTCACAAAATCAAAAATCACAGAGGGGAGAAGGATTTCTAAAGTAAAACTGTGTGAAGAGTCAATAAACAAATGTTTACTTCTGTGAATGTGGGAAATTGTGGAATAATTTGCATGAAGGGTTAAAGGAGTGTTCAACTATTTAATCAATTTGAATAACTTCATGAATAGAAATTATAACTTCCTATGTGCTTCTGAGTTATTTATTTATAGATGATGTTTACAACTTAGATTGTAAATTAACTTGATACAAGGCCTTGAACTTTTACTTGCTGCTGAAGAGATCTGATTTATGGGGAATAATTTATTTAATAATTAATAATAATTGCTATTGACTGGACAGGAAAAATGTGCCCTGGTTACCCTCTCCATCCAGGATGCCCTGACATCGATTGGCCTACTTCGTCAGGGGGAACCTTTCAGAAAATGTGTTTTTGAATTTGATAGTTCTGCTAGAATACAAACTGCTTCCTGTTAGAACCGATTCTAATCTTTTAAATGACTTCAAGGCAAAACAGGAGAGACAGCTGAAGGCTGTGTAACCAGGATGTTGAAATTATTTCTTGTCAAATTAGAATAGTTTTGGATATGATCCTTACAAAAAAAAAGAAAAGAAAAGAAAGAAAAACGGTTGTGTGGTGTTTTTGGAAATGTTTGTGGTTCTTTTATTCCCAACAATTACAGCAGACGATGAATCTCTAACGAAGACCCTAAAAGGATTGCAATCACTGTCCACTGAATTAAAATCGCACTCAGGAATCAAAGAACAATTCACAAACATGTTTGAGACATGGTTTGGAAAATGGGGAAACCTACTGGTGAGTATATTCACGTCATTGACTGTTGTGGTGATCACAGGTTGTGTTTGCTGTTGTGCGACATGTATTAGAGCTCTCATCCTCAGATGTATTAATAGTGCGATTGGTTCCAGTGATACCAGAGGTTTAAGATTACCAGAATATCAAATGGATGTGGTGCCAGAGTACACTGATGTTGTCCACTGAATATTTATGCACAAGTGATGATGTGGATCTCACGGAACCAAACCAAAGTGCTGGAGAAATTATGATACTGTGCTAGAAGGAGGAGGACCAGACAACTGCAATAGATAATTGAACAGGGTTTACGATTCAGGGCGTACAATATACTGATACACATTGTGCTGCTCATTTCCGCTGCGCTTCTAGCTTTTTATTATTTTTGTTTTAAAATTTTTCAACAGGGCATTATTTTCTATTTGCAATGTTTTAATCATTTAAATTTTAGACACACATCACAGGTCTGTTCTATGGGAAACAGAGGGGGTTCACACACTGAGGGCTGCAGACAGTTACCAGAGAGATGACACTCTGTTTGGGGGACGGAGTTATGCGACGGACCTCCCATATTCTAGTTTAGGTCCATATGCACTAGACACATTGATTGATGTGAGGTGGGTTTTTCCCACCTGAACAGGGGGATTGTTATGGACGTATGATTCTGTGGCCTTTTCTAATTATCTCTTTGCTGCCTTAATTAAATACATCTGCCTTTGTTGCTTACCTGCCGCACCGCTCACTGCTACAGCTTACACAACATAACTGTTGATTTCACATAAGATGCAACACATAGTCAAAGATAAACTGATACAAGAGGATGACACCCTTCAGGCTCTCATCCTTAGGGGCATGACTACAACCATGGACTCAGGGGGACCGGGAGTGACAACCGCCTGTCAGATGCAAATAGTTAAGGGGTCAGACCCCTTAAATCAAGGGTGTAAGAAAGAGGGGGCCGTGATCAGGCTCACTGGATTGACAGAGGATAAACCATAAGTGAAAAGGGGGGCCGCTGTCTAACCCGATATCCTTTACAGTGATTTCTGTGACTTAATGAATAACGCTGATTTTAAAGGAATCAGAATATTTCATTTAATGGTATGAATGCTGTACAGATAATCAGATAAGTTAATGACAGATTGATTAAATGAAATTAGTTAAGCACATGTCATGAATGAAAGTATTAATAGGACCTCGCAGGTTATTTTTAGTTATGTGTTTACCTCTCCATAGGTTGATTTTTAGGACAAGTGTTAAGAAATAAATGGAGGCTGCTTTAAAGCAAAAAGGTTTCTAATTGTGTTAAACAGGTACATTGTTTTTGATAATGATGAAATATTTTTGACTAAGATCCATTTGATTAATGTTTAATGATAATAATAATAGTAGTTGATAATTACCTACAATAGGGCGTAATCTGCCCGGTATGAACATATGATTTGATATTCCATTTTAAGACTAACCTTTTCAGGTAGCTGAACTTGCCAAAAGATGTTCGGGGATGTCGCTCAGGGGGCAGAGAAGATGGACGAAGACAATCAACACTTAGGGTCTACATTAACTGATTCACATGATGTTAGACAGAATTTTCTGCTGTGCTTCTGGCTGTTGTCCTTTCTCTCTCTTTTCTCTAAATCATACACATACAGGTTTGATGGGGTTAGACTTGTCTCCACTAGGTGTATCAACTATTGCTTACACACAATCAGGGGTTTGATAGTGGAGCAGCCGGTATAACTGGGTTAGAAAACTACAGCACACTTAGATTAAGTAAGGACACCCGCTACTACACAATCTACCAGATAGACACCACAATGGTGACACATAGTCTACTGATAAACACTGAGGGAGGGCACATCCATTGCATTGGAGTGCCAGATATAAAACTACATGTGACCTTCTTTTGAGGCTCTTCGTCATCCTCTAACAGACGGCGACGGTCCGAGACGGGAGCCTCAGCGCTGATCTCTGTAATCATTCCTCTGCCTTAATTTAGATTAAAGGAGATAAAAGTTAGAAACTGGTTGAGAGTCGTTCCTTTAAGAGTCTTTAGATAGAGTGGTGACTGTTTCCCGGGTCCAAGTACCGGTGGAGCTCCGAGGCGTCTGACCGCCAACAGGGTACGGTAGCATCGGACAGCAGCAAAGGGTAATTCTGGAGGAGCTGCAGAGATGCACAGGTGTGAAAATCTGTTGATGGGGCACCTATTAGTCACTATTAGGCACTTTACAAATGTGCTCTTCATGGGAGATGAGAAGAGAGCAATTACTGAAAGAATGTCCTAAACAGGCCCTGCTTGCAGTTTGCAACTAGTCATGTAGAGGGCCCAAACACAAGGAACAAGGTGCTCTGCTCAGATAAAACCAAATGGAAAGTTTAGGCCTCTATAAACAATGTGTGGTAAAAAAAAACTAATCACAAATCAAGATGAACTATCTCCACATTGAAACATGGTGGTGGCCGCATCATGCTACGCCAAAACAAATTCCTTGTATGTCCAAAAACGTACTTGGCAATAAAGCTTTTCTGATTCTGATTCTGATTCTGATTCTATGGTAATTCTTTTCTGCAGCAGAGACTGGGAAGATGGCCAGAGTTGATGGGAAATTAAATAAATAAAACCTTCCAAAAATACACTGAAATGTGTGGTTGTAACCTGGCACGATGTAGAAAGGTTCAGAGAGTTTGAATACTGTATGTGTAGAGTTGTCTGCAGTGTTATAGCTGAATTGTAACACTCCCTCCATATATAGATGAATAAATCCACAAATATTCTAAGTTTGAAAAATGTTTTTGACACTTGGTTCTTTACCTGACTAGGGTGCAGGACCTTATTGCCTCTCATATAACCATAGCATATTTGCGACGACTTTCAGAAACTGATGCTGTAGTAACGGGATAAGGGCGCCCCCGTGTGGTCATTTACCGTTGTTGCAGAAACAAACCTGCGTTGTCGCCATAACACCGAACGTCCAAAGGTGGCGGTAAGACGTAGCTGCAGCCACGACTGCTACGCTGCAAGCGTTACCAATCGGCTCAGAGAAAGAACCAGGAGGTAACAGGGGCCGCACTATCATCTACAGTGAAAGAAGGGGAGTCGACGAGCGAGCAAAACAAAACCATTTTCTTCAACGGAGCACCTGAGTTGCCTTTTAGCAGTCCTAACAGTTCGGGAAAAAAAAAACACTGAAAACATCGTCTAGAAGGTATTTAGTTGTGTATTTGTTTACGGTTATGAACTGATGGCTGGAAATGTAACACTGAGCACAGCGGGGCTGGATGAGGCTGGCCTGCTGCTAAAGACAGGCATGGGTCTCAGCGAGGAGCCGCTGGCAGGCCTGGTTAGCTTTAGGCTATGTTAGCTTACTAACCGAACATATCCTGCGCATTAAATTTAAACTTTCCAAAGTTTACGCCAGGCATGTTTTAAAATGGGTTCCACTAATGTTTATCATGAGAGGTTTGTAAGCTGTGGGCTCTCCTGTTTGTCGAGGACAGACACTTTGAGGCGCTACCCAGCAGCAGCAGTAGTTTGTTGCACAGTGACTGAAAGGGCCACGTTAGCTCCAGGTTAAAATGTCAGCCAAACAGTAGAGACAGCCCAGTCGACCCTTGCTTTATCCGTGTTCATTTGCACGGCACCGACTCGAACCAAGTGGGTTTTTGTTATCGCTGCACGGAGGCTCCACACCATCACAAACCAGGCATGGAGATCACGGATGGGCAGTGCTCACTGTCAGCTTCACGGCAGTCAGCTACCGAGGCCCTGTCCTCTTTCTGCAGCTAGTAGCTGCGTTTTTAACAGAAAAGCGTTGCTGTATCTACAATAAAAATAAGCCAATGTGGTTGGAGCCGCTACAAGCAATGGATCTCACTGTGTCAGACGGTTTGTGGAGAACCTGCTCCTGACGGGACTGAAGGGTGGAGGTTTTGCATGATTTGTCATGTAGTTTAATTTGGAGGCTGTGCACACTTTAGCCAACACCGGGGTTCTGATTCATGGAGATGATGAAGTGTGTTCGGACTGAGTTAATGTGGTGAAGGCTGGGCTGGTTCGGAATGAGTTGGTTCTGATGGTTCCACTCTGGGTTGCTTCCATTCTTCTGGTGAAGCATCAAATTCTATGATTCATTAGATGTTGAATCCTTTACGCAATTCTAATAGTTTTTTTTAATAATAGTTGGTTTTTAATTCTGTTTTATTTATGTGTGAGGTGTAGTGATAATCATATACAGGGTTTGGACAATGAAACTCAAACACCTGTCATTTTAGTGTGGGAGGTTTCATGGCTAAATTGGACCAGCCTGGTAGCCAGTCTTCATTGATTGCACATTGCACCAGTAAGAGCAGAGTGTGAAGGTTCAATTAGCAGGGTGAGAGCACAGTTTTGCTCAAAATATTGAAATGCACACAACATTATGGGTGACATACCAGATTTTAAAAGAGGACAAATTGTTGGTGCACATCTTGCTGGCGCATCTGTGACCAAGACAGCAAGTCTTTGTGATGTATCAAGAGCCACGGTATCCAGGGTAATGTCAGCATACCACCAAGAAGGACGAACCACATCCAACAGGATTAACTCTGGACGCAAGAGGAAGCTGTCTAAAAGGGATGTTCGGGTGCTAACCCGGATTGTATCCAAAAAACATAAAACCACGGCTGCCTAAATCACGGCAGACTTAAATGTGCTCCTCAACACTCCTGTTTCCACCAGAACTGTCCGTCAGGAGCTCCACAGGGTCAATATACACGGCCGGGCTGCTATAGCCAAACCTTTGGTCACTCATGCCAATGTATCAGGATGACAATACACACAGCAAGACTGGTGAAAGATTGGTTTGATGAACATGAAAGTGAAGTTGAACATCTCCCATGGCCTGCACAGTCACCAGATCTAAATATTATTGAGCCACTTTGGGGTGTTTTGGAGGAGCGAGTCAGTAAACGTTTTCCTCCACCAGTATCACGTAGTGACCTGTGCCACTATCCTGCAAGAAGAATGGCTTAAAATCCCTCTGACCACTGTGCAGGACTTGTATATGTCATTCCCAAGACGAATTGACGCTGCATTGGCCGCAAAAGGAGCCCCTACACCATATTAATAAATTATTGTGGTCTAAAACCAGGTGTTTCAGTTTCCTTGTCCAACCCCTGTATTTACGTGTTGTATTTTGGCATTCACTGTTATGAGATTATCACAGTAGGATGACCCCATTAGTTAAACACCACTGTTTCATGATGTTAACCACAAATGGGTTGGATGAACATCTTTCTTCTGTAGAGAGACTCAAGCTTTTTCTCTATCTGTCATTCTACCCAGGTAAAGATATAGCTAATTTAAACACAATGTTTTGCTGTTTTTGAACACATTCTAGGAGTGTTAAGGCTTTTATGGGACCAAAGTGCAAGATGTGTGTGTATACAACTGCAGACCTCTGCGGTTTTACAACCGCCAGCTGGTGATGTTGCTCGTTTTAGACTGATCAGAGCTCATTTTTCATTATCCAATCCAGCCTACCTCATCTAAGGAACTAAAGGATCCTTCTGGGTTTAGACATCAAACGGTAAATCATTTATTATTCGTTGAATGACCAGGAGCAAAAAATATTCTCGAATAGCTGTGTACTTTTAGACGTAATTGTAGTAATGTTTATATACAGAGGTTGGACAATGAAACTGAAACACCTGGTTTTAGACCACATTAATTTATTAGTATGGTGTAGGGCCTCCTTTTGTGGCCAATACAGCGTCAATTCGTCTTGGGAATGACATATACAAGTCCTGCACAGTGGTCAGAGGGATTTTAAGCCATTTGTCTTGCAGGATAGTGGCCAGGTCACTACGTGATACTGGTGGAGGAAAACGTTTCCTGACTCGCTCCTCCAAAACACTCCAAAGTGGCTCAATAATATTTAGATCTGGTGACTGTGCAGGCCATGGGAGATGTTCAACTTCACTTTCATGTTCATCAAACCAATCTTTCACCAGTCTTGCTGTGTGTATTGGTGCACATGGTCCTCAAGAATGGTTCGGTAGTCCTTGGCAGCCGGTCAACAAAAACAAATGCGTTCACAATCAGTAACTACAGGGGTTGGACAATGAAACTGAAACACCTGGTTTTAGACCACAATAATTTCTTAGTTTGGTGTAGGGTCTCATTTTGTGGTCAATACAGCATCAATTCATCTTGGGAATGACATATACAAGTCCTGCACAGTGGTCAGAGGGATTTTAAGCCATTCTTCTTGCAGGGTAGTGGCCAGGTCACTACGTGATACTGGTGGAGGAAAACGTTTCCTGACTCGCTCCTCCAAAACACCCTAAAGTGGCTCAATAATATTTAGATCTGGTGACTGTGCAGGCCATGGGAGATGTTCAACTTCACTTTCATGTTCATCAAACCAATCTTTCACCAGTCTTGCTGTGTGTATTGGTGCATTGTCATCCTGATACAAGGCACCGCCTTCAGGATACAATGTTTGAACCATTGGATGCACATGGTCCTCAAGAATGGTTCGGTAGTCCTTGGCAGTGACGCGCCCATCTAGCACAAGTATTGGGCCAAGGGAATACCATGATATGGCAGCCCAAACCATCACTGATCCACCCCCATGCTTCACTCTGGGCATGCAACAGTCTGGGTGGTACGCTTCTTTGGGGCTTCTCCACACCGTAACTCTCCCGGATGTGGAGAAAACAGTAAAGGTGGACTCATCAGAGAACAATACATGTTTCACATTTTCCACAGCCCAAGATTTGCGCTCCTTGCACCATTGAAACCAACGTTTGGCATTGGCATGAGTGACCAAAGGTTTGGCTATAGCAGCCCGGCCGTGTATATTGACCCTGTGGAGCTCCCGACGGACAGTTCTGGTGAAAACAGGAGTGTTGAGGTGCACATTTAATTCTGCCGTGATTTGGGCAGCTGTGGTTTTATGTTTTTTGGATACAATCCGGGTTAGCACCCGAACATCCCTTTCAGACAGCTTCCTCTTGCGTCCACAGTTAATCCTGTTGGATGTGGTTCGTCCTTCTTGGTGGTATGCTGACATTACCCTGGATATCGTGGCTCTTGATACATCACAAAGACTTGCTGTCTTGGTCACAAATGCGCCAGCAAGACGTGCACCAACAATTTGTCCTCTTTTGAACTCTGGTATGTCACCCATAATGTTGTGTGCATTTCAATATTTTGAGCAAAACTGTGCTCTTACTCAGCTAATTGAACCTTCACACTCTACTCTTACTGGTGCAATGTGCAATCAATGAAGACTGGCTACCAGGCTGGTCCAATTTAGTCATGAAACCTCCCATACTAAAATGACAGGTGTTTCAGTTTACTTGTCCAAACCCTGTATATTTTCCAAGACCATTTAATCTAAGTCTGAACCATGCGAATGATTAACTGTTTATAAAATAGTTGGGCAGAAATTATTTTAAACAAGAGCTTCTGTAAACTCATGTGATCCTCATAATTTTTGCAAGATATTTAATTAGTTTTCTATTATTTTGTGTGTCACAGTCATATTTTTATTTGTCTTGTTTTTTTTGTTGCTATTGACCCCCCCCAGACTGTATCTAATTGGTTTTATTTGACATTGAAACGCAACAATTATTCCTACAACTGCTAAAATAGTCTTGCATTTGTAATAATAATCTTACCTGCAACATTTATTTGCCGTTTTTGATTCTGATACACAGACTTGAGCAAAAAACAAGGAAGAACAAGTTAATATAAGTGATTTAAATACTGAGTGTTTACTCGGGTAGAGCCTTTGGTCAGCTATACTATTGTTTCAGTCTCATCGTTTGCCAGGCGTGGTTTTAAAACAGTGTTGCCCTAAAACACGCTGTCAGCGTCCTGCAGTGTTTAAGTGTCTCTGCTTCAGCACCTCTGAATCTAATTAATAGGTCATTAGCAGGACAGTGCATGCTGAGGCAGCAATGCGTCATTTGCTGCAGGTCTGTTGGACCAGGGACACATAATAATAATAATAATAATAATAATAATTGAAAGGTTTTAGGTCACCAGCTCTCAAAAACTGGGGTTTGGCACCGCTGACTGATGGGTGGCGCTCCTTTGAACGCCATGGCAGTCTGTATTTGTCTAAGGAAATATTTCCAAATGACCGGGTCTGTCTTTCTCGTAATTGGGGGAAAAGTTGGAGCACCTTTTTTCAGTCAGCTGACTGGCAGTGCACAGGTGATAAACTGAAGGAACAGTGGAACTGAAACTGTAACTTAATGAAACCTCAGTACCCATTTCTAACTATTTCTACAAATTAAGTTTTCTGCCATTATCAATCAAAATGTGTATGTCTTGCTGTGATCCAAATATATTTTTGCCACATTTCAATACAGAAACATTATGGAGAACAGGCAGCTGATATAAATGACGCAGTATGGCTTCACTTTGAAGTGGCCTATTGTAGTAGGAAGTTGTTTTTGTTCTGATGGATCAGAGGATCTTTACTTCCCTCCAGCACACAGGTTTGATCAGTAACAGAGTGATTGAACCTGCCATATGGGTTGCCTTCTTATTTGCGTCACTGATGCTGAAGTGGGCCAGGAAGGTGTAGACGCGGTTCTGCAGCCCGATGAATACATTAACGAGCATTAGCCTCGTGGAGAAGACGGAGTTGGCCACCTGCTGAAGTCGAGGTTTTTCTGGGTCAGTAAAGATGGTAGCTTGTCAGAAAGTGCCTGGCTCATCAGTGAGACCTGGTTTTATATTCTTGGACCCAGCGTTGTTTTCTAAATGTGGACTCTCTGTCAAGACAGAGGAGAAAGTGTGTGACTGCTCCGGGCTTAGAGGATCAGGGCAGAACAAACGGCTCCCGTCTGAGAGGTCCTTTTATTATTTAAAGATTATTACTACCCTGTCAGATCTCTTAATAAATGCATTAGAACTGATGGCTTTTCTTTCCTCATTTACAATTCCAGCGTTCTTTTGTGATCCGAAATATTTATTTTCCCTTAAAGTCGTCATGAGTTGGGTGGGTCAGGGTGACGTGAGGATAATGCTCCTCGCCGGGCTCCTCATCAGTGCCGTATGGTGGTCAGGTCTTACTGCTGCATCAGGGATTCCTATATCTGATCCAGAGCTTCAGCTTTTTCCATTAAGGAATGATCAGAGAGGCGTGTTTACTAATAAAAGCTTGACACCTGTTATTGTAGTTAGGTGACGACTTATGTTTCTTAGTGATTGCACAGATGGTTAGAAAGGTTCGTACAAAGGTCTGAGATGATGTCATGGTGTCATCGAGCCTGTGACATAGTTAACTATTTACGGTGTAACCAAGTGATTCACCTGGTTTTATCTGTCCATATTAAAGCTTTAAAGGTCAGGTTTATAGGTGATGTGTACCGGATGTAAACAAGAAAAAACACAACACCTCTCCTCTCCCTCCATAAATGCATTTATGTTTGCAATGCTGGCCAGATGTTGCGGTAGCAGTGTTAAATATTTAGGTGGAGCACTGTATGTTAGATCAGACATTAATGGCGCTTTTCAGGAGGGTGATTACAGTGGCTGTAAACAGGCTTTGCTACATATGCTAATTCATACAAGGTGTGGAAGATTTAACTTGTTTTTGCATGTCCTTCCTCAGGTGGACAGTCCGCTGCCTGGTCACTCGTGGTAACTCTCCGCCATGCCTTTTCCCTTTGGCAAGTCCCACAAGTCACCTGCGGACATCGTCAAGAACCTTAAGGACAGCATGACCGTGCTCGAGAAGCATGACATCTCAGATAAAAAGGCAGAAAAGGTAACGGGGATTCCTCCAACCTTTGACATGCCTGTGAGACCCCAAGAGGACCCCAACCTGAAGTTGTGCTCATGCATGGACATCAAAATTAGGGGTGTCCCAATCAACATTTTTCTGTCCCTGATATTGGTCCAAATTGTTTGTGATTGGACACCTGCTGATACAGAGTCCAAGCCAAATACCTCATTAAAATGGATACCATGTAGATGATGGTACAATGACAGAACACCAGGGATCAGGAGATGAGTTCACTGGACTCTGATGCAGATCACTGGTTTTGGTACATTCTGAACATCCATTGTCAATATCTCTAACCTATAATAACAGATATAACTGTGATGAATCTTCAGATACATTTTCTGTTTATGGCAGTATTTTTCAGCAGGGTTGCACCGATAACAGTTTTCTGGCCAATTACCGATCTTTAAAAAAGCCTGACATGCCGATTCCAATTTTGGCCGATACCGATTTAAATAATTTTTTTTAAATACCGACACTTTCAGTTATAAGATCACAATACACCGTCAATGTTCCAATCCTATTTTATTGAACAATACCCATGAAACAATACAGGCTTGTTTTAATTGCACATGAGGTGGTGCTCTTAAATTTAAATGAAAAGTTTAGAGCATTGCAGTTCCTTTAGTCTTTCATATTTTTCAAAATGTAAAACGAAACAACGTGCGCAGCAGGTTAGACAAGTAGATAAGATCGGTTATTGAGATCAGTGGATTAGATCAGTTTCACATTTTAGTATCGGCCGATCACCGATCTTCCAAAACTAAGGAAATTGGGGCAGATTAATTGGTGCACCCCTAGTTCTCAGGGATGTAACGATAAATGTTTTGATACAAACTGTCACAGTGCAGAACGGACGTTCATTTATGTTTTTAATGCTTTGAGAAAAGAAAATGTGTAGATTAAGATTCTTTCTAAAGCTGTTCACAGTAACAGCTGTGAAAATCTGCTTAGTAATATGCTTAACGTGCCTTTCACCTGGGACCTGCTGTTTGGAAAACTTGCAAGCTTGCTGTGACGCAGTGGGGCGTTGTTGGTGGACGTATAGAAAGCCATTGTGTCATATATTTTCATGCTCAGCATCTTCTGATGGTCTAATTAACACGCTTAGACTTCACCTGGAATTTAATCAGTCCAGTAGACACTAAATAGGTTTTTGGTGGCTAATTAAATGTTATCTGATGGTGTCCCACCACATGTAAATGTTTATTATTGTTAGTTAAATATTTATCACCTTTTAAATTGCATGAAGACAAAATTAACTGACATAAACATTGCTAATCTTTTCTGTTATTTACGTAATAGTACAAGGAAGAAACCACTTAAAGCACAGTTTTATTATTGCCACATTCACCCAGCCATTCTTACAAGAAACTCTCATTCATATGTGGATTGGTGGCCAACTTGGGATTCAGTGGCACATCGACATCTGGCAGGGAAGGAAACTTTCAGATTGCAGGTCCTCTTTTCTTTCCCTGGATCAGCAACCACTGCTGTCAGTTAGTAGATTTATGACCTGTAGGTCACTGATTTCGACTCTTTAACAGCTTCCCTGTAGCATGGATGTCTTGGATATCTGTTTTAATGTAAAGAAAAAAGAAACCTAGCATTTCACTTCTTTTTGCTCTTCCTGAACCTTGGCCTCAAAACCGCGGTACGCACTGAACTGTAACCGTTACTTGCAACGCACCCAGATACTACTCTCAGCTCTTCACCTTTTTCACATTTATTTGTTTTACAGCCTTATTCCAAAATGGATTAAATTCAGTTTTCCCTAAAAACTCGACACACTACCTCTCATAATAACGATGTCTATTTCTGCAAATATATCAAAAGTTAAAAATACAAAGAAATCACATGTACATAAGTAGTCACAGCCTTTGGCTTAATACTCTATTGATGCACCTTTAGCAGCAATTACAGCCAGAAGTGAATATAATGTCTCCATCTTGGTACAACTATTTCAGGGCAGTTTAGCACAACCTCCAAGGCTCAGTCAGGTTGGATGGGAAACATCAGAACTCAGCCTTTTATAGATCTCTCGAGAGATGTTTAATTGGATTCAAGTCTGAATCTTGCCAGACACTCAAAGACATTTACAAGTTGTCCTGAAGGCAATCTTTAGATTTTTTTTTTTTAGCTCTTTGCTCAGGGTCTTTAACCTCCTAAAAGATGAGCTGTCACCCTGGTGTGAGGTCAAGAGAGCTCTGGAGCTGGTCTCGTTCCAGGCTGTCTCTGTACATTGATGCAGTCATCTTTCCCTCTACTCTGACTGGCATCCCAGTTCCTGCCGCTGTATAACATGCCCAAAGCATGACGCTGCCGCCTCCATGCTTCACTGTAGGAATGGTATTGGCTACATAATGAGCGGTGCCTGGTTTATGCGAAACGTGGAAGCTGATTTTAATCTTTGTCTTTTCAGACCGGAGACTTTTATTTTTCATCTGAGAGGCGTTCAGGTGCCCTCAGGGCGGGCTGGCCTGTGCCTTTTAATAATGACTGGCTTCCATCTGGCCACTCTACCATACAGGCTTAATTGGTGGATTGCTGTAGAGACTGTTGTCCTACTGGAAGGTTCTCCTCTCAACTCTGGAGCTCTGACAGAGTGACCATCGGGTTTTTGGTCACCTCGCTGACTAAAGCCCCTTTACCCTATCGCTTAGTTTAGACAGCCGGCCAGCTCTGGGAAAAGTCCTGGTGACGGAGGCCTGTGTGCTCACTGGGACCTTCAAAGCAGCAGAAATGTTTTCTGTCCCCTTCTCCAGATTTGTGCCTTGGGATAAATCCTGTCCAGTCAACTGGATTTAGCTCAGGTGGACTCCAGTCAGGCTGTAGAAACAACTGATCTCAGGTCTGAAGTTCAGCGACCTTGTGAATACGTACAGACGTGATTTCTTTTAGGTTTTAACAAATGTACAATTATGGGGTGTGGGGTATGACTTATGTGGAACAAAAACGCTGGAGCATAAAAAGTGTGGGAAAGGTAAAGCGCTAGAAGTATCTTCCGGGTTTACTGCACATGTACTGATCAGACATGTTTGGGCTGATGTCGAGTCACCGATTGGTACATCGGGTCACCGATCAACATCGGCTCTGACCCGCTGATGTTGGCTCAGATTCCTCTTTAAGAAAAGCTATTTTCATACTTTTTGGATGAATTTCAAATCAGAAATAGTTTTTACAGTTAAATCAAACAAATATTTCCTCCACTTAAGGAGCTTTCTCTGCTTTCAACATTCTGCCAATACTGTAAATCTCTGAAAACATCTGAAAATATCAAAGTGGGATATCACAAGGTATTGTTGTCCAACCTAATATTTTAGAGGACAATCCTGGAAGGTTTTTGGATTGTTATGTAATGTTTTCATTCATCGTAGCTATACTATTGTCTACCGTTCTACAGGATTTCATTATAATACACAAGAAACCAAAACAATAAAGTTGACAGTTTAAACGTTGTTTGGCATGTTATACAGGTCCTTCTCAAAATATTAGCATATTGTGATAAAGTTCATTATTTTCCATAATGTAATGATGAAAATTTAACATTCATATATTTTAGATTCATTGCACACTAACTGAAATATTTCAGGTCTTTTATTGTCTTAATACGGATGATTTTGGCATACAGCTCATGAAAACCCTAAATTCCTATCTCACAAAATTAGCACATTTCATCCGACCAATAAAAGAAAAGTGTTTTTAATACAAAAAACATCAAATAATCATGTACAGTTATGCACTCAATACTTGGTCGGGAATCCTTTGGCAGAAATGACTGCTTCAATGCGGCGTGGCATGGAGGCAATCAGCCTGTGGCAATGCTGAGGTCTTATGGAGGCCCAGGATGCTTCGATAGCGGCCTTTAGCTCATCCAGAGTGTTGGGTCTTGAGTCTCTCAACGTTCTCTTCACAATATCCCACAGATTCTCTATGGGGTTCAGGTCAGGAGAGTTGGCAGGCCAATTGAGCACAGTGATACCATGGTCAGTAAACCATTTACCAGTGGTTTTGGCACTGTGAGCAGGTGCCAGGTCGTGCTGAAAAATGAAATCTTCATCTCCATAAAGCTTTTCAGCAGATGGAAGCATGAAGTGCTCCAAAATCTCCTGATAGCTAGCTGCATTGACCCTGCCCTTGATAAAACACAGTGGACCAACACCAGCAGCTGACACGGCACCCCAGACCATCACTGACTGTGGGTACTTGACACTGGACTTCTGGCATTTTGGCATTTCCTTCTCCCCAGTCTTCCTCCAGACTCTGGCACCTTGATTTCCGAATAACATGCAGAATTTGCTTTCATCCCAAAAAAGTACTTTGGACCACTGAGCAACAGTCCAGTGCTGCTTCTCTGTAGCCCAGGTCAGGCGCTTCTGCTGCTGTTTCTGGTTCAAAAGTGGCTTGACCTGGGGAATGTGGCACCTGTAGCCCATTTCCTGCACACGCCTGTGCACGGTGGTTCTGGATGTTTCTACTCCAGACTCAGTCCACTGCTTCCGCAGGTCCCCCAAGGTCTGGAATCGGCCCTTCTCCACAATCTTCCTCAGGGTCCGGTCACCTCTTCTCGTTGTGCAGCGTTTTCTGCCACACTTTTTCCTTCCCACAGACTTCCCACTGAGGTGCCTTGATACAGCACTCTGGGAACAGCCTATTCGTTCAGAAATTTCTTTCTGTGTCTTACCCTCTTGCTTGAGGGTGTCAATAGTGGCCTTCTGGACAGCAGTCAGGTCAGCAGTCTTACCCATGATTGGGGTTTTGAGTGATGAACCAGGCTGGGAGTTTTAAAGGCCTCAGGAATCTTTTGCAGGTTTTTAGAGTTAACTTGTTGATTCAGATGATTAGGTTCATAGCTCGTTTAGAGACCCTTTTAATGATATGCTAATTTTGTGAGATAGGAATTTTGGGTTTTCATGAGCTGTATGCCAAAATCATCCGTATTAAGACAATAAAAGACCTGAAATATTTCAGTTAGTGTGCAATGAATCTAAAATATATGAATGTTAAATTTTCATCATGACATTATGGAAAATAATGAACTTTATCACAATATGCTAATATTTTGAGAAGGACCTGTATGACTCTTTATCACGATTCTTGCTGTTTCCTGTTATCTGTTGTGTGGTGCAGCTTTATGAGCAACTGTTTGCGATATTTCAGGCTGCAGAGGAGGTGTCAAAGAGCCTGGTAGCTATGAAGGAAATCCTGTATGGGACAAATGAAAAGGAGCCGCAGACAGAAGCAGTGGCCCAACTAGCCCAGGAGCTCTACAACAGCGGCCTGCTCGGCACCCTGATCGCAGACCTTCAGCTCATCGACTTCGAGGTAACATTTTAGTTTTTTTGGCGTCAATTACAAAAATATTGATGGGAGTGAGAGCGAAAGATCTGGAAAACCTGAGAGTTCTTGGAGAGTTCTTATTTCATCATTTAACTTACTCTATGGCAGTAGAGATATACAGTATCTTACAAAAGTAAGGACACCCTGACATTTTTGTAAATATTTGATTATTTGGTCATGATCGTTTCATGGAACAACACTAAAGATACGAACGACACTTTGATGCAATGTAAAGTAGTCAGTGTGCAGCTTGTGCATATTTAAACATGGAGTTCTCTAGATCTTCACAGGTTACCACAGGAATCCTCTTCCTCTCCTCCATAACGACATCATGGTGGATGTTAGAGACCTTGCAATCCTCCACAGCCTGTTTGAGGATGCCCCACAAATGCTCAATAGGGTTTAGGTCTGAAGACATGCTTGGCCAGTACAGCACCATTAGCCCCAGATTCCTTAGCAACGCAGTGCTCGTCTCGTAGGTGTGTTTGGGGTTGTTATCATGTTTGAAAGCTGTCCTGAAGCCCACTTTCTGAAGGGAGGAGATCATGCTCTGCTTCAGTATGTCACAAAACGTGTTAACATTCATGGCTCCTTCAATGAACTGTAGCTCCCCGCAGCTGGCAGCACTCATGCAGCCCCAAACCATTACACTCCCACCTCCATGCTTGACTGTAGGCAAGACACATTTGTCTTTGCTCTCCTCACCTGGTTGCTGCCACACAGCTGTGCATCATCTATGGAAGAGGCTTTCTTCAACCACTGGATATGACGCTGAGTACATGCAATCAGCATCTTTGATCAACCATGGTGAGGCCTCACCTGTCCTGTTAAACCACTGTATGGTCTTGGCCACCATGCTGCAGCTCAGGTTCAGGGTGTTGGCAATCGTGTAGCCTCAACCCTCCTTATGTAGAGCAGCAACTCTTTCTTTCAAATCCTTAGAGAGTCCTTTGCCATGAGGTGCCACGTTGAACCTCCAGTGACCAGTATGAGAGATTTCTCTTTGGTATATGTGAGGCAGCTGCTTCAGGTTGCTGTCACTCACCTTATCATTCCATGAGTCATTGTGCTGAGAGAGCGCTCACTTCCTCTTTTATACTGGTACATCCTCTTTATTTGGGACAAAGAGCTGGTTAAGGGTCGCAAATTAGACAGAAACCGAAAAGAGATTTAAAACTTTTCTAATTCTTTGAGAATCTCATCTTTTCTGGGGATCTTTGGTTTGAACTTTCGAATCAAAGTGTGAAATGATTCTCTGATGGTTACGGAAACTGTGGAGGTTCTTGAGGTTTTTTTTCTGGTTGATTTTGCTTTGCAGATAAGAAACACGAGGTGATGTAATGATCAAATAGTAAAAGTGGCAGATGAGTACCAGTTCATTATTTAACCTCATTATTTTATTGTCAAGTATTGGCTCAGTTAAGCCCAAGAATCATTGTTGTGTTAAAGGTTGGACATCGAATTAGGACGATTCCGGTTCCTCGTTTTGATTCTGGTTCTTTTAAGAGGTGTTTAATCATGTTGGTCGTGCTCCCTCCTTTGCGTGATATACAGTGGGGCCAAAAAGTTTAGTCAGCCACTGATTATGCAAGTTCTCCTACTTAAGAAGATGAGAGAGATATTAGTGCCAAAAAGTTTTATTTTGGTTTCATCTGACCACACGATATTCTCCCAGTCCTCTTCTGGATCATCCATATGCTCTCTGGCAACCATCAGACGGGCCTGGACATGTACTGGCTGAAGCAGGGGGAAACGCCTGGCACTGCAGGATTTGCAGCGTATTGTGTTACTAATGGTAGCCTTTGTTACTTTGGTCCCAGCAGGTCATTCATCAGGTCCCTCCACGTAGTTCTGGGATTTTTGCTGACCGTTCTCATGATCATTTTGATCCCACAGGATAAGATCTTGCTTGGGTCCCCAGATTGAGGGAGATTATCAATGGTCTTGTATGTCTTCCATTTACTTACAGTTGCTCCGTTACAGTTGATTTATTCACCCCAACCTGCTTGCCTATTATAGATTCACTCTTCCCAGCCTGGTGCAGGTCTACAATTTTTGTCCTGGTGTCCTTCGACAGCTCTCTGGTCCTGGCCATGGTTGAGTTTGGAGTCCCCTTGTTTGAGGCTGTGGACAGGTGTCTTTTATACAGATAATGAGTTCAAACAGGTGCAGTTAATACTGGTAACGAGTGGAGGACAGAAGAGCTGCTTAAAGAAGAAGTTACAGGTCTGTGAGGGCCAGAAACAAAAAATGTATCGACCCTGGGAGAGTAGAAATGCTCGGTTCCAATTGATTCTTGAGACTCGATGCCCAGTCCTACTTGTGTTTTACCTTGTAGCCAAGTGCTGTACATTGCTGCTGTCTGGAAGGGTTAGTGCCTAACAGAAGTATTCATTCCCCTGAACGATTTCACATTTTTATGTTGGAACCACAACTGGGAGTAGATTTTATTTGCGTGATGCCTTTACTCTGATACTGCTGAATTAAATCCAGTGCAACCATTACCAGCATTGGCCACTGGGAGGGTTGTTCAGTCCATCATCTGAAAATGGAACATGTATAGCACAACTGCGAACCTACCGAAACATGGCCTTCCTCCTTATCTGACAACCAGGACAAGGAGAGCTTTAATCAAAGGAGTTGCCAAGAGATCCATGGTAACTCTGGAGGAACTGCATACATTCACTACTCAGAATCTGTCGACTGTAAAACTTAGTTGTGCTCTTCACAAATCTGGTCTTAATGGAAGAGTAGCAGGAAGAAGGCTATAATTTAAAGAAGGCCAAAGAATCCAGGTTTAACCTTTTATGCAGTCCATGCACCAAACATGGGGAAGAAGATGCTCCTTTCACTCGTTATCAAAATTAAACCAATTACATTTTATTAAATAAAGCCATTTATGAGGCAAAAAACTGCCATTGCCAAAAAAGGAAAACCTGTTAAGTGTGAACATCAACTCTTAGAAAAGACTTGATGTTCACAGATGCTCCAACTGGGCTCTTCAGTCAAGTTAATAAACCCATGTATCATTTCCCTTTCCCTGCATGTAATCCCAACCTCCAAAAAAACATTAGTGTGTTGTTAACATCACAAATTACAAAGTTCAAAAGGTATGAATGCTTCTACAAGGAACTGAATAAAGAGAAGCAACTCTGACAAACTGGCCATGCATCCGACACAAAAAGCCTGTAAAAGCCATTCTGCAGGATGGAGCTAGCTGTAGTTTTTGCTCTGCAGAAACAAAGGTTTAAGGAACTAAGAAAATGGTTCCTGCAGTCTGAAAGGAATGACTGTGATTTTGTGTCCTGGAGCTCCTACTCTCTGGTTGCTTATGTTATTTTACCTGCCAGTGCTGAATGACAATGACTTGAATTGTGTTTTGCATAAGAATTAGCATAAAATTACAGAACAATGCTACAGTTATTATTACTAACATTCATCTCTGGGGTCTTGAACAATTGGACAAAATATTAAGTGTATTAATAATGCTAAGACTACTAAGGATATAGAGGACAAGTAATAAAAGAAAAAATCATGAAGCCTGAGTTTCATCTTAACTCATCTCAAGTATCTGTTGTATTAGGAGTTGATATGTTTGTCTGTCACCAACAGGGTAAAAAAGATGTAGCCCAGATCTTCAACAACATCCTGAGGCGCCAGATTGGCACTCGGACACCTACTGTAGAGTACCTGTGTACCCAGCAAAACATCCTTTTCATGTTGCTGAAAGGGTAAGAGTCCGCACAGATTAATCCTGTTTCTTGGTTTTTTTCACGTTGGTATAATTTCAAATTCAGTCCGACTCCATGAATAGTGTATGTGGGCCATGGAGTCGTCCATCTCCAGGATGATCCATGCCAGACGGAGGAGGGAAACACAAAATGAGGAGCTAACTTTGTCGTAACATATTCTGCCTTGATGTCTCCCGAAGTCTCGCTCTCTCTCACGGTTCTGCAGCCGGAGTGAACCGCAGATATGTCGCATACCTTCCTCTCTAGATGTCTTCACATAGTTCTACATATGTTTCTGCGTCCTGCAGGTACGAGTCCCCAGACATCGCCCTAAACTGCGGCATCATGCTGAGGGAGTGCATCAGACACGAACCCCTGGCCAAGATCACACTGTGCTCGGAGGAGTTCTATGACTTCTTCAGATACGTGGAGATGTCCACATTCGACATTGCCTCAGATGCATTCGCCACTTTCAAAGTAAGTCAGTGGAATCGTTCAGCTGATGCAACGGGCGAGTCCTGTTGCATCAGCTCTGAAAACTGATATCTAAACATGGTAAAATGATAACAATACTGTTTTCAAATGAAGTGAAACTGTTGGTGATGAGCAGAAATGAAGCTGAGTGCACATCATCCTCATCTCTCTCCCGGTCCTATCTTTGCTTGTTTATTTTATTTAAATGGAGGTGAGGAATTGGTCACTTCAAATAGTGCTTCTACAGCTGAACATCCTGTCTGATGTACGCATAGTCATAGTATTATGTTTAACGCTGACATCATGGGTCATAAATATCTACTTTTCTGTTTCCAGGACCTCCTAACAAGACACAAGCTACTGAGTGCTGAGTTTCTGGAGCAGCATTATGACAGAGTGAGTCCACACAGGAAAGCTCTAAGGGGGCAAAATATGAAAATACTTCATACCTTCAGATAGAAAATATTAGATATTTAAAGCAAAATATTCAGGATTACAGTTGACTATAATAGATTACTACATGAAATCTGCAGCTGCTTGTTGAACTTCTGAAGTTCAGCTTTTGCATTGAGATTACTTTAAGAGGTGCAGATGGACACTTAAGTCTGGCTGATCAGCTTGTTGGTAACTTCCTTCTTTACAAGTCCAGATCAGCCATTTGGGACGAGGTTTGCAGAGTGACATGAAGTAACTGTCAGTTTGTGTGGGAGTTTTATTTCTCTCCCTCAGATAGTGTTGTGAAGGTCTGTACTTGATCTCCTTGTCTCTCACAACAGCCATGTTCCCTGCTGTTTCTCTCCCTGCTTCCCTCTCTCTTCCTCTAGTTCTTCAGTGAATATGAGAAGTTACTGCACTCAGAAAACTACGTGACTAAACGGCAGTCCCTCAAGGTAAGGACCCCAGGTTGCATCTATTACAAGGTCTCATAGAGAGGTAAACTGTTTAGAGCTATTTAAAGAAGAGCGTTGGGTTTCACCCCGTTTCTGCCATCCAGTGGTTGGACAGAAAAACTACTCAGTAAGCTACCCAAAGTCATTTAGGTGTTTCCTTCACTTTCCCTGGGCTTAGACTCTGCAGATTGAGTTTTATTTGACTTAATATCCAAATAGTATGACTATAAATGAGTTATAGTTAATACTCATAGTTATTACTCGTTTGCAATTGAGATTTATGCTTCATTATTATCATAATTATGTCATTATGATTTTTTTGATTACAAAAAGAGGTCTTTAAATGTCAGTAAATGAATACAAACTGTAGGTTTTAAATCAAATAATTGCTTAATGTGGTTTTAAGAAACACACATTTTTAATTTGTTGTTTCTCGTTGTCACTCTGAAATTGTGCAGTTGCTCGGGGAATTGCTTCTCGACAGGCACAATTTCACCATAATGACGAAATACATCAGCAAGCCCGAGAACCTCAAACTAATGATGAATCTGCTGCGGGACAAGAGCCGCAACATCCAGTTCGAGGCTTTCCATGTGTTTAAGGTAATGTGGATTTAACGGGTAAGCAGTGCTTCCACAGCTTCTAACCACGACCTCCATTCCTAGATCTATGTTCAGTTTTATTAAATACTTGAGTTGATGGTACAGTCAGTGAATTCTTTTTATCAGACAGTCAGTGTTTTATTCTTAACCAGCCCTGTTGTTTTTTATTAAGGGGGCAGCAGCATAATCCATTGTTGCATAAAGGCAGTACAGCAAACACTTTTAACATTTTGCTGGACTACAACCACAAACGTCAGTGTACCCTGTTGGGATTTTTGGTCTGATGGGGGCCTAAAACAGCACTTGAGGCCCCCTTTTCCTGTTAAGAACATCATCACCAATAACAGCATTTCAATACAGATCTGATGAAATCCGGGAGAGGGGGCTGAGCTTTAAAGCAGTCACAGCTAATCGCTTTTTATTTTGCTGACATGTATTTGTGAACCAACCGATCTCAAACAGAGATTAAACTCGCAGCATTAGATTTGATCTAAGTTAACACATCAAACAATGAACATTAGTCTTTGTACTTTTACAAAATAAACTTGCCACGGTCTTTAAATCTTAAATTAAAATGCCAAGGAATTCAAAATCTTTAAAAGTATTTATGCTGAAACCATCAAATCAAATTTAATAGTGTTCTCATTGTTAATAAACAAATATAAACATTTTAGATCAGTGGTCTGGTATAAAATTCAACTGTTTCTGGAGGTCCCTGACGTCTTGGTTTGCGTATTCCTTGGGTCGGCTCTGTAACAGACCAACACAAAGTTGTGCATAATTGTGAAGTTGAAGGAAAATAATACATGGTTTTAGGTATTTTTACAAATGAAAGCCGAAAAATGAAATTCGGTGCGACCAACAGCCCTTCTGTGTGTAGTTTAATCTCAGTATGAGCACACAGGTCCTCAGAAGGCCTCAGAGGTTTGTTAGAGAGCATTAGTGAAAAAGACATCATGGAGCAGACAGGCCAGGGAAGAAGCTTAAAGCACGGTTAGGTAATAAAACAATATCCCAAGCTTTCAACGTCTCTTGTAGAGCTGTTCAATTTACCATGTGAAGATGAAAAGTGTATGCAACAACTGCAAACATACCAAACCATGACCATCTACCTGAACTGACAGACCTGGAATGGAGAGCATTAGCCAGAGAAAAATCCAGCAACCTAATGGTAATTAGGAGCCGAGGGGATCCACAGCTCAGGTGATTAGAATCTGTTGACAGTAGATTCCACAAATCTAGCCAAAATTAAAATTTTTTGCACTTGTGGCATTTGGTAAGCAAACACTATTTGTAGTGCAAAACTAACAGCACGTCATCCTGAACACACTATGCTCACAGTGAAACATGGTGGTGGCAGCATCATACCGTGGGAAGCATTTTTTCTAAAAATGCATGCTACACTTGGATTTTTATTTGTAAAAAAAGAAAACACAAAAACCCTGAAGCCTTCTACTGGAAGAGGTATTAATACCCCAAAAAGGAGGATATTGAGCTCTCACTGAATCTCCAAGGAAACTAACGCCTGATCAATATATCGTATGTAGCATACATTCTTCTATTAACAAACCTAGTGTATTGACTCTTGATTTGTCCGTGTTGTCCACTGCCAGGTGTTTGTAGCCAACCCCAACAAGACGCAGCCCATCCTGGACATCCTGCTGAAGAACCAGACCAAACTAATTGAGTTTCTCAGCAAGTTCCAGAATGACAGAACAGAAGACGAACAGTTCAATGATGAAAAGACTTACCTAATCAAACAGATCAGGGACCTAAAGAGGCCCGCACCCCAGGAGGCCTGAGGAGGTGTGCAGAAGCGCAAGGCCGGAGCCGCCAGGACCATGTCTGGAAAACATCCAGACGGTGTCGGCTTAATGGACCCATCGGCAGCAGCTGCTCTGGTTTTTGAACAAAACTGAGGAACAAATAAAAACAAAACAAACCCACATCAGCTCATCAGGAGGTCGTCAGCTCTTCTGCCCCTCAGAACAATAAATATTGTTTGTCTTTTCTTTCAGAAGATGTCAGAAAATAGTAGATGCTGCTGATTTTATGTTGCCACGTCAGTTCATCACACATAAAGAACAAATCAATTGAAACTAGGGCAGGCTTTCTGAGAGATGCAACAAATATCAATCATAGATACACACACGGGCGTATCTTAACATGCATCCTAAAACACGCATACATCTGCTGTGAGACTGTCACTGAGGACATCTGGATAAATGGTACGAACAAGAGCATCAGAACTATTGTTGCATGCCCTGAAATATGACAGATCCATGGCTGTCCCTGGCGTTGGTGCCGCAACGTCTGGCCCCCACATTCAGATTCACGTTCATCCCAGCAGCCGCTTTAGTTTGCATTCTGGCCTTTAACAAAGCAACCATGATTCCTTTTACAGAGGACAAGCTCTCAGATGCCATTAGAACCATTAATTACCTCCTGCGTACTTTATGACACAAGCACAGTAGGAGGGAGGGTTTTAAGGTATAAAGTAGTTAAAGCCCATGATTTGGGGCCCTTTATTTTTTAATTATCTGGGGCAGGGTGATCGTGTACATATGCCTTTTTTGCTTTAGTAGATTTTTGTTTAATCTCAACATAAATCTATAAATATATATAAATATATATATATATACACACGTTAACTGTTTTTGGTTGTCATCAAGTTACTTTCTGGAGCATAAGAAAAGGGACCTTGTTTGCTTTTCACTTACTGTTGAAGTGATTGCTTGTGGGGTTGCTTTGTACATAACTTAAAGGGCCAGCTCACATTTAGCTAACCTGTAGGATCTTTAACAATTTTGTACAGCAGAGGAATGTCATAGCAACAGCTCTGGGTCTGTTTATTGTTTTTTTTTTTCCCCTTCATCTACATTTTGAGGATCTCTGCTGAAAATGTTCGGGGGAGCCTAGGGAAGAGTAGAGCATTAACAACATTAAATTGAGTGTGTTTGCACTTTGTGAGGTGCTGGGTCTTTATTTCTCCTCACTGGAGCAGTTTTCTGCTTCTTCCTGTTTTCTTACCGCTTTGGTTAGTAACATCAGAGTGCCATGTTAACCCCCACAGTTTGAGCTTGGTGTTGCCCTCTCTTACCCTAACCCCACTCTTTGTGTTTGAGCCTTTTATAATTCCAGTATAATGGTGAGTGTAAAGCATTGTGGGTAGCAGTGTTTCTGGGTGTGCTAAAACTGAGAACAAATGATAAAACCACACCTTCATTTGCAGTGAATGAGATTCTTAGTGTAACACGATCAGATTGGAAAGCATCTCAGAGCAGATGACACTACTGTAAGAGCCCAGAGTCCCCTTCATTCACTCTGAACATGCATGTTGCTCATCTGGCTGTGCATGATGATGTACTAAAGATTGTACTGGACCCACCCCGACCCCCACCCCCTCCTTCCAGCATTAGACAGTATTGAAATGACAGAATAAATTCTTGTTGACTTTAACTCCAGTTTCAGCAGTGGGTGTGTGGGAGTGTTCCTGATGTGTCAAAGGCCTGAGCCCAACAATTCAATAAACATTTGAGATAAAATACAGCCGTGTCACATTTTCTTCATGAGTGAAACTTATCCTGCAAATAATTCTGCAGATCTAAAAAGGCTTTCTGGTTTTATCGAATGATGGATTTCTACATTTGTTTTCAAAAATACTGAATAACTCTGAAATTTAGACCTTTCTAATAAGCATTAACTATGGAATAAGTACAGATGCATGTAAAAAATGAGAATATTGTCAAAAGGTTAATTTTTGTCATTTCAGAAAGTGATCTGATTCTGATTAATTACAGATGGAAATATTTCAAGCCTTAATTTCTTGTAATTTTGATAATTGTGGTTTACAAATAATGAAAACATAAAAATTCAGTTTGGAAAATTAGATCATTACATAAGAGAAAAAAATAAAATAAAAAAATCTATTTAAAACAAATGTCAGGCTTCTGAAAAGTATGTTTATTTTCATGCTCTATATTCTTGGTTGGGGCTGCGTTTACATGAATTACTGCTCCATAGATTTGACTGGGGTTCTGGTCGGGCCAGTTTGCTGGACAATCAAGCACAGTAACACCACGGTCAGTGAACCGGTGATTGGTACTTTTTGGCAGTGTGGACCTCACACGGGCTTCAAGTTACAGATTCAGTGTATCTCATCTCTTCCTCCAGACTCTGGCAATTTGATTTCCAAATGAAACTTTTGTCTACAAAAGAGGACTTTGGACTGAGCATCAGTCCGGTTCTTTTTCTCCTTAGTCCAGGTGAGACACTTGTACTCCAGGTGTTGGATTCGTCTGTACGTCGTGGGTCCAGATGTCCTGACTCCAGCCTCAGTTCCCCAGGCTACTCTTTGTGAAGCTCCTCCAAATATTTTGAATTGGATTTTGCTCGACAATCCTCTCAAGGCTGCTGTTCTCCCTGTTGGTGGTGCACATTTTACTGCCACACTTTTTATTTTCCACAACTTTCTATGGATGTGCTTGGATTCAGCACTCTAGGCAACCAGCTTCTTTAGCAATGACCTTTTGTGGCTTGGCCTGCTTGAGGAGGGTGTCAATGACTGTCTTGTGGACATCTGTCCAGTCAGCAGTCTTCCCCATGAGAGTGTAGCCTACTAACCCAGACAGATCATTTAGAGCAGGGGTCTCCAACTCCTGTCCTCAAGAGCAATCCTGGAACTTTTAGATGCAGTCCTGCTCCAACACAGCAGAATTAAATGAGTAAATTCCCTCCTTAGCAGGTCACTCAGCTCTGCAAAGGCCTGGTAACGGGCATTTCATTTGATTCAGGTGTATTGGAGCAGGTATGTATCTAAAAGTTGCAGGACACTATCTCTCGAGCACTGCAGTTGGAGACTCCTGGTGTAGAGACTCGGGAAACCTTTGCAGGTGTTTTCTGTTAATTAGCTGATTAGGGGTGGACACCAGGAGTTTTTAATATTAAACTTTTTTACAACATTCAAATTTTCTGAGAGACTGATTTTAAGGTTTTCATTATCTGTACGCCATAATCATAATTACAGGACAAAAGGCTTGAGGGCTGCACGGTGGTGCAGTTGGTAGCACTGTTGCCTTGCAGCAAGAAGGTCCTGGGTTCGATTCCCGGCGGGGGTCTTTCTGCATGGAGTTTGCATGTTCTCCCTGTGCATGCGTGGGTTCTCACCGGGTTCTCCGGCTTCCTCCCACAGTCCAAAGACATGCCTGTTAGGTTAATTGGTGACTCTAAATTGCCCTTAGATGTATGAATGAGTGTGTGCATGGTTGTTTGTGTGTTGCCCTGCGATGGACTGGCGACCTGTCCAGGGTGTACCCCGCCTCTCGCCTGTAGACTGCTGGAGATAGGCACCAGCTCCCCCACGACCCACTATGGAATAAGCAGTAGAAAATGACTGACTGATTATCTGTAAGCCATAATCATAATTACAGGACAAAATACTTGAAATATTTCCCTCTTTGAAAAGAATCTATATAAGAGTTGCACATTCTGAAAAAAATGATATAACTTTTCATAATATTCCATTTGTTTTAGATGTTCCTGTAATTTTTGTGTGGGTTTTTTCTTTAGTAGGACTCAGGTTTATGTGAGAAGAATAAACATATCCAAATATTCCCTGTTTTGTAAAACATTGCAATAAAACAGGAAAGTGGACAAAGGGAATGAAAGTACATCTGTAGTGTTATAGGAAAGTTTCTTTTTTTTTTTTTTTTGCTTTTTATGGCAGTTTTTGGAATGGACTTTAAAGATGAGTGGCGACACATCCCCAAAAGGTTTGAGACAGAAATTTTGTATTTACAGACTTTAATGGTTCAGTGTTGTTAAATATAAATAATGCAAAAATAAAGCATTAATGGGTTTCAAAGGCTTTTAGTAACAAAAATGAACCAAGCTTCTTTTGCCAAGACTTCTGCTGTTCACCCTGGCATACTGAATATCATAGTCTGGTCAAAGCCTGGGTCATGTTGATCCTGTCTGATCAGTTCTTGGAGTTTGTCACATTGTTATTTAACGCCTCCTCACCGTGGACACAAATGTTCATCACTTTGATCCCTAAGGATCATGGCAACTGTTAGTTGTGCACTCCACAGATCTGGCAAATATTTAACAGTGGCGAGAAGAAAGACCAAGAAATAAAAAGGTTCTCTTTAAAGTTTGCCATAAATTGTGTAGTTGAGACGGTGCTCTAATCAAATGAGACCAAAACTAAACTGTCTTGCCTACATGAAAAACACTAAGTGGCAGAAACTTATTTACCATGAACACATCATGTCCATATCGAAACATGGTGGTGGCAGCATCATGCTGTCTCTCTACTGATGTATCACAAAATCCCAAATAGCATACATACATATGTGGTTTTAATGCGAGTAAAAACTCTATAGCAAGTCATCAGATTGTAAATGGCGTAAATGCTGGCGCTCTGACAAGCTTTGTAGCAGAGAGGAGCTGCAAATAGATTTCCAATGTGACCCATATAACAGGGTCTGACTAATGCGCCATTGTTATGTGATCATTGCCGCCTAGAATTGTGCGTTTAAAATGTGCCTGTTGTATTGCTTATACCTTATATGAGCAACAGAGGACCTGGTAGGGAAATTACAGAAATAATTACCAGACTTTTAATATTTTTAATGTTTCCTTTAACTGGAGCGCAATTGTAAAATGAATAAAAACATAACTCTCCGGACTGGTCCTTTAAGAATCTAATTTGTTGGAGGATAAAAAAAAAAAAAATGCATTCCCTCTCACTTCCGGTGCAGAGAGACAAAAACAGCTGAACGGTGGGGAGAAGAGAGCAGAGCGGCCCTGTAGACGCTGTTTGTTGGGACCAGTTTAATTTGACCCAGGTCTCCGAGCATCGACCACTCACACAGAGACACACCAGAGGAGGAGGTGAGGACACCTGCACACACCCTGAGCCATGGTGAAGATCAGCTTCCAGCCGGTGGCGGGACAGAAAGTGGACAAGGAGAATGACAGCGATAAGACGGAAATCCTCATCCCCCGTCCGATGGTGAGACCTCATGATTAGTGCATTTTATGTTGTTTATTTATCTCGCAATAACACCTTGTCCTTCACTGACTTATGTAACGCGATGCCCGCTCGGTCAAGGCTGCAGGCTGCGGTTGGTGTGCAAGACCGTTTGCACCTGCACTCCTGCACATTTATTTATTTATTTATTTCCATTAATCGCCATTTGGTTGCAAACACAATTACATTTGTAGGTGCATAGCACCACTTCTACCCTGTCAGCATCATGCACGTTTTTACTATGTGCAGATGCAGGCTTTGTTCAGGACTGAGCGTTGGGTTTAAAAAAAAAAAGACTACATTTTATGTCTCTTCATGCAATAGGGCCTTTGCTGCTTTCTGGCCCTCGCTGCCACCTTTCCTCAGTGATGTTTTAAAAGTGCAAACCTTAAGCTATAATAGAAATGGGTGAAGTTGAAGAAAAAAACTGCTTTGGCTAACAAAATGGCAGATGGGTTGCAGAGTCTTGCAGAGCATGCAAAATAATTTGTCACAGTTGGCAAAGCATGCAGAGCTGGTAGTCCTGAACTTTGCTGTGGCAGCATCCCTGAACCCCTCCCCCCCTTATCAATGATACATGGGACTGCCCTGAGGTCTGCTGCTGATGGTCCAGGATGTAAGATAGTGTAGATAAGACATTGACATGCATAGGATGTGGATCGGACAGAAGGACAGTGCTGCTTTTGCACTGTCTCCTTGTGATGTTCCAAAAGAACTGAATGAAGGATGGACAGGCCTCATGGTGTGTCACGCTGTCAGCTGGTGTAAAAGAGCTTCTATCCTCCCTCAGTGGGATGGCAGAACACAAAGAACCCAAAGACAAGTGTGTTGGCACATGCACTGTTCTGTTGTGTTCTGTCTCCAACTGTTCCTTGAAGAACAGCAGGAGACGGGAGCTTCTGCTCTGTGGAAGATATTGCACTGATGGCACCATATATTGTCAAACAAAGCCACTGCTTTCAAGCCTTTTGTGTTTTCCCCTTTGGAAAATAAAGCTCACACTTGATTTTCATTGTTGGCTTTTGTCTTCTAACAGCTGCCTGGTTGTTTCTTCCCTCATTTCCCTGGCTAAGAATAGCAGCCTTTTGTTGCTTACCTACCGCAATCACTCAGCAGCACTTCCACAAGTAGCACTGGATCACTTCTCAGGTAGTCATTACAGTTGTAAGTAGAAGGGCCACTCCAAGCGTATAGTGCCACTCTGCCCACACAGGTTGGGGCGCACGGGACCAGCAGATGGGCCGTGAGACTGGAGGCGGCTTTGGCAGATTACTCACTACCATCCCAGTCTGGGTTTTCATTTGCAGGCCCGATAATGGTCCTTCATCTGAATGGAGCTGTGCCTGATTTTTCTTTTTCCGCTCGAAATGCAGCGTTTCCTTTTTATGTGGGTTTCTTTTTTAGCAGTTATTCGATCCAGACTATTTTCAGCGCCTCATCATAGTAGAGATGACTGGGCAGACAGGATGCTTTCTGGAAGCGCTGCTCTTGTGCCTCCTTTTTTAAGTGGAAATATGTGCTTATAGATGCACCAGGAAATCGTCTTGTGGTCCAAATCAAAGGATTTTTCGCCCTGATTGGTGATCAGCCAGCCAAGAACTCCGCATACATTGTTTGGATAAAGATGTACTTTTAAGGGCTCACAGGTCGAGCCTACCACATCACTCCTCGGTGTGGAGGTTGTGGTGGCAACAATATTTAAAGTAAGCCATTTTCTGTATCTATTAAAGGTTTGAATAAATGGTGTCCTGGGCAAGTGTCAGGAGAAAGTTTTCTTTATTTACTTTAATCAGTAGAGAAACGACAGACACTCAGATTCTCAGAAAGACATAATCAAATCTTACTTGCAAGGAGACCAACACAACGCAACCTGCACAGTGTGAGTTGTCTCAAGCTGGACTAACTAACACAGGGAATGCATCTCCATTTATCTACAGCTTCACGCCTCCACATAGTTCAGTTTTACACATGTTGGGATTATGAATCTGAGAATATTATTTAATATTTAATATTAATATGTTATCAAATAATATTTCGCCCAATAAGGCGATGGTATTAGGACAAAATAGAAAGGGTGAGCCAAGCTCTGACAGTATTGAACAGCATAAACTCTGCACACACATGGAATGAATTCACACAATTTCTTAAAATACAAGAATTTATTAACAAAAATAAGGCAACTCAAAGTCAAACACAGTCGCGGGGAAGCTGGTGCTTATCTCCAGCAGTCTATGGGCGAGAAGCGGGGTACACCCTGGACAGGTTGCCAGTCCATCACAGGGCAACACACAAACAACCACACTCATTCATACACCTAAGGGCAATTTAGAGTCACCAATTAACCTAACAGGCATGTCTTTGGACTGTGGGAGGAAGCCAGAGTACCCGGTGAGAACCCACGCATGCACGGGGAGAACATGCAAACTCCATGCAGAAAGATCCCTGGTCGGGAATCGAACCCAGGACCTTCTTGCTGCAAGGCAACAGTGCTACCAACTGCGCCACCGTGCAGCCCGTGAAGGAATGTAATGACCCGAAATAGACTTCATTAGATGCCAGGATGACTAAATATATCACTGCAAAGTTTCTGCAGTCTAACCTCTAAGCTTTCAACCTCTGCTGGCTTTGGTGATGTTGGAACTCTATTTGCTAATCTCAGAATAAAGATCTGTATTCTTTAGGGAGTACACAAGGAGACGTCTGTTCAGTTAGCAATGCTAACTTTGATAATCTTGCTATTTCAGGGGTGTTCAAAGTGCGCCCGGGGACCATTTGCGGCCTACATTGTGATTTTGTGTGGCCCTTAACGCATTTCAGGGATGATATACTGACCGTCAAGTCAGCAGATGGACACTTCACTTCAAGCCTTTTTTTTTTTCAAGTGATATTTTTTCTGGTAAAATTTAAGTCTTCCTAAACTGGAAAATGTTAGGTACAACAGAAAGTGTCTCTTTTTTTCTGCCCTTTTTTTTTTTTTTTTTTGCTTTAATTTTGTAGGAAAGAATGAATAACTTTTACTTGACCTGGACTCACCAGTTCAATAAATGTGGCTACAATCGGCAAGCTTTTTGAAAGGAAAAGTGACCTATATACTGTTGCTGTTGCTGGGAATAGACTTAAAACTGTTTCTAGACTTAAAAACATGGAAAACAATCAGTCCCCCAAAAAAACTGAGAAAATGCTCACCTTTCATTTAGTAAGACAATTGAAAGCAATTTAATGTTTCAAATGTGCCATGTACTACAAAAATCAGACTTTCATTAAAATATAACATCTTTGGTTTATTACAATAAGTACTGCATTTTTAATTGGAAAAAAAAAATGCTTTCTTGTTTTGTATAAGTAAAATGTTTAAAACAATTTCTCTCTTACACAACGGGTGATGCATCTGCTTCTAATGTTAATAATGATTTACTACTTGAAGAAGGACTCGAAAAAAGAGAGTCCTTAAAGAGCAATCTTAATCTTAAATCTAGTCAATCCATCTCGATGTGTGAGGATGTTGGGTTTTTTTTCCCCCAGGATGAGGATGAGCTGGTGCTGCCTTTCCACTCAAAGAAATCTCCCCTCAATGGGCTTTGCTGCCTGACGTTCGGTCTAGTGGTCTTCATGGCCAGTCTGGTTTTGGCCTCCATCTATGTCTACCGCTACTACTTTATACCCCATGTAAGATTCTTTCTCATCGCTTTATTCTCCATGGAAAGTTTCTGCTGCATGTGTTTCTGAACTGTTTTGTTGATCTGAATATTGATATTGGGATGTGTGTGTGCACACAGATGCCAGAGGAAAACCTGTTTCACTGCAGGGTTCTCTATGAAGACTCCGTGTACGCCCCTCTCCGTGGACGGCAGGAGCTGGAGGAAAATGTTGGCATCTACCTTGCTGAGAACTATGAGAAGATCACTGTACCTGTGCCTCACTTTGGAGGGAGTGACCCCGCTGATATAATCCATGATTTCCACCGGGTGAGGATGGATATTGTCACACACACACACACACACACTTGGGAAATTATTTAGCCTAACACAAAGTAGTGCATAACTGTCAAGTGGAAGGAAATGGCTACTTGATTTTTAAATCTGAAAATTGTAGATTTCTATTCAGCTTCCTTGAGTCAAAACAGTGTGGATTTTTGTTCATTCTTTACAAAATAGCTCAAGAACAGTCAGACTGGATGGAGAGTGTTTAACAGCAATTTTCAACTATTGCCATAAATTATTAATAGGATTTAAGTCTGGACTTTGACTGGGCCATTCTAACACGTGTATATACGTTGATCTAAAAACCACTTTGTTGACGCTCTGGCTGTATGTTTCTGGTCGTTGTCCGGCTGGAAGTTGAATCTCCCACCAGAGTCTCAAGTCTTTGCAGCCTTGAACAGGTTTTCTTCCGGTAGCTCCGTCCTCTCGACTCTCGCCCGCTTCGTTGAACCTACTCCAACCTGTCAGTCTAGGTGGAGGGTCATATTGTGGTAAGTTTGCAGCTGTGCCTGTGTCATTTCCCTTCCACTTTACAACTATGCACAACTTTGTGTTGCACGATATCAGGAAAACATATCATCCTTATATCATTGCTGTATCTTGCGTTAACGATTAACCCAACTTTTCTGGACACCTTTTTTTTATTTATATTTATTTCTTCCTTCATCACAATGTCCTTATCAGGAGCTTTAGCATCTCAAACACTAAAACGTGCATTAAGCATTAAGACTGAGCATTGAGGTCAGTGAAAGTCAATCTAACAGACCAGATATACAGGTCCTTCTCAAAATATTAGCATATTGTGATAAAGTTAATTATTTTCCATAATGTCATGATGGAAATTTAACATTCATATATTTTAGATTCATTGCACACTAACTGAAATATTTCAGGTCTTTTATTGTCTTAATACGGATGATTTTGGCATACAGCTCATGAAAACCCAAAATTCCTATCTCACAAAATTAGCATATCATTAAAAGGGTCTCTAAATGAGCTATGAACCTAATCATCTGAATCAACGAGTTAACTCTAAACACCTGCAAAAGATTCCTGAGGCCTTTAAAACTCCCAGCCTGGTTCATCACTCAAAACCCCAATCATGGGTAAGACTGCCGACCTGACTGCTGTCCAGAAGGCCACTATTGACACCCTCAAGCAAGAGGGTAAGACACAGAAAGAAATTTCTGAACGAATAGGCAGTTCCCAGAGTGCTGTATCAAGGCACCTCAGTGGGAAGTCTGTGGGAAGGAAAAAGTGTGGCAGAAAACGCTGCACAACGAGAAGAGGTGACCGGACCCTGAGGAAGATTGTGGAGAAGGGCCGATTCCAGACCTTGGGGGACCTGCGGAAGCAGTGGACTGAGTCTGGAGTAGAAACATCCAGAGCCACCATGCACAGGCGTGTGCAGGAAATGGGCTACAGGTGCCACATTCCCCAGGTCAAGCCACTTTTGAACCAGAAACAGCGGCAGAAGCGCCTGACCTGGGCTACAGAGAAGCAGCACTGGACTGTTGCTCAGTGGTCCAAAGTACTTTTTTCGGATGAAAGCAAATTCTGCATGTCATTCGGAAATCAAGGTGCCAGAGTCTGGAGGAAGACTGGGGAGAAGGAAATGCCAGAAGTCCAGTGTCAAGTACCCACAGTCAGTGATGGTCTGGGGTGCCGTGTCAGCTGCTGGTGTTGGTCCACTGTGTTTTATCAAGGGCAGGGTCAATGCAGCTAGCTATCAGGAGAGTTTGGAGCACTTCATGCTTCCATCTGCTGAAAAGATTTATGGAGATGAAGATTTCATTTTTCAGCACGACCTGGCACCTGCTCACAGTGCCAAAACCACTGGTAAATGGTTTACTGACCATGGTATCACTGTGCTCAATTGGCCTGCCAACTCTCCTGACCTGAACCCCATAGAGAATCTGTGGGATATTGTGAAGAAAACGTTGAGAGACTCAAGACCCAACACTCTGGATGAGCTAAAGGCCGCTATCGAAGCATCCTGGGCCTCCATAAGACCTCAGCAGTGCCACAGGCTGATTGCCTCCATGCCACGCCGCATTGAAGCAGTCATTTCTGCAAAAGGATTCCCGACCAAGTATTGAGTGCATAACTGTACATGATTATTTGAAGGTTGACGTTTTTTGTATTAAAAACACTTTTCTTTTATTGGTCGGATGAAATATGCTAATTTTGTGAGATAGGAATTTTGGGTTTTCATGAGTTGTATGCCAAAATCATCCATATTAAGACAATAAAAGACCTGAAATATTTCAGTTAGTGTGCAATGAATCTAAAATATATGAATGTTAAATTTTCATCATGACATTATGGAAAATAATGAACTTTATCACAATATGCTAATATTTTGAGAAGGACCTGTATAAATTTAAAGGTTTGCATCCATGTAATTTGATTTAAAATATCCCACCAAATATTGCATCCAAGCAGTGTTTTGTAAGATCAGTGTTGCAAATACTGATAGTCTGGTGATATAACAAACATGTGAAAAGGTTCAAGGGTGTTAATAGTTTTACAAGGCATTGCGTTTCTTGTAAATAAAGGTTTTCTCCAAAGTCAAGTCAAATTTATTTATATAGCGCTTTTCAGCAACAAGGCACTCAAAGCGTTGTACATGAGGAAAACATTACAATGATACAGAAAATCAAACACAGAAACACAAATCAAATAACACTAATAATCCTTGGGAGGAGTCACATCCAAGTAACCCCTCTTACTTGGATGTGATATGAAATCTCAAATGTTAGAATCCACCATATTTCAGTTCTTTATATCTTATGACTTAACAAAAAAAATGAAGCGTTGCAAAAAAACAACTCTAAAACTAACTTTCCTGTGGTTTTAGAATGGCTAATATTGTTTTTTTTTTTCTGCCTTGCATTTTCCAGGGATTAACTGCCTACCATGACATTGCTTTGGACAAATGCTATGTTATTGAGCTTAACACCACCATTGTGATGCCTCCTCGAAATCTTTGGGAACTTCTTATCAACGTTAAGGTAACACATCTTTGATCACTCTTTGTTCTGTTATCCATCTGACTTTCCAGAAGCTACGTTCTGGCAGCTTTTCATGTTAAGGGTATCTGTTCATCGGGGTGAGCTAACAGAACCTGGAGAGTCATATTTATGAAAACTCAGCTTTCCTCAGCCTAACTATAATCCCCTTAATGACTATATTCCTCTGAGATTTTCCCTCTGTTTTTGTTGTTCAGAAGGGAACATACCTGCCTCAGACTTACATCATTCATGAAGAGATGGTGGTGACCGGCAAAGTGCACAACATGCGTCAGCTGGGGCCTTTCATCTACCGGCTGTGCAACGGAAAGGATACGTACCGCCTGACGCGCCGCGTCACCCGCAGACGTAAGTTTGGCTGGCAATTAGTGTTTCTGAAACCAGAACGAGTCCAATCTTCATCTGTTTGCGTTCCTCCTCTCAGGCCTTAACAAGCGCGAGGCGAAGGACTGCCACCACATCCGCCACTTTGAGAATACGTTCGTGGTGGAAACGGTGATCTGTGATGGGGTGTGAACACATCTGTGTGAATGTTCCCACCTGATAACACATCTCTGCTCACTTCCCCCAGCCACTGTAGCACCCCTTCCCACCGTGGTTCTGATCATATCTCAGTTGCACTTTATCACTGCTGTTCTCGGATAAATATGGTTTTCCACTACCTGTTATGTTTTTTGTGTTGTTTTTTTTTTTTTTTTGTATATTTGGGGGTATATACCCTAAAATGGTGATGCAATACTAATTTGTTTGTTTTTTCACATAATATTTCCATGTAGCAAATCCTTAAGCCAATAATAAAGGCTCATTTCAACATCTCTCCTCTTCTTCTTTGGGGATTTGTTCTGTGCGATGGTTACTGTATCCATGTGTCATTAAGGCGGCAGTGCTTTTGTTCTTTTTCCTAAAGCCCTGGAGTTCAATTTGTGTTTTAGCTTCACTAACAATCAGCTACCTAAAGCATGAGGTCTTGCTTTGCTTAGCAAACATTATCCATGGATTTTCAGTCATTAATCAAATATTTCCCTGTTGTGTGAAATGTAAACCTTTAACTGCTAGTTGCTTGCTTGCATCTTTTCTTACATGCTTGTTGCTTCTTGCTCTTCTCTATGCCTTTCATTTTCTCAAAAGCTCCGCCATGATGTAAAAGTTAGAGAAGACTGCATTGATACTTAGACTGCATATATTATTTTCAGGATGTTCCATTTGTCAGCCATGTGAAGACGCACATCTTATTTTTATTTTAAATATTTTGAAAAGTATGCCAAATTAATTTTTCAGTAAACAGTTTTATCTTGCATGTGTTCATCTATAAGAGAGAAGTGGAAATCTTAGGGTTTTTGTTAAATGATGTTAAAGCCTTAGTCCAGATCAGAAACTGGGCTAAAGTCAAAACGGCACGGAAGGATCAAATAACCCGACACGTTAGCTGATAAAACTACATTTGATCTGTATAGTTTGTCTGCCAAACAGCACCCGTCTGTGAATTCAATAAAAATAACTAAACAAGTGTCTGATTCTTCATTTCTCATCAGGAGCAAGTAACATAAGTTTGCATTTGCTGCCATACTTAAACTTTTTTTGTTTATTTTATGTGATGTGTAGGTGCTTCTGACCCCTTTTTTTTTGTCTGCAAGGTTTTATACATGAAACACTCCCTGTCTTCACTGCCACCAACTGGATGGTGCCACTTTAGCAGATTTCAGCCATATGCAAGTGGACAAAAGTGTAGATGGTTTCTCCCAACTGAAAAACATGACTTAATACTTAGATACCAGTTTGAGCAAACACCATTTTAGGTTGTTCCTATATCTTATGTTTGCGTGAGATAGTTTCAGATGGCAATGTTTTTTCTAGGAACATTGTTCATATTTCTCTGCATATTAATTACTGCTGAGGTGCCAGAATGTATCTGGATAGGAATCTGTTGTTACTCAAGGTTTCCTGGTTGTGTGTTGATATGTGGAGAATCTGGAGTCCAGTTTAATACCTCACCTGCATTGTTGGAGTTCTTGAAGATTACTAAAGGGTTTCAGAGTCATCATGAAATACGGTTTCCATAAAGAAGTACTTGCTAAACCCCAACATTTATGTTGGCCCTACACGTTAAAATAATATTCCTTTAAATAACCAGGATCAAACTTCTCTCAGAAGAGTATTGACCTAAAGATCAGCTCTACAGGTCCTTCTCAAAATATTAGCATATTGTGATAAAGTTCATTATTTTCCATCATGTAATGATGAAAATTTAACATTCATATATTTTAGACTCATTGCACACTAACTGAAATATTTCATGTCTTTTATTGTCTTAATACGGATGATTTTGGCATACAGCTCATGAAAACCCAAAATGTCTATCTCACAAAATTAGCATATTTCATCCGACCAATAAAAGAAAAGTGTTTTTAATACAAGAAAGGTCAACCTTCAAATAATCATGTACAGTTATGCACTCAATACTTGGTCGGGAATCCTTTGGCAGAAATGACTGCTTCAATGCGGCGTGGCATGGAGGCAATCAGCCTGTGGCACTGCTGAGGTCTTATGGAGGCCCAGGATGCTTCGATAGCGGCCTTTAGCTCATCCAGAGTGTTGGGTCTTGAGTCTCTCAACGTTCTCTTCACAATATCCTACAGATTCTCTATGGGGTTCAGGTCAGGAGAGTTGGCAGGCCAATTGAGCACAGTGATACCATGGTCAGTAAACCATTTACCAGTGGTTTTGGCACTGTGAGCAGGTGCCAGGTGGTGCTGAAAAATGAAATCTTCATCTCCATAAAGCTTTTCAGCAGATGGAAGCATGAAGTGCTCCAAAATCTCCTGATAGCTAGCTGCATTGACCCTGCCCTTGATAAAACACAGTGGACCAACACCAGCAGCTGACACGGCACCCCAGACCATCACTGACTGTGGGTACTTGACACTGGACTTCTGGCATTTTGGCATTTCCTTCTCCCCAGTCTTCCTCCAGACTCTGGCACCTTGATTTCCGAATGACATGCAGAATTTGCTTTCATCCGAAAAAAGTACTTTGGACCACTGAGCAACAGTCCAGTGCTGCTTCTCTGTAGCCCAGGTCAGGCGCTTCTGCTGCTGTTTCTGGTTCAAAAGTGGCTTGACCTGGGGAATGCTGGCACCTGTAGCCCATTTCCTGCACACGCCTGTGCACTGGTGGCTCTGGATGTTTCTACTCCAGACTCAGTCCACTGCTTCCGCAGGTCCCCCAAGGTCTGGAATTGGCCCTTCTCCACAATCTTCCTCAGGGTCCGGTCACCTCTTCTCATTGTGCAGCGTTTTCTGCCACACTTTTTCCTTCCCACAGACTTCCCACTGAGGTGCCTTGATACAGCACTCTGGGAACAGCCTATTCGTTCAGAAATGTCTTTCTGTGTCTTACCCTCTTGCTTGAGGGTGTCAATAGTGGCCTTCTGGACAGCAGTCAGGTCGGCAGTCTTACCCATGATTGGGGTTTTGAGTGATGAACCAGGCTGGGAGTTTTAAAGGCCTCAGGAATCTTTTGCAGGTGTTTAGAGTTAACTCGTTGATTCAGATGATTAGGTTCATAGCTCATTTAGAGACCCTTTTAATGATATGCTAATTTTGTGAGATAGGAATTTTGGGTTTTCATGAGCTGTATGCCAAAATCATCCGTATTAAGACAATAAAAGACCTGAATCTAAAATATATGACTGTTAAATTTTCATCATTACATTATGGAAAATAATAAACTTTATCACAATATGCTAATATTTTGAGAAGGATCTGTATATCCATTAACTTGCCTACATGACATCAGCACCACCTCTTCCCTAGGGAGATACACATGGCCCCACCTGGAAATAAGATGTGTTCAGACTCATGTTACCCACACATGACTTTTCAATCTTATACAGGGTAAAAGTTTATTTACTGATTTTAGCTTGAAGTCATAATTAGCTTTACACCCCTTTCATCAGACACATTTGCTTTGCAACAAGTGCAGTTATTATTTTTGTGCTTCCTGCCACAGTGTTGAAGCCAACAAGTGGATTGAGCTGAATGAACAGCTACATTTGCACTGTAATCAAGTGATTCATTCTGCTAAGCATGGAGCCATTTGTTTTGGATCATTTAAAATCTGAAGTAATCTACCCTTACAGTCTTCTTTGGGCTTATACTGCTAAACCTCCATGTGGTGGGGGTCTGGGACTTGAGCCGTTGGTTCATCTATTGGAAAGTCCCCTGAAAAGACAGCACTCTCAATCATACAAATTATTTATTACAGACACCAACAACAGAGCTGAACATTGCCACATTAAGCAACAGAAAAGACACAACTGCACAGGGGTTGTGGTCTAATCAAATAAACAATAAGACAATAGAAATGAATAATGTCAGAGTTAGGTCCACTGCTCAGAATCAGAATCAGAATCAGAATCAGAAAAGCTTTATTGCCAAGTACGTTTTTGGACATGCAAGGAATTTGTTTTGTCGTAGTCGGCGCAATACAGTATCACTGGGTCTTTGTTAAAAGACACAAATGAGGCTAAAAGATATATAAATGACATTACACTGATCATTCTAATGTTATGGGTCTAAACCTAATTAAAGAATCAAGATACATTTAGTTTGGAATTCAAACGTTTCAGCAAGTACAACGAGATTATTAATTTCACCTCGTTTTCTGTATTTTGTATCATTTCATACCATATTAGTCTCTGTTACTGTCATATTTCGTGAAGCAAGAGCAGTTTACAGTAGCGATTTTTCTGTTTGCTTTTGTCTCAGACTGCTTTTTGTAGTAATGCTACAGTACGGTGGCTTAAAGGGTCTTTCTTCTCGTCTGCTGCAATAACCCCAGAAACATTACTTAACAGAACAGCTATGTTTGACTCCTGCTGATGAAGAAAATTAAAACAGGTCGAGAAAAAGAAAGAAAAGACAGTCCAAACAAAATTGGCACCAAATACCACATACAAACAAATATATAAAAAAGCAGAATCAAAACTAAAACAAGTAAAAGATTAACCTCAGCCAGTTTGACTTGTCATCTGTTCTCTTCTTGCATCATCTTCCTCTCTTTTCTTCCAGAAGGCATCAAGGGAAAAGTAATAACACAGTGGATCCAAGCAGCAGTTCACAGTAGCGAGACATATCACGGGTGTAAAATCAGACCCAGTAACCTGTGTTAACGGGATGACTGACACAGGCAGGAAGCATATAACAAACATGACCAAGTTCATGGCAAAAATCACCATCACATTCATCTTGCTGTTAACCTTTGCAGACTCACTGAGGTGATGCCGCAGGGTCCAAAATACCTTGGCAGTGCATCCAAAGTTGACTGCTAACATGATGAGCACTAATGTGAACTGAATGTAGCTAACCGGTGATATTCTTGGATCACCAGAGTAAACAGATTCAAAACAAATTGTCTCATTCGTTGTATTCAAACGTTTTGAAAAACTGATACCCTCTGGGATATTCAGCAGCACCACGAAGAGCCAAACGAGAACAGAGCCTCTCACAGCATTTGATGGGGTTCGTATGTGCCGTGATCTGAGTGGATAAACCACAGCCAGCAGCCGGTCCACGCTGATGAAAGTGATGAAGATGGAGCTGGAGCGGATGTTGTTACGAAACAGCATTGAGATGGAAACACAGGTCAATTTATTCAACGGCCAGGTGCCTGTAGCGTAAAAGTAAACCCTTAGAGGCAAGGTGACAACAAGCATCAGGTCTGAGATCGCCAGGTTGATCATGAAGACTACATTGGGTGTCCTGATACCATGGCAGGAAAGCAGAATCCACAGTGACACAGCATTGAGGGGCAGACCCAAAACCAAAATGCAGCCAAAAACCACAGCATAAAACACCTTCATGATATTTCTGTTTAAGAAAAAATACTACATCCGTATGTTGCAAATGGAGCCCTTAACGGAGCCGTTCCTCTCAGCTTTCTATCTGTGAGAAGTGAGTTCAGGGTAGAAAGTGACAGGAAATTGATGTGCCTTGACATGGGTTGTGGTCTTGTGACGTGCCCTAATAAACCTGTAGAGCTTTTCATGTGTAGTACAGATAGAGTAATACAGTAAAGTGCTACATCTCAAAGATGTGCACTGCTCAAAAAAATTAAAGGAAGCATTTGAAAAACTGATCTGATTTTGAACAAAAATAAAATCATGCTGGATGTCTATTTGATGAAAAGGAAAATGCACAAAAGAGCAGATACTGGTAACATACTAACAGTAGTGACACTGACCTTGAACACGTAAAACTACTGAAAAGCAGTCAAAAGAATTTTGGGAAAAAATTTCTGTGACCTCCACCTGCAAAACCATTCCTGTTTTTAGGGGTTGTCTCATTGTTGCCCTTTTAGTGCAACCTGTTGTTGATTTCATTGACACCAAAACAGCCGACACTGATTAAAAACCCTAACCCTCTACTACTTAACTGACCAGAAGTTTACCTGACCTGGTATTATACTCTGATTAAAAAGTTTTCCTTTTATTATTTTAGCTGTGTATTGTTTAAAGTCCCTACACATGTAGCTGTCATACTTACTCTCACACCGGAAGCTGTTTGAAGAAGCAAAAACTGATCTTGTCAGCAAAGAACATTTTGTAAGTTTGTTTTTTCTTGTTGCACAGAAAATAATTCTAGCTTGCCTCAAAATATTTACCCCGCGAAACTATATACCTTCACTGCTGAAGTATAACGTTTTTTAAGAAAATCATGCAGCTAAATGTTGCCAATTCCTTTTAATTTTGTTTATTTCAGTACCTGGTGCTGATAAGTGCACTAATATAACCTTTACTATCACGCAACTTGATTGTCTTGTTGATGGTGTGGCAGTTTCAACACATGTCCAGGAAGGGCGGTTTATTCATAAAAAAAAAAAACTTTCCCGTTGTGTCAGAAAACCTTTCATAATACATTAGAAACCCTCACACATATCCCCCTCTCACTGGTGTGCATCTGTCTTGCATTTCAAGTGCGTAACAAGATACACTGCCTTAAGTGACTAACCCTCTAGCATCCTAAACGTTTGACAGAATAAAGAATTGAATCAACAGGGAGGCCAGACCACAAATTTTAATGACATGACAAAAACATTCTGGACATAAACATTTCACCTGTACATGCTTGTCCATAAAAATAAACTACAGAGAAATAAATATTTTTAATGAAATATTTATAAATGCCTGCGATGGACTGGCGATCTGTCCAGGGTGTACCCTGCCTCTCGCCCATAGACTGCTGGAGATAGGCACCAGCTCCCCCGCGACCCACTATGGAATAAGCGGTAGAAAATCACTGACTGACTGACTATTTATAAATGCAGTTAAAACCCAAACTTTGCCAACACTGTATAAGAAGACACATAACCATCTTTCTTACTAGCTCCCCAGTGCTCCTAACTCCTTACTAGCTCCTAAACATTTTGGTCCGTTCCTCCTGACAGAAGAGGTGCAACTGAGTCAGGTTTGTAGGCCGGCTTGCTTACTCACAACCTTTGGGAATTCCATATAATGTTATTTCCTCTTGATGCCAACTATTTTGTAAAGTGCACCAGTCCCTCTTGTTGCAAAACACCCCCACAACATGATGTGGACTCCCCTGTACTTCACAGTTGGGATGGCATTCTTGTAAGCTTCTACCTTAATCCCCCAAATGTAGCAATGGTCAATATAGTCAGACACTTTAATAGTTTAGTTTAATTAGGCCATAGAACATGTGTCCAATAATTAAGGCCTGGGTGCATATGCACACTATAATCTTGAGTTTTATGTTGCTTTTAGGATAATATATTTTTTTAATGGCATTCCAGCCCTTCATAGTACAGGAATTGTTTTCTCATCAGTACTCTTTTACAAGCTTCAGCCAGCATCTTTGTAGGGTCTTTTGCTTTTCTTTCGGGGTTGATATAAACATTTGGTACCAAAATATGTTAATCTCTGGGACACTAAATCTATCCTTCCAAAACGCTAAAATGACTAGATAGTCCCATGGTGTTCATACTTGAATATAAGTTTTCATCAGTTTAAACAATTATATTTGAAAGATATTGTCTGAAATGATAAACGTGGTACCTTCAGGCATCTGGAAATTTTTACCCGAGGATGAACCAAATTTGTGGGGGTCCACATTTCTCTTCAGATTTCCTGGGAGCAGCTCTGGCCATTGTATTGCCCTGGGTGAGATTAAGGTTTCTCACTTGAAATAAGGACACAGTCCAATAATTGAATCTGCTAACTTTTGTTGCCTGATTGAAGCATCAAGAAATCTGTAAAAGCCCTAGCTTATATGTTTTTGATAGAACATGAACAGCGAGCTCTTTGGTAAGTTGTAGGTTTCATAGAATAGTGGTGGGAAATTTCATAACAGCCTCCTTCCTGAAAAAACTCGTTTGACCTTTGTGTGCACTCTGTTGAAGCCAGATGAAACCAGTCAGTTAAATAGGCTAGGTTTATGTTTTATAAAGCAATCAAGGCTCCTGTTGACCTAATTTTCTGCGTCTACACTTACTCAAAAGTGACGATTTTGTCTTTGGACCTGATGATTTAAGTCTTTTAGTACTCTAAATTAATTAAAATAAAAATTAAATAAAAAATTGGATATTCTGGGCGAGTATAGGTCTTTAACTCACTTATTGTTCCATGTAATCTTGGAAAATAGAAGCATTTCTTTGCAGATTTCCTATGAAAAATAGATTGTACTCTTGTAGTTTCTCATAATCAGGATTCCCCACTGACTGATCCAAAACTATGCAGTGAGAGCTGTGACAGAAGGTATTTCTTCAAATTAACCTTCTCCCCCAGTAAAAATCTAAGTAAGACTAACAGTAATATTCTTATGAAAAAAAGCTCCCCATTAATGTCTCTGAAATAACTCAGTTCTATTTAAAGACACAATAGTACTTTGCTCTCAGAAAGTACAGTTTCTGTGACTTTTTTAGTCTCAGAAACTGGGGGGATAAAGAGGTGAAGCTTTCAGGCCTCTTTTTTTGGCTACTGCTTTGGGCTCTTTTATGATCTGTTGGTTTGGTGTTAAGATTTTCTTGTTGTCTTGTTTTAGTTCCTGTTGTTTCACTGTTCCTTTGTTCATTTTCACTTTCTAGTCTCCCCAGTAGGACCAGGTCCTGCTGTCTGATTTTCAAATCTAAACACAATGGTGTAAATGGGACGATGAGGAGACACTAGAGGTGGACACCAAAATTAGTTTATAAAATTCTGAGAGGTAATACAACAAATATCTTATTGTACACAAAAACAACAATTAAACTGTAGAAAAAAGTAAACACAATTATTTCAAATCAATATAAAGTCAAACCAAAGTGCAATTCCTGAAATTCAGAATAAATAACTACTAAAGTGAGCTAAAAGCGAGACCAAAAAGCGATTTAATTTAAAAACATTAGTGGTCTCTAGTCCCTTTAGCTCTGCAGGAAGGTTGGTCCACAGGCGAGGGCTTTAAGAAATTGTTGCCTCACTGTGGATTTGTGTTCTTACATTAGATAAGAGGCCTGTTTTCAAAACCAAACCTCTCTTACATTGTTTTATCCTTTAAGAGACATCTGTCTAAGTTCTGAAACAAACATTGCGGTTAAATGAAAATTATTTCAATTTAAATCAGTCAAAAGTAAAAATAATTGTAACCTTAACTGTAAAAAGTGTATAAAATGGCTGCAGGTAGTCAGGAAACGCATTATTGTAAAGCTGTGTTTCATCAGCAAAGCTATGAAAATTAAAGCAATGTCTTTTGGTGATTTTTCCCAGTGGTAGCATGTATAAATGGAAAAGTGTGGAACCTAAAATTGAGCCTTGTGGAACTCTGTATCTCAGAGTTTTACCTGTTTAGAAAACAAATTGCTTTCAAGTAAGATTCAAACCACTTAAGAACAGTTTTGGAGATAGCATTGTAAGTCTGTTAAGTAAATTTCTGTTATTGAATGCATCAGTGGCTGCATTTAGATCAAATACTACCAGTACTGAACTTAGTACTGCCCCTCCTTGAACCGCCACCTTAACGTGGTGGAGGGGTTTGATTGCTCGAATGATCCTAGAGGCTATGTTGTCTGGGGCTTAAATGCCCCTGGTAGGGTCTCCCGTGGCTCTAGGTGACAGGTCAGACAAAGAGCGGTTCAAGAACCCCTCATGACAACTACGAAATTGAGGCACATGACGTCGCCCGGTACGGCGGAGCCGGGGTCCCACCCTGGAGCCAGGCCTGGGGTCGGGACTCGTCAGAGAGCGCCTGGTGGCTGGGTGTCTCCTCGCGGGACCCGGCCAGGCCAAGCCCGAACGAGAGACGTGAGACCATCCCCCAGTGGGCCCACCACCTGCAGATGTATCCGTGAGGGACCGGTGCAAAGAGGATCGGGCGGCGGACGAAGGTGGAGACCTTGGCGGCCCGATCCCCGGATGCTTAGGCTGGCTCTAGGGACGTGGAATGTCACCTCGCTGGGGGGAAGGAGCCTGAGCTTGTGCGGGAGGTCGAGAAATATTGACTAGAAATAGTCGGGCTCGCCTCCACGCACAGCGTGGGCTCTGGAACCCATCTCCTCGAGAGGGGCTGGACTCTCTTCTACTCTGGAATGGCCCATGGGGAGAGGCGGCGGGCTGGGGTGGGTTTGCTTGTCGCCCCCCAGCTCAGCCGTCTAGTGTTGGGGTTTACCCCAATGGATGAGAGGGTCGCATCCCTGCTCCTTTGGGTTGGGGAGAGGTCTCTGACTATCATTTCAGCCTACGGGCTGAGTGGTAGTGCGGAGTACCCGGCCTTCTTGGCGTCCCTGTCGGGGGTGCTGGATAGTGCCCCTCCCGGGGACTCCATTATTCTGCTGGGGGACTTCAACGCACACGTGGGAAACGACAGTGACACCTGGAGAGGCGTTATCGGGAGAAATGGCCTCCCCGATCTGAATCCGAGCGGTGTTTTGTTATTGGACTTCTGTGCTAATCAAAGATTGTCCATAATGAACACCATGTTCAAACATAAGGGTGTCCATCAGTGCACTTGGCACCAGGACACCCTAGGCAGGAGGTCAATGATCGACTTTGTTGTCATATCATCAGACCTTCAGCCGCATGTTTTGGACACTCGGGTGAAGAGAGGGGCTGAGCTGTCCACTGATCACCACCTGGTGGTGAGTTGGATCCGCTGGGGGAGGAGAAAGCCGGACAGACTTGGCAGGCCCAAGCGCATAGTGAGGGTCTGCTGGGAACGTCTGGCGGACCCTTTGGCCAGGGATGTATTCAACTCTCACCTCCGGGAGAGCTTTGACCAGATTCCGAGGGATGTTGGAGACATAGAGTCCGAGTGGACCATGTTCTCCGCATCTATTGTTGATAAGGACTGCGGTGCCTGTCGCGGCGGCAATCCTCGAACCCGGTGGTGGACACCGGCAGTAAGGGACGCTGTCAAGCTGAAGAAGGAGTCCTATCGGCTGTGGTTGGCTTGTGGGACTCCTGAGGCAGCTGACGGGTACTGTGGGGCCAAGCGTGCCACGGCCCGGGCGGTGGCAGAGGCAAAAACTCAGACCTGGGAGGAGTTCGGTGAGACCATGGAGAAGGACTACCGGTTGGCCCTGAAGCGATTTTGGCAAACCGTCCGGCGCCTCAGGAGGGGGAAGCAGTGCTTCGCCAACACTGTTTACAGTGGGGGTGGGGAGGTGCTGACCTCGACTGGGGACATTATCGGGCGGTGGAAGGAGTACTTCAAAGATCTCCTCAATCCTGCCATCATGCATTCCCTGGTGGAAACAGAGGCTGGGGACTCGGGTTGGACTCTTTTATCACCCAGGCTGAAGTCACTGAGGTGGTTAAAAAGCTCCGTGGTGGCAGGGCTTCGAGGTTGGATGAGATCCGCCCTGAGTACCTCAAGTCTTTGGATGTTGTGGGGCTGTCATGGTTGACACGCCTCTTCAACATTGGGTGGCGGACGGGGACAGTGCCTCTGGATTGGCAGACTGGGGTGATGGTCCCCCTACATAAGAAGGATGACCGGAGGGTGTGTTCCAACTACAGGGGGATCACACTCCTCAGCCTCCCTGGTAAGGCCTACGCCAGGGTATTGGAGAGGAGAGTCCGGCCGATAGATGAACCCCGGCTTCAGGAGGAGCAGTGTGGTTTTCGTCCTGGCCATGGAACAATGGACCAGCTCTATACCCTCTACAGGGTACTCGAGGGTTCATGGGTGTTTGCCCAACATGTGTTTTGTGGACCTGGAGAAGGCATTCGACTGTGTCCCTCCTGCTGGCCCCCTCTAGCCAAGACCTACAACGCGCACTGGGGCGGTTCGCAGCCGAGTGTGAAGCAGCAGGGATGAAAATCAGCTCCTCCAAGTCCGTGGCCATGGTTCTCGACCGGAAAAGGGTGGCTTGTCCTGTTCAGGTTGGAGGGGAGTTCCTGCCTCAAGTGGAGGAGTTTAAGTATCTCGGGGTCTTGTTCACGAGTGAGGGAAGAATGGAGCGGGAGATCGACAGACGGATCAGTGCGGCTGCCACAGTAATGGGGACGCTGTGCCGGTCCGTTGTGGTGAAGAGAGAGCTGAGCCGATTTACTGGTCTGTCTACGTTCCTACCCTCACCTATGGCCATGAACTTTGAGTCATGACCGAAAGAACGAGATCCCGGATACAAGCGGCTGAAATGAGCTTCCTCCGTAGGGTGGCCGGGCACTCCCTTAGAGATAGGGTGTGGAGCTCGGCCATCCTGGGGGGGCTCGGAGTAGAGCTGCTGCTCCTCCACATCAAGAGGAGCCAGTTGAGGTGGCTCGGGCATCTATACCGGATGCCTCCTGGACGCCTTCCTCGGGAGGTGTTCCAGGCACGTCCCACCGGGAGGTGGCCCAGGGGACGGCCCAGGACACGCTGGAAGGACTATGTCTCTCGGCTGGCCTGGGAATGCCTTGGGCTCCCCCCGGAGGAGCTGGAGGAGGTGTCTGGGGAGAGGGACGTCTTGCTTCTACAAACTATTGACTCAGGGGGGGCTGAGTCCAAATACATTCAATACTTTTAGGATATTTATTAGTAAAAAGAAATGCAAACCATATATCACTGTCCTTCCACTTCACAAAAGTGAAAAAGATCAAGAGGCAAATAAATACAATGCGGTTTTTATCTCTTCAGGTTTAGCTATTGTTTTTTTTTTCTTTCAAAAAATCTACAGAATCAAGTAAGTCTCTGTGGACTGAGAAAAGCAAGGACCTCTCACTGCTTATCAGCACTGAGGTAGACTGAGATGATGCCTGTACAGACCTGTAACTGAAACCTTCCAAAAAAGCCATTACAAAGCAGAAATATCTAATTACATTACTGTTGATGCTCTCTTAATGCTGAACAGTCTATATATTCTTTCCATTTCAGACACACAGCAAGACAGACAAACATATTACCACACAAACACACACAGGTCAAATGATGTGTTTCCTACAGATCATTGTGCAGCTCCAGCTAAAGTGACTGTGAAGTACAGCCCCTTTCAGACAGTGTATAAGAATCTGTAGAACAGTGAAATCCTCCTGAGTCCTGCATGCAGGGAGTGCAACCAGCTCACTTTGAACTATCTGGATAGGGTAAAGATGCTTTTCTCACCTACCTGCAGTCTCATGCTTCTGCTTCTTCTGAATGTTGTAGATTCTGGTGAGTAAATGTATTCGTAGATTTTATTTAATTATCTGTCATAAAAGAATGAAGTTCTTTCTTTGAGCAGATTCTGGCAGAAGGTTCTGCATGGGTCAGAGGACTTCAGTGCTGAACACCTACTTGAAAGCTTGGGCCCTATTTAGCTCCTTTCAGTCACAGTTATGTTTGCAAACTGTTGGTGTGAAGATGGAAAAGATAATCAGACAGATACCGATGGCAGCCCGAAGTCTCAAGAGAAAATGTATCAGACTGGCCCTGAAATGTATCCTGTACACCAGGCATGCCCAACTCCATTACAGAGAGCATTCTACAAGTTGCAGCATAGTAGCTCTGGAGGACTGGAGTTGGACACCCTTGATGTACACTGTAGCAAGATTGTTTAACTGACATAATCTGAAAACATTTGGTGAGATTAAGGACTCAGTAGTACAAACTATGAAAACAATCAGACCCATTACTTAGCTACACAATTTGGTTAGCTACCACAAAATTCAGGTTTGTAATTTGTTGAATTATTTTCCTTTTCAATTAGTCTTTTCACTTTTATCGGCAGGACGGATTCTGTTGAAGATCAGTCAGCGTTTCCGTGATCTCCAAGCTCAGAAAAACAAAGAGTTTTTCCTGACACTCCTTGCTAGCGGACATCAGCCTCTTAAACACGTGAAGGAGGGCCGTATTTACCAGCCGCTGGACCACTTCAACCGACAAAATGTCAAAACATTTCCTCAGGTAGCCTGAATAAGTATAATAGAAAAGTGTTTTAAGCCTTACATTGCCCCATTTTTTATAAATACAACAAAAATGATGCCATCATACCTGCTTTTTAAACATTGTCTTTTATAACATATAGTGTTCCCCTTTTTCCACTGGCTCCACTCAGTCTGTTTTGCAAGAATTTCCCTTACAGGTTTTTCTGGCCCAGTACCAGCTTTGTTGCGACCTACTCAGTAGCAGGTACAATCAGGGCTGATGAACAGACTGCTGTTCACTGATTGGACATGGGACCAGGACAAATGAGAGGTTATTCGCTGAGGTAGTGCAGGGTAAAGAGGAAGTACAAAAGTACTAAGGATCACAATGGATGTCTGTATGCTGAAAGAAAAGAAAAAGGACAGCATGTCAGCACTCTGAATTACCCACAGGCTGGGTGCTGTATTTATTAACATCCTAACCCTGCTGTTCAGACACAAAATCAATTGTTCAGACACACAAACATTTCCCACAAAATAACACCACCATAAAACAACATGGTTTGAAAATGTATTGACGGCCCTTAAGTAAACCAGCATGTGCAGGAGGAGGAGGCAAGCAGAGAGCACCTGCCTGTAATCAGACTGCCTGCATCGGATCAAATGGGAGGAAGATGCCAGTGAATCCACAGAGCACGAATATCCAATATTCAACCTAAAACTAACTTCACCGTGGTAAAAAGTCTATGGTTTTGCGCTTTAGAGTTCTTGTCCTTGTTATTCCCATGGCTGAGATAAAAACCTTCTCATAAAGCCCAAAATTGTAATTGTTTCAGGCAAACTCTGCAGCATTACAAGTTGATCCTGCTGCATCTCTCCTCTCTGCTTCTCCTGCCACCCCCTCACATCAGAACCCTGAGCCTTATTTTATAAGTTCTGGTTGGGCTGAGGATTATTATTCCAGTGGATCATTTATAGAAATACATAAAAAAACTAAAATGAGACATTCTTGCAAAACAATAATACAAACATTATTTGTATATTGTTTATTAATGTTTTTATTTTCTATTTATTTATGTATTTTAAAAAAATCATTTTTCACGCAGATTACTTTAATATGTCAATGTCACACGGTAATGTTAATAGTGGCACAGCGCAATACACTAAGGGCTGGAGGCGGAGCTTCATGCCACAGCATGAGTCAGTAGAAACACAACTGGTACCATGCCGAATGGAGCGAAACTGAGTGGAGTGGAGCTCTGCGGCCTCAAGGGGCGCCAGTGGAAAAGGGACATATGTACACTAAGATCTGTTCACACCAACATCTGTCTTGGGTGATCTAATTGCATTATGACAGAGCAAAATACAAACATGGACAGGGTCAAAATAGTTTTTTAGATGGTTTTCCTTAGACCACTGTCAGAGTTGGATATTTATATCTGAGACATGTCTCCACTTAAGTTTGATAGTTAGTAGCTATCTGGACATCTCTCGGGTAAAGAAATATGCAATCAGACATGGGCTTGCTGGTAATTAAAATGATTTAACAGGTACTTATGGAAAGTTTGTATTAACTAGTTAGAATTGTCCTCAATTAAGTAACAGTGAGTCACATCGAAGGGTTGCATGGATACATTGAGCGCTGCATGTGTGCTTTTTTTTCTGTAGTGTGACGAAGGTTTTTGAAGCTGAATGTAAACTGTAGACTAATCACTATGGTGACTGAATGGTGACTGTGAAAAAACCTTATGACCCAATATACAGTACAGACCAAAACTTTGGACACACCTTCTCATTCAAAAAGTTTTCTTTATTTTTGTCAGATCCTGGTTATTTTTGCCTGCTACTAACCCTTTTCCACCAGTAGGGGCGTTAGGAGCTGAGTTCTGGGTGGTCAGGTGTATCGCATGAGTGTCATCAGCTGGAGGACTATAAGAAGGAGGCGAGCCAGTACTTCGACGCCTGAGTGTTTTGCCTCCTCGTGGTATTCAGCCTGGCCAATTTCATGATTTTGTGAAGTTTTTGATCTTCTGTGAAGACTCTGTTTATTCCCTTGACTAATGGTCTTATCTGTCTCAGGATACCAAAGCCTAGTAGTGGCATTGACCTGTTTTCTAATCTGAGCTGCTGTTAACCTGCGATTTATGAGGCTGGTGACTCGAATGAACTTATCGTCTGCAGCAGAGGTGACTCTTGGTCTTCCTTTCCTGGAGCGGTCCTCATGTGAGCCAGTTTCTTTATAGCGCTTGGTGGTTTTTTTTCGACTCCACTTGGGAACACTTTCAAAGTTTTCCCAATTGTTCTGACTGACTGACCTTCATTTCTTAAAGTAATGATGGCCATTTGTTTTTCTTTACTTAGCTGCTTTTTTCTTGCCATAATACAAATTCTAACAGTCTATTCAGTAGGACTATCAGCTGTGTACTGTATCCACCTCCTGCACAACACAACTGATGGTCCCAACCCCATTTATAAGGCTTGAAATCCAACTTATTAAACCTGACAGGGCACACCTGTGAAGTGAAAACCATTTCAGGTGACTACCTCTTGAAACTCATCAACAGAATGCCAAGAGTGTGCGGAGCAGTAATCAAAGCAAAAGGTGGCTACTTTGAAGAACCTAGAATATAAGACATATTTTCAGTTGTTTCACACTTTTTTGTTCAGTATATAATTCCACATGTGTTAATTCATAGTCTTGATGCCTTCAGTGTGAAGCTACAATATTCATAGTCATGAAAATAAAGACAACTCTTTGAATGAGTAGGTGTGTCCAAACCTTTGGTCTGTACTGTATGAGCACAATGTTTCACAAAATTTATTCAAGTCTTCCGATAAAGGTGAGTAAAACAACTGACAGCTGTCACTTCACTTCACTTCACTTCACTTCACTTCACTTCACTTCACTTCACTTCACTTCACTTCACTTCACTTCACTTCACTTCACTTCACTGCTGAAGAGCACTTGTAATAAAAATCTTTAGTGTCTGCGCGCTGACTTTTTACTCTGTTATGTAATTAATTTTGTAAACCTAAATACAAAATTTAGAAAATCTGGAATCAATCTCAGATTTGAATAACTCCATACAATGGGACAAAGGTGAATCTGGTGCTGTTGTGTTGATACTACAGTTGATGTGACTGAATATATCTGTGGCGTTACACAGAACTGTTCAAGTCTTGTGTATCCCATAGTTGACAGCCCACCAAACTGAACGTGTGTTTATTGTATTCTTAACTGTAATCAGATTTTACTAACAGATGTAAATGGTTCTGCTTAGTGAGATCTACTATTATCTAAATCAGTCAGGGCACAGGACCTCAGTCACTCAGAATGCTGCATCCAAAATATGCTTGGTGTAGTTTAAAGAAAAGATTACACAAGCTACTGTTTCAAGTATTCTACTGTATTTATTTTTGTGTAAATCTCTGCCTGCCTGTGTGTCTGTCTGGGTCACAGAGATTTATCGTGAATGAGATGTACTGGCAGCGTCCCGATGGACCTGTGTTTCTCTTCGTTGGTGGAGAAGGTCCCATTTATGACTTTGATGTTCTTGCAGGTACTGTAGGCTGCAATGTGATGCAGATGTCTTTATTTGTTTATGCTGCACCCAGTTCTCACTATATAAGTAAATAACTTTATCACTTGGCATCTCGTTTTGACAAATGGACTTTAGTAGATGTCCTATAACAGAAATTGATTCCGAGAAACTGCAGCCAATGACTACTTCCTGTTAGCATCACTAGTTCTTACAGTGGTAATTATGAGAACGGAAATGCTTTTTTACAAAAGATTAGATATGATTAGATGTGCACGATAAGTAATGTTCATCAGTGGGTAAACCTGGACTGTATAAATTGGCATAGGCTCTAGACTAGACATGAACGGGTGTGAGATTGTCACGGTATATTAACCTTAACTGAAAATACCATGGCTTCACTGTATTTAAAATTAAAAACAAAATGCATAACATAATACATTTTGTTCATTTAAAACAAAAATGCAAGAATTATTCAACTGCTGTTAAAGCAGCATGCTACACTTGTAACGTTTATTTATTCGCTGATTTTGATACATGATAGATTTGAGAACATAAAATAAATGCCCACCAAATTTCGGGGTAGTTTTCAAGTAAACATGCTTATTGTGAAGAAAATGAAACCTTTGTGCTTTCATTAAAAAAAACAAGTATAACAAACTGATTATAGCAAGTTAGTCAGGCTATCTGCTTGGGTATCCAGCCTGCAGTCAGCTGCTTAACAGACATCACTCATGTTGCTTAGCGATAGTAGTTTTAAAACTGTTACCTTCACCATGACTATCTTTGTTTTCACAAACACAAATATTTCAAAAACGCAAATGTATGTTTCTTATGTTGGGGACAAAGTAGCAGCTTTCTTCGCTTTGCAATACTCTATGCTTCATAGAGGCAGAAAAAAACCTCTCCAGCATCTTGTCCGACAACTCGCTGAAAGGACTTTAAACGGTAAGAAGAGAATAGTGAAAATTTTTAGCTGTATTGAAAATGTAAATTTTGATATTTTTAAGCAGCCCTGCCTACTCTGCACATAGACCAGGTTTGCTGAAGCCCAACAGAGCAGCACATAAAAACGCAAAAGGCAGTCTTGAATCTCCTCTACGTTCAAAAATGTTGTTAAATCAAAAGTGTAATCTATGTAAATTCACCCTTAAGACCTCCAAATGTAGCTGTTGTACAATATTATTTTGAGATAATAATCTTACAAAAGGACAGGGATAGATCAGTTAATTCTAAAACATAATGATTCAAATGTAACAAAATATAATACTTGCCAAACTATGATTTTTCATTTTAACAAAAAGAAATAGTGATGAAAAATTACTGAATGTCGGTAATTACCACATATTGAAACTCATTTTAGTCTTTCAAATATTCAACTTAATTGATAATTCAAAGGTTAACCTACATAGATCTATGAAAAAGCTTAACAACATTGATGAAAATGTGGTCATAAAAGACTTTAAAACATTAAAGGGATGATGCACAAAGCAGAGCATAAGAAAACAAAGGTAGCGCCTCACTGAAGAACCCTGAAGTTGCTAAAACTCTTTTTAAGTTGCCGGATAAAAGAAGAAAGAAGCACTTTGGATAACTGAGCATATGTTTTTGTTGTGTTTAGGTGGCTGCAGACAAACCTTGTCAGATTTTTACCCTTGTTAGCCTTTCTCTGAGTTATATTTCTAACTACAAGAACTTTACATCAAAGACATTTAGTTAAGTAATAGTCAAACAAATATCACAAACTGGAGCTGAATTAAATATAGACCAAACTACTGTATAATCTGCCATTTTTTTAATTAGCTAGATTCTCTTGACATTATTTTAGGTTTTATTTCCAGATTTATGACCACATCTCATTAAAACCAACAACGTAAAATCCAGTATAAGGGCCAAATCCATATCGTAAGAACAAATTACTTTTTACTAATTTGAACAGTTTTGAAAACTAAGTTCCATTCTATAGTTGTGTTTCTTGTTTAAGTTTATAAACTGGTTGCACACTGAGTCTTTGCAGTATTTCACATGTTTTCCAGGTCATCATGTTGACATGGCCAAAGAGCACAGAGCCCTGCTACTGGCTGTGGAGCACCGTTTCTATGGTGACAGCATCAATCCCGATGGCCTAAAAACAGAGAACCTGGCAGACCTGAGCAGCCAGCAGACGTTAGTGTTGGCTCTTCACCAGTGTGTGTGTGTGTGTGTGTTTGTGTGTGTGTGGATGTGTGTGGGGGTCTGCTTATATGGGTGGAAATTATTTTCTCTTATTTTCTCCTTTTTCTCCATCCAACTGCATATTTATTTTGTTTTTATTTAAATGTTGCCAATAGCTTATAGCATATAAAAAGATTTTTAAGTATGCGTTTGTCATTCTTGTATCAAGAGAACAATGGCCCTGAACTATTGACACCTCAACCTATCCAAGTCTTGGGATGAATTATGGGGATAAAGACATTTAGCTACTCTAATATCTTCAACAAACAGCAGATTTTGCAGGACAGTCATATAAAAATAGGAGCAATGTCCCTGAATCAGGACAGGTTAAACATGTTAATCTGCGTCTCACTGTCTCTCATCTTTTTTCTCATTGTTTTCTATAAAGCGAGGTGTGACAAAGTGTCTGTTTTTCCATATCCTTAATTTAGCTCATTGTTACATTTAGATGTATCTGCCTTTGCTTGTATCTGCAAATGTCTGTATACGGTACCTTACAGATTTTTCACGTTCTTTTCAGTTACACTAAATGCTTTAGATCAACGGTTTGTAGATTAACAGTTTGTTTAAACTAGACACAGATCAAACAAAATGCATCTTATTAAGGGAAACATTTATCTGAACTAACCTGGTCTTATATGAAAAAGGAAATGTCCCCAACCCTATTGTTTGGTTATGCCGTTACTGGCGTCAACAACTGTCATCAAGTATTCTCGATATCTGGCAATGAGTCTTTTATATCATGGAAGAATCTTGGCCCAATCTGCTTTGCAGAATTGTTTGAACTTAACCACATGGAAGGGTTTTCAGAGTATGAAAAACATCCTCCAGGTCCTGAAGCAGCAAAGCAGCCCCACACCATCACACTTCCACCTCCATGTTTGACTGTAGGTATGATGTTCTTTTTCTGAAATGCTGTGTTAGTTTTATGCCTAATGTATTGGAACGCACATCTTAAAAAATACCCACTTTTGTCTCATTTGTACACAGAAGATTTTCCTAAAATTCTTAGGGATCATCAAGGTGATAAACGTTCCTTAGTGGTAAATTGTCTTTCTTATTGTTGAATCATGCAGACTGACCTTAACAGAGGCACGAAAGGCTTACCACACTTTAGATGTTGTTCTGGGTTCTTTTTTGACCTCCTGAATTAGTTATTGATGTCCTCTTAGACCAGTTTTGAAAAGCCAGTCACTCCTGGGAAGGTTTACAACTATTCTGCTTTCTAGATGTTAGGATAATGGCTGTCATGTTTGTTCGCTGGAGTCTCAATGTCCAAGAAATTGCTTAGTAATTCGTTTCTCACTAAAAGATCACGATTAATTTATCTGTTCTTGAATTTCTGTATATTTGGACACTATGTGTTGCTTTTTGGATCTTGGTTTCTAGTAGTAATTAAGCCTGGGTGTGGGTAGTGAAACTGAACTTAGCTTTCCAAAAAATGTGGTCAGTCACAGTTTATTCATAATTTACAAAGGGGTTGATAACTTTTTCACATGTAGGGCAATTTTAGTTTGGATAGCTCTTTTTTCTTCATAAATTAATTATCTTTTAGAAAGAGCATTTTGTGGTCTTGGCGCATGATATAGTGGTAGACCCATATATGGAGACTCAGTCATTGACACAGTTGTCCCAGGTTCAAGACCCAGGTCCTGTGACCTGTGCTGCATGTCTTCCCCCTCTCTCCACCCCACTTCCTGTCTGCTTACCTTCAGACAAAATAGCAAAAAATGAAGGCCACTGGTGCTGCATTTTGTATTCACTCCTGTTATCTTGGTCTGGTAATAAGATTTGTTTGATGATCTTAAACATTTAACTGTGACAAAACAGCAGAAAAAGAACTGGGCCAAATATGTTCACTGTATATTTTATTATCTTTTTTGGTTCAGGCTTGCTGACTTGGCAGTTGTTCATCAGTACATCAGCCAGAGCTTCAATCTGAGCTGCAGGAACACCTGGATCAGCTTCGGTGGCTCATACTCTGGATCTCTATCTGCCTGGTTTAGAGGAAAGGTGCAGCACACGGTTCACAAATGGTTCTCTCAGATCAATCAATGTAGCGGTTTCACAAATGTTATTTCAAAATAACAATCTATAAAAAAAGAGCTACAGATGAATTAATCCTGAACCTTTAGAGAGGTCAAAATATGATATCCTAAGGTCCATCAAAAGAAGAAAAACACCATATTCTTTGCATCGCTAACACCATTTCTGTGCCCAAAATGTGGCTATTTAATTGTAAAGGTCTACAGTCACTATTACATTTTTTTCTTGGCAGTGACAGATTTTTGTTGCAGCTGCAGTTCCTGCAACATGTCATCTGGCAGTGTTGGGCACAAAAAAGTTCAAATGGACACATTTGTGGGGCTCATACTTATGACAACTTTGTACTGAATGATGCTATTTTTTAAGTGGGGAAAGTTGAGAGGACGTGGCTCATCTTGATGTCATTTAACATAGTTTTAAGAGTAACCTCTGGATATTTCATGCAGAAAGAGCTGCAGAGTTGTCTCTCGATACACATGCTCCGTGTCTGTGTGCGCAGTGCGCACAGCTTAGCTGTGTGAGGACCCATGTTGGTTATTTAGGTTGACGCTACCACCTTTGACCTGCTTTCTACGTAAGGTTATTAACTGAAGGCCCTACCTCCACCCCATAAAACTTTTATGTTACAATTAAGATATTTTTCTGCTGCCCAATGTTTTTGCTGTTGTTGTTTATGAATGGGAGATGAAGGAGAAAAGCTGCAGCTTTCTACTCCTCTTTCCGACCATCCTGCAGGTAGCTGAATGGAGCTGCATTTAATCTACATTAATGAAGATTTTGTAAGCTAATGTCCTTAAACAGAATCAGGATCTTTTTTTATATGGGACATCCTGTTAGGTCGACTCCTTTATGACCAAAATTCTACAAAGAAGATCTGAATTTAATTTGACTTTATAGCTGTTGAATTGTCAAAATTATGAGAAAGGAGTGTGCTTTTTAGACTGTTTTTCAGTATTATTGTGGGTTTTCGACAAAGCAAGAGAAAACTCCTGGCAAATTCAGTTTACTTTATGTTGATTAGAGATTTAAAAGTGACCATAGGTACAAACATTGTCTGTTGATGAAACTATTAAAATGTGTGAGCGAGACCAGCTGTTTTGGAGCTGTTGTAAAATACAATTTATGTGTGTAAAGACAGCAGGAGAGGGAAAAAAATTAATTCATTTTAGATAAATTATGAGAAATGAAGATCTTAAATGATCAATATTTAAAAACAAAGAGAAAGTTAGAGTTGAGAACTTGGTTTAAAATATTCAGGTGGTAGATTATGAACATGAATTAATCATCTTAACTTGGCTGAACTGAGTTAAGACCTCTTATTAAGGATGATCTGGCATTACATTGCCAGATCATTCTTGTCATATCTGTCAGCTTGTCATGTTTTCCTCAACATGTATCTGACTTCACATATACGGGATCAATTTTCCATAAACTCACGCCTTGCTTCTGCTTTAAAGTTTTATTGGCAGGCAGTCTGCTTTAGTGCTAGGCTGACGTTAGCATGTTTACTTAAATCATTCAAATAATTCATAAAAATGTTTTGTGGGACTCCAGTTAATCGTGTCTGAGGAGGACTTACAGAAAACTAGTTGTTCTCCAGCATGTTGTTTTGATTTTTTAGCTGCTTATTGCATAAACCCCAGCCACCCCACACAGACAGCTCTCAGGGGATAGAGGACATATGTCACAGATTACAAATAGAAATCTGCAGCAGTCAATACAGTCTCTCATTTACTGCGAATGCCATTGTAAAGAGGGGAAAACTTTGGATGGGGCCAACAGGTATCGAGGTTGAGTTTTGCCAGGGACTACAATAGCAGTCTATTAAAATTCTGACAGCTGTTTTATACAAATATTTAAACGTTTAATTTTAGTTAAAATTTTTGTTAAATGGAAGGGCATACAGTAGTAGATTTAGCAAATGTCTCTCCATTGTTGTTACTGTTAGTTTGTTGCTTGTGTGTTCTCAGCCTAACTTTGAACAAGAGATCTGCTGCTGTTTGAAATCCAATTTTCCCTTATGGTTTTGCACTGAAAAAACAAGAAAAAATATGATTGGACATCTTGTGTTACAGGGGTTATTGGGCAGGAAAAATGTCAAATGACCAAACTCTTGTGAAATTTCTGCTTTTACTTGTTTTAAGTTTGATAATTAAATAGATTTCACACATTTTCTTTCCTATAAATGCTTAATGGGTAAAAACAAAATGGATGAATGCAACAGACGCTATTATTTGAAGTTTAGCTCATAGATTTTCTGTGTCCATTCTCTTTCTGTCTGCAGTTTCCGAGTCTGGTGTATGGAGCTGTGGCTTCCTCTGCTCCAGTGAAGGCGAAGCTGGATTTTTCTGAGTATAACAGTGTACGGGATTTATTATTCACCAAGTCCTTGACCTTAAAAATACATTTGAAGCAATATTTTTGAGAACATAACTTTGGATTCCCTACTTGTTACTGCAGCACAAATGACAGAACCGTCTGTGGAAACAGATTCCAGCCTAAAACTTTGTGTTTCCCCTTTACTCACGTCTGCCATTCCCTCTGTCTCAGGTTGTCGGCTTGAGTCTGATGAACGAGGCCGTAGGTGGCTCAGAGAAGGTGTGAAGGCTGCCACCTGTTTGTCTATCTATCATATGAGAATCATTATCTTCCACTCTGTATATGTTTGGATTATATTCAGCTTCATCCTCTCTCTGCAGTGTCTGGCTAAAGTTCGGGAGGCGTTCGTTCTTGTCGAAGCAGCTCTGATAGATGGAAATTTCACCAAGGTGGCTGAGGACTTTGCCTGCTGTCAGACTCCCAGAAATCCTGATGATCAGGTGATGGCTCCTGTATAGTTGTTAGCTTTGACCATAGGGTGATTTGAAAACGTTTAAGATTGTTAGTTTGTAATTTTATATTTGTGTGTAATTTAATAGTTTGAAGTACTACTAACACTTCAACACTTCAAAATAGGAGAGCAATATTCCACCTTTAACATTTGGTGTTTGAAAGTTTTTTATTCTAGATAATTGTCTAATTCAGCCAAAAGTTGTTCTATCAGGTTAAGCTCAGGACTCCTTAGTCCATTGTAGTCAGGTTGTTCTGTCATGTTGGAATCATGTTTTCAAATTACCTCACCTTATAATGTCCATTGAGGGTGCAGGTCATTTCACCCCATTGCTATTTTGTACAGGTGTAGTTTCAAATACTTGGTAACCAAGATTTTTAGGTTGGAAATGGAGCCATATACCTCAGGATGTTATGAAAATTAATTTATTACGTTTATCACCCACTTTGACAACTGACAATTTAATGTACATATTTAAGATTGATTCATGGTCTACTGTAAGGAAATGTGGTGTTATGACCCTAATAAATGATAAACTGGCAGGAGGTCAGTCTGGTTTAAACAGGGGTCAATCTGTCATATTTCAGAAAAGTTATTTCGTCCATACAGTGTCAACCAAAATAAATGGAAATATAACATAATATCTTCAAAAAACAATTCAACCACTTGATATTTGGGCAGCTTATGACCCCATCATTCATGAAAATACTTAATTGCAAAGAATAATAAACTAAACGTAACCTGTTTGTTGACAGCTTTTAACAGAAGTAGGAAGAGATGAAATGGAAATGTGTGGTTTCCAAATAGGGGAACAAATCAAGAAAAGGGGAAACTGAGCCAGAGTGTTTTAGCTCAAGTGTCATTGATTTAACCTGATATATTTTAGTTGTCTCATTCCTCGCCTTGTTTTACAATCTTCTAATTCGGACAAAGACTGCAGATAAATGCCCCTACATAACACTTTGACCACACTTCCTTACTTCAGAGCGAGCTGATGCAAAACCTGGCAGACATCATAATGGGAACCGTGCAGTACAATGAAGAGGGAGTGCTCATGTCTATAAAGGAGCTCTGTGGAGTTATGACCGATGAAAGCGAGGAGAAGGAGGCAGAGATGGAGGCCTACAACCACCTTGTGAAACTCTCACAGGTACAGAACAGTCTTTTTTAATGTTTAGTGTTTAGAAATGACCACCAGATGTCAGCACAGAGCCATTTCAGTGAATATCCCACTTATGCCATTCAAGGCCCTGAAGTAAAAATAAAAAGGTGGTGCCACATAGGAATTCTTTTGAATTATAATAAAATACACATGTAGCTCTCAGGTCAAATGTTTTATGTGTAAATGTGTACAGATGTACCGCTCCACCTCTCAGGAACAGTGTTTGGACATATCCCATGAGAAAACAGTGAAGGATCTAATGGACACGTCTCTCAAGACACGTAGAAGAGCAGAGAGACAGTGGACTTACCAGACCTGCACTGAGTTTGGCTTCTGTACAAGATACTCACTCAAATAACTACACATATAGTAAAGTATCATTCTTCCTGTATCTTGAAGCTTCTTTTCCTCTGTCCTTGTAGATCAAACCTGTGAGGACACAGCCTGTCCATTCTCTGGGATGTTAACCCTACAGGCTCAGACTAAGCTCTGTGCCAGGGTGTTTGGGATTTCCCAGCATTCTTTGCCTGCACGCATCGCCTTCACAAATAGTTACTACGGAGGGGACAACCCGCACACACACAGGGTCCTCTATGTTAATGGTAAGATTCACTTCATTGGAGATAAAACAACAAAGCAAATGTTGAAACCTCCATACCACAGTGAGCAGAAGCAGTCTCATTTTCTGGACAGTTAGCTGCTGCAAGAAAGCTGTCTGTTGTGACAAGATTAGATAAGAAAACAGTGTAGCGGGGCCATTAAATACATCTATATCATCTTCACCGCAGGTGGAGTGGACCCATGGAAGGAGCTGTCAGTGGTTCAGGACAGCAGTGAAGAGGCTCAGACAGTTTTCATTAAGGACACTGCACACTGTGCCGACATGTCCAGAGAAAGACTAACAGACCACCACTCACTCAGGAAGGCGAGGCAGGTACGGTCGGTCTGCTGACTCGATTACTGACATTCTGCACAAAGGCTATACTCAGTATAATGTGGCAAAATTATTCACACCCTTCAAATTTTTCTACATTTTGTCATGTTACAACCACAAACTTCAATGTGTTTTATTGGCATTTTATGGCTAGAACAATATAAAGTAGTGCGTAACTACATTATGTTGGTCGTACATGTGAAAACATACATGGTTTTTGCAGTTTTTTTTAGAAGTAAAAATCTGAAAATACACAGTGCATTGAAACTGAACTACCTCTTCTCCAATTACCTCTTAATAAAATCCATAATTTAAGTGTAACGCATGAAACAAAATCACCTATTTTTGCTGTCCAAATTGGCAGATTCATGTAAACCACAGATAATGTGATGTCAATAACCATTATCTTTGTATTGCCCTTTTTCAAAAGTCAAATCTTAACATGTGTGTTAGAAAACAATGCCAATCAATTTGGAACTGAACAAATGTAATCATATCAGAAAAATCACATTTCCCAAATTCATAAGATCGGGAATTTTACATTAAGATGGAAAATAAAATACAACCCGTATCTAAAACACCTGACAAACCTTGAAACTTTGCATACATTTATACATTAAAGTCCTTTACAGGATTCTTCAAAACATAGGCCTGACAAATGAGAAGCTCTTTTCTAAAGATAATGTTGCATTCACTCTACGTTAAAACCAGCTTCTAAAACAAATTATCAGTGATATTTTTGCTGATTTGTAATTTTTAGATGTTTAGGTTTCACCTGCTGATACTGATTTTAACCAACAGACTTTGTGCTGTGAGCGTCATGAATTGTTTATATAAGGAGCAGAGGCAACATGACAAAGGTCACCGAAAAACAGGATTTTACTGTTATTTCAGCAAAAATACAAAACAATTATGGAGTTGACATTTTAAACTTTAAACAATATAGTGTCTCATATTAATGACTAACATGGTTAGTCAGCATTGCTAACTGTAAGCATGAGTTTCTTTGTGTATTCCTTGTCGAGTGTGACAGATACCAAAAAAAGCTAACTTCATGTCTTTTTTCAGTAACAACTTCCAAACCAGAGAGTGTCTTTGCTAATAAACCCATTGGCAGTCAGGCTTGGTGCATTCGGATTTCTGAGTCTTTGGTCTGGTCATGTAGAAAATTGGTAGATTCCTGTTGTAGGCAATTTTCTAAATGCATTTTTAATCAGCACCTTTAATTTAATGTTGGACCCTAAAAACAAATGAAGACGCAATTTAATATTAGGAAATTTTAAGAACACTGTTCTCCTGTTTTTCTTTCTCTCAGGAAATAGAGAACCACGTTGCCCGCTGGCTGAGGACAGCAGCTCAGGAGAAGATGAACAACAGAGAGTTACTGTGATCAGATCACATTACAGCCAGATTATCTCTTATCATTGTTCCTAGAAACAGATAAAGAACTGTTAAAAATTTGGGCTGACTGCTCTGCTGTGCCCTACTTCAGTCCTGTCCTCCTCATCTTCCATTTCCTCCTGTTGTCCCCATATTTTCCTATTGTATCCATAACATTCTCAGCTCTGCAGTTAACCTGGAGCTTGTGTTAGTTGGATGCTGCTGGTAGCCTTTTGCGCTTTTAAAAATTCATCTTGTGTGGTGTTTAATTTTTACAATTTTGACTTGCTGTTGTTACATTATCGTAACACTAGGGTGTGATGTTACAACTTTGTAAGGAAACTTGCTTCTCAATAACACCCGATATTAAAGTTTGGAGCCGTTAATCTGCAGTTTCTGATTAAATGCAGTAAACTTGTCAAGATGGACCATTTGGCTCAGATTTATTTCTGTTTCAAGAAAAACAAAACAAAAAAAAAAGCATAGTGCTCTGTCTGACTCTATCTGAGGAGGTGATGCAGTTGTGCTGTTGTGTTTTTAACATCAAGAGAAATCATGAAGATACAGGGTGTGTTTGGGGAGAAAAGGTGAGGAGAGAACCAGTTGTCCCAAGGCCATCTGTTTCAGTGTGTGTGTGTGTGTGTGTGTGTGAACCTCTCAGCAGGGGGTCAAAAGTGGGAGGTCATGACCCTGCTCACCCCCATGGGAGTGGAGCTCATCAATCAACTAGAGGTTGGACAGAACAGCAGGGGGGCACACACAGGCACGCAGGCATTATAACACACTGATACTGTAACACACACACTCAGAAACAGTTACACATTAAACACATTAAACAGCAAATTTAAATGAATAAAAAGATTAATTTGTCTTGACTGGAGCAAAAACGTATTTTATGGAAAACAAGCTTCAAACATACAATAAAATTTCCATCAGCTTACGAAGGCCTCAGGGGTGTTTGCTGCTGGGGATCTGTGTTGATATTATCTGCTTTCTCATCCACAAATGTTATCACACCCCTGCATAGATATTATCAGGGGGCAGGTCATGAGAAGGAAGGAGTTTTATACATTCCTCTCTTTTGGATCTCGTTCAAACAATCTTTGCCCCCTCAATATTGAAAATTAACACAAATTAACACACACACACACAAACCCACTTCCACAAACTCCACAAGTCACTATCAGGATTATCAGCCAGCACTTGCAGAGCGACAGGGCATGCTTTTTCTCTCCCCACAACCACTCCTCCTCCTCCTCTCTCTCTGCAGCCTGTCCTGTTGATCAATGAGGAAGTTCTTGGACCTCAACTATTAATCAGAGCCTATCGGCTATCTGTCCGCTGAGCCAACCAATCACGACCGACCGACAGCTGGGCCGTGAAAAATGTTGCCCTGGTGGATGGAGGAGAGGAGGTTGGGGAATGAAGTTGGGGGGAGGGGAAGGGGGGGGGGGGGGGAATCAGTGATGGGGTCGCGAAGGAGAGGAGGGAGGTGAAGAAGCACTCCATCTGAACTAAGTCAGGTCACGGCTCCACAACAGCACTTAACATGGAGATGGCCTCCTCACAGAGGTGCACAAGCTGAGTTCATGGGTTCCATGGTAGAACAATGTGATTAAAACTCCCCTCCTGTTTTCTGTGTTGAACCTGACAAAACTCCAATGAACACAGTGTTTTCATGGTGTCTTTGCAGCAGAAAACTCCCCTGTGAGAACTTTTCCTCAGTGGATCTCATGTCCATCACCAAGGCCTTTTCCTCCAAGCTTCATCAATACGCTGCTGTCGCTCTTCTGCATAATCACAGTTGCTCACACTCATCCATTCACATCTTATTGCCCTGATTGGATTACATCTAATGCTATTACGCCGCTCTCATCTCTCCCCCCCTCCCCCTCATTGCACCTCTATCTACCTCCTCATAGATTTCTTGCAGATGTTATTAGAGTGTGATATGGTGCAGGTCTCCCCCTCCTTTCTGAAAACCCCACGTTTTGGATTTATGAACCCCTCAGACTTCTCTCCTTTAATCTGTCTCTCTTCCTCCTCTCCCTTCCTGCGCCCGTTCATCCATCATTCCCTGGCTTGGTTTGGGCGGAAGAGTATTAATCCCGCCATCCCATCTCTCACTGCTGTAGACAGATGAGAAGGTGGAGGAGAAAAATGTGGACAGGGGGGAAGAGGGGTAGAGGTTAGCAGACCTCAGATTACTTTTCATAACATTTCTGTAGCATTGTGGGAAACGATGATGAGGCATGGCAGGTGTTGGTACCTTCAACAGGTACACGCTGGGGTGAGTGAAAATATTTCCACCTGAACCTTTTTACAGATTTTCACGTTACAACAGTAAATCTCAACATATTTTTGGGTATTTTATATTACAGATCAACAAAACTTCTCTGAAACTTTCTCCCCGACTATCTGCTGTGTTCCTTGGTCTTCATTGTGCTGTTTGTTCTCTAATGTTCTCTAACAAACCTGTGAAGCCATCACAGAACAGCTGAATTTATACTGAGGCTAAATTAACAAAGGTAAGCTCTGTTTACTAATTAGGTGACTGCTGAAGGTGTTTGGTTGCACTAGATTTTATTTCGGTGCATTAGATTAAAGGGGGCTAAATACAAATGCATGCCTAATGTTTAAGATTTTTTATTTGTAAAAACTTTTGAAAATCATCATTGTCCTTCCACTTCACAATTATGCTCTACTTTATGTTGGTCAATCACATGAAATCACTCAAAATTACATTGAAGTTTGTTGTACTGTGATAAAAATGCAGAACAGGTCAAGGCATTTGAAACTTTTTGAATGGTATTAGGTATCATGTTCAGACAGGGGAATAAATACCTTGGTCTGGGAATCAGTGTGCTGTGTTCTCCAGCCTGCATGTTTAACTGGCAATGACAGACTCATACTGATTTGGTGTTCAGTCAAAAGATATGTCCTAATCATGCTTGTTTATGTCTGTCCTAAACACACACTCAGACAGAACCAATGAGCTTCAAATACTCCGATCGGTTCAGGGAAATCAATCGTTCAGTTCAAAGCATCTAATATGCCGAGCCTCTGCACACCAAATGCTGCAAAGAAACAAATTCACTCAAACAGGAAAAAAAGGAAGGGAAGAAACCTTTGATCAGGAGTCAACGAAAAGCCAATTCTCCTCTCCACCTCAGCCCCTCTCCCCATCCTGGCCTGTGCAGTGGCAGGTAGATTAAGGGGCAAGATAAATGCCCCTCTCTGTATCTCCCTCTCTCCACCCCCACCACCCACCCAATCCCCCCGTTCCCTCCATCCCATCCATCATGGCGGCTTGTGTAATTGCGGCTGTGTGGGGCTGGCAGAGGCAGCCTCCATCCATCTCCTTAACAACAAACAGTCATGAGGACGGATGGTGCTGCACTCCCCAGTTAATCTCCATCTATGAGGGGGGAGAGAGGGTGGGAGGCCAACAAAGAGAAGGAGGAGGAAACGAGAGAGAAATGGTGGAGAAGAAAATAATACTAAAAACTAAAAAAAAAGGGAAGTGGAAGGCAGAAGCAGTGGAAAATTGGTCACATGTTTCACCTCAGCAGGTAAAAACATCTAAAGATGAATGACCCAGGTGGCTGGAATGAGCAAAAATGGGGGAAAAGTTTGCAAACAGGCTGCAAGAGCAGCTCAATAAGGGAGGATTTGTCTGGAGAAAGTTCTGCAGGAAAATCGGGGAGCTGGAGGGAGGGAGAAAATGTATTCCAATATGTAAACAAGAAGACCCAGAAAGTGGAGACGCTCCGTTGCCTCTCTGTATTCACCCCGTTTTCTTTTCCTTCATCCTTCCTCTCTCCTATTACATCCCTCCATTACCCTGATCCCTCAGCCACCCTTCTCTCACTGATGCAGCCAGGGTAGGTTCACGGTTGTATGATGTTTCGGTTGCTTGGCTGCTGCTGCCAGGGGTCATGGCAGCCAGATTTTCTTCATGGTGGAGTCACCAAAGTCAACAAGGCTGGGTGGCCTTCTGAAGTTCAGTAAAACTAAACCTCTGTGGCAAGATGATCAAACTGTGGAGGATGGATTACCATGTGAAACAGCTGGAAGCGTTATATGTTTGAAGAAACAGAATCATGCTGAGAAGGATCTACAGAAGGAAAGGGCTGTTTGAATATCAGCTAAATCTGATATTTTAGAACATAAAATGAAATTAAATTTGATCAGTTATTAAATAAGAGGAAAATAAAAGTGTGAGAAAAAACAAACACACACACACACACGCACATATACACATTCCCCTCCTGTTTTATAGCCCTGGGGGGATGCCCAACTTAGAAAGAGAACAGCAGGACACTGACCTTCCAGCAGGCATGTAGAGCCCACACACACACACACACACACACACACACACACACACACACAATACAGTGCATGAATTCCTGAGTCTGCTGTCTTGAACACACATTTATGCTGGTGTGGGCACATACACTCACCTGGCCTTGCTGGGCGCTCAACGCTTGACAGGAAGTGACAAATAACTGCAGCAGCCTTGACATGCAGAATGGTTCCTGCACAGAGGACCTGGCTGACTGATATTCAACCCTGTGTTGCAGAAAATGAGCCTATTTTTTCACAGAGAGTCTCTACAACAGAATGCAATCAAATAAGCCTGAATAAACCTGTGTTTGCGCTGACTTCAAAATCATCTTCATCTCAAGTTGTTGGAAACAAATGCTATTCATGAGTTTACTCTGATAAAAAAAAACATGGTACAAACAGTAGATACTGCTTTAGATGCCACATGGAATATTTAATCTTGAGAAATATTTAATCACTAAAATATCTCAAATACTTCTAAAAAATCCAAAACCCAGAACGTTTTGTAAGTGACTTGTAAGGTACAGAAAAACATCTTTGTTCTTCATCTTTAAAATGTATGATTTTCTTCTTAAAAGCGGTGCAATGCTGTTCAGCTGTATCTGGGGTAATAATAAAGTGAATAAGCATAACAAAACTGCTGAATTTACACAGTGGCATAAAAATATTTGAGCCCTTAAAAATTCTTCTGTTCTTAAATTTTTTTTACACTTAAATGTTTCAGAACATCAAATAAAATTTGATATCAATCAAGGGTAAACGGAGTAAATACAATAAAACTTTTTCAAATAGTTATTTTATTTATTAGGGAACAAAAAGCTATCTAAACCAACCTGACTTAAATAGAACCTGTCTGACAACACGAAGTAGGCACAATGGTCTCAAAAAGCTTCAATCTAAATACCTTCAAAAACAAATGAGAAACTAAAGGCATCTATCAATGTGGAAAGGTTACGGGACTTCAGCGAACTCCATTTCCACAAACTGAGGAAAACATGGAGCTGTAGTCAACCTTCTCAGGCACCTTCCCTCAACAAAAGAAATCATCACTTGACAACTGTATTTGGTTTTTACTCAGGTCTTTTTTGTCTGACATGAAACTAAAGATCCAAAAAACATGTTAGAGTGAAGTAGTCTGTAAGGGGGCTAAAACTTTTCATGGCACTGTATGAACAACAACACATGTTAGACTCTGTAAATTGATAAAACTTTGAAAAGTTGGATTGCTGACCTTTGGTAAAATCCCTTCGGGACAGCAGCCGCAATGAGCAGAGTTCTGATCTAAACAGGAGCCACTTAATGGCTGTTTTAAGGTTCATTTTTATATCTACTGTATGAGCCACAATCGACTATGCAACTCCCCTTTCCCTTTCAGTAAAATGAAATACATTAAAATCAATAGATACAATAATTTGACAATAGTCATTAGCCATTTTATGGCATCCATGCCAACGTCTAAAAATTTCTTGCAACCCTCCAAAAACCCCAGTCTGATTGTTCTTTCATTCTCTGTCCTGTTTTAGGATAACAAAGATCTTTTTTGCTATTTTCTTTTTCTTTCCCAAGATATTCAGTTGGTTTTTATTCAGGAATCATGTGCTTAGTCTGTTCCACTGAATGCTTTGATTCAAGGTCCAGTTTAAAGACCTGGTAATCACAAGACCCTGGTAATATGTTTTAATCAAAATGTTTGTTTTACCATCTTCTCATCTCTTTGAGATAATATGAAAACCATCCCCACAGCATGACACAATGTCTACAATCTTTTATAATACATTGTCACAGCCGTGCCCAGTGAGCTTTGTCTTGACTTGGATTTTTCTAGCACAATCAATTTACTGTTAAAAAACAGACTCCCAACACCCATCTTGCCTCTTTTAGGGTCTTTCCCAAAACAATAATGTGCTCATGTGGTCTTTGTGCAGGGTACTGTAGACTGTGGAGCCACTGTTTCAGGTTACTGTGTAAGTAAGTAAGTAAACTTTATTTATATAGCACCTTTTTTCAGCTAAAAATCACAAAGTGCTTTACAGAGTGCAAATAAAATAAATATAAATATAGGCTTAATATAATACAAAGAGAGTAAGAACAGCTAGAAACAAGAAGTAGAACATTTAACTAAAAGCTTGTCTAAATAAAAGTGTCTTAAGCTGCTTTTTATAGGAGTCAACAGAGTCGGCCACACGAAGAAACAAGGGCAAGGCAGTCCACAACCTGGGGGCTACTGCCTGAAAGGACAGGTCGACTGTGGGCTCGGGCTTTTCATGACTTAAGACAGCTTTCATTGGAGCCACTGTTTTATTAGTGTGAACATTAGCTGTAAAACATGGGTTTCACAATATAGGCTGAAAGCTTTGGAAATGTTCTGTATAACTTTGCCTCAGAATTGTCACAAAGTTAAATGGTTAATTTTGGTCATTTGACTTAGGTAATTTAAATGCTGATCACATTTGTACAGGAATTTTGTGTTGCTTTCTAAGTTTTTTTTTTATTGCTGCTCAATAATGACAACACTTTATTAAAACGTTTGTGTAGATTATGTAGGATGGCAGCTGCGTCTCGAGATTTTGAAAGGTGTGCTGAACTTTCAGCAACAGGGCCCAGAAAACAAAAAAAAACATGTGTGATGAATGCTCATAAAAAATGTAAAAAGTATGCTGGTTTCAAATATGACAGCATATAAACAGAAACCTTTGTAATTTACGAGTCTAACAAAGGAAAGATTGATTAAATAAATAACCTTATCTAAACTTTCTCCAATTTATCTTTTCCCATGCTGTGTGCATCTTAACTCAACAGCATCAGTTTAAAGTATTTTAATAATTTAACCTGACTGATCTGGTTCATTCAGAATAATCTTTGTTAAATATTTGAGCAGTAGAGAACAGGGTAAAATTTAGAGCTGCCTTGAGACTTTTAATCCTCTGTGTTGGAGCAGGAATTTAAGTTTGTACCCAGCTTAGTTAGCCACAGCGCTAATGAGAAATGATTTACACCTCACCTTGTTAATAGGTTTGGTACTGCTAAATGCCTTAATCACAAACCAACGCTTATTTCCAGTTTCTTTTTAACATGAACAACACACCAGATGATTTCATGAAAGAAGGAGTGAAAATGCTTGTTAGTTCTGGTTCTGTAGCCAGGAGGACCCGGCAGAGGTTTGTCTGTTGTGATAGAGAGGTTCCTCTGCATCTATAAAACCTTTATCTGCTAACTTTTAACTGATCTCAACTTGGAGGTTTCGAATGTATATTTAAATCATTCTGAACTGAAAATTCGTGTGGATGTGCTGTAGCTTATAAATGTCATTTACTTCTATATGATTAATACAATTTAAATCTACAAATTTTGCCTATTATGTTTAGAGTTTACAAAAATAGTGAGCTAATTTATTTGGGTTAGTGGATTAAACTAATGGAAAGTTATCTTTAAAATTTTCTTAGAAATTACCAAATTTTGTTAAGTCAGTACATTTTAAAAATTGGTTAGAAATTAAATTTATGGGCGTCTATTATGAGTTAACTTAGTTTTTAATTTTGAAAAACACTGATTAAAATCTAGCCAAATAAAATACCTGCTAATCGTTACAACAATGTTATTTGTTAAATCCTAACAATATGTTTTGTCTGCGTAGGAACGGGTTCCTGATAAAATTGACTGATCCTTATGCTAATGACACTAATCGCCGTGTTTACATAATAGGCTGCTAGATAAATGTTGAAGATTTATGGTCCAATTCATTTCAATGAAACAATCAACTCTGCTGATGTTTCCATACGGAAGATAAATGTTAATCCTTGTAGACATGAATGTTGCGCACATCAGCGTTAATCCTTTCCACTGCAACCTGTTGGAGGAAAAAACAAGCCAGGGATCGTCTTTTCCAGCCCATTGACGCAGCTCCATGGCTGCATTCTAGCGGCTCAGTGTAGGAGGGGTTCAGCACTGTGATCAGCCCCGCAGGAAACCCGCACCCTGCAGAGTTAAAAGACCCCATGGCTGCACGAACGGGACGGTGCTGGGGCCCCGGTCACAGGCGGCTCCACCGTCAAACAGCATGCCGTCCACAGAGACTCCTGCCCCGGCCCGATGATCTCCTCCAAGTCGCTGCTGATTGAAGTGCAGCCCCTCACCCCTCCTCACAGCGGGGCCGGTCAAAGAGCTGCGTTTTGGATAATTATTATGTTACTCAGGTGTCATTTACAACACAAGCCTGGAGGTTTGGCTGCCTCACTAACATGTGAAAGGTCTTTTTTTCACCCTCTGTGTCTGTTTGGTTAAAGTTAAACTTTCTCACTTTCATGCTTTTGTTTTCTTTCATTTCTTTTTTTTTTTTTTTTTTTCAATCAACAAGAAAGAAGACCAAAGGGTGACATTTGGGCATGTGTCAAAAGACCTGTCTTTAATGAATATCTACAAAACCAGCAAAACACTTTGACAGCTGTCTCTCAGTCAACAGGCGTGTTTCAGTTTTATTTATGACCTTAGAGTAGGAGTGACCTAATTAAAGCCTTTCATTAGCATTAAAATGAAACTTAAAATGACCAGAACAATGTGCAAAAATCACCAAACTTAAGTGTTTTTGTTCTAATTTATGGGTAAAGTCCTACTTTTTGCAGAATGTGGGATTGTGTAAGTTAGATGTAATAGCTGCAGCCTAATCACCAAATTGATTGTCCAGATTTTCCTGGAGTTTCTTCAACAGTGAGGTCCACAGAGATAATTATTATGATTCTCCTCTTGAGCTTTAGCCTGATGAATATCTTGCAGCTGCAGGGAGGATGAGGGAAGAGGGAGGAAAGGATAAAGGGATCAAATCAGCGCAGATCTGTAAGAGTAGTGGTGGGGTTTGATATGAGTGAAATGGCTCTCTGGCCAGGGTGCCCTTCTGTTGAGGGCAACACAAGAAATCAAAAACAAAGAAAGAAAATAGTATCTGTAAGTTGGAACCTTTATTCCTGTTGCCTCTTTGTGTGTCCACTAGGGTGGTTGTTGAAGAAGGCATCAGATCCACAACTTCCAACTAACAACAAATTAAAGGGCTACTTTTTTACAGTTTTTTTAAGATCACAGCTTGCATTTGATCATTTATTGTTCAAGTCTATAATACTCTAACTGATCAAACCTGAGTTGGATTATTATTAGTTTAAATAAGATTCATAGATAGGTCACTGATGCACGTGACAAAGGGTGGTCCACGTGGTTCAGTCCAAGAGAGAAGTAGCATCCATCCAGTAGCAACCATCAAAACTGGACCCCGGACCAATGGACCTTGGTCCGGGGGTCCAGGTAAGGTATGGTAAGGGTTCTTACCTTACCTTACCTTACCTTACCTTACCTTTTCTTACCACCTTAGCTGACATGGCACAAAGATGCACTATGGGAAGAAGGCATGCCAGCAGAGGTCAGAGGTACTGTATGTGCGATTCTTTCGGCAAATATTTAGCTGTTAAACATTGTGTCCAGCCATCAATTTGAATGTTAGCTTGACACATACCACCTACTTGCTGCAGAACACTGACACCCTTTAAATCAGAATCAGAATCACCTTTACTGGCCAAGTTTTTGTGTACAAACTGAATTTGACTTCAGTTTGCAGTGCTCACTGCATAGTAACATTATCTATAAACATAAAAAACTTTAAAGGAAATAAAAATAAGGATTGAGGAGCAGTGTGTATGTGTATATGTATGTGTATGTACAGCCATTTTCCTTTTTTAGGCTATTGCCTAATGGCTGTGGCCTCTTTCAGCAGGACAATGCACACAAGAGCAAAACAAAATGGTTCAATAATAGTTTAAGTGACACAACAACGAGCATCTGCAAAAGAGGGACCAACACTATTAGGCAGGTGGTCATAATGTTATGTCTAATAAACATACAGGTCCTTCTCAAAAAATTAGCATATTGTGATGAAGTTAATTATTTTCCATAATGTCATGATGAAAATTTAACATTCATATATTTTAGATTCATTGCACACTAACTGAAATATTTCAGGTCTTTTATTGTCTTAATACGGATGATTTTGGCATACAGCTCATGAAAACCCAAAATTCCTATCTCACAAAATTAGCATATCATTAAAAGGGTCTTTAAACGAGCTATGAACCTAATCATCTGAATCAACGAGTTAACTCTAAACACCTGCAAAAGATTCCTGAGGCCTTTAAAACTCCCAGCCTGGTTCATCACTCAAAACCCCAATCATGGGTAAGACTGCCGACCTGACTGCTGTCCAGAAGGCCACTATTGACACCCTCAAGCAAGAGGGTAAGACACAGAAAGACATTTCTGAACGAATAGGCTGTTCCCAGAGTGCTGTATCAAGGCACCTCAGTGGGAAGTCTGTGGGAAGGAAAACGTGTGGCAGAAAACGCTGCACAACGAGAAGAGGTGACCGGACCCTGAGGAAGATTGTGGAGAAGGGCCGATTCCAGACCTTGGGGGACCTGCGGAAGCAGTGGACTGAGTCTGGAGTAGAAACATCCAGAGCCACCGTGCACAGGCGTGTGCAGGAAATGGGCTACAGGTGCGGCATTCCCCAGGTCAAGCCACTTTTGAACCAGAAACAGCGGCAGAAGCGCCTGACCTGGGCTACAGAGAAGAAGCACTGGACTGTTGCTCAGTGGTCCAAAGTACTTTTTTCGGATGAAAGCAAATTCTGCATGTCATTCGGAAATCAAGGTGCCAGAGTCTGGAGGAAGACTGGGGAGAAGGAAATGCCAAAATGCCAGAAGTCCAGTGTCAAGTACCCACAGTCAGTGATGGTCTGGGGTGCCGTGTCAGCTGCTGGTGTTGGTCCACTGTGTTTTATCAAGGGCAGGGTCAATGCAGCTAGCTATCAGGAGATTTTGGAGCACTTCATGCTTCCATCTGCTGAAAAGCTTTATGGAGATGAAGATTTCATTTTTCAGCACGACCTGGCACCTGCTCACAGTGCCAAAACCACTGGTAAATGGTTTACTGACCATGGTATCACTGTGCTCAATTGGCCTGCCAACTCTCCTGACCTGAACCCCATAGAGAATTTGTGGGATATTGTGAAGAGAACGTTGAGATACTCAAGACCCAACACTCTGGATGAGCTAAAGGCCGCTATTGAAGCATCCTGGGCCTCCATAAGATCTCAGCAGTGCCACAGGCTGATTGCCTCCATGCCACGCCGCATTGAAGCAGTCATTTCTGCCAAAGGATTCCCGACCAAGTATTGAGTGCATAACTGTACATGATTATTTGAAGGTTGACGGTTTTTGTATTAAAAACACTTTTCTTTTATTGGTCGGATGAAATATGCTAATTTTGTGAGATAGGAATTTTGGGTTTTCATGAGCTGTATGCCAAAATCATCCGTATTAAGACAATAAAAGACCTGAAATATTTCAGTTAGTGTGCAATGAATCTAAAATATATGAATGTTAAATTTTCATCATTACATTATAGAAAATAATGAACTTTATCACAATATGCTAATATTTTGAGAAGGACCTGTATATAAACACACTCAGACGAAACTTTTGTTTTGCTTTGGACCATAAATATAAATCTATTTAAACATAAATGTTTACAAGGCCGTAATCCTTTTCATTTAACCTGTTAGAGTAAAATAAAGCCCAGGATCACCTTTACATAGATGGTGTGGGCTTCTTATTGGTCAATTTAAAACATTTGAAAAATGAAGATTCACATGTACTTAAGTACATCACGACAACATGGGGAAATCAAAACATATCAACAAAATTATCTGGAAAAGAACTGTGGACCTCTGGTTCATCCTTAGATACAATTTCCATATGCGTGATAGTACCATGTTCATTATATGTTATAAACTGCATGGAGATATTCAGACATCATACAACGCAGGAAGGGATAAGCTTCTGTGTTCCATAGATGAAAATGTTTTTGTGTGAAATTTGTCAATAAACCCCCAGTATAAACCCCAGTAAAAAACAAAAAAAACGAAAGATGCAGTTTGAAGCGTCATTAACCACAATAAAATGAGTCCTGTACTGAGATAGGCTGAAAGGTCACTAAGAAGAAACTATTACTCCAAGACAAAAAAAAAAACAACATTAAGGTTTGCAAATGCACACAGTGACAAAGACCATACTTCCAAAGTGTTAGAATCTAATGACCTAATGACCATCATATCTGAAAGAATAAAAGGATGCTTGCAAGCCTGAGAACAACATCCCAACTGTGAAGTAGGAGGATGGCAGCATCATGTTGTGTTGTGCTGCAGGAGGGACTGGTCCACTTAAAAAAGTAGATCCCACCATGAGGACAGAACAATATATGGAAATATTGAAGCTACATCTCATGACTTCAGTCAGGAAGTTAAAGCTTAGAAGTAAAATGACATTCAAAATGGCCAATGATTATGACTATCTATCTGTCCGTCCGTCCGTCCATATCTATCTATCTATCTATCTATCTATCTATCTATCTATCTATCTATCTATCTATCTATCTATCTATCTATCTATCTATCTATCTATCTATCTATCTATCTATCTATCTATCTATCTATCTATCTATCTATCTATCTATCTATCTATCTATCTATCTATCTATCTATCTATCTATCTATCTATCTATCTATCTATCTATTGTAATATTTCAATATATCCTTTATTGTTAGCATGTGTTTTATATATAAAAGGAGGACAAAGGAGAGACGTAAAAAGACGTACGTAAAAAACAGTGAGCGGCTATTCTTCACAGGCTTTCTGTGTGCGAGATGAGAAGAAGGGAGGGTGAGGAGGTGGAATAGAGGGAGAGAGAGAGGGAGGGAGAGGATGGGTGGAGTGTGTAGGGGGGCAAGAGATCCCGTCGCGTTTTGACCCTCAGAAACCTCCCCGCAACCCGTTTGGCCACCACCAGAGTCACTCCTCCTCCTCTTCCTCCTCCTCCGGATCTCCTCCACCTCCTGCTCTTTCTCTCCTCTTGAGGCTGAAAACAGCAACGCTCATCCCGGGCCGTGACATTTTCCAGCTTGTCGCCGTATGCTGCTGCGCGGACAGCGAGCGCAGAGAGCCAAAAAGCAGGAGAGCGCAGGGGGGAGGACGCCGCTAAGAGAACCACCGAGCATCCATCCCTCAGCGATCCGGCGCGAGAGGCGCACCAAGCGGAGGCGAGGCGCTGCAGGAAGCCGCTGCTCCCCTTTCACCTCCCCGAAATCCCACACCGGACACGGCCCGAATCGGACTGGATATTTACGTCTCGGTGGGACATTTCACGCAATCTATCGGAGCTTTGTAGGCTTACTACTCGCCAAGCAATAGCATTTAATAGGCTAAGGGAATCAGTTAAAGCCTTTATTACCTTTGAGCGCATTATGAACCATTAGGCTTACACAGACGGTCATCAGCCGCCCATATAAAGCCTCCACTCCCATCATTATGTTGTAACATAAAACGCGATGGACTGGGAGTAAACACAGCGGCTGTCTGCTCACTTAATGTTTGTGTTGACTCCTTGCGGGCTGTTCTGCCTCCGTGTTGATCGTGCTCACAACTTAATTACTGGTTTATGAAAAATAAAAAAATTAAATAAAAGCAAATGCACTCTGATTTCCAGGAGCCCGGAGACAGAGAGGAAGGGAGGGGGAAAGGATCGCTGGAGCACAGCCGAGCAGCGCATCATCCTCTCCGGTGTAGGTCTGGCTGTCGAGTCGCATGGAGAAAAGGGTAGGTCCGATCGGCTTGTTTATTAGTTTATCTGAGGATGTGTGATTAAGCACAGCCTGGTCGGTTTAAAAGCATCATAACAGGAGCACATGGCTGGGAGGCTGGCTTGCAGTGGACAGTTACCACAAAAATACACAAGGCCCAGTAAAAAACCAGTGGGCTGGAAGTGGCATGCATGAGCTTATGTTTAGGGGGAAAACACCATTACTTTATGCATGGAATCATGATTACAAATCTCCCACATAAGATTTGTGGTTTTCAAGCACTTTTAAAATGACGATTGAATCTCAAAAGCTTCATCCATAAACTTCAATCCAGTGGAGATGATGGATGTGTCAACTTCCAATAAGAGGCTACCCTGTCGAGCTGTTTGATGTCAGTCAGTTAAGGGTTAGAGTTGGTCATTAAGAGGTAGGGCAGAGCAGAGGAGATACAGCTCTTCAGCTCGGTATGTAGGTCAGTTTTTTTGCTACACTGATTCAGAGCCTCGGTGGTGGTGGAGGTGGTGGTGGAGGAGGAGGAGGAACAGGCTGAGGCTGAAGGGGCAGCAGGCGGACTGAGCTGCTCTTCCTGAGAGCAGAGTAATTAGGGGATGTAGGGTACGCAGACAGAAAAACACAGCTGTGTGAAAACAGGTAGATATTAACACCCACAGAATCTAAAACGATTGAAAAACTACTTTTTAAGGAGAAATATCACATATTTATCGACTCAAATACACCGAAAAAGCAGACAAAAAGCAGACAAAATACATTTGAAGAGATTACTTTAAATCTGTTTTGGCATTCATGTTAACAAGAAACCAAGATGCAAATGGTTTGTGATAAAGGTACAACGTGTTCATAGTAGTAACCTTTTCAGCTGTATTCCTAAAGGTTATGTGTGAACATTTTCCCTCTGAACCACAGCTGAGTCATTCCTTGGTAACCATCCTCAGGGTTAAGAAGCTCACTTTGCTTTATGTTTGACTTTAGCCTCAGCTTTGTGGCTAAACTCCTGGATACAAACTTAAGTTCCTGTTCCAACTTTCTCAACTACAAGTTATTTGACAGTTCCTCGCTTTTATTAAGCTAATATATTCCCATTCTCTGCTGACTGACGAAACATCTTCAGTTACATTCTGATTAAAATCTTTATGCAAGACTTGTCATTAATGTTGGGAGAATTTAACCACTATTGAAATGACATTTACAAACTAACATTTGTTTAGAATTTTAATAATTTCAATGATTAATATTGAAAACTGATCAAAATTTTTTATATTCTTTTTATAGAAGATATACTATTTGCATAGATAATATGGGAGCTCTAGAAGGACTTATTTTTTTAGGGCTAGCCGATTCTCAAATGTAAGTCTTCATTTTTTTCTAAAAATAAAAAGATGCATCTAGCCTTAGTGGTTTAATGTTCTGTGGATTACACCCACTGTGTCCATGGTTGGAGCACAGCGTAAAATCCACATGGTTGGAGGCGCTCCAGTCTGCAACAGGTTCTGTGGTGGAGGTTTCATCTCAAATACTCTACAGTTTAATCCGAAGGTCCTAATTTCTTAAAACTGTTTTATACGATGTTTTTAATCTTAAATGTATGTAATAATCAGAATGATTTATCATTCTAAAATATTGATGTAAAAAGGGTTTTCTTTTATTCTAAAGCTTTATCGTGTTTGATTTAAAGTTATTCCAGTCTTTTTTTAACTTATGAAACCAGGATTGACATTTGACCTTTTACTCTCAAATATGTTGCCCATTTGTGTTAAAATCTTTTAAAATAATCTAACACTTTCTGTATGCAGAATGAACCTCAAACCAGTTCATTCTTTTCCATTTTTTTAAATAAAACGACGCAATAAATCGCCTAATGACGCATAACGGCCTTTTTACAGTGCCTATAACATTTAAACATGAAAGAATTTTACTAAAGTATTTCCCGTTAAGAATTATCGTTTATTAGCTCAGCTCCTCTTTCATTAAACGCGACATTAGGCAGAGCACTGAGACGTATATGTCTGTGTTCTTCTCCAGCAGTCGCTCTGATCCATATGTCGTTTCAGCTGCTGGCGCGGTCTCATCAAGCCCAATTTGCTTGAAGTAACTCTTCAGTTGAAAACAACACAGCTTTAAATAGTTATGAAAATGTCTATTAACCAGGTTTGTTAGCTCTTTTGTTTTTATAAATTCGCGGAATTCAGCGTCTGAACTCGCGCGCTTTGATCCTCCTGACGCACAGATACCCGACCCGGTCCGTGCGTAAAAAGAGACGCGCAATCTGATAGCGGTGATTGTTTTAATAGCCGCCATAAAAACTAGAAGGTGTCCCGGGACAGGGCCTCAGAGCAGGTGCTTTCTGTGACCATATGGGACCCTGAACAATTTGATAAGCCATTTAGGACAAAAGTGGGGTTCAGCAGAGGGTTAGACAGAGATACAGTGCATGGATATGAAGGGGATTAATTTTAGTTCTGTTTAAAAAAAAAAAGAACATTGCTTTTTATGTTTAGCCTTACTTTTTTCTCACCAGATGTAGTTTAGGTTGCACAGTTTTACATGGGATAAAATAATCAGAAATTGGACACTTCGGGTGAAAATGTGCCTGTCCTGAGCTTTGTTAAAATGTTTAATGCCCCAAATAGGACAACAGCTGTAGAGGAGCTATCTTCTTGAGCCACATATTTTTGCTATAAATCGCTCCTATCTTCTTCCTGTAGATTCTACAGAAGAAAGCCAGGCTCAGCACATCATGGCATGGTTACAACAACAGAGAAGTAATGGGTGTGTGTTTGAGCTGTGTGCCTGTGATCCCAGCAGTCCCGAGGGACTGTGACCTGTGTCCCTTTAATCCAGCAGAAAGAGAAACAGAAGCAGATCTGCTGACCTGAGCACAGACATGCAGGAGCAGTGAAGAGGCTCAGATTAGCTCCATAACAAACTTAGACTGATGTGTTTATTCATGAAACGTGTGCCCTTACAGACTGCTGCTGAGCGGGTGTTTTCCTTATGAATTTGTCTATGTCACGTGCCTGTGAGTGTACCATATGTGCATCTGATTTATTGTGTCATGGTGATTTTTGCTTGTGTGTGAGCAGGCCCCATGTGAGTGTCTCACAGCGGGGTCAGGGGAATGTCTCAGCACGGCTTCTGTGTAGTTTAGAGTTTAGGAAGGAGGAGGCAACGTTTGCTGCCACAGGCAGTTGTTGAAGGAAATCCATAAAAAGTCAGTTTGCGGTGTGCCATAGGCCATGTAGGGAACACAGTAGTGGAGGAAGGCCTTTCTTCAGAGAGGACCTAATTTGGACTTCTTGGCCTACATGTATACCACACTGCAAGGCCAAAAACTAGCACTACAATGTAATGGTTTACATCAAAGCATAAACATATGTTAGAATGGCCCAGTCAAAGTCCAACCTTAAATCCAAAGGCGAATTTCTTTAAGACATTAAAATTGTTGTTGATGGATCCTCTCCAACCAACCAACCAACCAACCAACTAGTTTGACTGAACTTGAGGTCCATTGCAAAGAAGAATGAGCAAAACTTTCTGTCTCTACATGTGAAAAGCAGGTAAAGACATGCCTCAAAAGAAAGTTCTAATTGTAGCAAAAGGTGGGTCTACAATGTATTGACTCAGATTTTAATTTGTAAAAAAACATAAAACCATATGTAATTTTCCTTCCACCTCACAATTATGTGCTATTTTGTTTTGGTTTAACACATAAAAGCCCTTGAAAATACTGAAGTTTGATGCTGCATCGCGCCAAAATGTGAAAAAGTCCAGTGAGTATGAATACGCCTGCAAGGCACAAAGAAAATGGATAAAACATGAACAACAGCATTGTAAGCTACTACTACAACGACAACTGTTAATTTTTTATCAAACCACAGCACCGAATCCCTGCAGAGGCACACACACACACACACACACACACACACACACACACACACACACACACACACAAAAGCTCCTAAATTATAAAATCGCATCAGGTCTACCAACTGTATAGCAGGCCAGTAAGCCGTGTATCTCAGGCCCCCTAAAGGATCTGTCATGTAATAAAATCACAACGAGATTTCGTGTTGCACCGCCGCAGATGTCGAGTGCATCTCATGCTTTCTGTCTCTCTATCTAATTGTGTTTCAGTATGAAGAGCTGGTGCACTACTCAGGGTCGGAGGGCATGCCGGTGGGGGGTTACGGGGAGGAAGTCAGGGCGCTTCCTCCGCAGTACGGCCCCGCCATCCCTGACTCCCTCAAACACCACAAGGACCAGATCTATGGGTAGGAGGATTTATGTGAACTGGTGGCACATTGACATGCAGTGTATGCGCGCTGAGTGTGAAAATACATGTGAAGTGTTTACAGCTGTCTGCTTTATACATTCTGTGGTGTAAAGTTTGTGTATCATGTTCTGTATCATGTTCTCTATACCAACTGTTACTGTGTTTATGTCCAGTATGTTAACTGTTTATGTATATGTGTGTGTGTGTGTGTGTGTGTGTGTGTGTGTGTGTGTGTGTGTGTGTGGGCAGTCACCCACTCTTTCCACTGCTGGCCTTAGTGTTCGAGAAGTGTGAGCTGGCCACCTGCTCCCCTCGGGACTCTTCCTCCTCCCTCTCAGCCACCTCCCACCTCCCGGGGATGGCCAACCACAGTGATGTCTGCTCCTCAGAGTCCTTTAACGATGACATCGCCGCCTTCGCCAAGCAGGTGGGTGAGCACCGGTCAGGAAACAACACAGAGCCCCTGTCTGGGTTTTTTGTAGGATTTTGTGCTGACACACTGAATGCCTTTTGCAGATTCGCTCCGAGAAGCCGATTTGTTCCTCCAATCCTGAGCTGGACAACTTGGTATGACGCATGAACTGAGAACACGCTAAAATTCAAAATGCTCTTTGCACTCACTGGATTGTGGGACATGTTAACATGATAATCCTCTCCAACAGATGATCCAGGCCATACAGGTTCTTCGCTTTCATTTACTGGAGCTAGAGAAGGTTGGTCAGATTCCAACACGTTCTTTCTAAAATCTGCTAATTTAAATAACTCTTTAGTTTTATGCTGTGTAAAGATATTCATTTTTGACTTGAATTTCCATTTCGCATCCAACTATATGACTCCTCAGTTCTGGTTAGTAACTGCATGGAAATGGAAATCTCCCACATTTTTTTGGTCTGTGAACACATCAACAAACATTACCATCTGATATTTAGGGAAGATTTCTGACTCTGTGTTTTTGTAAATCTTTGAATTGCTGATACTAATTTTAGCCAATACTGATTTCACCTTTAAAAATTGAACAGGGTTGAACAATTTTTCTTTGTAGCCTTTCTGTCATGAGAGGCCTTATTATTTATGCAATGAATCGAGGCAACATGTCTGCGAGTTTCTACAAAACAGGGCTTCCAGACAAAGAAATAATAGAATTACAATTTTTAATTGTTTTTAGCATTTAATATTAGCACTTAGTGTGGTTAATATAACTAACTTTAAACATCAGTCTACTGGTGCATTTTCCATAGAATCAAAAGATCTGAAATGCAAAAATCCACAGATTTCCTAACAGACCGAGGTTGAAAGCTCAAAATGATCAAACAGAGCAACTTTGCTTTAACATATTCAGCCTTCCTGGCATCTGCAGAAGTTGATTGTAGGTGGATGTATTCCTTCGCCAGTTAGAGGAAACGTCACTTGGTCACTTAGGTTTGGTAGGAAAAGCGTCTCTGGGCAGACTGCTCCTTCACATACTGGAAAAGGTCGTGTACGCTGCAAAAAGTATGAAAGGGTGAAGGGGCAAAATAACCAGAACCTGCTGAAGTCAAAATTTGTTGTGGCAGCCTATATGAACAGGTGACGTGCCTCTTTAGAAAATATGTAACTTCCTTTTAAATGCTTTGCCAACACCTTTGTTGGTCCCTTTCATTTCATTCTAAACTCCTCTTTGATACTGAAAATAGATCATTTTGAGTCCACCCCACTCGTTAGCTGCGTTTATGCTGAGTGTTAGCACAACCTGGTAGTGCTTACGTATTTTATGTTCCCCTAATAAAAAATATGACATTTCTGAGTTCAGTGCCAGTTTAGCTAGAAATCAGCATCTTAGAAACAAAATCAGAATTTGCTGGACTTCCAAGAAAACCAAACATAGGTATTTGGCTGGTAAAAGCTTGATCACTGAGTATTTAGTCATCAAAGATAACAAATTAAGCTAAGAATAAAGCTACACATGCATCCAAAAATATTAATGTTTCAAAACTGTGCAACAAGAACATTATAATAAAATTCTTTTGGTAAAAGTTTCTGTATATCATTTCAAACTGATGCCAACCATGATAAGAAGTAATTTGTTCCTGAAGGTACACGACCTGTGCGATAACTTCTGCCATCGCTACATCACCTGCCTGAAGGGAAAGATGCCCACTGACCTCGTCCTGGATGAACGGGAGGGGGGCTCCAAGTCGGACATGGAGGACTTTGGCGGGTCCTGCACCAGTCTGTCAGAGCAGGTGAGACCAACCATTGCCTTTATTGGTCCCTTGTGGCCTTTTTTGCCTCGGTTCTTTCCTCCATTCCTCTCTCTTCACTGCAGAATGCGTCATGGTTACGTGAGCCAGATGAATGTGCCACCACGCCTCTAGGAACACCAGGCAGCTGTGGTCTGCCCTTACACACCACAGGAGACAACTGCAGTGATGCAGGTATCCACACTGGTACACATACACTCTAGTGAAAAACGCTGTGAACGAAGGTGTAGCCAAATGCTCAATAAAAGATTGACACAGCCAGTAAGTCCTGTAAAGCGCTTAATAGTCTGCATTTATATAGCACCTTTTAACCTTTATGGTTGTACAAAGTGCTATAAATGGGATCTCATTCAACCAATCATTCATTATTTACAACAGAGCTGCTGTTGGATAAAACTCATAAAACTGACATCCCCTGAACCACATCTGGCATATTTTTGTACGTAATTATTTAAATAAAAAACAGAAACTTATATTGTGCTTTTTTTATAAGAGTTAAATTCACCAATCTGCACTCATACATCTAAACACAAATGTCCTGATTGCTAGGCAACTTCGATACCAGGCCTCTGTACTGGAATCAAACCCACAACTTTCTGACTGTTAAACAAAGGCTATTTTGCCACTATACCAATCATTCCAAACATTGTCTGGACATTAGAGTAGAAAACAGCATTCTAGACATTAGGTCCTTCAATAGGACAACACAGTTATTTTATTTGATTAATTCTGCAATTAATGTAATCCCTAAATGTTTTGGTTTTTTGTAACACAAAATCAGGGCTGGTTTTTGCTATGTGAGATGTGCCTCACCACCTCGGGCACTATAACCTGGGGGGCACTATCAGGAGTCCAAATAAAAAGTTGCTCAGTCAGTTGCTCCCCGAATTATCTTTCAATTCAATTTCAATTCAGTTTATTTATATAGCGCCAATTCACAACACATGTCGTCTCAAGGCACTTCACAAAAGTCAGGTACATACAATCCAATTAATAGGTTTCTATTGCTGAATACATGTCCATTTAAATGGCAATGGGTGCCCTGCCCCCGTGCAGAAAGGAAATCATATGCCATAAAATAAATCTGTAAACATAAGCTAGACTTGTATGGATACATGCATTTGCTGACATGCAATGACCCCACGGTCGCTATTGCAGGAGACGGTCTCGATGGGGGAGTGGCCTCACCCAGCACAGGGGAGGAGGACGAGAGCGACCGGGACAGGAGGAACAACAAGAAGAGAGGCATCTTCCCTAAAGTGGCCACAAACATCATGAGAGCGTGGCTCTTCCAGCACTTGTCGGTGAGCTTTCCGTTTCCCCTTTTCAATCATAATTTTTTTATCATACACGTGAAATGTATTCATCAAGACCACCCCTGCAGACATATGGGCGAACAAAGACAGCCTGTGTACAGTGGTGGGAGAATGATCACTGGACTGAGGATTTACTGTGGGAAAAAATGTCATGTGCGAGGAGAGACAAAGAAAGGAAGCGAGTGTACGATGGAGGTCAATTAAATTAAATGAAAAACTGGGGGATTAAGTGATTATGTGAATATGCCCGTGATAGAAGTGATAGAAATGGAGTGTGTAATTGTTGGTAAGGTGGTTGGATTAGTAATTAGCTACTAAATGAGGCAGGTCAAATGTTGCTTCACTCCAATTATTACATTATGTGTCTGTGTACACAGAGGAAGTGGAAAAAGAGACAGAGTTAGTGGATTTAGTGAGGCTTTAAATGTGAGTGCCGATGGGAATTTAGATGAAGGGTCTTCAGAATTCACACAGAGTTCGCACACATTATTTCAGTCTGGATTTAAGGTGAACCTTCATGTTTCTCTGGGAGGATTCTCCCGTCAGTCGTTTCACTGCTGCCAGCAACACACCCCAGGGTCTGGCTTTGATTTGTTTAACGCGTCCACTCTCTCTCTGTGTGTGTGTGTGTGTGTTTATGTGTATGTTTCCAGCACCCGTACCCGTCGGAGGAGCAGAAGAAGCAGCTGTCACAGGACACAGGGCTGACCATCTTACAAGTCAACAACTGGTCAGTGTTCTGCTTGATCAATTCACTAATCCCAGGCCTGTGGCTAATCAATAATCAGTTAAACTCTCTTGTTTAAAAGGAAATTATGACTTTACATTGTCTTGCTAAAGTATTCATAACAATTGAACTTTTTCACATGTTGTCACATAAAACCACAAATGTCATCGTATTTTATTGGGGTTTTATGTGATAGGTCAACAAAATGTACTGCATAACTGTGAGGTGGAAGGAAAATGACACATGGTTTTCCATCCTTTACAAATAAGAATCTCAGGTGGTTTTGATTTATATCCCAACCCCTTTGTTACTCCGATCTCATCCTGTGCCCAGAAGTCACTGAAAACATATTTATAATCAACATGGATATAATATAACTCAGTATGAATCCAGATGTTCAGTGAAGGTTTGTTGGCGAGCATTAGTGAACAAGCATCATCACAAAGACCAAGGAACACAGCAGTCAGGTCAGGGAGAAAGTTGTGGAGATGTTTAAAGGAGTGATACCTCAATACCTCAAGCCTTCACCATCTCCCAGAGATGTTGAGTCCATCATCTAAACATAGAAAGAGTCTGGAAGAACTGCAAGCCTACCAAGACATGGCCGGGCTAGAAAAGCATTATTCAGATCTTGGAGTAACTGTAGAGATCCATAGCTCAGGTGGAAGTAACTGTTAAATGGATTATTATTATTAGTTGTGCACACACAAATTTGACCTTAACAGTTGCAAGAAGACAGCGGGGGAGAGCAAACACTGAAGAAGCCGCCCTTATCAGAAGAGACTGCAACCAAACTGTATTGGTCTTCATGCAAAATAGCATCTATTTTACTAAGCAAAATGAGGAAAATTGTCAGTTTCTGAATGTACAAACCTGGAAGGGACGCACTCCAAAAGGTCAGAAGCTGTCACAGCATAGAAACAGTTTTACAAAGAATTGACTCAAAAGAGGTACGTAAGTGTTATTTGTAAAACATGGTAAAACCCATGCATCCTTATCCATCCTCTTCACTATTATGCATTATGACATAAAATCCCAAAAAAGTCCCATCCAGTTTGTGGTAATAACCTGATGTAAAAAAGTTCAAGGGGTATGAATACTTTAGCAAGGCAACTGCATCAAATAAACAGCGGCTGCTGCCATGTCGGTGAGATGTTGGTGCGATTGTTTGTATTTTATAGCCTATATGAAGTGTTTTATATTGTTCACATTCAGTGCGAATGGAGAAAAGGTCACAGCTTTACAAGACTTTCAGAGAGCATTATAATCTAGTTCACTGGAGCATAGTTTGTGATGGAGAGAAGATTGTACAGCAAAGCATTTTTTTTCCCTCACTCTGCAGTCCACTAAAATCCTGTTGCTCATAAAAGAAAACTATGGATCAATATCCAATAATCAGATTATTTACTCCTTCTGAATTTCCTTTTCATGCCCACAGACTTAAATGCAGTTGAGCGTATCAAAAAGTCATTTCCCAATGATTCATTTTCTGTGTTTAAGAATGACTTTTTGCGCTTTGTGTTGATCAAAGCATTTTCTTCATTTTGTAACGTACATCTTTTTATGTCTTCCTCTGCCGCAGCACACAATCAATGCAGATCAATCAATTATCACAGGGCCGATCAATACGTGCTCTGCCCTAACGTTGATTTACTCTGCCCTCTGAAAGGGTTAAGTGCTTGTAAAAGGGAAAAGGTTAATAGTCTCCCGCTCTGCCTTTTTCTCCATTAATGGTTGGCCTTGTCTCTCTCCCTGAACACATCCTGTCTTTATGTCTCTTGCCCTGTGCAGGTTCATCAACGCCCGGAGGAGAATAGTTCAGCCGATGATTGACCAGTCAAACCGCTCAGGTCAGTGTTCAGTCAGTCTGTGTATAAATGTGATGTGTATCTGAGTGTATTTGTGTCTGAAGGTGTGTGTGTGGTCTTTCAGGCCAGGGTGGTCCCTACAGTCCAGAGGGAGCAGCTCTGGGAGGCTATGGGCTCGACGGACAGGCCCATCTGGGGCTTCGAACGGCAGGTACAACAGGCTGGTTCTTCCACTCTGATGTAAAAAAATCCTTTTTGTTTGATCCACGGGGAGTTTAACACATAAATATGAGTGGCGGATCATATTCTTGTGTTAATATCCACTGTCAAACACTTCACATTCGTATCATGTGTGACAAATCCTTTTATGATCATAAACTTAGACACTTTAATGTGACTCAGCCCTCCTCAGACACCATCCTGCTGCTGAAAATATTCACCAGAGCACTGACTGTGGGATTATCTGCTGCTGAAAATAGTCCCTGACAGATGCCCCCTTTATTAATGTTTGGTGGAAACAGCAGGGACTAAGGATTCTCTGAGAAAAGATTTGCTTATTTTTACAAATTAAAATTACAATTTTTCTGTTGCCATATACAAACTTTGTAATAAAATAAAGGCTCCCTAGATCCTGGAGTTATATGACCATTATTATTGACTCAAAATAGTTTAATTGGGGAAAAAAAACAGAATAATGTTTTGGAGGGGTCAGATCATAGGTGGTACATTGCTTCATACCTCCATTTATTGGGAAAATAATTATCAGCTTCTGTGTAAACAACTGCTAAATGCAGGAGAATAGTTTAAGGGTTCAAAGGACAGCATTCACATAAATCACTGTGATGTTTTTTAAGACTACAGTTGTTTTAAGATGGTAAAAAGTGCATATTGGTCTTCGCTCAATAGGAGTCGCTCTTAGCTTCAGCCTCGGGACCAACTGATCTTCACTCATACTACATGAGTAAAGGACACCAGTATCTTACCTGCAGTTATCTACTGCAAGTAAGATACTAACTGCTTATAGCTTTTTAACATAACCTTGCTTCAAAAATCCTGAACTATCCCTGTAAGATAAAAATAAATCCAGCTTTATGGGGGTAACTGTGGTTTATACTTTTGGGCATAAAATATGCTGAAATTGGTCAGTTTGGGATTTTCAGGTCTTACTTTTATATGTGATGCACACACTGTGCAAACAGGTCTAGGTCTTAAATCAATGGAGGCAAATCGTAAAATAGTTTTTTTTTCCATTCCACCAGGTCTCCCGGGAATGTCTTCTCTCCAGGGTGACTACCCCGGTGCTCTGCTTTCCCAGCCAGGCTACCCTCCTCATCCGGGAGCGTCCCTCCACTCATACCCCGGCCCGCACCCTCACCCCGCCATGCTGCTCCACCCACCACCGCATGCACACCCTGCAGAGCCGCTCATTGCTCAAGGACTGGACATACACGCACACTAGCTATCAGGGGGAGCAGACCGTGTGTGTATGTAAAAGAGTGGGAGGGAACATTACTGTATGAATGTGTGTGTGGAGAAAGTATGGGTGTGTAATGGCTGATACGGTACTCTATTTAAAGACAAACTGCTCCAAAAGTTTACATTCCTCACTGAGAGACACTGACCTTAATGTAGCTGATCAACTGACAAAGACACACACACACACACTCACGCGCGCTTAAACATTTCACGTACACACTCTTGAGTCTGGACCCACAGGTTTAAGCCATACCTCTCAGAGTAGAAGTGCTTCCTCCTCTTGCAATGTCTCCACTGTGTCCTGTGGGTGAGACACATGCTTTAAACTACACTTCCCATCATGCCTACAAACCACAGAAGGACCAGATCAGAAACACAACCCAAGGATGTTACTGGATGGGACTCGATCCTGCAAGCCAAACTTTCCTCACAGCTTCTCCGTCTTCCTGCACACACTGATGTCAGAAACACACACACACACACACACACACTTTATTTAAAGCTTTTTTTTTGTTTTTTTTTATATTTTTATATTTATGTGTGCCACTCCAGGCAGATACAGCTTCACGTGAGCTTGTTGAAATGTTAGTGCTCTTCCTCAGCATGAAGCTAAACATTCTGAATGACTTCCAGTCTGCCTCGCTCTCGCACCACTGACCTCCTTAAGGCGCCAGCAGCCGTCCGTTACCTTAGAAGCTTCCCTCCAAGCACCCAAACTCACTGATAGATGAAGCAACAGACGCAACACAGAAAGCCATTCTAAGACACACACACATACATACACATACACATATACAAAGACATATACAGGACTTCTGCAAGCATTTCTAGTACACTGTTAACTGTCACAGCTGTGTGAGAGGGGAGCTGCAGCCAAAGGACTCTTCAGACATTCGGCTCCTTCTCTGCTCTACTTGGACCGCTGAAGAACTCTGAATGATGACGATGGTGAAAAAAAACCTTAAAGTATTAAAATGTTTTTTGTGTAAGGCTTGTCACTCATAATTTGTTTGTTTGCTACGACTCCACCTATAGAATATTGGTTGAATAGTAATAATAATGGGTTTTCAATTTCTGAATGAAATCAAATTTCAACTTGTTGATCAGCCACTGGGTGTCAGCTCCTCACAACCTATTGGTCATTTTATTCTCAGAGTGATACTGCAGACACCCTCAAAGTAGGAGGTAAATGGACTGAACTTATATAGCACTTTTCCAGTCATACAGACTGCTCAAAGCGCTTTACACTAGAGCCACATTCACCCACTAACACACCAATACACAGATCAGTAGGCAACTTGAGGTTAAGTTGACATATGGCAGGAGGAAGCTGGAATTGAACCCACAACCTTCTGATTGCAAGACAACTAATCTTCCTACTTAGCCAGAGTCACCTAGACAAATATTTGTGCACACCTTGTGCACACCTTGTGCACAAATATCTCCTCTCCACAAATATTCTTTCAAAGTCCAAAACTATTGCACACAGAACTAATAGGAAATGGCTGAGATGCATAGAAAATATACTGTTACTTTTTTCTATTTTTGTTCTTTGTATAGTAATTAAAAAACAACAAAGAAACTAATATCAACCCAAAAATAGGTCTAACAAATCTTATTCTGTCTAATGTAATTTGGTCAGATGGGATTTCAATGCAAACCCATTTTACACTCAATGGCCACTTTCTTAGGTTTAACTGCATGTTAAACACAAATATTAAACCAGTTAATCACATGACAGCAATTCGGTGCATTTAGATCCACATCTAGAAGTGGCAAAGGCCAAGCTGAGCCTCACAATGGGGGAGAAATGGGATTTACTGTAAGTGACTTTAAATGTGGTGCAGTGGTTGGTGTCAGATGGGCTGGTCAGAGAGTTTCAGAAACTGCTGATCTACTGGGATTCTCATGCACAACCATCTCACAGAAAATGGAACAGAAAAGAGAAAATATCCAGTGAGAGGCAGCTGTTGATGCCAGTCGTCAGAGGAGAATGGGTAGACTGGCTTGAGATGATAAAATGCGGGCCCTGAACTCGGGTTCACAAAGATTCTCAGAGTCCTCTCAGAGAGCTCCTATCTTACCCCAAACATTTCTGGTGAGAACTTAGTTAGGAGGTGTGGTTGAACCTGTTGCAAGGTGTGATGCTGTCTTCTAAGACCTGTGATTGGTTGTTAAAAGAACCAAATTAATTGCCCCCTGGTAATTAATGGAGAAAAATTAACCAAAGATGGAATTTAGAGTGGATTCAGAAATGTGTAAATCATGATGATGACTTAGAAAAATTAAATGAATTGTTACACAGCATCAACATGTTTGAATGTAGCTTTTTTACATGCTCATTATTATTTTGATTTGCTTATTGTTATGTTTACTCGCTACGCTGTATCAATTTTATATTAATTAATTTAATATTAATATTAAAATGCAGCCTTTTACTGTGATCTCCTTCTTGTATAATGGTAAATGGACTGAACTTGTATAGCACTTTTCCAGTCATACAGACCACTCAAAGCACTTTACACTAGAGCCACATTCACCCAATTGCACTCACTAACACTCACACATTGATACACAGATCAGTAGGCAACTTGAGGTTAAGTGCCTTGCCCAGGGGCACATCAACCTATGGCAGGAGGAAGCTGGAATCAAACCCACAACCTTCTGATTGCAAGACGACTACTCTTCCTACTGAGCCACAGTCGCCTATAATGTATGATGAGGCTGAGTTTGGTAAAATGACCAAAACAAAGCAGAGAAAAAAAGGTGGAGCAGAACCTCTAGAAGAGAGGAGTGATTTGGTCCTGGGATCATGGTGAAACCAAAAAGGCATTTCTGGGCAGATCAATACAACGTACCCTCTGCTTTCAGCACCAGCCTGGACCGTGAGCAGCTCTGGTACCTGCTGGTACCTGCTTCATTCAGAAGCTGGAGAGGAGATAGCAGCAAACCAGAGACGGGGAGCGTTGTAGACGACCATTTAGGCTTAGGCTGCTGACATCATCATGTCTAATACAGCACCTCATTTACATCTTCCTTCTATCTATATACACTGCGGGTCAAAAGTTTCTCCTTTACTGTTTTTTTATTTTCATGACTATTCACGTTATACGTAGATTTTCACTGAAGGCATCAAAACTGTGAATGAACACTTATCGTATTATGTAGCAAAGAAAATTGTAAAAGAACTTTAAATAAATTTAATATTTCAGATTGCTAAAAGTAGCCGCCCTTTGCTGTGATGAGTGAAATATTAACTTCTGGCCGTTTCTCAGTGAACCTCTAGGTCTTTCAAGACTCTTTGGAAAACCATTTCAGGTGACCAACTCATGAAGATCATGGAGAGAATACCAAGAGAGCAAAACAGTCATCAAAGCAAAGGCTGGCTGTTTGGAAGAATCTAAAATATAAAAATCTTTAGAGTTGGTGAGAATCTACAATGTAGATAGTCATGAAAATAAAGAGACCCATTAAGTGAAGAAGGGTAATGAAAACTTTTGACTAGTAGTGTAGAGCTTAGATTATTGTACTGTTAACAAGAGTTTGTATATATATACAGTACAGACCAAAGGTTTGGACACACCTTCTCATTCAAAGAGTTTTCTTTATTTTCATGACTATGAATATTGTAGCTTCACACTGAAGGCATCACAACTATGAATTAACACATGTGGAATTATATACTGAACAAAAAAGTGTGAAACAACAAAAAATATGTCTTATATTCTAGGTTCTTCAAAGAAGCCACCTTTTGCTTTGATTACTGCTCTGCACACTCTTGGCATTCTGTTGATGAGCTTCAAGAGGTAGTCACCTGAAATGGTTTTCACTTCACAGGTGTGCCCTGTCAGGTTTAATAAGTGGGATTTCAAGCCTTATAAATGGGGTTGGGACCATCAGTTGTGTTGTGCAGGAGGTGGATACAGTACACAGCTAATAGTCCTACTGAATAGACTGTTAGAATTTGTATTATGGCGAGAAAAAAGCAGCTAAGTAAAGAATAAGGAGTGGCCATCATTATTTTAAGACATGAAGGTCAGTCAGTCTGAACAATTGGGAAAACTTTGAAAGTGTCCCCAAGTGCAGTTGCAAAAACCATCATGCGCTACAAAGAAACTGGCTCACATGAGGACCGCCCCAGGAAAGGAAGACCAAGAGACACCACTGCTGCGGACGATAAGTTCATCCGAGTCACCAGCCTCAGAAATCGCAGGTTAACAGCAGCTCAGATTAGAGAACAGGTCAATGCCACATAGAGTTATAGCAGCAGACACATCCCTAGAACAACTGTTAAGAGGAGACTGTGTGAATCAGGCCTTCATGGTAAAATAGCTGCTAGGAAACCACTGCTGAGGACAGGCAACAAGCAGAAGAGACTTGTTTGGGCTAAAGAACACAAGGAATGGACATTAGACCAGTGGAAATCTGTGCTATGGTCTGATGAGTCCAAGTTTGAGATTTTTGATTCCAACCACCGTGTCTTTGTGCGGTGCTGAAGAGGTGAACGGTTGGACTCTACATGCCTGGTTCCCACCGTGAAGCATGGAGGAGGAGGTGTGATGGTGTGATGGTGCTTTGCTGGTGACACTGTTGGGGATTTATTCAAAATTGAAGGCATACTGAACCAGCATGGCTACCACAGCATCTTGCAGCGGCATGCTATTCCATCCGGTTTGTGTTTAGTTGGACCATCATTTATTTTTCAACAGGACAATGACTCCAAACTCACCTCCAGGCTGTGTAAGGGCTATTTGACCAAGAAGGAGAGTGATGGGGTGCTGCGTCGGATGACCTGGCCTCCACAGTCACCGGACCTGAACCCAATCGAGATGGTTTGGGGTGAGCTGGACCGCAGAGTGAAGGCAAAAGGGCCAACAAGTGCTAAGCATCTCTGGGAACTCCTTCAAGACTGTTGGAAAACCATTTCAGGTGACTACCTCTTGAAGCTCATCAACAGAATGCCAAGAGTGTGCGGAGCAGTGATCAAAGCAAAAGGTGGCTACTTTGAAGAACCTAGAATATAAGACATATTTTCAGTTGCTTCACACTTTTTTGTTCAGTATATAATTCCACAAGTGTTAATTCATAGTTTTGATGCCTTCAGTGTGAAGCTACAATATTCATAGTCATGAAAATAAAGAAAACTTTTTGAATGAGAAGGTGTGTCCAAACTTTTGGTCTGTACTGTATATACAAATTTATTTTTTGAAAGCATTTTACACTGTGTAAATTTTCAAATAATTATTTACTATATTGTTTGTATTTTTGTACGCTTTTTATTCATTGTTATTCATTATTGTTTCTAATATTTATTTATCCTTCCTAATATTATGTTCTAGAGGTGCACCTTTAGTCTGTCTTGCTGCTGAAACAATTTAAGTTCCCCCTAGGGAGATGATAAGGTTTATCTTAGCTCAATATAAATAAATTTATGATTCTTATAGAAGTTTATGTTCACATTTAGTCGACTATTAAGGAGGTGGATCACGGCGCGGTCGAGCCAGTAGCGTTTTATTAATTCACTGTTATTCATTGTTCAGAGAATATCTCTCCTTTCATTGTCTTTCTGCCTTCTTGTCTGCTTTTGACACTCTTAGGCTCATTAAAAGGCCTTCTCACTACTCTTAGCATTTCCTCATGTAGGAGCTCTCCTAAGGCCTAAGATGCTTCGTGAATAACTTCTATATTACCGATGTAAAATTCTAAAGTCTTACAATTTGAGAAATTCTGAGGTTGTTCTTAAAATGACATCGTTAGGAGCTACTTTTAGACTTAGGATTATTTGTGAATACAGGCAAAGGTTGTTGGTGTAATAGTGCGGGAGATATTTTCTTGACACACCTTGGGCATCTTTGCACTCACTGGGCATTGCTTTCCACATCATAACTGCTGCTGAAATCTCCATCCCTTCAATATCATATTCTACCTTTCCTGAGGGATAATGCACCATGGCAGTTTAAATCATGTTAAACTGTTTAGTTCACTTTACTCCAATGGCCTCCGCAGTCCACCAGATTCCAGCACCTTTGGAATCTGGTGGAACGGGAGATTTAAATCATGAGATTTACGTCATGTGCAGCTGACAGCCCTGCAGCAGCTGTGTGGTGCTCTTGTGTCAATATGGACCAAACCCCCTGAGAAATACTTGCAATACCTTGTTGAAGCTATGTCACAAATAATTAAGGAAATTCTGAAGGAATACCTTATAATATGGACAGTGAGAGTATAGCCACATTTAGATTTTATTTGTCAGCATGTTCATAACTCCATCTATGTTCTTGTAACTAAAAAAGGTATTTGTCACTAAAAATGTTTATATGTTAATTTTGTTTCCACTGCAAAAGTCAAAAACCTTCGGCATATCTATGTACATTTGTTTAAACTATTAAAAGATTTTGAAACATTTTTCTTTCAGTATGCAGATGATGCATTTATTTCTTGATTAGTTTGAATTTAGACAAAAATGTATTTTAAAGTGCTGTCACTGTTTTGACCTATAGGAATTAAAGGTTTTTACAGACAAGGTTTTAACACTCCATAAATCAAACACTGTCAGCAGCCAGAGAAAATCCATTTCAACCATATATTTCAGAGCAAGTGGTTTAGAAATCAGGCTATGAACGTCACCCCTGAAAAAATGTCAAGAATATAGAAAGAAATCACAAACTCTCTAATTATTCTAAATTTGCTAAATTGTCCTACATATGATTTATAATTAATTTTGGAGTTGTAATAGATAAAAAAGTGCAATACACAGCACATTTTAAAAAGCAAATTAGGAGAAAGAAAAATGAAACAAATATATATATATGATACGAAATGATATATGAGAGAAGCAATAACCCACAGATTTAAAGTTTTGCAAAACAAAACCTACAACCTATTAGTATTTTAGGCTATAGATTAACACAAAGCAGTGTGTGATTGTGAAGTTGAAGACAAAGAATACATGGTTTTGACCTGTGTGGCATGCTGAGATAAGGCTTCACCAGAAATCACTTTTTTGCTGCAGTTAACGCTCCACCTCTTTGGTGTAAGTCTTTGCGAGTTTTACACATTAAAAACTGAAGTTTGTACACAGCTTGAGCTCAGTCTGTCTGTATGAAGCAGTTTAGCCAAAGATTTTCAAACTGTTTCAACTCTAGATTTTGACTAGGCCACACTACAACATGAGTATGTTTTAATCTAATCCCTTCCCATTGTAACCCTTGCTGCATGTTTACAGTTTAAACTCTTGCCCCTAGTCCCACGTGTTTTTCTTCCAGGATTTCCCTGAATTCAAATCCAGCTATCTTCCCATCAACTCTAATAGCTTCCCTCTCATAGGGAAGCTATTTAGAGTGATGCTTTCACCACAGCATTAAGTTGTGGTGAAAGACTCACCGCAGCATAATGCTGCCACCACCATTTTTCACTCTGAAATGTTGATTTCAGGGTGTTAGTTTTGCCTCACCCTAAGCATTATGCATGCATGCCAATCAGTTCGCTTTTGGTCTTACCAGACCAGAGCATTTTATTCCACATATGTCTATATTGATTGCAGCTCCTCCAGATACCATGGGCCTCTTGTCTTCTTCTTTAAAAGTACTCTTCTTGCCTGGCCTGACAGTTTAGGTAGACAGACATGTTTTTGTAGATTTGCAGTTGATCCATAACCTTTCCATTTTTTACTGATCTATTAAACAGTGATCTGAGAGATGCTCAAAACTTTAAACTTCTCAGGTTTCTCCCTGACCTGTCTACTGTTGTCCTTAATGTTCATGATGCTCTTTGTTTGCTAATGTTCTTTAGAAAAAACCTATGACGATTTCACAGGACAGCTGGATGTATGTTGAGATGAAATTTCACACAGCTGGACTATATTTACAATTTAGGTGACATCTGAAGGCAGTTGGTTGCGCTGGATTTTATTTAAGGGTATCTGAGTAAAGGGGTCTGTCTACAAACTTTCTTTTCACTTTACATTGATGTGCTTCTTTTTCTTTGTGTCAGTCTATTACATAAAATCCAAATAGAATACATTGAAGTTGGCCTCTGTAATACGACATGTGAAAAAGTTCAGAGGATGTGAACAGCTCTGCAAAATACAGAACAGAAAATGAAACAGAACAGATGAGCTGTTTTTAATCAATCCCGAAATCCTATTTATGACTGCAGCAAAGATCCGCATCAAAAGCAGTAAATTCTGCCTGTTCGTCATTTTTTCAGCTCTCGTGGATTTCAGCTTTGTAGGCTATGTGCATGTTTTGGCTCAGCAAATAGAAAAGCCAAAATTCATAGTACAAAAAACCGAAAAGCAACAAAACACCATATACCAGCTTGTTGCACAAATACACATGGCAGGTTTACAGTCACTTATACTTCATTTTAAGAGATATTCAAATTCATGTATACTGTTTTCAGGTAAGCCCACCAGTGTTGTTTGTTTAAGATACAATCGTTAATATTTTATCTAACAAAAATACAATGAATAAGTTGAGTTCATACTGGAGGTGCATCGTGGGCCAGCTGTAGAGCAGACATGACTGTGGAGTGGATCCTTGTGTCGACTGTGTTAAAATTGATAGAGATGTGGGAGAAATGCTTACAGCACAAATCAAATACATGACAAATATGAAACAGACTTCATGTTTGGGTTGCTCTGATTCACAGCACTCCACAAGGCTCTGATTTTTTTTTCACCCCTGAGATATTAAAACATTCATGATAAACATCTCAGCCGTTCACTTCAAAAGCATCTTACCATGAAAAATAGTGTGTTCTTCCTCCTTTTCTGCAGTCATAAGTCATGTCCCTCCCTGCTCCATAACTATCTGTTTTATCTCTGATGGAGGCCTCAGGCTGTAGCTGCAGCGATCTGTCACACAGGCTGGATCTTCACAGCAAGGAGACCGAATCTCTGCAGACGCTTTAAAGCACAGAGTAGCTCTCAGATCATTATTCCCAATCCTAAACATAGGGGCTCTTAACTTTTAGTTCTTACACTTCCTTGCTATGACAGACCATGGTATACACATTGTATCCCATGTCTTCCATTCTAGTTTCCTTCTTCCATCAAAGGTCCACTGATACGTCCTCCTAGATCCATCCACTGCACGCCAAGCACACAACAAACCATGAACACCACACCCTTGCATCCCTGCCCCCATTCAGCCTGAAGCAGGAGGGGGTTTCAGGGGCCAGAGTTCAGTGGGAGGTCAACAGGAAATGGTTGTTCTCCTTGGCACCAGTTCCTGACCTAGGCGGCCCTCTACTTTTCATTTCTTTGTCCCCTCACACGCTCTGTCCTCGATCACGTAGGCCTCACTTTTACTCCTCCACCTCCTCGCCGGCTTGTTTTCCCATGATGTTTCCCACCACTCTGTCATGTGGAGCAGCGAAGAGCTTCACCGTGATCACTAGGAGCTGGAAGATAAACTCTGGTTTGCTGCAAAGCTTGTTGGGGCCATATAAGGCAATTTGTCTATTTTCTAAAATAAATTTAGATGATAAGGTATCTCACTCATTCAACACATTTCTTTCTAGAATCTGTATATAATTCACATTGTTAAGAATGTATGTCTACAATAATAAACAGATCATTTAAATTCTTTACTGGGAGGAAATCAGAAAAAAATAAAAGCTTAGTATTGAACACTATAACTATTGTTAACAGGAAATTTCTACTAAGACCACCAGTTTTCATTTTACAACATTGCTTCCATTATATCTATACAGACATTAGTGCGTACACAAAGGCAAACAAAACTAAAAGATGTTTATAGTTACATATTGATGTGAAAAAGTATTTGCTCCCTTACAGATTTATTTAGTTTTTGTTTTTAGTCCCACCCAGATGTTTCAGATCCTAGCCACACACCTTGGTAAATTATTAATTATTTGTATTTAACCAAGTTTTTTTTGGTTCAACTTCATAAGCCAAATCCAGGCCTGATTACTGCTAGGCCTGTAGAAAAGAAATGGGACCTGTTGGACAACATGAAGTAGGATTAAAGTAACACATCATGTTTGAAAGATGAGAAACAAATTTACCAAGTCAGTCTGGAACTGGTTACAAAGTAATTTCTAATGGGGTTGGGAGTGCAGTGGACCACAGGGAGAAACCTTATCTAAAACTGGATAAAAAATGAAACACTGACGAACCGTCCCAAGAGAGGTCGCTGTACCAAAAAGTCAGAGTTCATGATTCAACTATAAGAACATGACTGGGCAAAAATTGGTATCCATGATAGAGTTCCATTGTGAGCACAACTGCTGAAAAAAGGAACGGGAATCCTCTTGATGATCCCTAAGACCTTTAAGAAAATATTCTGTGGCCAAAGCAAACTTTGTGGAAGGTGTACATCCCATTGTATCTGGTGTCAAACTGGTGTTTCAGAGTGAGAACTTCATGCTGCAAGATAAACATGGTGGTGGTAGTGAGATGATCTGATGCTGCTTCAGGACCTAGAGGATTTGCCTGTGTTAATGGTGCACTGAGGTTGAGACAATTTGCACAAAATAATTGTGCGTATCTCAGACTCAAACTTGAGGCCAACTGTGACAACTGAATTCATGCAATGTCCAATTTGTATAACTCTGTCATGCCCATGTGTTGCCATTTTGTCCCATCCGCCTTCCATTTTGTTGCCCATAAACAACCCATTTCATTCCCCCTTGATCATTGTTGCATATCTGTATTTTCCTCTGGCTGGTTAAGTGTTTCAGTGAGATATGGGAAAAAAAGAAAATCACAAAAATGTTCAAATCTCATGCATTATTTAATTCTATTTGCATATTATTAAATGAAGCTTTTATATTGTGCCCTCTTTCTAGTGCTTTTGGTTAAAATCTTTTTTTGGGAATTCAAATGATTAAATATAGAAGAATATGACCCCTGATTAAACCAGATTTCTCTCAATGATCTCCTGCTGTTAGATATAATTTATGGGGTCAGATTTCAGTTTTTAATTGTTTCCACTCCACTGAAATCCATTAAAATGGCATGTTTTATTGTTTTAAAGCAGGTGAAGATATTTAGAAGTGAAGTTAGTTTTTAAAAATAGAGAAAAAGAAAAGACTAGTTGTCTATAAATCTTTAAAACAGTTGCTATTACCCCTTAACTAATACTCATAAAACTGTGAACTCCTCTGTATGTTTTTCTTTTCAGATAGATTGTACAAAATTACTTTAAATAATCAGCTGTCGAAATGGTTTGGGTATTAACTGAACCATAACCAATAGGAAACATTTTGTGGAAAAAGACCAAAACTGTAAAAGGACCATATAACAAAGGCCAGCATCCCAGCAGGACAAACACAGCAGTAAATCTGCAACAGAATGGCTGAAAAGGAAAATAATCAGTGTTCCAATGGTCCAAAGTCCAGAACTGGACCTGACTTAAATGCCATGACAGGTCCTTACAAGTCCTGTGCAAAAACAAATACCTGCCAGCTTCAATAAACTGAAGCAATGTTGTAAAGAAGACTTGGTCTACAATGATGTTAAATGCTGATTAAGTCTAATAGAAAGAGTGAGCCAGATGTATTGCTGATAATGTGGTTCAACAGGCTGTTGGATCAATCGTGTGTTTTCAAACCTGGGTTTCCATGACTGTATTTTAGATCACTGACATATTCTTTTAACGTCTAACCTTTCAACTTCAGTATTTAGAGCAGTTACCCATATTCTAAAAAAACATATAGCATGCCCGTACATTTTCACAGGTTCTAAAATGAATGGAATGAAACACCTCTGTACAATGAAAACAATATGATTGTCAATTTTAAGTGACTCCATTTCACTCTCAGCGTATTGCAACAGTCCTGCTAATGTTTCATTTCATTTGAAGACTCCTACTGGTTTTGACCATCCAGGCTGTTGGGGTTATATGGACGTGCATGAAGTGAAAATGTGAAGTGAAAATGTGAACACCTATGTGTTGAACCTGGGAGTTTGTGTGTGTGTGTGTGTGTGTGTGTGTGTGTGTGTGTGTGTGTGTGTTCTTGTACTTGTCGCTGAGTGAGAACCATTTTTCGTATTTTCATCGCAAAGTGAGGACATTTTGACAAAGTGAGGACATTTTCCTGGTCCTCACTTTTTCAAATTCCGTTCTTGGGACAGGGGTTAGATTTAGGACTACGGTATGAATTGAGTTATTGTTAGGGTTAGGGTTAGGTATTAACTGGTTAGGGTTAGGGTTAGTGTTAGGGTCAGGGTTAGGCACTAAAAATCAAGGAAAATGAATGGGAGTCAATGGAAGTAACCGAAAAGTCCTCATAAAGATAGTAAAACACGGATGTGTGTGTGTGTGTGTGTGTGTGTGTGTGTGTGTGTGTGTGTGTGTGTGTGTGTGTGTGTGTGTGTGTGTGTGTGAGTGAGTGTGCATATAAATATGTAAAATCACATTTTAACATAATCAGTTTGAGTGTGTGTGTGGGAGGAGGGTCACTCTGATGGTCATTAATCATTCAATTACACACCTGTCAGAGTTCAGACAAGGGGGAGAAAATGGGAGGAGGGGGAGGTAGGGAGAGGGGGGGGGGGGGTGGAGAAAGTAAAAAAAGAAACAGAGGAATGCAGAAGGGAAAGCAGGAAGAGAACAGGGAGGAGCTGACTGAAAGGAGTAAAAAGCAATAGGAGGAAAGTCTCATTGTGTGTGTGTGGACGAGCCGTGACAGAGGCAAGCTGTTGGATGCTGAAAGCCTCTGAAAGGCCGCTGGAAAAACAAAGACAGAAACATGTAGAGTAGGGGACATGTGACAGATGAGAACAAAGCAGTGCAGGATGGTAAAGATGCAGCTAAGCCCTTCTAATGTCACCTGGACTGATTTAATGATTGCTGAGCTCAAAATGAGACAGAATGAGTGAAACGAGAAAATAACCCAACAATTAAAGCCTAGTCCAATGGAGAGACTGAATAAAACCTGCAACGGGAAACACAGTATAGTGCTTTTTTGTTGAAAAAAAGGGTTATATTAAATGAGTAAAGCACAGACATGGAGAAGGCTTTTTACTTAAATTAAAACAAAAATATTCAATAAAGTATGGATCAGAGGAAGACTAGTTATGCACTAGAGATGCATTGATTACAGCTTTCTGGGGCAAATCCGGTTTCCCTTTCTTAAGAACCCCTGATGTGGGGGTAATGATTTTAATTAGAACTGTAATAAGCAGCATTCAAAATAAAATGAAAAATAAAATTTTATGCTCCATCAATGTCTACAGTAAAAAGCAGAGCCAGGTTTCAGTTTTCACTTTGTGTCTCACAAATAATATATTCCACATTGTTAGAGAGATTTATATGTACAAATAAAACCCAAATAAAAAAGAATAACAGCATATAATAAAAGCACACTAAAACATAGTTTATTTTCTTTTCTTTTAAATAAAAATGCATCACATGGGCATAGCAGATGGCTTTTAAAAGTTTAAAAGGATGCCAAACAGACAGTCTATGAGTTTCCCCAGGTGCTCGAATAATTATTAGCTGAATTATTCTGAAAGTAGTTTGGGTCGCTATCAGTTGGAGCCAATCCACGAATTCCGTATGTGGAGGTAATTGAATCTTCATTGGCACAGACAGAGCATGTGCTTAACTTAGTATGAGATTAAGTTATGTTATTATTGGGTCATCGCTGCTACTTTGGTTAGGTATATATACGTTATATATGGTGTCTTAGAGTTGCAATGCTGATATCAAGGAGTGTTTCAAAAAACAGCCAATATTAATATTGCCTATGCATTGCCTACACGTGATATCAAATGTTTAGGCGATGCTGGAACATATTTACCTAAGGCGAAATATCTTTCGAAACTGTTTTAGCACAAAGCTACACAATAGTGTGACAGGGGTATTAAGACTTGAGGTTAGAAATGTAAAAGGGTAGGCAAAGATTTGCCAGACAGTTGTGTTTGATGTGTTGTACTGTGTTGTCATTTACAATAACAGAAACTCAGCAACACCTAAAGGAGGTTTTACCTTCTTGGCTTTTACTAGATGCATTTGGGCATAGTTGTGTTAAGTTATATTAAGGAGAAATATTCAAGCAAAGCACACATGATGCATGAATCCTGCTTATGGTTTGCGTTTAATATATTAGTTTATTGCATACTGTTGACCATGTGACCCCTCCCGAACACATCCACACACACACACTCATGCACACATATATATATATTCTTAAGTATGTGTGTGTTTGTAGCAGTCTCCATGTTTAGCTGCAAGTACCTCAAATGCCTCAGGCCACAGCCATCTGTGGCCCCCTCCCTCCTTTTTTCACATCCACTCCTCTCTTCTTAGTGCACCCCTTCCTCCACAGCAGCCATCACTGCCATATATCTAATTTATGGCTGTGCTGAGTGTGTAACACACTCATGTATGCATAATATATCACATGTGTAAAAGAAGTGCGTTTTAGAGGAGAGGCAGAGTGTGAGATTGGGTTCTGGCTACTTTAGCTTGGACCATAGCGCTTTCCCCAGATTAAGGCCGGTGTGTGTGCCTGTGCATTTGTGTGTGTGTGTGTGTGTGTGTGTGTGTGTGAGAGAGAAAGCCCAGCTGTTTCTGGGCTCAGCATCCACATGCAGGCAGAATGCCAGATGTCTCATTAGGCAAATTTGATTGGCTCGGTCGTTCAGCAGGATGCAGCGACGAGACAGTTCCATATGCGTGTGTCCATGACTTCGAGTGTGTGCATTTACATAAGAGGGCCTCTAGATAACTATTTACATGTGTGCGTTCTCAGTCCATGTGCATTTATGAGCCTGTGCTGGAACACCTGAACTTACAGGGTGTTAATTAAAAAGTAATAAAATAATAACTATGCAATAAGTTGATGTGAAGAAATGATGCCAGAAAAAGCACTTTGAGCTTATTTTTAGTCTTTAACATCTGCACATCTTGGAGTTTATTTGGTTGTGTTGAGTTTCCCTTGATCAGGATCTGTTTTAAGTATCCCAGCTCTCAATTCACAAACTGCAGCTGAAGCTGCTACTTCAGCTTGTGCTCCATGTGCTCCAACTTCAACAGTAACTGTTAACCTTCAGTTTTAACCTCCTTAAGCACTTACAAAGGAGTGCTTGATTATTTTTTTTTCCATCCTCATCCTTGACATGTGTTTTGAGCCTCTTCTTGACTACAACCTCAATTTACTGGACAGATGTGCTTAAAAAGCAACTAATGTATGTAAAGTAATGTATATATGGATCACCCTCTATTAAACCTAATGCCATTGTCAGTTTAGTTTGTAAATTTGTATTCAACTGTGTCATGGTTGTTGGTGCCACACAGTCTGGTCTGAGTATTTCAGAAGCTGCTGATCTACTTGGAGTTTCATGCAGAACCATCTGTGGTTTACAGAAGATGATCTGAAAAACAGAAAAAACTTACAATGAGAAGAAGATGGGCAACAAGAGCAAGAGATCACACTGGGTGCCACTCCTGTCAGCTAACTGCAGGAAACACATACAGGTCCTTCTCAAAATATTAGCATATTGTGATAAAGTTCACTATTTTCCATAATGTCATGATGGAAATTTAACATTCATATATTTTAGATTCATTGCACACTAACTGAAATATTTCAGGTCTTTTATTGTCTTAATACGGATGATTTTGGCATACAGCTCATGAAAACCCAAAATTCCTATCTCACAAAAATTAGCATATTTCATCCGACCAATAAAAGAAAAGTGTTTTTAATACAAAAAACGTCAACCTTCAAATAATCATGTACAGTTATGCACTGAATACTTGGTCGGGAATCCTTTGGCAGAAATGACTGCTTCAATGCGGCGTGGCATGGAGGCAATCAGCCTGTGGCACTGCTGAGGTCTTATGGAGGCCCAGGATGCTTCGATAGCGGCCTTTAGCTCATCCAGAGTGTTGGGTCTTGAGTCTCTCAACGTTCTCTTCACAATATCCCACAGATTCTCTATGGGGTTCAGGTCAGGAGAGTTGGCAGGCCAATTGAGCACAGTGATACCATGATCAGTAAACCATTTACCAGTGGTTTTGGCACTGTGAGCAGGTGCCAGGTCGTGCTGAAAAATGAAATCTTCATCTCCATAAAGCTTTTCAGCAGATGGAAGCATGAAGTGCTCCAAAATCTCCTGATAGCTAGCTGCATTGACCCTGCCCTTGATAAAACACAGTGGACCAACACCAGCAGCTGACACGGCACCCCAGACCATCACTGACTGTGGGTACTTGACACTGGACTTCTGGCATTTTGGCATTTCCTTCTCCCCAGTCTTCCTCCAGACTCTGGCACCTTGATTTCCGAATGACATGCAGAATTTGCTTTCATCCGAAAAAAGTACTTTGGACCACTGAGCAACAGTCCAGTGCTGCTTCTCTGTAGCCCAGGTCAGGCGCTTCTGCCGCTGTTTCTGGTTCAAAAGTGGCTTGACCTGGGGAATGCGGCACCTGTAGCCCATTTCCTGCACACGCCTGTGCACGGTGGCTCTGGATGTTTCTACTCCAGACTCAGTCCACTGCTTCCGCAGGTCCCCTAAGGTCTGGAATTGGCCCTTCTCCACAATCTTCCTCAGGGTCCGGTCACCTCTTCTTGTTGTGCAGCGTTTTCTGCCACACTTTTTCCTTCCCACAGACTTCCCACTGAGGTGCCTTGATACAGCACTCTGGGAACAGCCTATTCGTTCAGAAATTTCTTTCTGTGTCTTACCCTCTTGCTTGAGGGTGTCAATAGTGGCCTTCTGGACAGCAGTCAGGTCGGCAGTCTTACCCATGATTGGGGTTTTGAGTGATGAACCAGGCTGGGAGTTTTAAAGGCCTCAGGAATCTTTTGCAGGTGTTTAGAGTTAACTCGTTGATTCAGATGATTAGGTTCATAGCTCGTTTAGAGACCCTTTTAATGATATGCTAATTTTGTGAGATAGACATTTTGGGTTTTCATGAGCTGTATGCCAAAATAATCCGTATTAAGACAATAAAAGACCTGAAATATTTCAGTTAGTGTGCAATGAATCTAAAATATATGAATGTTAAATTTCCATCATTACATTATGGAAAATAATTAACTTTATCACAATATGCTAATATTTTGAGAAGGACCTGTACAGACTCACCAGAATTGGTTAGTGAAAGATTAGAAAAACATTGCCTTATCCGATGGTCTCGATCTCAACGTGAATGCATGGATCCATCATGTCTCCTATCAACAGTTCAAGCTGCTTGTGGTGGTATGATGGTGTTATGATATATTGCTGGCACATGTTGTGCTTCTCAGTATCAACTGGGCATCAATTAAAGACCAGAGGCTACCTGAGTATTGTTGTTGAACTTGTCCATCCTAATATGTACACGCTGTACCGATCCTATGATGGCTAAGCCTCAGGAAAATGCTGTTTTTTGTACATGACAATGAGTTCTGTTGTGCCTGCAGCTATAACCAGATTGGGTCTCTTGACAATTTAATTGGGATTTGTTGAATTTGTTTTTGCATAACTTTTTCAGAGTTGTTGCAAATTGCATAAAATGTGTGTTGTTTTTTTTTTTTGTATCTAATAAAAAATTAGACAGATATATCGGAAAAAATAATAAAACAATGTAAAACAATAAATATAAAATATTGTTTCTGGTTTTTTTTTTTTGGGGGGGGGGGGGGTTTGCATTTGAATAAACATGGAATGTTAAGAATATTCCTGCCTTTCTTAAAATTCTGTGGAAATAAATCTTTATTGGCATTACTCCAATCCAACTCCTCTTCTAATTGCTGACCAATAAACCCACAAAACATGTCGCGTTTTAGACAAGCTGTGGGCTGAGTTTAAAACAATGCAGGAATCAATTGAGAAGGTGTAATGCTGCCCTCTAGTGGCGTAAGAGAAAAACATTTCTGTAGAACTACTGAGTTAGCAAAATGTTTTTATCGTTAATAATCTTCCCTTCTGATTGGGTGAAGCACTGTGAAGGGGAACTGAAAACCATTGAAAGTAAAGCAAGATGTTGTTGGATACCAGACAGGTTAGCAGGGAGAAGAAGAGATCTTTATTTAAAAGCAGAAATTGTGAAAGTGCTACAGATAACATCCATAAAACACTACTGCTTTGATAAATAAAAGCTTGGGTTTGCTACACAGACACATATAACCTCAAGCAAATAAATCTTAGTTAAATAGTACTGACTTATAATAACTCTTGACAACTATCTGATGATGTACAGTGATAAAGCTACTACTGCTTCTAACTAAAACAGCTGCCTATTTGAAATGAAATAGAAACAGCATCAGTGTATTCCTTTAATCTAATCACCAAAATTAATTTAACATTAAATACATTTGCATATTTAAAAGGATTTAACCTTAATAGTGATATTAGTCACTACATCTTAGGTGATACATGAAGAAATACAGATTCCTGGTCAGGGTGATCACCTATCAGTGGTCCCACTGGTAAACAATCAGTGGGAAATATCACAAAATAGCTTTTAAAGGTGACCACACTGTGTTTATTTGTTTTAAAAGCAGAACAATTTGTGGGGTTTTGTTTGCTTTTTAGAGATCGGAATTTTCCATCTGACAGCGATAAAGTATGTCCTGGGTTTTCTGGTAGGCTACCAAAATATACTGGTCCTGTGGATTTTATGATAATGATAAAATACTGAAAATAATTATAATGATAAACATTTATTTATCCAGATAAAACCTCATTGAGATTTAAAATCTCTTTTCTAAGAGGGACCTTGGAAAAAAAAGGATTGGTCTCTGGTGATTCTGCTTTCATCACTTTCACGGATGTAAATCGTTCCATTAAGGGTGCAACTCTGGGCTGAGAGGGAACACTGAGGGTGTAATATGGTGTCTGGGTACATATCAGTTAAACCAAGCTTATAGAAACACAATGTTTGTTTAAATCAAAACTCCCAGCAGCTGTTATGTAGACTGTAACAGTTCAAGAAACCAAACATACAATAATTAGAGAGGAGAAAGGTAAAACGTGAAGTACATTTTTGATTTTCACATTTTGTCACATTACAACCACAAACTTTAATGGATTTGGGGGATTTTGTGAGATAGACCAACGGAAAGTAATGAATAATTCTTAAATGGAAGCAAAATGATTTAAGGGTTTTATGCTTGTTTGCAAGTAAAAATTTGAAAAGTGTGGTTTGCATATGTATTCATACTACCTTAGCCAAATTACAGCTGTAAGTCCATTAGGGTATGTCTCGACCAGCTCATCTACAAATTGGTTATTTTTGCCAATTCTTCATTGCAAAACCGTTCAAGCTCAGCCAGACTGGAATAAAGAGCATCTGCAAACATCAACTATCCAGCCTTGCCATTGCTTCTCAGTTTGATTTAGATCTGAACTTTGACTGTTCCCTTCTAACACATGATATATGCTTGTCATAACATCACAAAATGTTAAAAAAGTTCAAGGGGTATGAATCATTTTGCAAGGCATTTCACCTTAAGACTTTGAACGACAAACACTAATTTAAGCATCTTGTTTAATTTCCTGACTGTGCTTCTCAGTGTTCAGAGATAGAGGCAACTGCGTGCACTTTGGACTAAATATCTTCACAGGTCTCCAGCTAGGAGAAACAAACATAGATACACTTTCACAAGTCAACTTAATATCACCAACTAACCAGAAATAGGAAATTGGTTCACACAGGGGAAACTCACATGGGGCATGGGGCGAACATGAAAGCACCACTCAGAAAGGCCCCAACTAAGATTCACATCAGGGACCTTTTCATGTAAAAATTTAAATGCCATACTGATGTCTATTTAGATGAAGAATTAAGGCAGGTTTAGGAAGGGTTTGACCCAGGGAGAACACTTTGACAGTCTCCCAATGCATACTTTATTGGCAGCAAAGTTTGTCACCTCAGGTCTTCTTTCAGCTCTCCATCAGAATCATCTATGCCCTCCTCTGTTTCTGTGCAAACTCTCTGCCTGTCTTCCTGTTTGTGGGTCGTCACTTCTTGCTGAATTGCAGGTCGAAGGTCTGTTTGCACAGTGGTCTGTGGCTGGTCTTCCAGTTCCTGTTCACACTCTGCATTATCACTTGGCAACCAGTAAACATCTGTGCTAATTTCTGTCTGCTTCTCTGAAATATCTGCGTTTTCATATTCATTTTCTCTCCCACTTTCACTCTTGCTCTCAGTTTCTGTCTCCGCATTCTGTTTGGCCATCTGCCTGCGAATCGTCCGTCGGTGCAGGCTGCGACGAGACTTGTTGCAGTGGAGTGTGCGTCTGCGATGCCATTGGTTAATCGAGTGTTGGGCCTCCACGCTGAGCTGGCGGGCAGCCAGCCGTGGCTGGAAGCTGCTGATGTAGAAGAGAGAGGCGTACAGAGTTGTAAGGTAGTAGCCACCTATGGAGAAGAGAAAAGAGACTCAGCAACACTGTTCAAATTTAGACACCACTGTGTGAACGCTGTGATTTGGTTGTTTGTATTTCAGTGTAAATTTTCTTGTAAAAGTATTTACACCCCTTGAGCTTTTCCACATTTTTGCCATGTTGAAACCAAAAACTTCGACATATTTTATTAGGATATTATGTGATAGACCAACACAACGCAGAGCATAGTAATTAAGTGGAAGGGAAAGGAAACATGGTTTTCAGCATTTTTTACAAACAAAAAACGTTTGAAGAGTGTTTTTAGCTCTATTGAGGCTTTGTAGAAGCACATTTTCCTGCAAGCTACCATCTAGAAGGTGAATTACTCTTTGGAAAATAGCTTAAGCACCATTAGAAAGGATATGAGGAGCATCTATGAAAATCATTTTTTATGTCTTGACACAATTTCTCTATTGGATTTGGACTGGGGCATTCAAAAATATCCTACTGTGTGTTCAGGGTCCTTGCATCCTGCAGGAAGGTGAATCTTTGCCCCACTCTCAAGTCTATGGCATATTTGCCACCATGATTGCCTGGTAGCTAGCTCCATCCATCTTCTCTTCAACTATGACCAGGTTCCCTGTCCTTGATGGAGAAAATCCTCCCCACAGTATGATGCTACCACCACAGTGTTTCACTGTCGGGATGGTGCAATGTGCAGGGATTCCAAGACACAGTGCTTCGCATGTAGGCCAACATTTCTATTTCGGTCTCATCCGACCAAGCACCTTCTTCCATGTTTGTTGTGTCCCCTACATGGCTTGTGCCAAGCTGCACATCTGTGAACAGTAGTTCACATATTGTCACTGTTCTATAAAGGTCAGGACTGTGCAGTGCACAACCACTGGTTGTCATGTCAACGGATTCTCCCACCTATGCTGTGGATATCTGCAGCTCCTCCTGAGTTTTTATGGGTCTCTTGTGGCATTCCAAGCACCTGTGTCTTCCCTGATATATACCGACTCTGACAAGCAGACGGTGCCAGATTTTTGAAAGCCATCGTGTGAGTAGATATCCAGCGTTCCTTCCTGTCTGGTCATTGTTTTTTGACCTTGCCTTGTCTCTTGGATTTTGCCTCTCTGCCTGCCCCTTGTCGGACTGTTTGGATTTTGGTTTTCAACCCTCTTTCCTGCATCTGGTTAATGCCTCTGCCTGCCCCTTGCCTGACGTCTATTGTTCCGATCATTGTCCCTGTTTCTGTCCCCAGATTATTGAGCCAGCCTAGCCCTCGGATTATTCAGCCTGGAGTCACTTCTTACCTGCACTGTGGAGATCTCTGCCTGCCACCCACTGAGGTTTCCCCTCTGGGTTTCAAGTTCAGCCCAACACAAAAGCAGGTTAATGACTTTTCTGATCCTTGCAAGATCTGGAGAAACTACAAGTCACTAATCCTTCTTTCTGCTTCAGTGATTCCCAGAAGCTGTGTGGAGTTTAACCTGGGTGACGCTTTCCTGTGGCTGAATAAACCTTTTAATCTTTCCTGTGTCTGGCTGAATCTTGGGTCTGCTTGTTTCCGATTTGTAATAGAGCTTTGGTAAGTGGATTTTGTTCTACAACCTAACCTTGTTTTAACTTTTCCACAACTTTATCCCAGATCTATCTGGTTTGTTTCTAGGTCTTCATGATGCTGTTTGTATTAAACCTCTGAGACCTTCAAAGAACAATTACAGCATACTCCAAAAGACTTAAAGCCTAACCTGCAGGGAAAGTATTGAGTTGGGGGTTTAAGATTAATGTAGACCGCATTTTTCAGATATTTCATTAAAATAATAAAAAACAAGGCGTCCTTTGCTTCCACTTCACATCTATGCTCTACTTAGTGCTGTTTTGTCAAATAAAATTCAGGTGAAGTATGCAGCACGTTGAGGTTGTTTAAAGGCAAAACTTGAAAAAGCTCAAGGGCAAAAAAATACCTATTCAAGGTACTATGTGGGCCTCACCTTCTCCCTGTAGCTGTGTGGGGTCCAGCAGCTCCATCATGTAGTCTGTGTCCACCTGTAAGGTGACCAAGTTGCTACGGAGCAGAACCCAAGTCAAACAAGGCAAGAAATCATCTGCTCCAAACACTGTTCCTGTAGGAGAGGAGAGTTTCAGGTACCAGCACCATCCACATCTACAGTCCAACATTTAGGACTGGAACACTAATTACATTTTACTGCAAGCCTCAACCTACCTGCGCTAGAAGTAGCATTAGCACTCATGCTGTGGTAAATGCTCTTGCAGACTTTGAGAAGAATCTGGATCTTCTTGTTTGGAGAGTAGGTCTCATGCATACTCGCCCATCTCTGTTGTATTCTCTCCAATGTGACAGAATCAGGGACTCCGACTCCTTTTGATCCACCAAGTTCTTCAACGCTGTTCTTTTCTAGCACTAGGAAGTTTCCCTGGAGACGCTGGAAGATGCCGTCATTAGTCCGGGAGGTGTGAATGCAGGAGTAGAGATGGGAGCAGACGGGCTTCAAGGCCACTTTGTGGAGGGAGAGCTCCACCAGGGAGTCTGGAGAAGGATTTAAAGACAGATTAGGAGAAATTCACATTGAAAGATAATACATTCATGCTCCATTCTTGGTAACAAAACGGTATTTGAGAATCTTAAGTGTTAAGTGTGGCCTCACTCACCAATCTCAGAGTCATTTAAGTCAGAGATGCTGTCCAGTATTGCCTGAATGTCTTGGTAGTCTAACAGGATCTCCCTAATTGACGAGAGTGATGACCTCACTTCCTGTAGGAACTCTGCTCCCATCAGCCCACTGGGATCAGAACCTCCCTTTAGAGTCAGCTCCACAAATCCTTTAACAGCCTCTCCAAATGCAGTCCCTTTTCTCTCGCTCAGCTCCACCACTCGATTGGTCAGTTTTTTCTTCTGGGACACCAGCCCACCGAGCGCCTGGCCCACAGCCGATAGACGGTTGATGACCTTTCCAGCCAATCGATGTGCTGAAGGGTGGTGGGTTGGGAGGCCTGCCATTTGGGACTCCTGCTCTTCCTCTATGCTGCTAATTGACAGTGAATCGAGTTCCAGCGATGGGGGATGGAGCAAGGACGAAGGCCTGGGTGGAGGCAACCAAACTCCATCTTCAATCCAGGACACTCTGTGAGGAGACTGAGGCACAGGGCTGCTGTGACGGTGCTGCTCAGGCGTTCCTGGCAAGGTGGGAGTAGAAAGACTTCCTGTGCTCGCTCTCTGAGGGGCAGCACATGCAAAATCCCGGCTGGGCCTCCTGAGAACCACTCCTGTTGGTGTCTGTGGTGTGAGTGGGGAATCAGCGGACCGAGCTCTGGTTAGACCTGCACAATGAAAACACCAACCTAATAAATTAAAGCTCAACCCCCCCGTTTAAAATGCAGTCTTTGTGTGTCAGTGCATTTAACTCTGACCTGAACCCTCTGTAATGGCAGCTTTGGATTCCTGGTCCAATGAGATGGTTCGTTTGCTTTGTATTCCGGCTCCGGCCCAAGTCCGGGTGGTGCTGAGACGTCGCTCTCGCCGGATATTTGATGGCTGTAAAGGTGCTGGCCTGTAAGTCAGCCAGTCGTCTCCATGTTCATGAAGATAGAGGGGATTTATGATGCACAGGGCTCCACTGGAGGAAGTCAGCTTTTGAAAAACAAGCATATGAGCAGAAATTAGGAATGGACAGAATGACTGGTCTTCAATTATTTAGGCTTTGTTTAACCTGCCTTCCCCATACCCGAGAATACCAAGCAATTTAAAAGGCATAGGAAGAACAGTACAGTCATTATCAACACTACACCCTTTACTGAAGAGTATTTCAGGGAACTGGAAACCTTTTTCAATAAAACATTGGAAGAAACCAAAAGAAAAGTAATCACATTTACAGGTAAAAACCACTTGGATCTAGTGCCACATATTTCTAATGGAAAAGAAAAACATGAAATCACAATATTATTGTTGGAAATAGCGATGATAATCAAATGCAATTGCCCACATTTTCCTTACTCTCTCTCTTGTTTTTATCATTACGTCGACCACAACCCTTTCCGTGAGCGTTAGCATCCTCACCACTAAGCTCTATATCAGGTGTTGGCCTAAAAGACCATAAACATCATTTCAACTCGCCAAAATATGATTGCAAAACAGAACTTTAAAGCCTACCAAATACTGCAGCCAAGCAGTCTTTTGTGACTGCGACATTCCCCACTGGCAATGGTGATTCCTATTCAAGTAAGATCATAAATTGATCTTTTAGACTATATGTAATTGATTGCCACATCCCTTGTCACAATACTGATTATCTGCCATGCAGTTCAATATCATAAAAAGGTATGCTGCTTTGAGAAAATAATGCATCAGAACTGCCTTTCTATTCTTTTGATAATGCAGCTTATGTATTGTGATTCTAAGCATGGCATGTTGAGAATCTCACCATATTTACTGTCCACATACTCCACTGCTATATAATTTAGCGCAATAGCACAATAATAACCCTAAAGAGTTCCTGGCTTAGGTAGTTTTCATATATATTTTTTATAAACAAATGTAGTTTTCTTTTTTAATACTCTGTATAGTCATAAAAACTGTAATACCTTTGATGCACTACTCAGAGGTGATAATGTCAGCATAAACAGCACATAGAAGAACATCCTGAGTATGGATAAAGCAGTGCTAGGCTTAATAGAATAAATGGTATGTAGGAAGAGCCAGGACAAAGCATGATAAATGTGCACGAAGTTGGTTCAATGTAATAATTTTTAAGAATCCCTTTGCAAGCATTTCCATTAATGTTTTTTTCAGCCAACTGTTGTGTAAAATGTAGTTCCCCTTTAAATAACCAAGTCAAGTCAAGTTTATTTATATAGCACTTTTCAGCAACAAGGCACACAAAGCGCTGTACACAAGGAAAAACATTACAATAATACAGAAAGTCAAACACAAAAAAACAAATCAAATGACATTAATAATCCTTGGGGGTTTACTGGTAAGAGCTGGTTCTAATTCAATCTTTGTAATAGAGCTAATTAGCTCATTAAGTCCTCTGTGGTAAGGAATTCATCCTGTGCTACAAGACAAATGATAATATTAATCCTTGAGGTCGCCGGTATGAGGCAGCTGTGGTCCCATCATTCAAATAACCAATTTCCCTGGTGCTGGGAGCCCAAATAAAACATGTTGTTTATCGCACAGCTTCGTGTTTTGGGCTTATTTTTTATTACTGAGTTACTTGAATAATACTTTTGCTAGAGCACATGATTTTAAGACACAACGTGTCATGAAACTGGAGTGTTGTGCTGGACCAATGTGCAAACAGGAGCATGGGAGCCGTAGGATGAGTATAAAACATTTTAATAATAGAACTGGGAAAACTTACAGAGGTGAAACAGAACATTGGCAATGGGAATGGCAAACAGCTGTTGACATGCTTGGCCTGACTAGCAGTAGGATCCAGTGGCAAGCAATAAAAACCAGAGAGTTTAAATACAGGGGCAGGGTGGAGAAATGACCAATGAACTAAAAGAGCTAATCGAATGACGTGTGGAGCAGCTGGTGACAGGGAAAATGCTTGGCAATGGAAGAAGGGAGGCTAATGAATGAGCACAGATGAGCAGGAACACAGAAACACTGGCTGGACTATTGTATTCAAAAAGCTGCAGCAAGAGTTCTGATCAAAATTAAAAAGAGAGATCATACTTCCCTTCATTGGCTCCCTGTTAAATCCAGAATAGAATTTAAAATTCTCCTCCTCACATATAAAGCCCTTAATGATCTAGCTCCATCATACATCAGAGATCTGATTGTTCCATATGTTCCTAACAGAGCACTTTGTTTTCAGACTGCAGGTTTACTGGTGGTTCCTAGAGTCTCTAGAAGTAAAATGGGAGGCAGATCCTTTAGTTATCAGGCTCCTCTCCTGTGGAACCAGCTCCCAGTTTTAGTCCGTGAGGCAGACACCCTGTCTACCTTTAAGGCTAGGCTTAAAACTTTCCTTTTTGATAAAGCTTATAGTTAGAATGGCTGAGGTTATTCTGAGCTACCTCTGTAGTTATGCTGCTATAGGCTTAGGCTGCAGGAGGACATAATGACCACTTTCACTCATTCTGCTACATTCTCACACTACTCTTTAATTTTGTGTTATTTCCTCATATGTCAGCTTTTAACTTTATGTGCTTTCTCTGTTTTTTCTCTTTCTAGAAGCTACATCTGGCCTGGCTCTGTGTTTAGCTGTGGCACCCTCCTGGAGTGGGACATCGGCCAAGCTGCTGCTGCCAACAACGTAATGCTCACCTTCTACAGATGATACACTTGGCCCTGTCTTTCAGTGTTTCACCGTCTCTCCTAGACACCACTACTGGCTGAGCTTTTACTATGACTAACTGTACTCTCTTTCACACTCTAGACTTGAAAGCTAGCTCAGAGTTCATCTGCTTAGCTGTTTTTATCTCCTAGATGAAGCCTCTTCACTTTTCTTTCCTATAGAAAGTACTACTGGATCAGTGCTTCTGCATTCTTTTTGTGTCTCTCAGTCGTGGTAGATGGCTGCTCACACCGAGCCTGGTTCTGGTTCTTTTGGAGGTCTCTTCCTGTTAAAAGGGAATTTTTCCTCTCCACTGTCGCTACATGCATACTTAGTATGAGGGATTGCTGCAAAGTCAACGGCAGTGACTGTCCACTGTCTCTACATGCTCATCCAGGAGGAGTGAATATTGCAAGTCACTGACTGGATGCAATCTGCTGGGTTTCCTTAGATAGAAAATCTTTGAACTAATTTGAATAATAAACTGAATCTGACTGCACTGTTTAATAGTTAAGGTTTAATTGGAATGTATGTTCCTGACTTGAAATCTATGATTCAAATGAATTGACTTTATAAAGTACATTGAGACGACATGTGTTGTGAATTGGTGCTATATAAATAAAAACTGAATTAATAATACTGGCTCTCCTCATTCACAAGAATCAGCATTGGCCAGTGAACATTTCTGTTGGTTGACTTCCACTTAAGACATAAAAAGGTAACCCAATGTAAAGATGTCAAAGAAAGATAAGTTCATATTTCAGTGCATGCCTCTGGTAAGAAATGGAAAGATATATGAAGTTTAAGAAAGTTTTTATTCAGAATGATCAGAATCAGCAATTGTGTTTGCCTGCAATAAAAACTGGGTCACCAAACGTCTTTTACTGTTTACTTGGAAAACAAAAGTGTGGGAATACCCACAAGCTTGACTAACAACAGTTTGGAGACATTTGGTTAGTGGCTAACATCACAAGATACGCTGTTCTAGACATTTATTATTTTTTGTGGGAATTTAACTTTAAAGGTCTGACTCAAGTCACTCAATGAATGTTTTGTTTTGTGCTGCAGCGGCTTTTGAAAAGAATTGCTAAACTTTGAACGTCCTCATTGAACAAAAGCAGAAAAGTTGTCCCCTCGCTAAGTACTCATTCTCACACTCACCAAGTAACTTACCTGAATGGAGCACATCACATGGCTTGGCTCCATGTTGGGCATTTCTCCAGTCTGTTGCTCAGGCGGTGTGGACAACCAAGCTTCTGTAGCACAGAGATAAATTTTAGTAGAAACTACTGTCGTTTTATAGTTATGATGCAGGAGAATGAATCCAAGGACTCACTAGGTTCAAGCTGGGAGAGATGATCTTTGTTCATCTCTGTTGTACAGTAGATCCTACAGGGAATGGACAGGCAGACAGCCAACACATCCCTGATACAGAAATAGAGAAATGGTGAAGGTTCATACAGTGCCTTTTAAAAGTATTCACACCCCTTAGGAATATCCCTGTAAAATGTGCAAAAGAACCTGAGGTAGAAAAGGTACCTTACAAGAATTGCTCACAATACTAGTGGCAGCAATGAGGGTCAAAATTGTAGATAATAGATTTTATGATGAAGTCAAATTACAACCACAAATAACAGGGTAACAGTGTATGTTATTAGGATTTTATGTGATAGAGCAACAAAATAATTGTAAATAATTGTAAAGTGAAAGGAAAATGACACATGGTTTTCAAGTTTTTTAGAAATAAAAAATCTAAAAGAGTCCATTGGTATTGATTTATCTGATATGCCTAAATATGATCCAGGACAGGAGAGAGAATTTATTAGGGAAGCAGGCACAAAGTTTAGGGATTTTTCCGGACCGCAGATTTTGCCACTGGTAATTAAATGTTCTGTAAGGTTCTGCAATTTTTCTTTTCAAAGTAGGAGTGCCGATTCATTGTCTAACATTTAAAAAACATAGTATTTATAGCACAATAATAAACAAAGTAAGAAAATGATAAAAAAGTGAAGCAGCCAAAAAGCCCATGGTAACTCTGGAGAGCCACACCTCAGGTGTCTGCTGTTGAAAGAAAGTTATAAGAAGTCCTGTTTGGAGATTGCTGCAAGCCATTTACGGGACACCGTGAAGAACTCTGTCATAGAAAACGAACTCTGCACATCATACCATCCCCCTTTGAAACATAGTGGAGGGAGCATCATGTTGTGGGCTTGCTTTCCCTCATTAGAAACCAGGAAGCTGGTCAGAGTTTACGAGATATTCATGTGTTAGAACGTTCCAGTTAAAGTTCAGATCTAAAGCCTATTGAGACCCAGTGGAAACACCTGGAGAAATGATGTTCTCCTTCCAGTCTGACTGAGTGCGAGTTATTTTGCAAAGACAAAAGGTTCAAAATTAATACGGATGTACACCAGATTTTCAGATTTGTATCTTTGAAAATTGTCAATTACAAATAATTTTCATTTCAATTCACAATTATGCAGAACTTTGTGTTGATCTATCACAAAATGGCCAACCTAAATGCACTAATGTAAAAAAAGAGGGCAAATATGTTGAAGTTCAAGTGGTATAAATACAAACCGAATTCCAAAAAAGTTGGGACACTAAACAAATTTTTTATAAAAACTGAATGCAATGATGTGGAGGTGCCAACATCAAATATGTTATTCAGAATAGAACACAAATCACAGATCAAACATTTAAACTGAGAGAATGTATCATTTTAAGGGAAAAATATGTTGTTTCAAAATTACATGGCATCAACAAATCCCAAAAAAGTTGGGACAAGTAGCAATAAGTGGCTGGAAAAAGGAAATTGAGCATATAACGAACAGCTGGAAGACCAATGACCACTAATTAAGTCAATTGACAACATGATTGGGTATAAAAAGAACTTCTCAGAGTGTCAGTGTCTCTCTGAAGCCAAGACGGTAAGAGGATCACCAATTCCACCATTGTTGCGCAGAAAGATAGTGCAGCTATACCAGAATGGTGTTACCCAGCGTAAAATAGCAAAGACTTTCAAGTTATAATCATCAACCGTGCATAACATCATCAAAAGATTCAGAGAATCTGGAACAATCGCTGTGCGTAAGGGTCAAGGCCGTAAAACTCTACCGGATGCTCGTGATCTCCGGGCCCTTAAACGTCACTGCACCTCAAACAGGAATGCCACTATCAAGGAAATAACAGAAGGGGCTCAGAAATACTTCCAGAAAGCATTGTCAGTGAACACAATCCACCGTGCCATCCGCCGTTCCCAGCTAAAACTCTACAGTGCAAAGAGGAAGCCATTTCTAAGCAAGCTCCACAAGCTCAGACGTTTGCACCGGGCCAAGGGTCTTTTAAAATGGAGTGTGACAAAATGGAAGACTGTTCTGTGGTCAGATGAGTCACGATTTGAAGTTCTTTATGGAACACTGGGACGTCATGTCATCCGGACCAGAGAGGACAAGGATAACCCAAGTTGTTATCAACGCTCCGTTCAGAAGCCTGCATCACTGATGGTATGGGGTTGTATGAGTGCTTGTGGCATGGGCAGCTTGCATGTCTGGAAAGGCACCATTAATGCAGAGAACTATGTTCAGGTTCTAGAACAACATTTGCTCCCATCTAGATGTCATCTCTTTCAGGGAAGACCCTGCATTTTTCAACAAGATAATGCCAAACCACAGTCTGCAGCAATCACAACATCATGGCTACGTAGGAGAAGGATCCGGGTACTGAAATGGCCAGCCTGCAGTCCAGATCTTTCACCTATAGAATACATTTGGCGCATCATAAAGAGGAAGGTGCGACAAAGAAGGCCCAAGACGATTGAACAGTTAGAGGCCTGTATTAGACATGAATGGGAGAGCATTCCTATTTCTAAACTTGAGAAACTGATCTCCTCTGTCCCCAGACGTCTGTTGAGTGTTGTAAGAAGAAGGGGGGATGCCACACAGTGGTAAAAATGGCCTTGTCTCAACTTTTTTGGGATTTGTTGACGCCATGTAATCTTGAAACAACATATTTTTCCCTTAAAATGATACATTCTCTCAGTTTAAACTTTTGATATGTGATTTGTGTTCTATTCTGAATAAAATGTTAGATGTTGGCACCTCCACATCATTGCATTCAGTTTTTATTCACAATTTGTTTAGTGTCCCAACTTTTTTGGAATCCAGTTTGTACTCTGATGATAAGATGTCTAAATTTGTTTAAGTGGTTTGGTAAGACTTTAAAGTGGCCATTACCTGTATATCTTAACATATACTGATAAGGTTTTTAAGATCATTGTCAAAAGTCAGTTGAATTTTATCTGTATGTATATATCTGACAATCAAGTAACAGAAAGGTTTAGCGTGCATCTGCAAATATGATATAAAAAGTAAAGTAGGTTCCTACCTGGTCAGAGAGTAGAACAGCACCAGCTGAGGCAAATCAGAGAAAGACAGACGAGATTCAGCAAGCTGGAAGGCTATCACAGATAAAAAAAAGAAAGAGTGGGCAGCTCAGTGTCATTACATGTTTAATTAAGGTAATATGCATTCTGGGAAACATTTTAAGCTTGAACAAGGAAGTACAAAAAAGGGGACTTCTGCAGAAGTTGCTGTCAATGCTCAAGTAGTTTTGCTTGTTGTCACTTTTTTTCCCAGCACTGGATTGTTTATAATAAACAAGTTTCTGCAGGTCAGAGAGGTCAGCTGATCTTTTAGCATGTAGTTTTCACACACAGTATCTAGTCAGAGGTCTGCCTGCATTCATCATGGGCTTTATCCTCATTTTAGGCATTTCCTTTTTCTTGAGTGGAATAAGCATAGAAAATAAAACTAATTTATTTTAACAGCAGGCATCAGGTGAACAAATTCAGATTGTGTCAATATTTCACACAGACATAAAAAATACCTGCACCCCTACTAATCAGCTGCAATCCTTAATTTCTTTTTCCTGACAGAATCATGTCTGACCATCCTACTTAAACCATCACCCTCAGATTAAAGACACTTGGTTAAAGTGACCAGAAGCAACAAGAAACCACTAAAGGTCCAAGCCTACTGTGAGCTGAAAACTGCTGGAACACAAGTGTCACATTCGCAGTGAAGCCAGATGAAGCCAAACATGAGCTAAGAGACTGGTGGTTAAAAAAGAAACCCCTGTTTTATAGTTATGTTTTATGGTTAGATGAGGCAAAGACAGCTATTTTGTCAAAACGACAAAATGTATATTTGGCAGAGTCAATGTGAGGCTATCAAACCCTTAGAAGACTCTACTATCTGTGAAACATGCTGGTGGTGCATTATGCTTTGGGCCTGTTTTCTCTGCCAACAGTACTGGTGCATTGCATAGAGTGGATGGACGTTCATCTAAAAATCAACATAGAGCTGACTGAGTTTGACATAAAACACATATATTAGTTTTCGGGTGGATAATGTGGGTAATGTGAGGAGTTTGGAAAGCTATGATCTCAAATCTAGAGACAAGGTGTTAGCTATGTTTAAAAGCAGGGTCCGTGCCAGGAAATCAATTCAAACCGATTCAAATCAAATTTACCACCTCTGCTAAAAAGAGATATATCCAGATATCCAGACATAATTACACCTGAAGCTGGTTGGTGGCTACAAAAAAAGGATTGTGACTGAAAGGAAACCTTTAACCAAATATTAGTGGGGGTGTACACATATATTTGACCATGGGTGGAATTAGAAAAACCATAATAACGTAAACTGTATGAAAGGTATTAAGTATTGGCCTGATTTATCATGTTATTAACATGCTGGTCTGCTATGTTTAGCAGAAGTAATGAATCAATAAATATCAGTTGAAAGAGAAACCCAAGTGACCTCAGCTAACTGGATTCTACCCAGATAGACGTTTGTACATATTGTTTCGTACCTGTCCCCGTGCAGTTCATATTATAATCAAGAACTTCTCCATGCTGATCTCCTGCAGACACACACAGTAGGCAGGGCCGAGACGTCACAGAGTCCCGCACAACCAGGAAACTCTGCAGGGAAACACAAAGTGACTCATTTAGCTGTCTTGAGTGTGATTGAAGCTGCTTGAGCAGTAAGATGTTTTCTCTGAACCTCCAACACACACAGACCACACAGCGGGGCTCCATGGCAACTAGGCCATGACACTGGGGGGTGGATATAAAGAACTGACAATTTCAACGTGTGGTTTTTGAAAGCCGCAGTGGTATATCTTTTCAGCAACACTGTGTTGTTTCGATCTCTTGTACAAAGTCCTAAATGCATAGCATATCTCTTGAGTGTAGATAAGTTGTAATCCTGTCTGTGCTGAAGTTAACTTTAATGGGACTGTGACCCAGACATAGTTGAGTATCTCTCAGCAACTCAACTCAGTAGATCATGCAGCAAGATTGATGTAATGATGAAGATTCTCTACAGCTAAATGAATTCCGCCTTTTAAAAACAACGTAAAAGCAAAAAACATTCACTTTATATGACTAATAAAAAAGGTTTTGAAAAAAAGAAATGTTGGTCATAGCCATGTTATATTCTACACAGTCACAGGGAAGATCGCTGACTTGGTTAGGAATGTTAACCACAATAGGTCTTTCTTGAGAAGCTGGTGGACTTAGCATATGAATGGAAAGTTGAGTGGAGGGAGAAAATGTGTCCGCAAAGGCTGCACAAGCAACAGTAATAACCACAGCAGGGGTTTGTGGAAAAAAAAAAACCCATTCAAATGTCAGTCAGTCAGTCATTTTCTACCGCTTATTCCATAGTGGGTCGCAGGGGAGCTGGTGCCTATCTCCAGCAGTCTATGGGCAGGAGGCGGGGTACACCCTGGACAAGTCGCCAGTCCATCGCAGGGCACCATTCTAATGTTTGGGTGGGGATTTTAAAGGCATGGACTTCAGTTGGATTCAATGCTTCAGAAGCCACCACACACGTATTCAGAACAAAGATGTTCACAAGTCATTTTTCCAAGTCAAGTCTTAAGTCTCTAACAACAGAAATAAACATTTTCTCTTAAAATCCACAACATGTAGTGCAACCCTAACCCTGCATTGCTATAGGTTAGGATTCCAGACCTGTGCTGTTTGTCCTTAGGCCTAAATTAGCCAATGAGCTGATAATTATCTTTCAATATTTTAATATTTATTAATAGTTATCTTTAATCTTTTAACATTTTGTTAACCTTACAACAACACTTTCTGTTGTGGAAGTTGCTACCAATGAAGAAAGCACATACAGGTCCTTCTCAAAATATTAGCATATTGTGATAAAGTTCATTATTTTCCATAATGTCATGATGAAAATTTAACATTCATATATTTTAGACTCATTGCACACTAACTGAAATATTTCAGGTCTTTTATTGTCTTAATACAGATGATTTTGGCATACAGCTCATGAAAACCCAAAATTCCTATCTCACAAAATTGGCATATTTCATCCGACCAATAAATGAAAAGTGTTTTTAATACAAAAAACGTCAACCTTCAAATAATCATGTACAGTTATGCACTCAATACTTGGTCGGGAATCCATTTGCAGAAATGACTGCTTCAATGCGGCGTGGCATGGAGGCAATCAGCCTGTGGCACTGCTGAGGTCTTATGGAGGCCCAGGATGCTTCGATAGTGGCCTTTAGCTCATCCAGAGTGTTGGGTCTTGAGTCTCTCAACGTTCTCTTCACAATATCCCACAGATTCTCTATGGGATTCAGGTCAGGAGAGTTGGCAGGCCAATTGAGCACAGTGATACCATGGTCAGTAAACCATTTACCAGTGGTTTTGGCACTGTGAGCAGGTGCCAGGTCGTGCTGAAAAATGAAATCTTCATCTCCATAAAGCTTTTCAGCAGATGGAAGCATGAAGTGCTCCAAAATCTCCTGATAGCTAGCTGCATTGACCCTGCCCTTGATAAAACACAGTGGACCAACACCAGCAGCTGACACGGCACCCCAGACCATCACTGACTGTGGGTACTTGACACTGGACTTCTGGCATTTTGGCATTTTCTTCTCCCCAGTCTTCCTCCAGACTCTGGCACCTTGATTTCCGAATGACATGCAGAATTTGCTTTCATCCGAGAAAAAGTACTTTGGACCACTGAGCAACAGTCCAGTGCTGCTTCTCTGTAGCCCAGGTCAGGCGCTTCTGCCGCTGTTTCTGGTTCAAAAGTGGCTTGACCTGGGGAATGCGGCACCTGTAGCCCATTTCCTGCACACGCCTGTGCACGGTGGCTCTGGATGTTTCTACTCCAGACTCAGTCCACTGCTTCCGCAGGTCCCCCAAGGTCTGGAATCGGCCCTTCTCCACAATCTTCCTCAGGGTCCGGTCACCTCTTCTCGTTGTGCAGCGTTTTCTGCCACACCTTTTCCTTCCCACAGACTTCCCACTGAGGTGCCTTGATACAGCACTCTGGGAACAGCCTATTCGTTCAGAAATTTCTTTCTGTGTCTTACCCTCTTGCTTGAGGGTGTCAATAGTGGCCTTCTAGACAGCAGTCAGGTCGGCAGTCTTACCCTTGATTGGGGTTTTGAGTGATGAACCAGGCTGGGAGTTTTAAAGGCCTCAGGAATCTTTTGCAGGTGTTTAGAGTTAACTCGTTGATTCAGATGATTAGGTTCATAGCTCGTTTAAAGACCCTTTTAATGATATGCTAATTTTGTGAGATAGAACTTTTGGGTTTTCATGAGCTGTATGCCAAAATTATCCGTATTAAGACAATAAAAGACCTGAAATATTTCAGTTAGTGTGCAATGAATCTAAAATATATGAATGTTAAATTTTCATCATTACATTATGGAAAATAATTAACTTTATCACAATATGCTAATATTTTGAGAAGGACCTGTAGTTGTCTGAAATCAGTCTCAGCAAGGTATTTAAAAAGAAAGCAGAGGAAGTACAAAGACTTAGGAAATTTTCTATGACATGTCGAGACTTGTCTACGCTTCATTCAGGCTACAAGATTGTGAGAGAGAGTGAGACTTTCAGCAGATAAAAGGAAGGCTGAATGGTGTAGAATAAACATGGATGTGCTGGATAAAAAAAAAAAATGTTTGCAACATTTTGGGAATCTCAGAGCTAGAGGAATAATTTACAGTCTCTAGGGAATACACATAAACACTGCTATTTTTATAATGCTAACCATGCTAACCATGACAATTGTTAAGTTAAAATGCTAAAAAGAGTTTAAAATACACACGTTTTTTTTGTTAACGGTAAAATATTTCTAGACCTGTTCTACAATTTCCCTCTAATTATCAAATGTCTCACAGACTGCCTCTGAAAAATGAGACCACACAACAGCCTCTTAACTGATGTAATATCATGTTATCTCTTTCCAGGTTAATAGATTATGTTTAAAGGCAAACAGGTGATGTCACATCTTTGAGTACCAATCAGGATTGAGGAACATTTGAATCAAAATCTGATGGCAGCTGTTCTTAGTAATATGCAGGCAGAGCATTGCTCAAAAGAGGAAGTTTTCAAAAGTCTTGCATGTTTATCTAAAAAACGTTTGGTTCTGAATCACTCAGGAAGAATTTTGAACATTTGTACCAAAAAAAAGACTGAGGTATGAGGTGCTGCTATTAGAAAATGTTAGTCTGATCACCCTGTTTTTCCTGGAAACAGAAGCTACAAGAAAATGAAGCAGTTGGTTGAGTCACAGCGAACTCGTGTAAGACAAAGCACATCCAGTCCTGAGCAATGACTCACTGATATCGTAATGTTAGCTCAGCTCAGAGGTGTTCCCACACATCATGGTGCATGAATTAATTAACATGAGCTTTTAGGCTCAGAGAACACAGAAATAAAGTCAAGATAACTTCACGTCACTGAACTTTGAGCACAGATGACGTCCGCACAAGACTACTCTTTCTGCGTGATTCACAGCAGCCCAATAGCCAAGTCATTTCTTGTTCTACATCTATTTTATACCACAGCCACTACAGCACACCAGCACACTGTGCTAAAGAAAGTCTTCCTCCAATTTCATGGGTCAATAACCTGATGCTGCCAGTTACTGTTTTGCATTTCTTGCTAATTAACAGAATGCCATGCTTTACAATTATCATCCCATAGAGAGCAAATGCATTTTGCTACTCACAGTGTCTCTCTGCAGCTGGTGCATCCATTTTGTAATGTCAGTTCCCTGATACGCACACCGTATTATTCAACAGTACTTCTGCATTCAGTTTAAAAAGGATTCTGTTGTATTGTCAAATGTAAAACAGAAAAGGGAACTGCTGATGGCACAGAGAGAGGTGTGCATGCGCTGATCAGGATAAGAAAACCTTTAAATGAAACAGCACTCCATTTCTTTGTTTTACATGCAACTTCAAGTTGCCGGACTTTAGGAAAAGCCTGGATTGCATAAGAGGACCAGCAGCAAGACAACCAAAAAATTGACCTTAATATGCAAAACTTAGCCGCAAAGACATGAATGGGGCAGAACAGAAAAGGAAACAAAACAGAGGATCAGAAACAAGATGCCCAAAGTGATCGGAAATTATTATCAGGCCCACAAAAGAAACAGATGCGGTTTTAGAAACTTTTTAGATTGGTTTAATAAGACCTGAGATATTGATAAAATATTCACAGTTTTATTCAAGCAAATAAAAAAGCAGAGAGGCCTTGAGTTGAACTGCATAACTTCATCACATTGAGTAAAATGGGCCAAAACAGTTTTAAGGGCCAAATGTTACATGTATTTGTGAGAAAAATGTCTACCTTTCTCACATGAAAAAATGTGATGATTAGCCAGTTTAAAGGTGAACAGTCAACGTACAAGTAGACTCAAAGAGAATGAATCCAAACGAAAAAGAAGGATAGACAGATGATAAACAGAATAAAAATGGGATTCTTATTAGAGCTGATGGATCATTAGTAGTGAAAAAGAACTCGGTAGGCTCCAGTCTGAGCTGCTGTCATTAAGGGGGAAACATCATCAAATTTTAAAGCCAGAATATAGAGTTAATCTCTAAAATATAAAACATCAATAAATTAAAATCTGGCTTTTCTTTTTCTTTTTTCAAAGCAGATAAGAAGTTTTAAAATGTGCCTTTTAAAAGAGCCTTTGGCTAAACGTTTCTTCAAAACAAAAACACCATTACCACGTAGAGATGTTAAGGTACTTGAGACTGGTCTCGAGAACAGATTTTTAAAGAACTGGTCTTGAGTACATTCTCACTCAGCTGTTTGTCGGTCGCGGACCCGCTAGACATATGATTTTTTTCCCCCCAAGACCGGTCAAAACCACGTTGCTTTCTTTATTGCGACTTGGAGAAACAGTCTAGGAACATATGGATGTTTACACAGCAAAAATGAAATGCAACCTTACTGGATACACAGAATACTGAGGGTCTGCATAGATGTAAGTTTGGGTTCACCTAAATGTTGTTGCAAGGCAGCTATCTTAAAATGGTGGGCGCACCAGCACAACCAGTTAGTCTGGGGCCCTGTTACAGGTTAGCTTAATAATAAGCTCCCACAGGCAGATTTTCTTTAAATGTTTGATGCAACATTATTAGGATTACAGCAATGGTCTTGAAAATGGTCTCTTATTGGTTGGGTCTTGGTCTTGGACTTGGAGGTGGTATCGCCTTCCTCAGAGTCTTGATCTTGACTCCGTCTAGGATTAGGTGGTCTAGACTACAACACTACCATGTATGGATGATTCTGTAGGATGTTTAAGAGCTAAGGTTTACTGAGCCGACTGTAAACAGAGAATGGACTGTATTTTAAACACAAAAAAAACTTTTATCAGAAATATGTCAAACAGATGTGTGGCTGCTTATTGGCAACACAGGCAACGGACAGAAAAAATACTACTACTTTCCCTCAAAATCCAGTAACCGTATTTCTTCTCATGTACTCAACTCGACATTCCTCATTTAAAACATAATTTTGCCCGGGGATTATGAACAACTGAAAGCTATTCCATAAATACAATATATCTAGTAGAAAAGTGTTGTTTCATCACCATTTTGACTTTTTAAGTCCCCGGTCAGTACAAACATGACCTCCGTGGATCCTTAAGAGATTACATAAATAATCAGTCAGTCAGTCATTTTATATACCGCTTCTTCCATAGTGGGTCATGGGGAAGCTGGTGCCTACAGTATCTCCAGAAGTCTATGGGCAGGAGGCCCATACACCTTGGACAGGTCACCATACCATCGCAGGGCAACACACAAACAACCACGCACAGACTCATTCACACACTTAAGGGCAATTTAGAGACACCAATTAACCTAACCTCTTTGGACTGTGGGAGGAAGCCAGAGTAGCCGGTGAAAACCCACGCATCTACAGGGAGAACATGCAAACTCCATGCAGAAAGACCCCCCGGCCAGAGTCGAACCCAGGACCTTCTTGCTGCAAGGCAACAGTGCTACCAACTGTGCCACCGTGCATGAATAATCACTCCTGGAATGAAAATTCCTCCTACATAGTGTTTCTGGTGATTTGATTTGAGGAATAAGCTGTATAAGAGGCTTGTTTTCACCAAGTCTCTGAGTCAAATGAGCTAATACACAAATACAGATTGTGTATTAGTATTTTCACCTGTCCCATGTGAACCATTACCTTGACATGAAGGTTTTGGGCCAAACAACATCCAGTTGTGGAAAAACGAACTACTTATGGATTAAAACAAAATCATTTTCTATTGATCTTATGTAATATTCTAATTATATGAGACACTGAATGCTGGGTTTTCATAATCTGTAAGCCATAATAATAAAAATGTCAAGGAATAAAGGCTTGAAATATTTCAGTACATGTATAATGAATCTATATATGAGTTTTGTTTCTGAAATAAGTGACAAAAAATATTGACCTTTTTAATTTCTAATATTTGCCACTGTTCTTACATACGAACAAGATCAGTTAAAATCGACACCTTACAAATCTGAAGTTGATTTTTCACATACCCCAGCTGGTGCTCCTCGGATAGCAGCGTGGGCCCCCTCTCTGTCCCAGGGGGCCCCAGGACACCAGGCATCCTGACAGCCCCTCAGTTTTTCCAGCAGTGAAAGTCTCCTCCTGCTGCTTCTCCATGGGATGGCTGTTGTCCCATTAAGAGAAGCATGCACTGCCCTGGACACCAACATATGAACACCATAAGGTGAATGTGGAACATGTTTACGCACATGTGCAGTTAAACAGCTCTCATCTTAACAACAGTTTGAAACTTCAGTGATGAAACTTAGGTTAATAGCAGGCATGAGTGGAGGTTTTCAGGTTTTCTGTAGTATCTGAAATGTTAAAGTTTTCTGAATTTCAGATAAAGAGTAAAATAAGTTAAAAAGAAGAAATTAGGTGCTACTCACATGTCGTCCTTTCTCTCCTCGATTAGAAATATCTACACATTATTCGGTGTTCTCTAGCTCGTACTCCTGTTTTCTACTTGCAAGGAACGTGTTGCTTAAGAGCTGAAAATATCAGAGCAGGGCTAAAATAGGAAGTTCACGTTCGTGTCTGCAACACATCCCCAAGAGATTTCCTGCAGTATCGTTCCAGATCTTCCACATTTCAGCATTGTATCGACTGCCCATACTGCTGGAATGTATTTTTCCTTCTGTTTCATATCACATGCTGGACTATTATGCAGTTTCAAGTTCCATTAGAAAACTCACAAAAGGTTCTTCTACCATGCTCCTTTCTCAAGCCTGTGGTTAACCAAACCTCTGAGCGCTCTGTGATCAGTGAAAACACGCTGCATGTTCTCTAAATGCACTGTGGGACTATATTTATGTGTGAATGCAGTGCTGCGGATGTCCTCTGCTGGATGATTTTTATAACCTTCAGGTATAGATAAGATACTAAGACTATCTGTGATCAGAGTGCACAGCATGTTGTGCATGAGAGGAAAAAGCTCTCACACCAACAGGTTCTTATTGTAGAAGCATGAAAAGATGATTTCACAGAGGAAAAGGTTTGAGGCTATTTTCTGCTCTTTATGAGCAGACTGGTTAGCTGGAGCTTTATCAGCTCTGCTTGCCACCGAAACCACACGCTTTGAGTCATTGTTGATAGGTCAACATTTCTATGGCGAGAACATTCGTGGTCTTTTTTTTTTTTAATCAGAAGAGGTTCTCACCTGCAACATTATTTATGCTGCAGCCATGACCACGTATTGGTCATGATGGTTTGTGTGAAATGAAGCAAATAAAAGAAACTAGGCTGCAGCGTAGGGCCGCCACTCCAGACGTTTTTACTATTTCAAAATTATTCAGTCAACGCATTTTCATAGAGCTGCATGGTCGTCTCTGCAGCTGGTAACACTGGTGCCTTGCAGCAAGAAGGTCCTGGGTTAGAAGTCTGGGGTCCAAAAACATGACTGTTGGTCTCTCTAAAATTGCTTCAGTTATGAATGTATGCATATAGGTTGTCTGTCCATGTGTGTCTCTGTGACTAATTGGTGACCTGTCCTATCCCACCTCTTGCCTAATGACAGCTGGAGACACACCCCAACTCCACAGAAGATTTTAGAAACACTTTCGTTTTGATAAAATCCTGATTATGTTTAAACACCTCAGCTGATCAAAACCGTAATTTACAGAGATTAAAGAGGCCATCTGTGATTTCAGCCTTACTTACCTGTATGATTGCACTGAAAGAAAGTTAGAAGTGACAGGATGCATTAAGCTGCAACTTCATTCCTCTGCTCTTTTCTGCTGCAACCCCACCTGGACTTTCTCCCTGCCTGCTGCAGGCTCCAGCTCAGTAGAAACAGAAACTGGGTGCAGAAACAACAAAGCAAAGAGTTAAGACGTGATAACAGCATCAACTAGAGATGCAGAATGTTCAAGACATAAACTAAGCCAGCTGTAAAACGCACAATCTTTTGATAATTCACTGTAGATTTTACAGCGTTCTTTCCTTCTTTTCTCTTTAGTAGTCTGCTGTTTTACAAGAGGTTTTTGGAGCTTTAGAAGACTGCTAATGTAATGTAAATGAAGAGACAAAAACTTTAATTGACTCTGGAAACGTATGGGATGTTGACATGGAAAATTTGTTGTACCTGGACTTAAGACGTTTTTCTATGTGCAAAATTCAAGCAAACCAGTTTGCAGATCTGTCTAAAAACATTTTCTCCTTAAATAACACTGGGATGTAGATACAGTGTCATTAACAACCTACAGCACATCCATCATGAATTTCTCCCTGATACCATGAGATGTTGCTGGTATGAGGAGTACTGTCAGAACCCTGTTTTGTCATATTAGTTTGCTGCTTGCAGAGACTTTGCAAGTTCATTCATTTTTGCAGGCATATGTATATCTGAATACAATCACAAAAACGTTAATGTTAGATAAATGTACATACATTATTCAGTTTTCATTCTACATTACTTATTTACTATCTAGATGTGCTGTTTATATTACTGATTGAGAATGGTTGTTATCTCCTTATGCATAGAGGAATATGATGTTGCAACATGAGCACAGGATGTGAGAACAGTCTGTTTTCACATAAAGATAAACTCCCTCAGCAGTTGAAACCTCATGTAACTCGGGCGTTCCTTATCCAATTAAAGCATGAAGAGCGGAGACTGTCTTCAGAGTGTGTTTGGAGGATTGTAACTGAGACAGTCTCCGGGACACTCTCCTTGCAAGTTAAAACAAACTAACTTCTCTGTGTCTTTCTTTGTGCAGATGTTGTAATGAGTGTTGGGGTTTAAACCTAACATTTAAATGGTCCTTCGAGAGCCGGATTCCAAGATACCTGACGATCCCAGCGGGTGAGAGAGATCCAGGTAAAACTCCGTGGCCACGGTAAAAAGACCTTTTCCGGGACTGGTTCTCCCTGGCGGGCTGGGATCCGAGGGTTGACGGAACTCCAAAGACGCAGAGAAGTGTGAGTAAAATCTTGTGATTAAAAAAGAGGGATGAATGACAAAAGAATAAAATAGTAAAACCCTGACAATTCTAGACACTATCAGGTACAAGAGAAGAATACAGTTAAATTCCGCAGGAGGGTAGACTCCCTTAGTTGAAATAGACTAATTAAATTCTACGTTAAGGACGGCGGAGTCCTCTGTTAGGAAACTAATAAAAGGAGCAAGTGAGTGTGAGAGTGGAAAAATAGCCACCACTAGGTGACTGTTTTTCATATAAATTAAACAAGGAACAAATGGTGAGCCGTTGCGGATGCATGTAGGCAAAAAAATTCCACCTTAACGGGTTGAAGTGAATTTTACCGCAACAGGTTAGTTGATCACCATCTTGTTTAAAAGGTATTTCCAGTATTTAGAACACACCAGGTGTTAAAACCATACTGGAACTAAAAGTCGCCTAAAAATGGGTAAGGGACAAAGTAAAGAAAAACAAAAGTTACTTGATAATTTATCATGCAAAGATTGGAAAGTAGTAGAAAAGGAAGAACCAACAGCTGTGGAACCATTATGTTACTGGGTAAAACATTATAACTTTAATGGAAAGTTATCCACGGCTGCCTTAAAAGACTTACAAGGTAAAATAGCTAACAAATGTAAACAAAATGAAAAACAAATGAAAAGAAAAAGAAATAATGTTTCACCGAAAGGAAGATGATGAATATTCAGGTCCTTATGCAGCCTTACAGCAACAATTAGCCCAACAAGATGAAGAGGCGGCTGGGGAAGATGAAATAACTGAGCCTACGGCTCCCCCTGTCGCCCCATTTCCCGAAAATCTACCTAAATATACATCAAAAGATATAGGAAGTAAGCCTAAATTACGGAAACACGGCGCAGTAGGAAGCTGGTCAACAACCCTATCTGGGGACTTTAATAGTGTGTTAAGCCCTCCCAGGGAACCTCAAAAGTTACTAAGTTTGGAGGAAGAGGGACTTGAAGTACAGACTTTCCCTCTGATAGAACTTCCAAATCCACGATCAAGAGAGAATGATCCGGCTGTAATAAGGGTATATCGAACATGGACACAAGATGATATTAAAAAGGCAGTAGAGGGCATTCCCCACCCTAGAGAAGATGTTGAGGAATGTTTGAAACAAATGGAAGACCTTAGACGTTCTTATCACCTGAACGGAGCAGAAGTACAACAGGTGTGAATGTGCAAGTTAGGCCCTGACTGGTTTCATGTTAAAGGAACTTATTCGCCTACTCAAGCAGATGGTACCAACCGAGTTGCTGACAGTGATGATCTGACAGAACATGTGAACCCCCTATTGGAAAGAATTAAAGCTAAATATAAAAAGACAGCAAATTACACTGAAATAGGAAGGTGCCGACAGAAACCAGATGAACCATTTGATGAATATAGAGCAAGAATGGGAACGGTGTTCAAGGTTCACAGTGGTCTAGAACCAAGTGAAAATGTAGACAGTGCCTTCCAACAACAGTTAAAAAATGCACTCCATTCAGGTTCGTCACCTGAAATACATGGCTGGGTAAACCGCCATTACATAGGAATGAGTGGAGGCTCATTACAGGATTACATCAACCATGCCCTGCATGCAGAAAAAGTTATAAAAAGTAAAAAGACCAAACAAAAAGACACAGTGTTCTACCACGAGGAAGAGACAGCCTGTTTTGATAATGCAGTTTATTATCAACAAACACGAGGCAGGGGGCGTGGTAGAGGTCGAGGAAGAGGTAGAGGCAGAGGACATTTTGGAGCACAAAATCCAAGAGCATGCTGGTCCTGTGGAAAAGAGGGACATATGGCTAGAGACTGCCAAAGTAGCTCTGCCCAACAAAACTATAGTGCGTGACTAGCACCAGAGCCGCAGGGGAAACTGAGCAGACAACCCCTTGGTGAAATGACAGAAAGGGTACTTTTGACTGAGGAGGGAGAAACTATATTAAATCTGGAAGAACTGTTCTATGTAGAAAAAATTAGACCAGAAATAACATTGATAGTACAAGGCACACCTATCACGTTCCTTTGTGATTCTGGAGCATGTAGAACCACCCTCAGAGAGCCACTACCACATGCAAAGCCTAGTGGAAATTATGCTGTGGTCAGAGCAGCCCAAGGAGTGACAAAAACAGTTACTGAGACTGAACCCATATGGCTCAGAGACCCGGAAGGAAAAACATGCCAACTTTCGGTACTGATATTGCCAGAATGTCCAGTAAATCTATTAGGTAGAGATGCAATGGTCGCCTTACAACTAATCATATTGCCAACTCCTGATGGATTAAAAATAGCTAGGGAAAGGCCTGAAAATGTATATGTAATGCAGGGAGTGGGAAGCCCAAACTATTACTATACATTGGACATCCCAAATAAAGCACCAACTTCCACGGGGTCATTTCTCATAGATGAAGGAAAAAATTCCATACAAAACCCTCAGGATGTAATGTCACCTGATGACCTACATGTTACAATGTGGTACACAAACAAACCAGTCACACATGCAGCATTACTGACAGAACTGCTACAAGCTGTGCAATTACCAAAAGAACTAGCAATATGCAAATGTGCGGCACACACAACAGGAACTGACCCAGTTTCAAAAGGCAACGCCTTTGCAGACAAGATAGCAAAGGAAGCAGCACAGAAACAAATACAAGTTCTAATGATGACAGGAGCTGATTTACAAAATGAAACATTAAAAGACATGCAACAACAATCACCAAAGCAGGAACAACAACAATGGCAAAGAAAAGGGGCACAATTAAAAGATGGTATTTTCACCTGACCAGAAAATAAACCAATCCTACCAAAAAACCTATACAAATGGGCAGCAATATTGAGTCATGGTAAGTCACATGTCTCAACAGGAGGGATGACAGGATTGGTAAACCAAGTATACACAACCTATGGATTCAACTCCTATTCAAAACATTTTTGTAGAAGCTGCTTAGTATGTGCAAAACACAATGCCCAAGGGAACTTAAGGCCAAAAAGGGGACAATTTCCCAAGGCCAAATACCCTTTTCAACATATCCACATGGATTTCATAGAACTAAACAACAGCGAAGGGAAAAAGTATTGTTTAGTAATAATAGATTCATTCTCAAAATGGATAGAACTATTTCCAACAAAAACACCAGATGCATTAACAGTGGCAAAAGCCTTATGCAAAGACATAATACCAAGGTATGGTATTCCAGAGAAAATCTATAGTGACAACGGTACACACTTTGTTAATCAAATCATTAACAGAATAGGACAAGCCTTCCACATAGACCTAAAACACCACTGTGCTTATCATCCACAAAGCGCTGGGCTAGTAGAAAGAATGAATGGGACTATAAAGAACAGGTTAAGAAAATGCATGGAAGAAACTGGAAGACCATGGACTAAATGCATGGATTTAGTAAAACTCTATATCAACATAACTAGCTCAGATGGATTAACACCATATGAAACTGTGTTTGGGAGACCTTACAGACTGCCATATTTAAAAAATATGTGGGAAACAGATGATGAAAGCACACTGGCAGATTATATGAGAAAGATGTTACAACAAAGACAGCAAAACAATGAGAAAACTAATGATGATGAAACTTCTGTGTCTACGCAGGGAATACCGTTAGTTGAACCAGGTGACTGGGTCCTGATAAAAAGCATAAAGAAGAAGCATTGGCATTCACCTAAGTGGGAAGGGCCCTATCAGGTGTTGTTGACTACTGGAACTGCGATTAAGATTGCAGAAAGGAACTCATGGATCCATCTAACACATTGTAAAAGAATAATAGAACATGACTAAAATAAATTTCTCAATAGCAGTGTTTACCCTAACTATCATTGTTTGTGTTGTAGTAATAGCATTGTGGTATCTGTTGTAGCATTGTAGCTCTTCATCTGACCTTCAGAGGTAGTCCGGCTACAAAGGGGGCTGCAATTATAGTTTGCAGTTGTCTCAAACCGGTGAAGATTGTCCACAGCTCTGCTACAGGTTTTTAGGAAGGGCTCCAATCTACAGAAAGATGTTCACCCCTACACACAAAAAGATATTGATAATAGGGAGCATCATCTCAATCATAGTTGTAAGTGCCCTGTTAATATGGGAAAGAAATCACAAAATGCAAAAAAGAAGAGTAGGGTACTATAATCCTAATCGATCCAGAATCCAACATGAAATGTTAAAAAACCCCTGTAAAACTACAGATGGGGATAGCAGTAGAACAAAATAACTGTATTTCTGCTATCAAACTAACAGAACACAGACTGTGTTCACTTTTGATCGAAACTTGCAAATAGGGGGCTATGGGGCAAACAGCTGGGATGGATATGACTGGTATCTAGATTGTAGTGGTATGAAACAATCAGGATGACCCTACTTACATAGACAGCATAGGAATACCAAGAGGGGTCCCTGATGAATATAAATTAGCAGATCAAGTGGCAGCAGGCTTTGAATCCACCATATGTTGGTGGTGTACAATCAATAAAAATGTAGACAGAATCAACTACATCCATTATAATGTGCAGAGATTAGGAAACAAAACTGAAGAAGGTTTCTCCGCTATCCATGAACAACTGTCAGCTACCTCACTTATGGCTTTCCAAAATAGAATTGCCGTTGACATGCTCTTAGCTGAGAAAGGGGGTGTTTGTTCCATATTTGGTGGTCAGTGTTGCACTTTTATACCAAATAACACCGCAGCTGATGGAAGCCTGACTAAAGCGTTGGAAGGCCTTAGATCACTCAACGACAAAATGAAAGACCATTCTGGAGTTGACACCTCAATGTGGGATGGTTTTGGGGAAATGTTTGGAAAATATAAACAACTAGTGTTTTCAATATTAATGTCTATTGCTGTGTTTGCAGCTATTCTCACCTTATGTGGATGTTGTTGTATTCCTTGTATAAGAGCCTTGTGTTCTCGAATAATCACCTCTGCTATACAACCAGTTAAAACAGAGCTCTCAGAGATGTATGCCCTTATAAGACCAGACGAGGACTCAGATGAAGACCCTGATGAGACAAGCAACGAAGAGACGTCCCTGCATTTTCCAGACTTGTATCCAGACCCTGATGGTTATTAGGGAGGTCCTCTGAGTGTAACTTTTTATGCATTGCAATGATTTCATGACTGAAAATCTGAAAAGAAGTAGTCACTGAATGATGTTTAAAATTGATATAATGCTAAACTGAATAAACAGGAGGGAAATGTTAGATAAATGTACATACATTATTCAGTTTTCATTCTACATTACTTATTTACTATCTAGATGTGCTGTTTATATTACTGATTGAGAATGGTTGTTATCTCCTTATGCATAGAGGAATATGATGTTGCAACATGAGCACAGGATGTGAGAACAGTCTGTTTTCACATAAAGATAAACTCCCTCAGCAGTTGAAACCTCATGTAACTAGGGCGTTCCTTATCCAATAAAAGCATGAAGAGCGGAGACTGTCTTCAGAGTGTGTTTGGAGGATTGTAACTGAGACAGTCTCCGGGACACTCTCCTTGCAAGTTAAAACAAACTAACTTCTCTGTGTCTTTCTTTGTGCAGATGTTGTAATGAGTGTTGGGGTTTAAACCTAACAGTTAATGAAAAATATTACATAAACTTCACATATCACCTAAAAGTACTGTTTATAAGGTTAACTACGTAGTTAGGGGTGTATGTGAGGAATGCACGTTCTCTAGACTTTTCATCTACTACCTCTGGTTGAAAAGGAGCATATTATGCCTGTAGCAACGTCTGATGTTTAATGGTGGTGAGTGGTGTCCATCTAATGTGGCAGAATTAAACAAAACTCCATTCATGTTGACACCAGAACTAAGTCCAAAGGAACTATAAGCTCAAACGTATTTGTGCTTTAAGCATTTGCCTTTCTCTTTCACTTCGTCTGCCATTTTGAGTTCTATTACGATGGAAAAATACATTTCCCAGAATGCCTGTATATCGCTTTTACAAAGAATTTCTACGGGTGCATTTCAGTATTATAGAATGTCACTGGAAAGTTCATGTATTTCAGGAAGAAATAGAATTAATAGATTAAGACACAGAGAGCGATTTTTCAAGCATTTACTTCAGTGTTAATAGCAGATCTTAGCTCGTCTGCATTGGGGGGGTCTGCGGTCCATTATCTGTCTCCTCACAATACCCTATAGACTCTGGGGTTCAGGTCAGGGGAGTTTTCTGGCCAATCAAGCAAGGTAACATCATGGTCATTGAACCAGCTTTTGGTACCTTTGTCCTGGAACCAAGTCCTGCTGGAAAATGAAATCAACATCTCCATAAAGCTTGTCAGCAGAGGGAAGCATGATGGTTGCATTAACTGTGGACTTCAGAAAACCCAGTAGACCAACACCGGCAGATGGCATGATTCCTTAAATCATCACAGACTGAGGAAACTTCTGGACTTCATCAAGTGTCTGTGCCTCTCCACCCTTCCTCCAGACTCTGGGGCCTTGATACTTCTGATGTTGTGTCTGGTTTTGGATCAACCTAACACAGGGAATGCAAAAGTTTACATAGCCCATGTTGGGACCCACAGCCATGGATTACAACATGCGGTACGAACTTTTCTGGAACTTTCAAAATAAATCGCATTAACCTACTTCCAGCCAGCCAGGAAAGGGGATAACAGCAGACTTTCCGTGATGTCACTGGATGTATAAAAACACCCCCTTTCCAATGAATCAATCTCTTCCACACCGGTCTCTAGAGGATTGGGACAGGAGAGGCACAGCGCGCTAATGTCTCTTTGCAGGCAAACAGACATAACTCTTCAAACTGGATCCAAGAGTGTCATAAGATCACGCAGTCATATGTACTAAGTTAAGTACGGATGAATTGCTGTTTGTGTATCCGATATTCATTCATGAATGGGGGTAATTAAGGTACAAGCGTGGCTTGACTTTCTCTCTGAGGTCTGCAGAAGCAAACTGTTTTCAGAGGGTTCCCAGCAGAGACCCTGTCTCTACAAAGCCGAGTGAAGCAGTTTCCCAAAGGAAGGATAACGGGACGCATCACCGTGGTTACAACTGTAACGTACAGTTTGGTTGGCGGACAGAGCGAGTTGCCCCACCCAACAGCTACGGAGGTTAGCTGCAGCTAACCCTTTTGTTCACAAAGCTTTCTTCAAACTTCGTCGCCGGACAACATTTCCTCAGCAGGGTTCAACTGAGAGGTTAGGTTTGGGCAGAGAGTGGTAGAAGTAGTTTAGAATGAAATGATCTAAACGTTTTTCATTTTATGAAGTTTGGTTTTGTTTGTGTTAAACTCTGCTATCTTATTACTAGCAGGCCACGTGCTCAGTTTTGTGTTCTGTGTTTGTGTGTTTTAAAGTTAAGACAAACTTTATTTAAAGGGTCATTTTAAACAGAGGATTGATCATAACGCACCGTCCGCGCTTATGCATTTTAACCCTTTTATTAACGGTATTTTTAAAGGTGTGTGTTTGATTCTGGTGCTAAGCTATGAGCTTATTTTGTTAGCTTTAACTGCTAACAGCTAAGAACACGTGCTTGCTTACTAAAGATCATTTACCCAAAAGGTTGTTAGTTTCAATCCAGTAAAATAATATTTCCCTAAATATTGTTTAATTAAACTTGATAACTAATACACCATAAACACCATTAAGCCTCATTTCTCCAGAAAGATTTGGTTCTTTTCCAAAATATTTCCTTAAATATTTTACTATTTCCTAAATAATATTTCTTTAAATATTATTTTAATAAATAAAGACAGCTAATGAGAAACCGTTGAGAAATGGTCATCCAGAATGTTGGTTTTATTCAGCAGATCATTCTTTAAAACATTATTTTAATAAAATAATGTTTTATCTGATCTTGCATTATGAATGGTTGTCTAAACGTTTGATGATTATTGCCTAAGTTGGTTCCAAGACTAACTTAACTCACTTCCAAATTCTTCAAGATAATCATTGGTTCTCAAACATAAACATTGGATGGTAATGTTGCATCACTCTTTTGGTCATGATTTTCAATAATCTTTAATCAACTTGTTTATATTGTACATAGCCTATTAGTCTTCCTTATTCTTTAATTCTGCTTGGTAGTTTAGTTGGTTTGTTTTAGCATAGTAAAGGGTTTGATGATTGAAATATGTTTGACTTTGTGTTGACTTATTTTTGTTAATAATTTTTTGTATTTTAAGAAATGGTGCGAATTCATTCCATGTGTGTGCAGAGTTTGGTTGTTCAATAATGTCAGAGCTGGCTCACCCTTTCAATTTTGTCCTAATACCACCGCCTTACTGGGCTGGTATTCACATGATAACCTTTAACAGACCGAAATATTATTTGACAAAATATTAAAGTATTAATATTAAATAATATATTCATATTCATAGTTACAACACCCATGTCCTGGATATACGCCTGTGTGTGGTGGCTCTTAAAGCTCTGACTCTAGCTGCAGTGGAAACATTTATATTCTTCCCTAAATGCTTGAATGGGGTTTGCGTCACAATCCTCCTCCAGCTGTGATGATCCAATCTTGTGCAGTCTTTTCTACCAAGATTTTTTCTTCCACTTAACTTTTCATTAACTTCCTTGGATAAAGCACTGCAAAACATCAGCCTCTTTATTAAAGACCTTCTCTGTCCTACCCTCCTTGAGGAGGTTGTCAGTGACTGTCACCCAGAACTTGCTTCCAGATCCCAAAACCACCAGGAGCCTCCAACTAATTGCTTGAATTTTAACACAAACCATGGATAAGAAATTTGTATCTTTGTTGTTTGAGAATGAGGATACAATTAAATTTCAGTTCATTGTTTTAGCATAATTTTTTTATTTTTTTATTTAGAATTTAAAGGGAGTGGCAAGTTTACACTGTAAAACGTCTAACAATAATCTTCATTGTTTGTTGTTAACATCGGATGCTACAAGTTTAATCTTTTCTTTGTGTTTGAGCTCATTTTGTTCACGTCAGCAAATTAGAACCAATTATGCTTTGAAGCTCAACCACTTAAATGTGGCCCCCTCTCCCAGATGCCACTTGTATTGAAACACTGTTAGTGGTGATGTTCTTAGCAGGAAGAGGGGGTCCAAGTCAGGTTCTGCTTAAGATCCCATTGACCCAGTTCCTCTAGAGAACTGTCAGCTCAGCAGTCTTCCCCTTTATTCTGAATCTAAACAATATGTATTTTTTAATTCATTTTCTTTTAGTTTTTTTTATCTTATGAAATATGCTTCCCAGATTTTCTTTCAGAAAGAAACTTCTACGTTGAATGAAAACAGTCTACATCTGCCAGGGTTATGAGTCATTTTTGACTTGACTGCACTGAGTTTAAACTTAATCAAAGAATTGGAAAGGAAATCCTGAGTAATTCATGATTGGGCAGGTGAGTGTTAGACGGAGCAAAGTGCGGTAGCTGGAGTTTCAGTCTGACGTTTCAACCTTGTATCATTCTTAACTAACTGCATTCATACGAAGGCGCGCACGACAAAACTTCTCCAATGACACAAAGTGAGCATGATCGGTAGGAAACATTTATTGAAAGAATTTGCACTGGTTTGTATAATGAGTACATGGTAAAGTATTTCAGTCCAGGTCAGTATTTATTAATTTCTTTACACAATGTTTTAGGCTCTCACAGATCATTGATTCAGTTTGTCTTCAAAACGTGATTACATCAATTTGTCTTTTTTCATTTTATGTCCCTACGTCAGTTTGCATCTAGATTAATTTGGCAAAAAATTAAAAAACTGAACCAGGGAGCATGAACATTACATAAAAAATATAATATATTCTGTCTCATAATTTTATAAATGACAAGATAATTAAAATAAATGAGTAAAAGCCAAACAAAAGAAAAATTAGTGATGGTTTGGAAATAAAGTCACATTGAAGGTTCAAACTTACAAACATTTTCACTGATCAGGGGGGACATTTTCTGATGAAAGCATTGTGACAGTTTTATCAGCCTGTAACTTGGGAAGGAAACTGTTAGGACACCTAAGAGAGGCTCGTTATCTTCAATCCAAATCAGGTTCTCAGTCAAATGCAGCTTGTCATGCTTAGAAGTAGCACAGAGACTAGCTTCCACGCATGGGGCTAAAATCTATGTACAATCCTGTTATGTTGGTCAGAGGAAACAGCTCCTTCTGCCCCCTCCCTTCCCTGAGGACATTTGTGGACCTGCTCAGAACGTTGTGGCCGGTTGATGAACATTCCAACGTACCATCAAGGACAATGGCCTCCGTGACAGTGCTTCATGGACTTACTTGCACACACTCACTTGCACACACACACATGCTCAAGATAGACATATGCACCCCCTCACACCACCTTCACCGTTCCCGGCATGATGTTGTTTTGTAAACGTGTTGCTTCTTTGTGCTGAGGTTTTTTGCAATCTCAAACTGTATCCTGCTAAGGATAAAGTGTGAAATATGATTTTTTTTTTCCTCTACTTACCTAATGTGGCCTCTTTTCTCATCTAGCAAGGGCAGCGCCTGTGAGTGGGCAGCAAAGCCTCGGTGACCCGTCCCCCCCTTGTCTTGTGTCATGATGTCTGTTTGGATGGGTTGTACTGGAATTCTAATTTCCCCTCGGGGATCAATAAAGTATCTTTGAATTGAATTGAATCTACAGCTGGGGCAAATAAATCCTTGTGGAAAACAGTGACGTTAGTAAAGTGCAAATGACTAATAAACAAAAGCATAATTACAGCAATAAACTGTCCTCAGATCAGAGACTCACAAAAATCCCAGCTTCATTCCTTAACAACAAACCCTTGTATATTAACCTCTGGTTAAGCTTTAAACAATGACAATGTATTTTTAATTAAAGGAGACCACTCTCTGACAGGTCACTCCTCTGCTTTGGGTTTTGGTTCAGCTGAAGCCGGGTCCCCCTTGGCTGCGGCTCCTTTGCTTTCCCCAGCCTTCTCCTTCCGGTCCTGACTGTCGATCCTGATGTGCTCATTCTTCACAAGTTCTTCCAGCTCTGCCTGGATGGATCGGAAAACAAAACAAGGATCGACGTAGAAAAGGCACATAGTGACGAGCACAACAAAATAAAATAAAAACAACAAGTTTGATCTTTGCATTTTATGGTTTTACACTGATGCATATGAGGCATATAAAGATACGCAGCCTAAAATTAATAGTACTCCAGCATCAGCTGTATAATTTAGAGGTATGTGACACTGCTGTAAAATTTTGATAATTGCTATGCAAATCTCACACCAACACCCCAATAACAGCATCTCTTTATTGTACGCTATGCCATGCAGAACACTCTGTCTGATAAAGACTCACTTATCTCAGCATGTTGAATGTTGGCTTCAACTGACGGCAGCTTGACCTATTATTTGATTAATTGGAGTAAGAATCTTTTGACCACTTGGCTGCGTTCACAGACTGTGTAAAACGCTGACAGTGGGGGGCTATATCCCCCAATAGAAGCTTACTCTGTTCCGATGGAGTAATACACTGTAAATGTTTCACCCTTCATCCCAATATACATGCACTATACAAAAAAGGGGCTCGTTATAAGCAACGTTTACACTTAAATGCGCTTCATTTCTTCATAGACCCACATCAAATGCATTTTTAGAAAAATTGTTTTGATTGTGTATGCTCATCCTGTACTGACGGTTCTACGCTCTACATGCTGCACAGCTGCAGGGGAAGACAACGTCCCAGAGAGAAGACTGTGGAGCTCACCTTCCAACCCAACAGGTCAGCAAGAGCCAAGCAGCCGTCATCACAGGTACTGATGTGAGCAACATCTCTGGACGCAGGAAAAAAGACGACATGTCAGGACGGAGCCGACTTCACCACAAGTTTTCATTTCCCATCACAACAAAACGAACCAGAAATACGATCTGTGTCTTTAATTAATCCAACATGGTTAAATTCAGATTTTCCTTGCAGTTTTGTTTATCCCAAACGATTCATTACAGGTGCAATAGACAGCTTTGAAATACAGGCTGTTCCACAAGTGGATCAGCATGCAAAAAAAACAAAAACAAATACAAGACAGCCTGAATATAATAAATAAGTAAATATATCTGAAATCGAATGCATCAGTCTTAGTTATTTTGATTACTAATGGCCAAGGTTCTATGTACTACTCCGTGTGGACAGATTATTGCATGTCACAGATCCATTTCTGTCTTCCAGACTCAAACATTTTAAATGTTTCTCTTGTTCTGGGATTTTAGTTTTTCTTGTTAATCTGACCATATAAATAATTCTGGAGCCAATAATTATAGGTCCATGTGCTTTATGGTTTATGAGAATTCAAGCTCATTTTTGTTTTATAATTTAGAAAATTATATTAGTTACAAATATTTGCAAGAAGAAGCTTTCTAGTAATCAGTTTTGTAATGAGTCTACATGTTCTTTGTGTCACTGAGGCATCTACCATGAGGATGCTTCTCAGTCAAACTCAAACAGAGAAAAGACCTCCTCAGCAAAAACATCACTGAATTTTGTCTATTTTTATTTGAGAATTCTTTATTTTGTCAACTTCGATATTGTTTGTATTTTTTTTTTTTTATAAATTTCTGTAGGCACTTCATCTTTTTTAATTAATTGTTTAGGTGATTAGTTGAATATTACTTCAAACAACATGGATTCTGTGCCTCTCCACTCTTCCTCCAGACTCTGGGACATGGATTTCTAAATAAAATGCATAGTTTAATTTTATCTACAAAAGAGGCTCTTAATGTGCTGCCTCCAGCCTCAGCCCAGTCCTTGTGAAGCTCCACCAATTCTTGAATGGATTGTGCTTCACAATCCTCCCAAGGCTGCGGTTATCCCTGTTGCTGGTACACATTTTCCTACCACACTTTTTCCTTCCATTTACCTTCCGAGGAAAAAGCTTGGATACATCACTCTGAACAATCAGCTTCTTTAGCAATGAGCTTTTGTGGCTTCTCCGCCTCAATGACTTGTCTTCTGGACATCCGTCCGGTCAGCGGTGTTCCCCATGATTTTGTAGACTACTCAGTCTATACTTCACCAAAATTGAGTATTGTTATACACATAAACTAAAGTTAATTATGTATTTTTTTTTGGCTATAAAAGTTAAATGTCACTCCCGGACATAAACTTAAACATCCATATTGACCGAACACCACCTGTATCTGCATGAAATGGTTTGTTTCTGCCTTAGCACATGATGGTGACGATGTTTAGAGGAACAGTCAGAAGGTAAGAATGACAATGCTGCCTAAGAAAAGAATAACAACAGATTTTCAACAATGAAAGGAGTAAAACAGAGAAGTAGGAAGTTAAACTTCAAAGATTTGATCAGTGACTTAGCTACCAGGAAGCCTCGCCGGCGCTCTTGGTAAGTCAGGATGAGCAAGGGCAGTGATGGCTGTCAGATGGCTTATTTAGGAGAAAGATTTGTGCTTCTAGTAATTCTTTGTTCTCATCTTGTTCAAAAATCTGCTGTTTTACTGCTTTCAGATGATGATGTTAATATAATTTATTTTGATTGAAAATACAAAGTTTATAATTGTATAAAAGTTATACAATAAAAAATGTATATTTACGTTTATTTGTTTTTTTTTTTACTTTCAAGAATGTTAAGAGAATGTTGAGTTTTCACAATAATAAAAGTCATGGAGACTGGGAAATATGGCCTTTAGCACATTTTTTATGTCCGCTTTGAATTTTGCATAAAATAGCAAATTGTATATTGCATGCAGACTGTTGCATGTACAGTTCACTAGCAGTAAATATTGTGCTTGTACAAGTTTTGAACTACAGGAAGTGAGACAGTTACAAGCTTTTAAAGTTAGTTATGTAAAGCATTGATGGGCCTTTTAATTTTTTGTCATGGGGCCCAAAATTCCTGGCTGTGCCCCTGAGCCCACTGCCCCAGACTGGGAGACCATGTAGAGGCTCAGGAAACTTCTGCAGATGTTTTGACTTAATTAGCTGATTATAGTGGGACACCATGAGTTTCCAAAAAAAAAATTTTCACAATGTTCTAATTTTCTGAGACACTGTATTTTGGGTTTTCATTATTTGCGTGCCATAATCTTTAACGTGAAGAACAAGAAATAAAGGCTTGGAATATTTTACTCTATTTTTAATTAATCTATATAATATTAGTATTACTTTCAGAAATGAGTAACAAAGTATTTGAGATTTTTTTTGATGTAGCTGTATTTGTGCCTCCATGCTTAGCTCTGACCCTGTTTGGATTAGAGATGGTCCACAATAAATTCAACCAGTGCTCCCAGTCTTATTTAAAAAAATCTTTAAACAAAGAGAAATCAAAACCCTAACCCAGATTTTTTCCACCACAAAACAAAAATAAGAGGCAGCATATAAAATGAACACTTATTTAACAATTCGATGAATTTGGACGAAGCCTTTTAGAAATATTTGTAAGATTTTTTTTTTTTTTGCATTTTAAACCAAATGTTGAAAACACCCAGACCACCTACAAGCAGTGACAAAACACAGCATGTTTCTAGATTTCTTCTCAAGGCAAGGCGGAGAAAGCCAAACTATTCTTCTGGTAAGAGCCACTCCTGCAGCACCAAAATTCCTTTTTTCTTTTCCAAAAACAACAACAAACTGTTTTTGCTGCATCACTGTTGTCTGAAACATTACATCCTAAATGTGAACATCTCTATTCTGCATTGAAGGCCGTCTTGGAGCCTTAAAAACTTTTATTCAAGTCGCATTTTTACAGACGACTGAATAAAATAAGTTGAGGAGCTGATGTTGATGTTGAAATGGAAGCAAACTAGTAAATGAGCGGATCATTAACTGGGCGTGTGTGTGAGAGTCCGTTAATTTCTACCTGAGTGATGAAAGATAATGTGCTGCCCTCTGGTGGTTAAATAATAGACGACTGACTTGTCTAGAAAACAAGACTTTAAAACTTTTACAGAAATAATTAGAATCAAAACTAGAGATGCACTGATCAGAATGTTGAGTGTAATTTCTAATTAAAATATTTTAACGCTTTGAGCTGCCAAAACAGATTTTAACAATAACAATTTATTTTTAAGAAGTATAACATAAGAACTTATAAGAACAGTAATAAAAGTATTTCTAGCAGTAATTGTGAGTATTTTTGCAAAAGCAGTCACCTCTTTGATTATTTCCTAGAGAATGTAGATCTGTATCCTAGCTCTAAAATTTTAAAAATCTGCACACATTTGAAGTAAATGCATCCCCAACGAGTAATAAAGTTGCAATGTCACCAATATATAAACCAGTTTATAATAATAAAAATTATCTTTATTTTATTTTTCATTGCAAATAAGATTACAATGAAACCCAGAACGGCAGTCTGCATGCTGCTCTAACTACTAGACTACCACTCCCCCTAGATAGTATGATATTATGAGATAATATGGTAGCGTTAGAGAATCACCTGTATGCCTTGTCTGAGTCAAAGTCCATCCCGCCTCCAAAACTGAGCAACCCCAACATAGGATCTGCCTGCAGACAGAATCAAGTAAACTGATGCAACTAGAGTGGCATAAAACAGACAGTGTGAAGAAAGTAGGTACGTAAGGCTGACAGAGCTGTAAAACTCACCTCTCCTGCTTTCTCCATGTTAATAAGCAGCCTGGGGCAACTTTTTGAAACCCTAAAAGATGAAAGAATCTCAGAAATAGCCAAAGCAGGACGGTTCCACTGATGACTGAGTTACAATACACACTCAAGTTATAAATGCTGTCATGCAAGCAATCCACCAGACTTGATGTGGAGTACCTGCTGACTAAACCTGCAAACGGCTGCACCTGCAGAGACGTGCCCATAACTATGAGAAGATCGCACCGAGGAAAATCCTGACAGAGAAAGAAAGGTGGGATATTTATTTGCTTTTCTGCAAAGAGGTTAAGTCCTGCACAAAGCCCTGTTATGTGCTCACCGATTTCATGGAAGTGAAAAAACGGGCTGGCAGGTTCTCTCCAAAGAAAACAATATCTGAGTAAGGCAAGATGCAGAAAACAGAGAGCAAACATCTGGGAGCTTCATGAAACTAGAAACAACTCAATGATGTACAGAGATGGTTTACAGAACTAAAATGAAGAACCCTAAATTCAGAATGACAGTAAAATTAATAAATACAATGATCAACTGACCTGGTTTGACCAAACTGCTGCACTTTTCACACTTTGGAATCGTGTCAGAGAAGATTTTTTCTACAACCACAAAAAGACAAAATTAGAAACTTAAATCTCCAAACATCATTAGAGCTGAGAGAAGTCCCAGCACCTTTCATCCAGTCCAGGTGGTACTCCTTTCTGCAGCAGAAGCTGACACAGTGGGAGGTGTGGAACGTTCCGTGGGCTTCGATCAGGTCCTCACCTTCCAGCCCAGCCACCCGCTCTAGGGTGTCGATGTTCTGCACAGATACACCCCAGCAAGAACACAGGAACTTAAAGTAATTTGCATTTCTGTGTGTGCAGCGACATGCTCTTTCTCCCCCCACCTGTGTGTAGCATCGTCTCAGAAGCCCTTTGTCCTTCAGCATCTTTATGAAATAGTGGCAGATTGTCGGCTGAAATCAAGCATGAGAGTAAAATGCAGCTCAGAGCCTTTAGTACATGAGACAGCAAAGAACAGCTTTCCCAATCTGCAGGCTGTTTGTTGTACCTTAAACTGTCCTGGGTACAGCTCCCTGGCCAAAGCGAAGAATGGTTCTGGATGTTTCTGTGATGAAATTATGCCAAATTACTTGTTTGTGTGTCATGTTTTAATGACACACAAACAACTAAAACTTTAACAGACCTTAAAGTAATCGATCTGGAAAATGGCCTCTGGGTATGGAAGATTATATTTTTGCAGATTTGCATAGAGGCCTGTATCTGGAGAGCGGAAATCTGGGATACCAGCAGCTGTGGAGGCAGAAATCATGAGGAATTACTGAAACTGAAATAATTATTTAATAATAATCAGTCAGTAGTTCATTCGCTTAAAATGAATCTGATATATATATTCTTACATGTATGTATATACTTACATGTTGATATTCCCGCTCCAACCAGGCAGATAATGTTTTTACCTGTTTGGATGCACAGACACTCATGAGCCCATTAATAAATAATTCAGTGTGCTCCACATTTATTGGCGCCCCTAGTAAAAATCTGCAAAAAGCCTTAAAATCAATCTTTTATTCACTTTTTTATTGCAGCAGCATAACTTCACAATGAAGGTACATTAATTCTGTGGTAAAACAAAAAGTCAATGTTAAGAAACAAATGTTCCCAAAAAAATGTATAAAATCACAGGTGCAACAGCTGCTGGCAGCCCAGACATTCCTTCAAAATTCATGTACTTTATGCTTTACCGTTTTAAGTTGATCAGAGTTTCTAGGAACTTTTATTTTGTGTTCTATTATTTCCTGTTGGCCTAGCATATAGGTACGATGTGACATAGAGGGTTATTTCTCTTAGCCACCCTTCAAAATGGGCAAGCCAGGAGAACATGCTTTTCAAGTGAAGCACATGTGTGCTGATCTCCATACGTGAGGAGATGGTCATGCACAATCTGCAGGACAGCAATGGAGGTCAAAAAGGGAGAACTGGCAGCAACGAGCAGCACCTTGGGGTCACCAAGTCTCCGCATCTACCACTATATGACACCTACCTGCCATATGGTTGTTTGGGAATGATGTCTGTCCAACCATAGTTTGCAAAACTCCACAGGGATTTTAACTGGAAAGTGTGCTTTGGACAGACAAGACTGAGATTGAGCTTTTCAACACCAAACACTCCAGGTGGTGAGAAGCCATGGATTGTCATTTGGAAAATTTCTTTATGCCCATCATTAAACTTGATGGAGAATATGTAATGCTGTGTGAGATTATGTTCCTGCAAATAAGCAGTAAGCAGTAAACCAGAATGAGGAAAATGCTCACATTTGCCGCTGTTTATGTAGCGTGCCACGCCATCCAGAGACAGTTCATCCAGAACTTTCTCTGCAGAGCCCAGCCCCAGGGCACTGGAGAAAAGGCTGCGCAGGAAGTCCACTGGCAAGGACAGGAGTGAAAATGCAAGACAAGATTAGGATATTCACCTGTGTTTGGCCATAAAACTAGACAGAAGCAGGATATAGGATATACAGTATTGTAGTATGAAAGGGGCAGGTTAGTACTTCCAGCTCCTGTTTTACTCTTGGAATTCTGTAAATTCCCGCTTGTATTTGTGTTGTGAGTCTTGATATATGTATATTGCAAAAAAATGAATAAAGTCAAACTGAACTGAACAATAAAAAAGCCAAATAACGTGAACATAGCAGTAGTCTAGGCACTATAAAGTGTGTATTTAAACGTACTCTCTGTGTTTCCTGCAGCTTCGTCTTCACTGCTGTCGTCTGATTGCTCCTGCAGAGGAAACAAAGTTGACATGTAGAAACATCTCACTGAAAACTGCAGTTTCCGGGATCAGCCTGAGACAGAACAGCTCTTTGTTATGATGCTAACCATCGCCCATACACGACATCTGACAGCAGCTAAAAAAAAAAAAAAAAACATCCCAAGCTTGATATAATACAGTAAATCCCACCTCGGCTTCAGCTGTAGCCTCCTCCTCTTGTTCTTGTTTTTCCTGGTGCTCTGGGAATTAAATCGCCATGATGTGAAACATGACAGACTTGTTTTAAAGGGACAAAACTGACGTGATAAAACAACAACTGTGTCTCTTTTCTGGGTCAAACAGCCACCCTACCTGATGGTTTAGACATTTATCCGTCTGCTAGGACTCCAACACTACACCGTTAGGGTTGGCATTCAATAAAAATCTCTAAAATCGGATAAATGATCGAGGAATCCAACGCGTTGCTAGCAGACAGCTGCTCTCTCTTGTTGTTGTCCGTTACAAAACTACCTCCGTGTTCATCGCCACCGCGCTCTCAGGCAACATAAGTTCCCGCTGCTGTTCATTTTAATTATTACAAAAAACAGCTATTAAAACTTTCAGTATTATTGATCTAATCCTACAGTTAATGAATGCAAGTTGCCTTAAAAAGTATTGCCAGTTTAATTCGTTATACAACATAATGTATGTCAAACGTAGCAGCATTTTAATATTCTATATATATTCACAACTGCCAACCAAGCTATTGCAGATCTATACATACAGAAGCGACAGTCACGGTTTTCTTGGTGTCTTCATCGGTCCGGTGTGGACTTTATCTGCTGCAGGAACAAGGCTCACACAAGATTATGGGCTTTGGTTTCTCGCATAAGCCTCCACTGTAAAGATTACAAATACATACAGCCACACACACGTGGGCACATATTGGCACCTCTGTTTTATTATATAAAACGGCCTAAAATAAACAAATAAATAAGCAACAAGGAGTCTAATCTCTCACTAAAACACAACACAAAGAGAAAAATAAAATCACTTGGGACACAGTTCCCATAAATCCCATAAAAATAAATGTATAAATATCACAAGCCACAGAGGCCCATTTCTTTTCTTTTTTTGGAAAAATACTAATTTAAAACAATTTTAAATGTGAAGATATTTGAAATTTAAAACCTGTTGGAATATCTGTCAATTAACTAAAATGAAGTTATTGATTTGTTCAACAAGATAATGATCCATCGCATATGGCACATCATGACAGAAATGGTTCACCAGACACAAAATCAACCTTCATCCATGGCCACCTCAGTCCCCAGACCTAAACCCTGTAGAACGCCTGTGGACTGAAATGAAATAAAAACAGCATACGAGAGAACCCAGGACTCTGGATGATCTAGGGAAATTGTGCAAAGAGGTCATTGACCTCCCCCCATCTGTATGTTCCAACCTGGTAAAATGTTATAGGAGAAGTCTCAGTTCTGTCAGAACAGAGCCAGCCTTCTTTATCAGCTTGTTGAGCTTTTTAAGTCCTTGGCTCTGATGCTGCTTCCCCAGCAGATGATGGCAGAAGAGATCACACTTTCCACAACAAACTTATAGAAGATATGCAGCATCTTGCTGCAAACACCAAATGTCCTAAGCTTCCTCAAGAAGTACAGTCTGCTCTGTCCCTTCTTGTAGATGGCTTCACAGTTGCATCTCCACTCCAGTCTGTTGTCCATGTGAACACCGAGGTATTTATACTGACAGGAGTGTATCTTGTATTGGAAGTCTGAGGTGTACATACTGACAAAGCAGGTTGAATTGTGTTAAATGTTCTGGAGAAATCAAAGAACATGATCCTCACAGTGCTGCTGGCTTTGTCCAGATGACAGTGGGTTTGTTGAAGCAGGTGTATGATGGCATCTTCAACTCCAACTCCACAGAGATAAGCAAACTGAAGGCGGTCCTGATAGTTTGTTACTTGCTTACTCAGGTGGGCCAACAGGACCTTCATAATGTGGCCTGTCAGGTCTATAGTCATTGAGGACTGATGGGTGAGATTATTTGGTACCGGAACAAGACAGGCGGTCTTCCTTAACACTGGAACCTTGTCCTGGGCCAGGCTAAGGCAGGGCAGAAGGTGGAAGATAAAACATTTGATGTGTGACAGAAAAGCTGTGGGTCAAAGGAGGGTGGGATGTCTGTTGGCTGTGAGCAGGAGATAAAGATGCTGAGCTTGTTTCTAAACACAACTTATTGAAGAATGTGTTTAGTTCATTGCTCGGTCCTCCAAATATGCTGAGAGGCATCACATCTATCACAGATTATAAGCATAGTGACCAGCAGCTCAGCCATGACCCAGCTCTCCCTGACACCTTAAACAGCTTCTTTGCACACTTTGACACTCCAACCAGCAGAAGGACTGAACACCTACCTCAGCTGGAAGTACAGCATCAGCCTCTCCTCCTGCAGCTGCTCCAAGTGACCTCCATTATGAGAAAGATCAACATCAACAAGCCTGCAGTTTCAGACATGGTGTCAGGTTGGAAGCTAAAATCATGTGCTGACCAACTTGCAGGAGGTTTTTTTTTAACCTCTCCCTGCAGCTCAGCCTTCAACACCTTCAACACCGTCCTTCCTGACATGCTGGCCATGAAGCTCCACAACCTTGGTTTATCTGTAGCACTTTGCTCCTGGATCAGTGACTTCCTCACCAACAGACCCCAGGTGGTATCTTCTGTGACGGCGTGGATTTAGAGCTTCCCGGCATAGGAGAGAAAAGACTTAGCACAGGTGGTGAGGACAGCAAAGGGGATTGTGGCTCTGGCTGGATCCTTTTCTAGGGCTTGCAGATCATCCAACTTGTTTCCCCAACGATCTCACATTGCCCATCATAATCGATAGAAGAGATGGTTTGAACTTCCTCCTTCTCTCTCTTCTCTTTGCTCCTTCTCTGCATACATGGCACCTCCTTTTCAACTCATCAGGGATTTGGGATTGTAATTGAAGTATTTTAGCTTTTGAGATATTAATCAGCTACTCCCACTTATTAAAAAAAAACACCTTGTTGCTATGGTGATGCATCATAACAAATTTCCAAAAGTAAAAAAGTATCAGCAAAAATCCTTCCAGCTGCAAAGCAGCCGATACTGGAGAGGATAATCGTCCATAAAATCTATTTTTATCCACCACAAGAGGAATTTGGGTCTACAATTATTTAAACATCCATTTCTTACAAATATCATCCTTAGTTTATTGTTAAGCAAACAATAATAGCGTACCACATAATCTTTTGTGATTTTAGTTTTGAAAATTTGCAATAATTTTGAGAAATCGTGAGTACTTCAGCCAATTTTGGCCCATGTGTACTTCGAGTATAAAGCTTACCTGAGATTCCTGAGAGCAAGTAGGCCGCCTGCAGTTATCCTTGGACAGTATGAGATGTCCAGCTCCTCCAGAGAGTCCTGGAAAATGTGGAGTCCTGCCAGGAACCAGTCATCCACCTCAGGACAGCCTTGTAGATTTAGAGTCCGCATATGTTGTTGCCTCTCTGAAGGTGTTGATACATCAGATCAAAAACTGGGCTAACATTATCAGTGTCACTGAAAACACTTAAGAGCAGAGATGAATGACAGAATCAAAATAAGACAAGGAAAGAATGTGGAAAGATGTCTATCAGAGCGTATTACCCAGGTTAGACAGTCCTGTGTAGTTGATGACAGTGTAACTCATGTCTACTTCTTCCACAGGTGTGTCCCTGTAGTTCAGGAAATCCCAGCTGAACTTGCCCCTTGAGTCAGCGTGGAACCATTTGGACTGGCCCACAAACCTGCAGAAGTAACACCAGTGTTTAATATATTACTTTAATATTTCATGTTTAAAAATGGTTTTGAAAAAGAAACTTAAGAGGGATAGTATCTGTGTTTCAAAAAGTGAACATATAAACTTTCTTGCAGCTGTTTCAGAATTACATGACACCAAAAAGGAAGAGTCAAGTTCAACCTGCTGATTTAACGCAATGCTGGCAGCCAAACTGTGAACTTTTGTTGCCACAAATGATTCAATATCATGAAAAAGCCTCTTTCATATATTGTTCGCAACCACTTTTCCGCTGGACCACATTTTGCTAGTTTTAAATGTAAAATGCTCAGATGATCATGTGGGTACAACTCAAATTTGAGGTGTAACCCTAACTCTCATCAAGAAACCATCTAAAATCTGTGATCAAAGTAAGCAAAACTAATAAATGGAAACAAGTTTTATTGTAAATAAAAATATCCAGGCAACTAGTAGGTTTTATTGTATTACACTGACAGTGTTAAACATGTACGGGACATTTGCATGAATTTGCAAAGTAACATACTGTGTATTGATAGGTAATTTGGGTTAAACAAAAATTTTAAAAAAGACCAAAGATGGTTCTGGCTAACACCAAACATGAAAACTCTCTAATTTTGGGTTTACAGGTAAAATATATGTTAATTTCTTCAAATATCTGAAGGATTTTAAACCTAAATATAAGTTGTATATTTTTGAAATCAGCTAATGTCACAGCCACTTTCTGGAAATGTTCTGTTGTGACGTAAACCGCTTCAGAATCTTCTCTGAGGTCTTCTGGTGGGAAGCCCAAACAGTCAGAACACTTGGTACTACTGTTTGCACGCATTTTGCTGGCCTAGAGAACCGCCGATATGGTTCATCGTCGATATAAGGTTTGTTACACTGACCCTATCACTGCTTCTCCTGCGTTTCAGACCTGCTTCACCCATTATCCTCTAACTTCTCCTGATTACTCCAGTAACAGTCTTGGAGGTGCTGTAGTCTCTCAGGCCAGTTTCCGCCAATTTACATATAATATTCTCCATTTTCCATGTTTTGTGCAGGAAAACCAAATCATTAATGAAAAAGTTGACGGAGATCAGCACTCACAGAAATATGGATTGGATGAGAGGTGAGAAAGTTAAATAAATGCAAATTATGAGGAAGCACAGAAACATTTTTATGATGTGATACAACTGAAGGTTTTTGAGCACTGCTTTAGTGGAAGCTGTGTTTTTAAAGGTTACAACATAATTTTCTGTACTTAGATTAACAAAATGTTAAGTGAGAATCTATTTAAGCTGCTTCTCTGATCTTTCCGCTGAAGATTTTATTGCCCTTTTCTGATAAAAAAAATGACAAAGTGATGACAACATTGCTGACGTTCCTAATCAACTTGACTACTTCAAAACCTGTGAACAGCTGATTTGTTTTTGAAATGATTTAAGTATTGAATAACCATCTGTGTTTCTGTGTGTGACCAGAGTTGCTGGTTCTGAAGCTCCAGCTGCCGGGACCTCTATAGAAAACAACTGGAGCACTTTCTGGCTGCACCACCTGTTTGGATACAGGCTGGTATGTTCACGAATGTCTGTCTTTATTCCTACACCAAATGTAGAAGGCTGGAATTTCTTAACTGTAAAGATGTTTGACCTGGTGGGTTTTTTTACACCACAGAATAAAGACAAAGGGTCTTCAAAGAGTGAAAACAAGCCCACTGAGCAGCAGCAGAGGTAAGAAAATCCTTCATTTGTCCTGCTAGGATGTGGGAAACTTCAAGTGAAAGGCAGCGATAGAAGTTATGTTTGGGTTTTATCTGCAGAGTGGCCTCTTTAGATGGTGCAGCTACCACCACAGCACATCCACCTGAGAAGAAAAAGCCACAGAAGAGGACAAAGAGTTTTTGGAGACTATTTAGTTGCTTCAGAGTGTGTTTGTCCAAATCAAACACTTCATGTGCTTCATTTTGAAACTGCTTCTCATGACGTGCTGTAGGTTGCTGTTTATTCAAATCAGTTTGCTGTTTATCTGACAGAGGAAAACACAAGTGTCTCCACTTTCTGATGATGATACTCAGGATCATCAGAGAAGGTAACTAACCTAATTTCCACTACATTTTTCCACATTTTGACAAATTACAACCACCAGCCTTAGTGTAATTCTTTGGGAATCTAGTTGATGGATAGATTTTAACAAATAATAATCAAAAGAAATATGGTCTGCATTTTTATTCATCCCCATTTACTCTGATACCCCTAAAATAAATCCAGTGTAACCAGTTGGCTTCAGATTACACCTAATTTCAGCATGGATCCCTGACAGAATTAGTACCTTAACATGATTGAGGGATTTGATTATGTCCGACAGCATCCTGTCAGGGTGTATGCTGTCCAGGACTTCAGGGCCTGGTAGGGTCTCCTCAACAAACTAATCTCAACTGAAATTATAGCAAAATATGTTTCTATAAAGTATTGAGATCAATAAAAACACAGGAGGACCCCAATAAATAAGGACTACTGAAGGAAATTGGTCACACTTGAATTTATTAAGGGGTATTGCAGTAAAGATGGCAAAATACAAATACAATTTTCATATATTGTAGCTTTTTAGTTTGAATAATTGTTTAGAGATTTTTTTCCACTGTTTAAGACATTTTCTAAATGGCTGATAGAACAAAACATCTTTTACTTCGCAGCTCACTTGAAACTGAAATCAAACGACAAGGGAGCAACAGGCAAGAAGACAATGCAGTGATAAAGCACTGCCAGGAAGCCCTCACAAAGTACCTTTACCGCTACACATTTAATATGGGCAGATGAGTAATTCTAATCATATTGGCTGACTGTGTCTGTTTGTGTTTGTGTAGCATCAACAGGATCCAGGTCCATCCCATTTATAGTAGACACTGTTTATTTCTTGGGTAAAAACATCTGCAACCAGTGTTCACACACATATCCACCGAGAACAATGAAGATGAAAACAATGTGTCATTAAATACCATGATGCTGTGGTGACTGTGGATTTGTTAAACACCTATGTTAGGACGCTATTTGTGGAGGTCAGCTCAGCCTTCAACACCTTCAACACCGTCCTTCCTGACATGCTGGCCATGAAGCTCCACAACCTTGGTTTATCTGTAGCACTTTGCTCCTGGATCAGTGACTTCCTCACCAACAGACCCCAGGTGGTATCTTCTGTGACAGCGTGGATTTAGAGCTTCCCGGCATAGGAGAGAAAAGACTTAGCACAGGTGGTGAGGACAGCACAGGGGATTGTGGGATATTGTTTACTGGATCTGGACTCGATTTATGCTGCAGGGGTCCAGAAAGGTGCCAGACACATTTCAACAGACCACACCCACCCGGGCAATGCACTGTTTGTCCTACTTCCGTCAGGAAAACTATTTAGGAACATCACATCAAAAACCAATTAATTCAGAAACAATTTATTTTCCAAAGCAGTAAAGATAATCATCCTCCTGCAGGGAGACACTAAACATCCCTACTGAAAATCAAACAAACCACCAGCACAGACTGTTTCAGCACAAGGTCCTTAAGGTCACTGGTGTTCCAGGGTTTGTTATTGGGAAAGCATTTCACCGTTCTGGTGGGGATGGTGTTGTCCACACAGAAGTTTATTTAGTCAGCTACACACAGTGCCACCCACATGGAGAGGCCATGTGGGTGGCACAGTGTGTCCCAGTCTGTAGCCTCAAAGCATGCAGGATGTCTTCAGCTTTCTGTGACCATCTTCTGCCAGTCCACCTCCTTTGCGTTTGCCGCTCCTCTTTAAATATCGGTCTGCTTGTATGGTCAGAAAGTCTGGCAGAGAGACGCTGGGATCAGGGACATGTTCCTGCAGCCACATCTCAGTTAAACACATAATACTGCATTCCCGATACTCTGGCTGGATCCTTTTCTAGGGCTTGGAGATCATCCAACTTGTTTCCCCAACGATCTCACGTTGCCCATCATAATCGATAGAAGAGATGGTTTGAACTTCCTCCTTCTCTCTCTTCTCTTTGCTCCTTCTCTGCATACATGGCACCTCCTTTTCAACTCATCAGGGATTTGGGATTGTAATTGAAGTATTTTAGCTTTTGAGATATTAATCAGCTACTCCCACTTATAAAAAAAAAAACACCTTGTTGCTATGGTGATGCATCATAACAAATTTCCAAAAGTAAAAAAGTATCAGCAAAAATCCTTCCAGCTACAAAGCAGCCGATACTGGAGAGGATAATTGTCCATAAAATCTATTTTTATCCACCACAAGAGGAATTTGGGTTCTAAAAAAGAATTAATCAGAATGAAAAGTAACAGAGCTACTCCAACCTGCTGCCACCTTGAGCAGTGCAATTTATACGTGTATGTAATACTTAAAGGCTTTTTACACATCTTTATTAGGGATGCAAATACATTTGTCTGATATGTATGAGATGGTTTTTATTATGTTTGTGAGTCAAATATAAATAAATACACACAATGAAGTTTACAATAATCCTTTGAATGATAAAAATCTTTATTATGTGCACCCATGTTTACATTCCGTGACAAATAAAGTTCCAGCAAATTGTAGTTGGACATGAACAGAAATTATTTTCTAAATGTGAACGTTTACATGATGAATGTGCAGCCTTACTCACCAACTGAGTCTGGGCTGAAGAAGTAAACTCATGACAAATAATCCAACTTGTGCCAACATGCTTATCGCACATCTGTTGCACGTTTTCACTTTTCTTGGTTTTCTGCATTTATTTTACCTTACGTTATGAATCTTCAATGAAATTATGTTTCATACTAGCTCTTGGTAAAAAAAAAAATAGAGCAAGATCAAAAGCCTCCAAGTCTTTCAGCACCGACTCCATCTCCAATCTGTCCACTACCTCCCTGTTTCCACATGCTCCTCTGACGTTTCCCCTCCAGCCTGCCTCAAACTGAGGTCGTAGCCGTCTGCTGTGATCTGGCACTGCGGTAACATCTCCTCCAGCAGGATGATCACCAACCCTGGACTTGAAATCCTCGGGATGGAGGAGACATTTACACGCTTCAGTCCCCTTCAGGACAAATAGGCACATAGAAAAGGATAATTTATTACAAAACTGGTTACTTTTCTTTAAAAGAGGAATGTCCAAAGTGCAGCCTGGGGGCCATTTGCAACCTCTAGAGTGATTCGGTGCGGCCCGTGACTCCAATTCCAGAATGATATATATTTATAGTGCAACCACGGTTGGTTGATAGAGAGGGAGACTTTTTATTTTCATTTAGGGCAAAATCATAACAACTTAAAATCTTCTTAGAATGGAAACTGTTGGGTACAATATATCTTTTATTAAACACACTTCGCATTCTCTATAATCTAATGGTAAATAGGACCACATCTATCTCAGGAGCAGATTTTGGTGCACCCAAATGTGCTTTTACGGAATTAATTAAACTTTACAAAATACAGCAATTGTTTTCAAAGAAAGAGTGACCCAAATCCTGTTCTCATTACTAAGAACAATTTTATTAATATTTTCTTCAACTGAGCTTAAAATAAATCACAAACTGACAAACTGGATGCCTTTCTTATGATTTGGATCTACAATTATTTAAACATCCATTTCTTACAAATATCATCCTTAGTTTATTGTTAAGCAAACAATAAGAGCGTACCACATAATCTTTTGTGATTTTAGTTTTGAAAATTTGCAACAATTTTGAGAAATTGTGAGTACTTCAGCCAATTTTGGCCCATGTGTACTCTGAGTATAAAGCTTACCTGAGATTCCTGAGAGCCACTAGGCCGCCTGCAGTTATCCTTGGACAGTATGAGATGTCCAGCTCCTCCAGAGAGTCCTGGAAAATGTGGAGTCCTGCCAGGAACCAGTCATCCACCTCAGGACAGCCTTGTAGTTTTAGAGTCCGCATATGTTGTTGCCTCTCTGAAGGTGTTGATACATCAGATCAAAAACTGGGCTAACATTATCAGTGTCACTGAAAACACTTAAGAGCAGAGATGAATGACAGAATCAAAATAAGACAAGGAAAGAATGTGGAAAGATGTCTATCAGAGCGTATTACCCAGGTTAGACAGTCCTGTGTAATTGATGACAGTGTAACTCATGTCTACTTCTTCCACAGGTGTGTCCCTGTAGTTCAGGAAATCCCAGCTGAACTTGCCCCTTGAGTCAGCACGGAACCACGTGGACTGGCCCACAAACCTGCAGAAGTAACACCAGTAAGAAACATCTCATAAATGCACTTGCCACGCTTCCTCTCATTGACTTCCTCCATCTGCTCTTCCCAAGGTACTGTAAGCACCAACATAACCAGATGTTTGGTGGCCTTAGAGGTTATGATCATGTCTGAGTGGAGTGAGGTTTCTGCTATGCGTTGAGAGCTGTTTTCCTATGTCAACCCAGCGTTGCCAGTCATAAGTTGTGTGGAAAAGGGCCTGTTCTGTTCTGGGCAGTGCCGTACATTTCTCTATTTGATTGTGTTGTTGACTTGTATATGGTCACAAGTTCATAACAAACACTTTAATCAGATGTACGCTGAGCTGGTCCTGTCAAACTGAATCTGAGGGCTGACCTGACCAGTCATAATAAATGTGGAAAACATCCGGTAGCCTGATGAAGGATTTACAGAATGTCTATAAATAATATAGAGAGTTGCAAGGAAGAGGCACTTACCTAAATCCTCCCCCTAGATTTAGAATATAATATGCAGATGCTATGTCTGGCCCATAAAACCTCTGGGTGTAACCATAGTAACTGTGAATGAGAAAAGGAAAGAAAGTGGGATTAGACATGAACTGGTTACCAAGGTCAAAGTTCACTAGAGTTAAACCTTAAAAACTCTTAATATATTTGCTGTTCATGAGATGCCAGAAACGTTCTGGAGTGGCTGGATTGCAGTGACAGTCAGTCAGCTGGTTTAATACATACTACTACACTTCCACCCCGCTTACAAGAAAGACGACATTTTTACTGTTTACAATTGCAGTTGGCAACAGAGGAGCAACAGGTATGTTAGGCACCCAACTACAGGCTGGTCAAACCAGCATGATAGCCTATAGCCTATTATTAAAATTGTAATAATCAATGTGTTGTATTAATTTAGCAGCAGTAGGCACAATTTCTGCTTTTCTGTTTTGAATTTATGTGTCTTAACAGTCAATCCATGGATTTTACTCAATGTTCTCCGACTGGGGACCACGTAGTCACTTGACATTTGCAGTCATTGCAAATAGCAGTTCTGCTATCCGTTCCCAACACTTTATAAAAACTTCCACACTGCTGACATTTTCACTTCTACCTTTCTCCTGTGGCAAACATATTCATCATGTAAGCGCGAATAACGTCACGCCGCGCTGGAGCTGCTGGCATCATCCTTACTGGCTTACATGCTAATAATGTCATGTATCTCTATATACAAAAGTTACTGTAAAATGGCAAAGGAAATCACAAAAAGTCAATGTAAATAAAATAACGATGGTATAATAACATAATAATAAGTAGTTTCCTAACAGGAAAGATGATGCCATGAATTTTATTGCACAAATAACATGTTGATTTGTAGAACCATAAGCAAAGCTCTTGCTCACATGGTTGCTGAGGTTTTAGACAATGTTTTATATTGGTCTTGAAAACTAAATCTAGTTGTTCCGTTGAAAACCCTTAAACATTTCACGGTTCTGTTGCTCTTCATGCAAACCAGGACTGGGAACTGTAGCTCTGAGACCGATACACCTTTGTGTCTTACAGGTTCTTCTTCCGGAGCTGGTCTCTCCCCAGCTGGGACCTCCACCTCAGGAGCATCTCTACATCATAGTAACGCCGGGCGAGGAAGAGGAGGCACCTGGACAGGAGAGAAGCAGGAGGTGCTGAGCTGGAGCTCCACTGTCGCCTAGGAACGAGGAAAAGAGCAAATCGCTGGCAGCATCTATGTAGAGACTGAAAAGATACAGAGAGGATCTGATGAAGAGGAGGCATGGACATACACCGTGTTGGTCAAAATGGAAAGATAAAAAAACAAAGGAGAAAAAGTTATAATATTACACTACTAGAAGCAACGGCGCTGTTTTCTGCTCAGTACAGCAGAATTATGCAAACTACTGATCACTTTAACATAACATCAGCTAACCCAGTAACTAATCCCATAACAGAGTCCCTCTTGAAATGAAACAGTTCGGTCAGGCCTTAAAACGTTTTAACCTCGCAGCATTTAGCAGAAATATGAAGGATCACTTACTATCAAGGGCGCCGACATGACAGCAACTTCCAACAGCAACCCATTAAGGACAAACCTTCCGCCTTCGCCTCTGGGATTTGTCGGACCCGTTGTTCTTCTTGTCACCACTGGGTGTCGCTAGGTAGATGCGTCTGAAAGGCACACATTAAACATAGTGTGATTAAGGTACTAACGATTTGCAGCATTTATTTGATGATGCCTGGTTGAGTGAATAAACAATTTGGCTTAATGAACAAACAGAATGATATTGAAATGATTTCCTTTGCATATATTAGGTCAAATATGATACTGTGCAAACGTTTTCAGATTATTTTAACTTTTACATTTTTCCCTTTCATAAAAGTCAGCACAACAGAGCGAGACATTTCATTCTTCTCTTTTAAACATGAGACTTCAGTCTCAGCTTTGGCTCTCTCCTGTAGTATTATTTATAAAACCTTTCTTAAGATGCCTTTTTTTTTCTTCCTGTGCTTGGTTCAGTCATTTCCTTGACAATTTTTCTGTGTCTGTTTCTATTCCGACAAAAAAAAACAAAAAACAGGCACAGACAGTATAAAGACAGCTGTCCACATTTTATTACCAAGGACCTCAAGTAGGCCTTTATGAAGGGTTTCTGACTTCATGTCATTGGTGTCACTGAGAATCACTGAACCAAGAAACCCAGATTTTTTTCTTTCTCACCACAGTGTATGATTTATATAATAAAATAAATAAAAATCATTAAATGAAAATGAAATGCATTGGATATCTAACAAAATAATTTGTATAATAAACTTAGTTCAGTGTTTAATATATTACTTTAATATTTCATGTTTAAAAGTGGTTTTGAAAAAGAAACTTAAGAGGGATAGCATCGGTGTTTCAAAAAGTGAATATCTAAACCTTCTTGCAACTGTTTCAGAATTACATGACACCAAAAGCAGCCGATACTGGAGAGGATAATCATCCATAAAATCTATTTTTATCCACCACAAGAAGAATTTGGGTTCTAAAAAAGAATGAATCAGAATGAAAAGTAACAGAGCTACTCCAACCAGCTGCCACCTTGAGCAGTGCAATTTATATGTGTCTGTAATACTTACACAGTACTTCAACCAATTTTGACCCATGTGTACTCTGAGTATAAAGCTTATCTGAGATTCCTGAGAGCAAGTAGGCCGCCTGCAGTTATCCTTGGACAGTATGAGATGTCCAGCTCCTCCAGAGAGTCCTGGAAAATGTGGAGTCCTGCCAGGAACCAGTCATCCACCTCAGGACAGCCTTGTAGTTTTAGAGTCCGCATATGTTGTTGCCTCTCTGAAGGTGTTGATACATCAGATCAAAAACTGGGCTAACATTATCAGTGTCACTGAAAACACTTAAGAGCAGAGATGAATGACAGAATCAAAATAAGACAAGGAAAGAATGTGGAAAGATGTCTATCAGAGCGTATTACCCAGGTTAGACAGTCCTGTGTAATTGATGACAGTGTAACTCATGTCTACTTCTTCCACAGGTGTGTCCCTGTAGTTCAGGAAATCCCAGCTGAACTTGCCCCTTGAGTCAGCGTGGAACCACTTGGACTGGCCCACAAACCTGCAGAAGTAACACCAGTGTTTAATATATTACTTTAATATTTCATGTTTAAAAATGGTTTTGAAAAAGAAACTTAAGAGGGATAGTATCGGTGTTTCAAAAAGTGAACATATAAACCTTCTTGCAGCTGTTTCAGAATTACATGACACCAAAAAGGAAGAGTCAAGTTCAACCTGCTGATTTAACGCAATGCTGGCAGCCAAACTGTGAACTTTTGTTGCCACAAATGATTCAATATCATGAAAAAGCCTCTTTCATATATTGTTCGCAACCACTTTTCCGCTGGACAACATTTTGCTAGTTTTAAATGTAAAATGCTCAGATGATCATGTGGGTACAACTCAAATTTGAGGTGTAACCCTAACTCTCATCAAGAAACCATCTAAAATCTGTGATCAAAGTAAGCAAAACTAATAAATGGAAACAAGTTTTATTGTAAATAAAAATATCCAGGCAACTAGTAGGTTTTATTGTATTACACTGACAGTGTTAAACATGTACGGGACATTTGCATGAATTTGCAAAGTAACATACTGTGTATTGATAGGTAATTTGGGTTAAACAAAAATTTTAAAAAAGACCAAAGATGGTTCTGGCTAACACCAAACATGAAAACTCTCTAATTTTGGGTTTACAGGTAAAATATATGTTAATTTCTTCAAATATCTGAAGGATTTTAAACCTAAATATAAGTTGTATATTTTTGAAATCAGCTAATGTCACAGCCACTTTCTGGAAATGTTCTGTTGTGACGTAAACCGCTTCAGAATCTTCTCTGAGGTCTTCTGGTGGGAAGCCCAAACAGTCAGAACACTTGGTACTACTGTTTGCACGCATTTTGCTGGCCTAGAGAACCGCCGATATGGTTCATCGTCGATATAAGGTTTGTTACACTGACCCTATCACTGCTTCTCCTGCGTTTCAGACCTGCTTCACCCATTATCCTCTAACTTCTCCTGATTACTCCAGTAACAGTCTTGGAGGTGCTGTAGTCTCTCAGGCCAGTTTCCGCCAATTTACATATAATATTCTCCATTTTCCATGTTTTGTGCAGGAAAACCAAATCATTAATGAAAAAGTTGATGGAGATCAGCACTCACAGAAATATGGATTGGATGAGAGGTGAGAAAGTTAAATAAATGCAAATTATGAGGAAGCACAGAAACATTTTTATGATGTGATACAACTGAAGGTTTTTGAGCACTGCTTTAGTGGAAGCTGTGTTTTTAAAGGTTACAACATAATTTTCTGTACTTAGATTAACAAAATGTTAGGTGAGAATCTATTTAAGCTGCTTCTCTGATCTTTCCGCAGAAGATTTTATTGCCCTTTTCTGATAAAAAAAAAGGACAAAGTGATGACAACATTGCTGACGTGTTGCTGATTTGTTTTTGAAATGATTTAAGTATTGAATAACCATCTGTGTTTCTGTGTGTGACCAGAGTTGCTGGTTCTGAAGCTCCAGCTGCCGGGACCTCTATAGAAAACAACTGGAGCACTTTCTGGCTGCACCACCTGTTTGGATACAGGCTGGTATGTTCACGAATGTCTGTCTTTATTCCTACACCAAATGTAGAAGGCTGGAAAATGTTAACTGTAAAGATGTTTGACCTGGTGGGTTTTTTTACACCACAGAATAAAGACAAAGGGTCTTCAAAGAGTGAAAACAAGCCCACTGAGCAGCAGCAGAGGTAAGAAAATCCTTCATTTGTCCTGCTAGGATGTGGGAAACTTCAAGTGAAAGGCAGCGATAGAAGTTATGTTTGGGTTTTATCTGCAGAGTGGCCTCTTTAGATGGTGCAGCTACCACCACAGCACATCCACCTGAGAAGAAAAAGCCACAGAATAGGACAAAGAGTTTTTGGAGACTATTCAATTGCTTCAGAGTGTGTTTGTCCAAATCAAACACTTCATGTGCTTCATTTTGAAACTGCTTCTCATGACGTGCTGTAGGTTGCTGTTTATTCAAATCAGTTTGCTGTTTATCTGACAGAGGAAAACACAAGTGTCTCCACTTTCTGATGATGATACTCAGGATCATCAGAGAAGGTAACTAACCTAATTTCCACTACATTTTTCCACATTTTGACACATTACAACCACCAGCCTTAGTGTAATTCTTTGGGAATCTAGTTGATGGATAGATTTTAACAAATAATAATCAAAAGAAATATGGTCTGCATTTTTATTCATCCCCATTTACTCTGATACCCCTAAAATAAATCCAGTGTAACCAGTTGGCTTCAGATTACACCTAATTTCAGCATGGATCCCTGACAGAATTAGTACCTTAACATGATTGAGGGATTTGATTATGTCCGACAGCATCCTGTCAGGGCGTATGCTGTCCAGGACTTCAGGGCCTGGTAGGGTCTCCTCAACAAACTAATCTCAACTGAAATTATAGCAAAATATGTTTCTATAAAGTATTGAGATCAATAAAAACACAGGAGGACCCCAATAAATAAGGACTACTGAAGGAAATTGGTCACACTTGAATTTATTAAGGGGTATTGCAGTAAAGATGGCAAAATACAAATACAATTTTCATATATTGTAGCTTTTTAGTTTGAATAATTGTTTAGAGATTTTTTTCCACTGTTTAAGACATTTTCTAAATGGCTGATAGAACAAAACATCTTTTACTTCGCAGCTCACTTGAAACTGAAATCAAACGACAAGGGAGCAACAGGCAAGAAGACAATGCAGTGATAAAGCACTGCCAGGAAGCCCTCACAAAGTACCTTTACCGCTACACATTTAATATGGGCAGATGAATAATTCTAATCATATTGGCTGACTGTGTCTGTTTGTGTTTGTGTAGCATCAACAGGATCCAGGTCCATCCCATTTATAGTAGACACAGTTTCTTTCTTGGGTAAAAACATCTGCAACCAGTGTTCACACACATATCCACTGAGAACAATGAAGATGAAAACAATGTGTCATTAAATACCATGATGCTGTGGTGACTGTGGATTTGTTAAATTATTATTAGATTTCCAAACCCCAGCATGATCTGCTACATGAACGCCAGCCTGCAGAGCCTGCTTACGCTTAAGGAGTTCGTGGAGGACATCAGATCCCAGGGGGAAGTGTTGGCGTTGTGTCCCGAGGCTCAGCTCATGAGGTACAGCAAGGATAAACACAAACACAAGGACAAACACAGCTATCTGTGGGTTTCTCCCCTTAGCTCGAGGACAAAATCACACAGCAGCCTTAATTTTCCAGATGTTTTCTGGACATTGTGAGATGTCGCAGCTCAGCTGATGCAAGACTTAAGCTTGAGGTAGTCATGAGGTTCAAGAGGGTCCTCTCTGTTCAGGCACCTGAATTTGAGCATGGCGGCATGAAGGTGAGTCACCTGCTTCTTGTGGTTCAGTGTTTTACCTGTCTGCAGTGTTTGACAGTAATTTGACTTTGCCTGTTCTTAGGATGCCCATGAGTTCCTAACAGCTGTGTTGGATCAGATCAGGAACCTAGTGATCCCTCTGACAGAGACGGCAGCCTCAATGGGGAGTAGCTACAGCTGCCCAGTTCAGAGACATCTACTGTTTAAAATGCAGAACACCAGGACATGCAAAGGGTAAGGAACCCAAAAACTGAATATACATTTCTTCATGCTCGTACTGAACCATGTTCATTATTTCTATTATTTCAGGAAGTACCACGTGTTTCAACATATGTAATATGGGTGGCATTTTCTGCTTCTTATCTGTATTAACCTTTAATCTGCAGTTGTGGTGTTCAGTCCAGAAGAGAGGAGGACTTCACTATGCTTTCTCTGGACTTGATTCCTGGAGGTTCAGTGCAGGACATGCTGCACATACACCAGATGGTATAAGAACCTCATGCATATAATCTGTGACTCAGCTTTGACTGAAATGAAGCTGCAGATCCAACAGCCAATCATTCACACAATAGTTAGTGGCTCTTAGTGGATCTGTATGGATGTTTTGTCGGCTTTTTTCTCTGTAAATAACTCCCTGTCTGCCGTCTCAACAGGAAAGAGAGCTGGATTTCAGGTGTCAGTGTGGAGGAAACACATCAGTCCTGGAGTCCAGACTTCTGGCCCTCCCCAAGTGAGTGGCAACACCTTTTTCAAAAGCACAGTCTAAACTTGTTAGATGTGTTTCTGCCCGTGGCGATTGCTCTAAGACTCCATGGAAAGCTCAGCTTCCCCTAAAATGTCAAAAAATAAGTGATCAAATATATACTGTTGTGTGTACACGTCATTGACTAAATATGCGCTAATATGCTGCTAAGCAGCAGAATCAGCTTCTTATCACTGGTAACAACGCAGCTTTCCTCTCACTCATTCCTGCAGCTTCACAGTGCTTTAAACAGTGAGTTCAATAGCGAAGCAAAAATGCTGGGCTTTGTCCCGCCCAGGGGTGTTTTTAGGGTCTCAAAACATTGGGGGCTTTAGCCCAAATCCAAAATATTTAGATTTCAATAAGACAACTTATAAATAATTTAAAGTTAAAATAACATAGGACATATTGTACCAGTTCTCTGTCTCGGCTGGTATTAGACTGAATGTAAATTATTGTGAATCAAACAAAAAAGGTTTGCAATAATTTTACTTTTTATTTTTGTTAGAAGCTGAATGAAAGACAAGGAGAAACAGAGTTTAGGCCTGATGAAAAACCATTTTGCTGAAGCAAATAATGACACATTCTGAGGTATTTAGAAAAGAACTTAATCTAAAATTTTGCTGACAAATGTTTTTCTTAAACTCAAGAGATGTTTACTTTGGGCCAGAAAAATGAGCGTGTTTTTAAACGTTGCATTCTCATCAGTGTTCCACTCCTGAGGCTCCATTGTCTTTATTCTTATATTTCAAAAAAGGAAAGAGGTATAAAGTTGATTTCCCTAAATCTTAGTCAAATGGCAAAGTACCGCTATCTTCTCCTGGGTTATACCGCTCTGGTTCCACCTGTTCCTGAACACACACCCACCAGGCTCCCCCTCTCCGGTTGGCTCCATGGTTGCTCTGAAATTAGCCCTGTTCGAGACGCTCAGTGTAACTTTTCAGGTAATGAAGGAGGCAGGTCGACCTGGAGTAAACTGCTGTTTTGGCTGTGCGTGTAGTTGCGCATTCGTGGTGCTGCGAGTGCGCAAATAAGTATTTTTTTGTCTACTCCTTTTAACTCATTGTCAGGTTAGGTGGAGCGGGAGGTGATTATATGGAGCACAATTGAAAAAATGTGATTGTTTTTAAATAAAAATGTGAAGTCCAATATCATTTTGTGGCCGCATCTTTTTGATACTTCTAAATTTCTTCTATCAAGAAGTCCGGGGCTATACAGAAAACATCCGAGACTTCCGCCCCGGAAGCCCAGGTCTAACTACGCGCCTGGTCCCACCCATCGGACGCTCAGCGTCTCTGGGGGTCTATGGGGCAGTGGGCTGGCCTCGGCTGAGCCGGATGCTCAGCTTCTGCATGATGATTGGGTGATCTGTCTGAGGCTGAATCCCTTTTTGATTGACAGCGAATTGAGGGAATCACCGATCTTGAAATTGAGCTTCCCCTCCTTCAGCATCTGCCACTTTCTGCAGCATCTGGTTCTAATCTAAAGTCTGAAATATTAGTTTTAAATGGCTGTTCTTGTGGATACAGGTACTTGATTTTGCACCTAAAGAGGTTCAAGCTCACAGAGAACCTTGTGATGGTGAAGCTGGAGGACCCCATCATCCTGTGCAGGGAGATGACAGTGACTGCCCACCAGGTTCACAGATTTACACAGCTCAAAACCAAATGCTGAAAGGAACCATGCTGACAATGTGTGACAGGATAGTTGCCTGTAATGCTCACTGCTTTTTCCTCTGATTGTTCACAGGGTGATCAAATGTACAGCCTAATCAGTGTCATCAGCCATGTAGGTTCTTCAGTAAGGAAAGGTCAGATAACATCCTAGGACACTTTGATCTGCCTAAATTTGACTAGAGTTTAAATTTAAACTTTGTGAAAGCTTTAAACAAAAGAAAGGATAGAAACTGCTCTTTAAGCCCTAAAGTTCTCGTCTATTCTTCTTCTGTTAGGACACTATGTGAGCAACGGACTACACCCGGACCACACCCTGGAGGACGGAGAGGATCAATGGCTCCACTTTAATGACATTTATGTGTTGGAGACAAGTGGAGCAATGGTTTCTGAGTGGAGTACAGAGGATTCATATGTCCTCATCTACCAGAGGAGGGTAAGGCAACACACACACTCTGAAACTGGTTAGTTTATTTCACTGCATTACATCTTACCAACATTTATTGTCTGATTACAGGCATGGCCCGCTCTGGTATGAGGACCCCAAATCTAGAACAAGCACTAGAGGGCACACGTGTTTGCATCACAAGTAGTGCTACAGTTATTTAATTGAAATGACTTTATATGGAGGTACATAAAAAAATCAGCACACTTGCATACAATACACACAAAACAGTGGTACATTCAAATCCCATTTTGATACCATCTACTAAAAAAACTCATAATTATTGCTATTTTCATAATACCTTTTTAATATTTTCAAAGAATAGCTAAAATCCATGTCATTATTGTTATTATTCATAATATTAATATTAATTGGTACCATCTCTTAGCCAATTTGCCACACATGTTGGGGAAGGTTGGACCTAGAGTGGGTTACTGCGGAGTCACAGTGTCAGTGTGGGTCAAGGTGCCCAGGGGGGTTTATGTGACATAGTCATTTTAATGCTTCACAGTAGACAGTTTACACTCATAAACTAATAACTCACTTGAATAGGGCAGGTATGGCAGGCACGAAGCCCTTTGCTGCACTTTACATGTCATACCTTTGTTAATGCACCACATTATTTTAGCACTCATAGCACAAAGATATTTATAATAATGGAAGGATACGGTAGACATATTTTGTTGGTAGTGTTGGTCTATGTTGGTAAGGTGAACTGTGGTGGGGGGCTTGAACTCCTGTCCTGGGGTTGCCTGTGTCCCTCTGCTAAGCCTGGAAGCTGCCCCAAATTTTTAATTACCTACTTTTTGTTTTTTTAATTTTTTATTCTGAAATGAATAAATAATCATTAATGTTCTTAATCAGCCCACTCTTATTAGCCTGCTGTGCATCTGTCCCCCAAAACTCATCCCTAAGAGCAAACAAATCAAGCAAGGCAACCCAACAACCAGACTTCTAAAGAACAAGAGAATTAATATTTATGGTGGTTTCTTATTTGTTTTTTGTGTATTTTAAATTTGTTTACCTGCACTTGTACACTCTCACTCGTCACATAAAAACCCCATTAATTTAATCAATTATAGACCTATCACTGGTTCACATGGGGACCAGATTACATCTGAATCGAGCCATTCCTGTAGCTGTTAAACTGGACCTTTGTTGTTGGTGAGTCTAGGCGCGTAGTTAGACCTGGGCTTCCGGGGTGGAAGCCCCGGATGTTTTCTGAATAGCCCCGGACTTCTTGATAGAAGAAATTTAGAAGTATTAAAAAGATGCAGCCACAAAATGGTATTGGACTTCACATTTTTATTTAAAAACAATCAAATGTTTTCCATTGTGTTCCATATAATCACGTCCCGCTCCACCTAATGAGTTAAAAGGAGAAGACAAAAAATTATTATTTGCGCACTCGCAGCACCACGAATGGGCAACTACGCGCACAGGCAGAAACGGACTCCATCCTGGAGAAGTCCAGAACAGCAGTTCACTCCAGGTCGACCTGCCTCCTTCATTACCTGAAAAGTTACACTGAGCGCCTCGAACAGGGCTAATTTCAGAGCAACCATGGAGCCAACCGGAGAGGGGGAGCCTGGTGGGTGTGTGTGTCCAGGAACAGGTGGACGCAGAGCGGTATGAACCCAGGAGAAGATAGCGGTGAAACCTGAATGCTGACTCGGAATGAGTTAATTGTAAGTTACAGATAATCACTGATTCACCCAGCAAGACATGATGGTGGAGGTTCACTCTAATGAGCATCTTCAGGGTCATGATGAGGAACTTTCACCTGATCTGTAGGTAAAGTTAAATAATCTGTCTGTGATAGAAAACAGTAGCAACCTTCTCTGTGAGCTTCTACCTGGATTTGCATCATAATATGAAAATATCTGGTCCTTTACTTCAGTCAAAATAAAAGCATTTAATTCTAACGTAGCTGAACACATTAAAAGTTCCTTCAGATCAACGCATTGCATCTCATTGCTTCAGCCAGTCTGATAGTCTAGTTCTACATGTAGACAGAAAAAAGTTTTGCTCAATAAACCAGGAAAATATCTCCTGGTTCCAGTAAGACGTAGTAGAAAGTTCAAAAGTAAGCCTCCCTCTTCTCTTTCATATCTTCTGTGCTGATTCTAAACATAAAGTTCTAGGTTTAAAGATGCAGGATAATTAAGAAATAAATCATAGCAATTAATCACAGGTGGACCATTGATTAGTTAACTATTTTATTTTTCTGAATTACACATGTGATATTATATAAACTAAACTAATTAAACAAGGATACAGTTTTACTGAAGGTGAGACATACATACTATATGTATACAGTTATTAATAACTGTAATATTAGTACTGATAAGGTCCAAGATGAGGCTCTATGCTATATTTTAAACACCACAACTTAACACCCTTTCCACTCAAAGTGTTTAATAGTAAGAACTGCACTAATATCTCACATGTAGAACAAAAGACTGGGTTGAAAAATGTTTCTTTTATTATTTTTGACAGGCCAAATTTCTCCAGAAGTGGAATGAAGGGCTGAAAAGATGGCCATAAAAGAGAACAGGTTTATACAAGAAGGAACAATTTTAATAAAATGTTTCAAAAGCTCTTGGCATAAGAAAATAAATGTGTTTTAGGATGCCATCATTTGACCAAGATTTAGGAAAATCCACTTTATTCCACTTTCCTTTTTTGAAATATAAGAATAACGACAATGGAGCCTCAGGAGTGGAACACTGATGACAATGTAACGTTTAAAAAGGTAATTTATGTAGATGACAAAACAAGCACATTTATCTGGCCCAAAGTAAACATCTCTGAGTTTAACAAAAACCTTTGTCAGCAAAAAATTCAGATTAAGTTCTTTTCTAAATACCTCAAAATGTGTCATTATTTGCTTCAGCAAAATGGTTTTTCATCAGGCCTAAACTCTGTTTCTCCTTGTCCTTCATTCAGCTTCCTACAAAATAAAAAGTTAAATTATTGCATACCTTTTTTGTTTTATTCACAATAATTTACATTGAGTCTAAAACCAGCCAAGACAGAGAACTGGTCAATATGTCCTATGTTATTTTAACTTTAAATGACTTATAAGTTGTCTTATTGAAATCTAAATATTTTGGATTTGGGCTAAAGCCCCGAATGTTTTGAGACCCTAAAAACACCCCTGGGTGAGTTTAAATATTTTTTTCTTAAATAAAATTGATTTCAAAGTTTGTTGTGTATTAAGCAAACACCTTGTTTTCATAGCTTAAACCTTCTTCAGGGAAAGGTTCCGCAGCAGCTTCATATACATATTTTTGGGACAAATACAAAGAGTGTGCTGATGATGCATATTTCCTAATCTCCTCTAATTATACTGAATAATTCAATGATTCAAATTCAAAACACTTTATTAATATCAAAGGAAAATTAGATGCTGTTGTAGCTCATATTATGCAGGTTTCTTCAAAGAGCTGTTGTAGATGCTGATTGCTGTGGACAGGAAGGATCTCCTGTAGCGATCTGTCTTACAGCAAATCTGAAGAAGCCTCTGACTGAAGCTGACTGAACTTTTTCCAAGTCCCTGGCTCTGATGCTGCCTCCAGCATCTCTATTTATGAACAAAGGTTACAACTGTAACTACGGTTCTATGAATCCCAGATGACCGCCAGAGGTGTTGCTTCAAGCACTGAATGATCACTCTTGTCTTAGTATGTTTTCTTCCTATTATGAATTCTGAAACTACAGTACATATTTAGCACATATTTTTCCAACCTAACCCTTAAACATCTGTACTTGTGGTGACAGACAGTGCATCTGAATCAATCATACATGACGAATCTCTGAGAAAACAAATTTGACCTCTGATCAGTTTCCTACAACCAGAAAAAATAAACCTGAGTTTGAAAGAAGAGGTGAAAAATTGTAAGCAAAGTGTCACAACCTGGCTCATGGGTTATGACAAAAAAGGGACAGGAAACCAGAGAACGATTTACAAATATTTAAAATAAATTAACAATAAAATGCTAAATGGTAATAGTATCTGAACTTGTATAGTGCTTTATTAGATCCCTAGAGACCCCAAAGCCCTTTACACTACAATCAGTCATCCACCCATTCATACACACATTCACAGTGTGGATGACTGTAGTGTAAAAAACAGTTCAGTGTGTCAACAAAGTTCAGTGTATGGTGTCAGACGTTTTGCAAAATTCCACCATTATTTCCGTGGTTTTTTAATGTTGAGGACCAGGTTGAGGTTGTCAGACCATGATGCCAGCTGTTGTACCTCAGTTCTGTATGCCATCTTAGTGTTGCTGCTAATAAGCCTCAGCAAGATGGTATCAGCATATTTGACAATAAGATATGATGGTATAGAAGCTGTGCAGTTATGTGTAAAGAGGATTTAGAGCGCTGGATTGAGCATACAGCTGTGATGGGCCCCTGTACTGATGGAAAGTGTGGAGGAAATGTGCTTGCCCACTCTCACACACTGTGTGCGATTCATTAAAAAAGTCCAAAATCCAGTTGCATAAGGTGTGGTTCAATCCAAGATTGTGAAGCTTCAAAATGAGTTTGTTCTGCCGTATTATGTTGAAAGCTGAACTATAGTTGACAAAGTGCAGCCTTGCATAGATGCTTTCCTGGGATTGATATCACGAAAAGCCAGTCTCATTTCATGCGTTTTAAGAACTGGGCACTGTCACTAGAGAAGAGGGGAGGCAAAGAGAGTTCTGTGTTTGTCCTGTCAAAATGGCAATAAAAGTGATTTAATTCCTCGGCTAAGGTGGCATTACTGTGTCCTGGGGTAGATGTTCTTTTGTAGTCCGTAATAAACTTGACACTCTCCCACACCTGCCTAGGATCTAAGTTATTTAAACTGTCCTGCATGTTTAGAATAATCAAAATTGGCAGCAATATGCCTTAGAGCAGTCCTGGCCATGCTGTGAACCTTAGAGTCCCCTGTTCTGAATGCTGCATCTCTAGCTTTAAGTAGTTGTAACACCTTGTGGGTCATCCAGGACTTTTGATTTGGCAACACACAGACCTTTTTCCAGGAGGTTAAACAATCTACACAAAAGTTGATTTAAGTTAATAGGTGTGCTCTAATCTTTGAATACATCTCATGTTGTGTGGTGGAAACAGTCCTGTAGCTTGGTTATAGAATCTACTGGCCATGATCTAAAAATATTAACAGTAATACCAGCAGTTTTGATTTTAGGTTTGTAACATGGGTGTAGCAGAAGAAAAAGGTGGCCTGACAGGTCCAGGTGAGGATAGGCCTGTTCTTTGTAGGTGTATGGTACAATGGTATAAACCTGGTCCAGAGTTCTATTTCCTCTATTTGCACATTTCACGTAACAATGAAATTTATGAAAAACTGTTTTTAAGTCAGTGTGGTTGATCCCTGCGGCTAAAAAAAACACTGTCCGGGTGTGTAGCCAAGCTATTGTTAATGCCATCATTGATCTTTCCCAGTGCTAGCTCAGTGTAACCCACTTCAAGGTATGTACATGTCACAGTGTAGGTTCATAGGAGCTGAGATGTAGTGCAATAACCAAACACACAGGTAATCACAGTTTTTAGAACCTTTAGTCAAAACATGCAGAACATTACCACATACAAAAGAACATACAAAAATGTACCTGGGCCCTTTTTAACTAAAACAATAAGAATCTCTCCAGACAGCTCAAAGTTCTCTCCTGTGAGCAGTTACTCTGAGTTTATTCAGTGTTCCAAGTCAGTAACAAAAGTCAAGGGGAAATAGTCAAAAGTCAAAGGAAAGGGTTCATTCAAGTGCACTTCTAAGGTATACTCAGAAGAATGCTGGGAGGCTCGCCATCAAAGAATCACACATCAATATTCTTGGATAAGAGGGCTGAAATCTTCACTTCTCTCCAACTCATCAAAAGACATTACCTGCATTTACAACAGGTTATCATCTATGCACTCATATCTTACAGTTATCAGGTTCATTATACTCTCTATCAAAACGTACAACAATAAATGCATTTCTGAAGTAGCAAGGTAACTATGAAGTTCTATGTCCTCCCTACTGACCGTCAGAGGTGATGCTTGAAGCACTGAATGATCACTCTTACGCATGCGCATGTCAAGAATTAAAAATAACAAAGTCTGCCGATAACTCACGTGAGTTTACAAAGTCACGTGTCACTGGGACCTCAGTCCCTTTTCACCCTCTAGGTTATTCCTCGCCTTCCTTTACCCTTTTTATTGTTGAATCACCAGTGGCATTTTCTGGCCATACTGAGGTCAGTTGGTTTGAGTCAACAGTAGTTGCTGTTTGTTTTCTTTTTGTCTCACCCGTGGCACTTCCTGCTCATGCTCAGTCCTATAGCTTGCTGCTGCTGTTTGCCCAAAAGTCTCAGCGGCATTTTCTGCCCATTCGACTCCTCTGTTGCTGCCTCTTCGTTGGTTGTTGAGCTACATTTATGGACAATCCCTGTTTGTCCTCTCTGCAGCTTGAGGATGTCAGAGAGTTGCATGCCTGTTGGTCAGATACTCGGGCATTCTCCAGGCCGACGTCAGATGGCACAGGCCTTGCTGCGATACAGAACACCTCTAGATTTGCTTTGGGGCAGATGCCTGCAGTGGTGCCTGAGTTCGCCTCTCTGATCGACCCTTCAGATGAGGCTCTTCGGGCTAGTGCCTGCTGTCCTCGTCACTTGTCAGGAGTGGCTAGCACAGGAGCCCCTTACTGAGCCCTGTAGACGGACCCTGAGAGCCCTGCCTGTAGTTCCGGGGGAACTTTTTGGTTCTGCTACGCCTAAGGCCCTGGAGCGTACTGCTCAGGCATCCTGCAACAGCTAGCAGGGCTTCATAAGCGTGACCATCAACCTTTTGGGACGTGAACAGCTGCTGGTATGTCACGGCACTCTTCCCACCCGCCCACTCCTTCTGTTGGGCCTCTGAATCCTGGCCCACGGATGGGTCAGGACCAGGTTGGCCAGACTGGACCCCAGGATTTGCGCCCCTTTCGGGGCTTGCAATCAGGTTGGCGTCCCCCCAGGCCTTCAAATGGCCAGGGGACCTGCAGATGATATGCTGCGGCCAGCGGTCAGATATCTTACTCCGGGCCAGCTTGCCCTTGGGCTACTCGCACCCCAAATTCTTGGATTCTATCTACCCTGGCCCAGGGATACAATCTCCACTTCCGACACTGGCCCCCAGTTCCTGGCAGGGTCTGGATCACTGTCATCTGCGACCCACTGATGGCACAGGCCCTGGCCAAAGAACTCCACACCTTGCTAGCCAAGGGCGCAATATTGCCTGTGGACCCCCTGCAGGATCCAGGGGGCTTAAATTCAGTTTATTTTCTGGTTCCCAAGAAGACCGGTGGTATTCGTACAACACCCTTTCTCCACGGGTGTTCACCCAGTGTGTGGTGGTAATCCTCTCCCCCCTGCAGGTGCAGGGACTGTGGATCCTGCCTTATCTGGATGACTGGCTAATTTGTGCTGCGACCCGCGTCAGACAGTCCAGGACACTCGGCTAGTACTCGCCTACGTACGTCAACTGTGCTTAAGAGTGAACCTGGAAAAGAACAGCCTAACCCCCTCCCAGGTGACCATTTTCCTAGGCATTGTTCTAGACTCCATTTTCATGACTGCCTGCATTTCTCCTCAGCTGGTCACCGATATTCTGGCCGTGCTTCCAGGCTCCCGTCATGGCAGGGCTCCACGATTTGTGGAGTACTTGCGCTGCATCCAGCGTGGTGCCCCTAGGGCTGCTTTCCTTACGAGCCCCGCAGATGTGGCTGAACAGGGTTGGTCTGGACTCCACCCGCCATGCTCACAAGCTCAGGTGGCTTTAGGTTGTGCCTACGCATGGGTGCCGTCCACATGAGCTGCCTATGGTGCCAAGTGGGCTGTCTATGCTGACAGGTGCCGTGGTAGGGGACTGGACCCTTTATGTTTTGTATTGTCCTGTCTTCATTTTGCTGGCCTTCCTTTAGTGGTTGCTGAATTGTGGGCAATCCCCTTCCACTTTAAAATGGTATATGTGGCGGCCATTTCCCATTGGCACGTCGGCTTCAGTAGTTGCTCTGTTGGGTGGCATGAGGATGTCGCAATGTTCCCGAGAGATGCCAGGCTCTTGTGTCCACTAAGGCACCCTGTGGCCCCTGCGTGGAATGAACTGGTGCCTGCAGCCCTTTAGTCTACCTCGTTTGAGCCCGGGGATGGATCTCAAGTGGCTTTCCCTGAAGACCGGTTTCCTGTTGGCCACGGCTTCTGCAAGACGGATGGGAGAATTACATGCTCTGTCTGTTTCTGAGCCATGTTGTTGGTGGAACCTGGATGGCTCTGGTGTTATACTGTGGGTTAATGCCTTCTTTGCTCCGAAGGGGCCTACAATGGCTGGCTCCAGATTTCCTGTTTCAATCCTGGAACCCCTTCTGAGCCTCTTTGCCCTGTTAAGCGCTTGAGGCGTATGTCACACGAGTCACCGGCAGGTCACAGGTTACTACAGGTCCTTCTCAAAATATTAGCATATTGTGATAAAGTTCATTATTTTCCATAATGTCATGATGAAAATTTAACATTCATATATTTTAGATTCATTGCACACTAACTGAAATATTTTAGGTCTTTTATTGTCTTAATACGGATGATTTTGGCATACAGCTCATGAAAACCCAAAATTCCTATCTCACAAAATTAGCATATTTCATCCGACCAATAAAAGAAAAGTGTTTTTAATACAAAAAACGTCAACCTTCAAATAATCATGTACAGTTATGCACTCAATACTTGGTCGGTAATCCTTTTGCAGAAATGACTGCTTCAATGCGGCGTGGCATGGAGGCAATCAGCCTGTGGCACTGCTGAGGTCTTATGGAGGCCCAGGATGCTTCGATAGCCTTTAGCTCATCCAGAGTGTTGGGTCTTGAGTCTCTCAACGTTCTCTTCATAATATCCTACAGATTCTCTGTGGGGTTCAGGTCAGGAGAGTTGGCAGGCCAATTGAGCACAGTGATACCATGGTCAGTAAACCATTTACCAGTGGTTTTGGCACTGTGAGCAGGTGCCACGTCGTGCTGAAAAATGAAATCTTCATCTCCATAAAGCTTTTCAGCAGATGGAATCTATGAAGTGCTCCAAAATCTCCTGATAGCTAGCTGCATTGACCCTGCCCTTGATAAAACACAGTGGACCAACACCAGCAGCTGACACGGCACCCCAGACCATCACTGACTGTGGGTACTTGACACTGGACTTCTGGCATTTTCTTCTCCCCAGTCTTCCTCCAGACTCTGGCACCTTGATTTCCGAATGACATGCAGAATTTGCTTTCATCCGAAAAAAGTACATTGGACCACTGAGCAACAGTCCATTGCTGCTTCTATGTAGCCCAGGTCAGGCGCTTCTGCCGCTGTTTCTGGTTCAAAAGTGGCTTGACCTGGGGAATGCGGCACCTGTAGCCCATTTCCTGCACACGCCTGTGCACGGTGGCTCTGGATGTTTCTACTCCAGACTCAGTCCACTGCTTCCGCAAGTCCCCAAAAGGTCTGGAATCGGCCCTTCTCCACAATCTTCCTCAGGGTCCGGTCACCTCTTCTCGTTGTGCAGCGTTTTCTGCCACACTTTTTCCTTCCCACAGACTTCCCACTGAGGTGCCTTGATACAGCACTCTGGGAACAGCCTATTCATTCAGAAATGTCTTTCTGTGTCTTACCCTCTTGCTTTAGGGTGTCAATAGTGGCCTTCTGGACAGCAGTCAGGTCGGCAGTCTTACCCATGATTGGGGTTTTGAGTGATGAACCAGGCTGGGAGTTTTAAAGGCCTCAGGAATCTTTTGCAGGTGTTTAGAGTTAACTCGTTGATTCAGATGATTAGGTTCATAGCTCGTTTAGAGACCCTTTTAATGATATGCTAATTTTGTGTGATAGGAATTTTGGGTTTTCATGAGCTGTATGCCAAAATCATCCGTATTAAGACAATAAAAGACCTGAAATATTTCAGTTAGTGTGCAATGAATCTAAAATATATGAATGTTAAATTTTCATCATGACATTATGGAAAATAATGAACTTTATCACAATATGCTAATATTTTGAGAAGGACCTGTATGTTGATTAATTCTTGACCTGTGCATGCGCAAGAGTGATCATTCAGTGCTTGAATGTGATTATTTGGTCAAAACGTAGCCAATACAATGACTCATCTATGAATTTCACATTAATCTTAAAGGTACAATGCATGAAATTACTTCAAAAGGTGTAGTGTCTCTATTTTATTATCTTTTTAACAAATGTTTTATCAGAGTTTAACCCAAATGTGAAATATTTTGCTTTTAGCTTTATAAATTAACATAAATATCAGTTTTACGGTCTTTACCCATAAAATTAACAGACGTTCCCATCAATTCCTTTTGACACAATCATTAATATCTTATTTAGTGACAACTGTACATTTTAAACAACCTTCTTTATTTAATCAATTGAATAAATGTAAACTGCAACAAATTTATTGTAATTAACTTAAAATGTACAAAATAATATTCTCTGCTTTTCCACTTCCATCCAAACTGCACAACATGTGATCATGCAGCACTTAGCAACAGGAGTGAGAGCTAACTTACCAAGGAATGGGCTGATTTACCACATTAACTCACTCTCTCTGCATTCATCCAACTCTAAACATAAGTTTTACAAAGTTAACATTATAAACTAACACACACTCAAGTTTAAGCCCGGTAAATTGCAGTTTTCATACCTTTATCTCTTTCTTTCCTTAACGCATGTAAAAAGCTGTGCTCCGTGAGTGAGCTCTGATGTATGTCTTTCCATGCATCATACTTCCTGTCTAACCAAAACACACGTCCGGTTTTCAAAATAAAATCAATGATGCATATAAACGTATAACCAAATAACAATGATATTTTACCCTTACCAGGTTGGTTACATTATTATTAGCTTCTGGTGGGAAATACACTGCACAGATGTAAACAGTCCTATGTGCTCGGCAAGCAGTAAAGCCTGCTAACTTCGTAGCCACATCTGGGATGGTGTTATCTATGAATGAAAGTGAAGAAAGGGAAATGAATGTTTCTTTGAAAATAGTGAGGGTGATGAGGAGGGGAGAAAGGAGGGACAAGAAGACAGTGGGAGGCTGGACAGTCCTGGAAATTGAGTTTTTCTCAATACAAAGGTTGCATTTGGATCATATTTAATATCTTTCTTTTACTGTCAGAAAAATATGACAGAGATATTGATCAAGAAAGCATGGGTCCCATGATGCATATTTATACATATGGCCCAGAATTTGGTGCTATGTGCTATTGACTGAGCACTGACCAGCTCACAGAAGTTGCCCCAAAGTGATTTCATCAGACCCGGACCACGGACAAGCGATTGGCCACATCTTAACACCTGTTCGGAAATAACTGATTCTACTATTTCACTTTGAAAACCATTTTCTTTACATCACAGAGAGCTGTCCATAGACAGGATTCAACAACAGTGTTCTCGTGCATTAAGATGACAAAGTGTTCATTTAGTTTTCCAGGTTAAAAGAACTAGCAAAAAACAGAAGAGGGGCACAGTCTGTGGAAGAAACAATTCCTTTAGCTCACTATAATGTCCAGATGAGGGCCTTTTCAAGATTTTTGGTCAGTGTGCCATGTGTACTTATGTATGCATTTATGTGTGTACAAGGTGAATTTTGTGTGCTATATATTGTACAAGACTGGATTGAAAAGAGAATAAATAATCTGGTTATAGTAATCAGATCAGGGAAACTGCTACCACAGTTTCAATGCTTGGTATTAAGAAAAGGTCTGATAATAGAGTGGCAATATACTTAACATACCTGTAAAAAAGTTGTTCTGTGTACATGAAATAATAGATCTTGCTCCATTTCTTATCTAGAAAAAGAAAAAACTGCGTTCAGCTCTTATTGAAAACACCACCTGATCTCTGCCAGACGTCAACTCCCAGAAATATCACTGCCATCTAATCAAAAGCTTCTGTGTTTTGAACTAGTGTTACTGAATTATTGATAAGATTTGTGGAACATTTACCTGCTGTTTGATGCCTTGGTTTTATGTTTGTTCACATTCATGAATTTTAGAGCACCTAAATGGACTTTTGAAAAACAAACCGTACATTAGCCTGAAATTGGACGTAAAAAAAAGTACAACAGACTTTTATTCTATGGCATGAATTTTTTTATGTGGTCTGTAAAATGTTGATAAAATACATCAAAAATATTCCTTAAATGTTGCAGCATTAGCATATTAAATTGGATTATATTAATAGTGCAAACACTGGAAATATAAAGCAAAATCAACACACCTAACAGCAATAATCTCAAATTCTTTAAAAAGAAAAAAAAAAAACAAGGAATTGTGAGAATACTACTTTATCCGTAGATAATTTAATTGAATCTTATTCTAGACAAAATGGTTACTGATGGTTAAATACAGGGAAGTAATTTGCGTGTTGAAACATATGGCACTTAATTTCTTGTCAGGAAGGTGACTCTTGGAGTAAGAACCAAAAGCAGGCAGGCCGGAGCAAAACGGTTTTTAATAAATAAAAGGCAAAAACGTACAGGTGGGCATAAGGTGGACGAAACATGGAGCCAATGTAGAAACAGGCATTAACCGGAGCTATTGTTGCATGAACCTAACAGTCATGGACAGGCGTGACATGGCAAACAGTATACTTCAGCAAGGAGTAAACAGAACCGGCAGCTATATGTAGAGCATGGCAGAGGTGAATCAGTGGGGCTAACATAGAACAGGTGGGCTGAATGAGGTTAACTGCAATGGCAGCGGCGGTGCCGGATTCATTTGAGGTGGGCGGCGTGTTGCGTCGCACATACTCAGTTTTGTCACATGGTAATGTCATTGCGGACTTGAGGGACGCTTTTAGGATCTTATTGGTAGCTTTAGTCCTGGGTCCTCTTCCTCCTGTTCCCGCTTTAAAAGGTGTCATTTAGTCTGTAATTATGTATTCTCCTTACTTCTTACCTTTTTCACGTCCACCGTGAAGGCGAAGCAGGATGTAGTCTTTGCATCACTGGGTCCGTCAGGGTGGAGGCTGAGATGACAAACCTGCTGCTGTGAATAGTGACGACCGAGGTTAACAAACTGTAAAAATTAATGAATACCCAAAGTAACATTTAACTATACTAAAGATAACAATCACCAGGTTACGATAAAACAGTGTTACTGGGTATGGCCCGCATCTTCACTCTGTGTGAGGTTCCCTTCTGCTTCAAACGCTCCACCATCACCCTATTTGCCAAGAAACGGACCATCACGGGGTTAAATGACTACAGATCTGTCATTTTGACACCTGTGGTCATGAGATCCTTTGAGCAACTGGTGTTGAAGCATTTTAAGAACATCACAGGGCTCCCTGCTGGACCCCCAGCAACTTGCTTGATGCAGTGAACTTGGGATTATACTTCATTCCACCTAGAGACAAAATCTTGTTTAGCACCATTAAACCAGATATCCTCTAACAGAAACTTACCATGTTCACAGCCTTCACCTGCCAGTGGATCATCAGCTTCCTGACTGACCACAGCAGCAGGTGAGACTGGGGAGCATCTTCTCTCGTACAAGAATCATCAGCATCGGCACCTCCCAGGGTTGCGTTCTCTCCCCACTCCTCTCTGTACACAAATTAGTGCACCTCAGTGGACCAGTCAGTGAAGCTCCTGAACTTTGCAGATGACACCACTGTTATTGGTCTGATCCAGGACAATGACAAGTCTGTATACAGACAAGAGGTGGATCGGCTGGTTTACTGGTAACACCTACAGGTACCAAGGCTCCAGAACCACCTGGAGCCTGAGATGACGGTGGACATCTGGTGAACAACCTCACACTCTCACCATTCTCAACAGCACCATGTCTACTGTATATCACATCTGGTTCTTAGGAACCACCCGTTCTCGTGACTTGAGGCAATCCTCACACTTAGATTCACACTGTTCGGAAAAAGGTCTAGCAGAGACTGTAGTTCTTACGGCAACACAAGAAGTACTGCTGATCATCTTCTACACTGTCATCATTCAGTCTGTCCTGTGTTTATCCATCACTTGGTTGTTTTACGATTAGGTCTGCAGAGAGGATCATTTGGACTGACCGTCCCTCCAGCTAGGATTTGTACAGGTCTATGCTCAGGAAACTGGCCACTGATATCTATGCAGACCCCACACATCCTGTACACAAACGGTTTAGACTTTTAACCTTAGGTCGACGCTAGAGAGCACCACTTGCAACGGTCACCATAAAGACAGTTTGTTCCCCCAGGCTTTCTATCCTATGAACATGTAGTCAGCTACTATGCTGTGAAACAAAATAACCATTTTTTCACTATAAGGAAAATATTGGGTATACATATTATATGTATATATTGTTCTTTTAGTTTTTTTTTATCTAAAGTTTATATATTTATACCTAATGTCTGTACGCTGTGAGCAGGTGAAACCAAATTTCTTGTTTGTGCACATAAACATGGCGATTCTAATTCTGATATTCCTGCTTCAGTTTTGTAAAGTGCAGTCTGAAAAGTAGAAAAGTAGCAATCAATTTCTGAACTCCATTTTTTATAACGCCTTATAATTACAATTTTGCCTTGAGAACTTTAACCAACAACATTCAAAAACCATTTTTCCTTAGATTTCCTGACATGAGCAGTCCTTCATTATTTATATTATAAACACAGGTTATGTGACACAGTGTGTGAAGTAGATAAGTCAGCACAAAACAGGGTTTTAGTATTAATTCAAACCAAAAGCAAAAATTAATTAGGGAGTCGACATTTCAGTTGTCTTTTGCATCCTTTTAGTAGTAATTAGATTATTAGCTTTTGCAACTGTGAAAACCACTGTGTATTACTGCAGAATCTAGACAATGAAATTAGACAAAATAAACATAAATTAGTTAGTTTAATGCTATGCTATGCTATCTTAGACTCAATTGGGTTTTCTCAAAACATTAACAAACCTACCCACCTTTGTCTTCATTCTCTGGACCTTGTGCTGACATATGGCATTGAGTGTAAAGACATAACGATATTTTCTCATAACCCTGTCCTGTCTGACCATTTCTTAATAACCAGTGAGTTTAATTTAACCGAGTACTCCACACCTGAAATAAAATTTCATTACAGTAGATCATTATCAGGCGATGCTGTAACAACCTTTAAAGAATCAGTTCCACTTTTAATTTCAACAACTTAATGCTCACCCTCTACCGATGATCCACATGGCCCTGTCTTTTAGTGTTTAACCCTTTCTCTCTCCTAGACATGGCTACTGACTGAGCTTCTACTGTGACTAACTCTATGTGCTCTCTTTCAGACTCGAACCTTGAAAACTGGCTCAGAGTTTATCGGTTCTTTCTTTCTAGGTGAAACAACTAAAGGAGCTACATCTGTTAACATTTACTTTTCCTTCACATAGAAAGTACTCCTGGATCAGTGCTTCTTTGTTCTCTTTGTGTATCTGCTCTGTTCTCTCAAACACCCAGTCGGTTGTGACAGATGGCCGCTCACACTGAGCCTGGTTCTGCTGGAGGTTTCTTCCTGTTAAAAGGGAGTTTTTCCTCACCACTGTCGCTACATGCATGCTCAGTATGAGGGATTACTGCAAAGTCAACGCCAGTGACTGTCCACCGTCTCTACATGCTCATCCAGGAGGAGTGAATTCTGCAAGTCACTGACTGGATGCAATCTGCTGGGTTTCCTTAGATAGAAAAACATTCTACGGATTAAAAACATCTAATTTGAATAAATAACTAACTTTGACTGCACTGTTCAATGGTTAGGATTAATTGGAATGTATGTATCTGACTGTTGTGAAGTGCCTTGAGACAACATGTGTTGTGAATTGGCACTATATAAATAAAACTGAATTGAATTTAAAAGTTGCAGCCTTGTGAAAAGCCAGGATGTCTTCATAGAAAATACTGTTTTACTTTGAATAGCTCCCACTTTTTGATTTTTCTGACTTCATTCCTAAACATGTCTCTAATACCAAAAAAGTACCTGAGCCTTCTTCCCTCAATAACTGCCAGCCCAAAGTGTTGCTAAATATCTTATGATCACCAGCTGATTTTTTAATGCATCTCTGCTGAGAAGCTTTTAAATAATATTATTGTAATGACAGACTAATGTAGCAAGATTCATGCCTCTGTGTCATCATGCAAAAAAGGTGATAAAACAGAGGATTGTTTTATTACATTCTTCATCCTACAGCCTGACCCCATATGTGTATGAATTATAGAGGTATACACAGTGAGCAAATGTTTTACCACCAAATATCACAGAATCTCTGAAAATCCTGTCCAGCAGTGATGCAAAAAAAGAAGCTGTTCCTTCCAGGATAGAGTGTTGAATAAATTAATTCAATATTTATTTTAAACTTATGAATAATAAATGTTAACAGAAGAAAAAAAAAATCTAATATAAAATAAAATCATGTGTGTGTTGAATAAGTTCGTAGGTCAAGTTTAATAATAGAGTTTATACAATATATACAAAAAACTAACTAACTAAAATCAGTTTTTAGTAATATTCACATATGTCTTGATCTTGCTAGTAAAATAACTAAACAATATCCAGCTTTTCTCGCTGTATATGAAAAATATATACACAATGAATATTGTATAATGTACTGGACAGCTAATTTATCAATGATCAGTCATAATCACAATACCATAAAGACTGCCAGTGGAGCTTTCACCTGATCAATTATGATGAAAATTACAGAAAAAACTTGTTTAAGGGTTTTTTTTTAAACAATGTTTTCTTTACTTATGTCTTTATGAATAGACTATAAATCCAACATTACTTTTCCTTGCCAACTGTCATTCCAAACATTCAGGGTACACCACGAGATGGCACTCTATTAAAAGCTGATAGTATTTTGGTCAGTTGCATTTTACCGTAACAATTGTACTTTTGTTACATGGAACAGAGCAGAAGTGCTGCTGCTGTCTTTTTTCACAGATGAAGATAGAGGTTTTCCTAATGACTGCCGCCCCGTGGCTCCCCCACTCTTTCCTGAAGTTTCAGTGAGTGATGGCCCTGTGGGAGAGCCATTACCATTAGCTGCATCTTTAGCTCTTTTTCTCTGACCCTACCTCTCTTCTGTTTCTACAGAGATGAAACAAAGGTTCACACACACACTCACACGCACACTGCAAAATGACCTCCAGCAGGCCACAAATATGCATGTGTCTGCACAAACGGTTAGAAACCAACTCCATGAGGATGGTAAGAGGCCCCGACGTCCACAAATGGGGGTTGTGCTCACAGCCCAACACCGTGCAGGACGCTTGGCATTTGCCAGAGAAGACCAAGATTGGCAAATTCACCAGTGGCGTCCTGTGCTCTTCACAGATGAAAGCAGGTTCACACTGAGCACATGTGACAGACGTGACAGAGTCTGGAGACACCGTGGAGAGCGATCTGCTGCCTGCAACATCCTTCAGCATGACCGGTTTGGCAGTGGGTCAGTAATGGTGTGGGGTGGCATTTCTTTGGAGGGCCGCATGGCCCTCCATGTGCTCGCCAGAGGTAGCAGCACCTCATGTGGCTGGAGTGTTTTAGCAGTTCCTGCAAGATGAAGACATTGAAGCTATGGACTGGCCCGCCTGTTCCCCAGACCTGAATCCAATTGAGCACATCTGGGACATCATGTCTCGCTCCATCCACCAACGTCACGTTGCACCACAGACTGTCCAGGAGTTGGCAGATGCTTTAGTCCAGGTCTAGGAGGAGATCCCTCAGGAGACCATCCACCGTCTCATCAGGAGCATGTCCAGGCGTTGTAGGGAGGTCATACAGGCACATGGAGGCCACACACAATACTGAGCCTCATTTTGACTTGTTTTAAGGACATTACATCAAAGTTGGATCAGCCTGTAGTGCGTTTTTACACTTTAATTAAGTGTGTGACTCCAAATCCAGGCCTCCATTGGTTAATAAATTTGATTTCCATTGATGATTTTTGTGTGATTTTGTTGTCAGCACATTCAACTTTGTACAGAACAAAGTATTCAATGAAAATATTTCATTCATTCAGATCTAAGATGTGTTATTTGAGTGTTCCCTTTATTTTTTGAGCACTGTATTTTTGCCCACCGGAGTTTCTACAGGACAGCTTCAATATGCTGCTCCAACACAGATTAAATGGGTTAGGAAAGCTGCCATAATGTTAAGACAATGTGTCGTCTAAAGCATAAATAGCTTTATTATTTGTTTCAAAAGATACGCCAATCTAAACACATTCAGATACCGTCTCAATTATCTCATATCATGCTCCTGCTCACAATGTTTTCAGTTAATCATGGGCTATTTGATTTGCTTTAAATGACAGTTTTTATCACCCAAATGTAGAGCAGCTGTGGCAGAAAGAAGGCAAGGAAGCTGAGGGAAGGAGATTAATTAATAAAAGGGAGTTGAACAAAGACACAAAGGAACCACTAACCACAGGAGCAAAACTAACACTAGTCTAGGGGAAATAAACCCAGTACAAGGACCAGAACACATGAATAACCTAAGAAACTAAATACAAGGGAATCAACAAAATAGCAAGACTTTACGGACACTAAAGAAATGAACTAAGTATAGCAAGACCATAATAACATCAAAAAGAGCTCAGAAGTGATCAAACATACAGACAAATGAAATCTCAAACACCCAGCTCTACTAAAATACTAAGAAACATCATTCAATCAATCATAATTTTTTCGCAGAGCCCTTACAAAGCATAATGTGAGGCAAACTACCACAAAGGAAATGCATGGTAGTTGTTTTAGGACCAGGATGTGAAAATGCCTACCATGTTTTCTGACTTCTAATGCATCAAATATATTCTGGAATTAGAATCCTGATTTAGCAAATACTATTGCTAGTCTATTAATGTAATATATTCTCACTTATCCAGAAACCTTCATATAATGTAACATTAATGCCTAAACAAAAGCACATAATCATCATCTTGTTATCTCTCTGTTCCACACATTTGCACCAAATATAATTGACAATTAATCAGCATGGTGACAAAAGCATGCCCAACCAAACCTATGCCGTACACAGCATACTTATCTTGTCAGGAAATGGCACTCAGAATAGCACATCAGCCAAAAATAGCATAAGCTGAGCATGTTGTTGATAAAGGCTGTACTGACTAGAAGAGGCTGATATGTGTAAAAATCAGTGCAAGTCCCTTACATCTCCACGAGATGTTGGGCACTGTGTTGTGCAGAATCAGAATCTTTTTCATGCATGTGCAGGCACAGATAAGGGCTGCAGTTTGGAGATCTGTTTGATAAGAGGTGCATCTCTCTGCATGAGCACCAGCAGCATGGATGGAGACAATTAAGACACTAGATCAAGGTTAGGTTTGTCTTTTCCTTTGACAATTTATACCAGAAACACAAGTAAGTTTTCAAATCCTTTCATCAGATGCTCACAAAACATCTGGTTAATTGTGCTATCGTTATTACTTTATTGCATTAATATGGATTTAATCATAGATATTTCACATTATGTACCAGAATCCGAATTTTCTTTATTGCCATTATGCATACACAGGAATGTATGCATAGCAACATTTTGTTTAGGGCATCACATCTACTGCATAAAAGAGTAAAACAACATAACAGAATGTAACAAAACATAAGATAAAATGTAAATGCAGTGATGAGCAATATAGTACAGCAAGTAGTGCAATAAAGCAAAGTATAAAATGTTTATGTATAACAATAACCAGAAGAGTACAGTATACATTATATATTAAAACAAAATATAAAAAAATTAATTAAAAAAATGTTCACTGAGAGCAAGGTGTACCAGAGTCAAATTCCTTGTTTGTCTGTACAAACCTGGCAACAAAACTGATTCTAATTCTGATAATGAAGTGACCAACAGAGTCCAGTAAGTCACTGGGAGCAGAACATTATGCCACATCTGAGGTCAGGGCATATTACAACACCCTGTGTTGTAAGGGGATCGTGTTAGAGAATGACACTCTAAAGGAGAGTGATAGCTTTGACAGCTCAAGGATGAAGCTGCCTTGGAGTCTGTTAGTCCATGTTCTGATGGTTCTGTACTGCTTTCCTGAAGGCAGCAGTACAAACAGACTGTGGGCAGGGTAAGAGGGGTCAGCAGATATCGCTCTTCTGATGTATATGGAGTCCAGGTCAGGGAGAGGACCTCCCATGCTCCCCTGTGCTGTACATTCAACACCTCGTGGAGGTAAGATGTTGACTGCTCATAACCTAACCGCAGGACTGAACTTTTAGCAGGTACAGCAATGAATGATGGATGACGTTTATATTTGAGACAATTAATTCCTCGGGTACTTTCAGTTTTTTTGTGGCTACTTGACAATCTCAGAAGTACCTAAAGGACAACCATATAGTTTTCAGATATAGTGGAACTGTAGGTAGTACCTCTTGGAAGGTTTTTGGTGTAGGTTGTTTTAATGTAAAGTTCACTTACTGCTAGAATGTGTTTAGATAATCATGCATGAGCAATATGACTCTCTGAAAACATCTTTTCACTGTCAGAGCTGTGACTGATGAGTGACTTGCACCAAGTTTCAGCTGAAACAGCATCCAGCCTCTCTTGTTCAGACCTTACAAAAGGTGTACAGCAATAGCACATAAAATAGGCAGTACTGTCAATTTGAAGAAACCCATGTAATTAAATCTTGAACTCAAACTAAGTTAATGCTCCATGCTAAACAAATGCTAAATGTTTTTTGAAATAGTCCAAATTAATAGCAAAGACTACACCATCTGAATTGTTCTAATATGTAACATTTATAATGGACAGTGGCGCATTAACCTTTCAATATTTTGTCATTGTAAATAACAATGTTTGGTTGGATAAGTGAAGAAAAAATTTTGCTGAAAATGTTGAAAACTTACAGGGCAGTGTAAGTTTTAGCTGTCACTTCCCCTCTCTGTTATGTCATAGTAGCTCTGTCAGCATCAGCAGTTAGTCATCTGACTTTGGATGTAGCTATGAGCCAAAGTGCCATCAATAATTCTTCTCCTTCAGGGTGACGAATGTTGGATCTGTGGACAAGATGGACAGATGAGTCAGCTGGGGAAAAAAACCTAAATGTCAGGAAGAACTGTGAGAAGTATTAATGAGGTCTACACATGGGCTAGACATGGACAGTGGGTTGAATTAATGTGGGTAATTTACAGTGTACAGAACAAAACAATATGTTTCAGCACTGTTGACAAGGAAGCCAAAGCCAGTCACTTCAAAAGAAATATCCGAGTTAGAGATTTTTACTTCACAGATTACCTTTCTTTAGTTTTACTTGAGCATATAAAAGCCTATGATGCTTGAAAAAAGGTGCCCTGTTTTCTCCTCTTGAAAATTACACCTTGTTGTTTTAGCTGTCCAACTTGGCTAAGACTCACTTCACACTGGATTAAGACTGCCTACTGTCTCCTAAACCTCCAACACATTTGAGTGTAAATGGATCATCAACAGTCGTGATGCTTCTGCACTCCTATTACCCACATCACAGTTTTTTTCCCTGGTGCTTTCTTGGCCAATCTACCATAATTATATCAGCATAAGTATGAACATATGCCTGAATTGTTTCTTCACAATATGCTGAATTTCTGTAAAAAAGCATTTGCTCCCATACAGATTTATTTTTTGTCTTGTTTTTTCATTTTTTTAAATTTTCAGATTATCAAACAAATTCTAGTATCAGACAAAGATAATGTTAACAAATACAAATAGCAGTTTTGAAATTCTGATTTAATTTATCAAGGGAAAAAAGCAAGCAAAACCAACATGTGTTAGGGGTTTTGAGTTTGAGTTCCTTGTCTGTTTTCTCTGCTCCTGTTCTTCAGTTGCTATTATTTCAGTTCATTGATGTTGATTAGATTCATCATTCATTCTTGTGTTTAGATTACCTTCTTGGATTCCTATGTTAGATTTTTTTGTTTATGTTCTTTAAGTAGTTTCACTGTTTACGTTTTTCTGTTCACTTACATGCTTTGTCATTCCCCTAGATTCCCTACTCATCTGTCTTACACTCTCCTCCTCGCCAGCTGCTCCAGATTTTTCCTGATTAGCTCGCATCCTCCTGTTTGCTCTTTGGTCCTGTTCCTCCACAGCCCATAAAGACACAGGCCAGATAACTGCCATGTAAATAAGCTTCACTTAAATAGAACCGGTCTGACAACATGAAGTAGGCTAAAAGATCTCAAAAAGCAACACATCATGGCCACAATCTAAAAAAAAAAAATCCAAGAACATATTTGAAAAAAAGTAATTGACAATCATTTTGGAATCAGTTAAAAAGTAATTTCTAAGGCTTTTGGACTCCTGGAAACCACAGTGAGTGCCATTCTTCACAAATGTCGAAACATGGAACACAGCAGAAGACTTCCAGCTCTTCAAGGCCTCAATTGCCTCAGTGTTCATGATTCAAACATAAGAAAAGACTGGGTGAAAAATGTCATCTATGAGTGATTCCAGGGACAAAACTACTACTATACAACAAGAACACACAAGCCTATTCCACCTATGCCAAACAAACTGCTTGATGATTCCCAAAACGTTTGGCAAAATATTGCATGGACCAAAGAACTGAAAGTGAAACAGTTTGAAATGGGGGTGTCCTGTTACATCTGTAGTAAAACTAAGAGCATTTAACAAAAACATCATGCTAAAAGTCACAACATGGTGGTGGTAGCATAATGGTCTGGGGCTGCTTTGGTCCTTTAGGACCTGGATGCCTTGCTGTAACTAATGGACCCAAGTGTTATGTTCTCTACTAGAAAATACTAAAGGACAATGACCAGCCATCACTATGTGACCTTGAGCCTCTATTTTTGAGAGGAGATTGTAAATTATCTCTTGTGAGCCCTGTTCTGTTAATTAGACTACATGATAGTCTTGTGCACAAGGAAAGGGCTACTTCTCTAAAATATTCAGGATTTTCTAACATTCACAAAACAAATGGATGTGATTGATATAAAGTATTTCCACTACAACAGCTGACATGAGTAAATGATTATAGGTTGAGGATTAGGAAGGGGGAACATTAAATGAGTACAAACATGTTCAATAATAAAAACGAAAAGCCCTGACATCGTTTGTCATGTGTAAAAAATATGAGGTTAAATCTAATTAAAGCAGGACTCTATTACACAACCCAAATGGTGGAAGCAGCTCATTCTCTTGAATGAGAGATAATATTATCCAGTAGGTCAATTTATTTTAAAGCAAATTGTATTTCAAAGCCCAGTTCTTAATTAGTATGGTGATTTCTTTTCATTTTTACTTCTCCCTCTATTCACACATTAGCTGTTTCTGCTTGCTGTAATGGCTTTCCCAATAGGCACTGTGAAAAACAGCAAGAATAATTTACTGCAGGCCAACATTGTGTTCTCTAAATTACAATTTTACATCCACCGTTTCATTAATATAAATCTTGCCTTTAAGGAGGAACAGATGTAAGGGAACTGAAAGCACACAGTGGACTTACATAGCCTCGGAGTAAGGATGGCTACTGAAAATGAAAAGTGGGAAAGAAATGAGAGAAGGTGCACAGTGGGGTGAATTAAAGGACACCTTAACAAAAGGCAATAGTTCATGGAGCTCTGTGGACATATCTGGTTTGTGTTTAACCTTTAGGAAGAATGAACACAGGATAAATAAATCAGATCATCCCAACAGTTTAAACAATCCTCATGTTGTGTGATCAGTCATGTGGAAAGACGAAGGAACAAATGGACAACGGGAGCCGACTGTTCAAGGCTATATATTTTACCAGTGACGGCAAATGTTGGTCATATTTTTCAGGTTTTTAGGTTTTCTGAATTTCACAGGAAGGGCATTTTATAAATATTTTTTGTGTTACAGTCATCAATATACAAAAACATCTAACAAAAAAGCTAATAATTTACCTGACAATCCAGTTAGTCTGTGTAGTTTATACTTCTCTTGATACATTGGTCTGTAAACTGCTTATGTAATTTTTAACACAACACTAGATTTTCAGTGTGTAACTACATTTAGATGTTTGAGCATTTGTATTCATCCTCCTTTACTCTTATACCGCTAAAATAATTTCAGCACAATTGAATCAATTGCTTTTAGAAGTCATCTACTAATAGTGTCATGAATTGTGAAGTTATACCAAAGTGCAGACAAGAGCTTTGAAGCGACATGACGAGTAGAAAGGTTTTAATGATAACAAAGCCAAAAAACTTACATGCAAGGCACAGAAGCTCTGAACACAACCAGGTGGTTGGTAACTATGGAAAGCAGGGAGCTTAAATACAGACGAGAGGTGATCAATTGGAACCAGGTGAGTCTAATCAGTAAAATGTTGAACAGCTGTGGGAGAGCAGTGAGCATGCGAACTGAGAGAAGATGAAAATAAAACACAGAGAATACAAAGGGAACACCACTTCGATACAAAAACATCTACAAAACATCAAAAGGGAAAAAGCCTAACACTAACATAGCAGAATGAACCAAAATGCACAAAGAGAAAAACACACACAAAGTAAAACACTAAACACAAGGGAATTAACTATACAAATTAAAACCAACAATACTCAGCAATACAGAGAAATTAATTGAAAATGGAAAACCCTAAACAATAATTCAGAAAACCAAAAAAAAAAAAAAAAACACTAATGGATTATGACTAACAGAGTCCACTTGTGTGATGTTTAATCTCAGTACAAATCCAGGTGTTCTGTGAAGGCCTCAGAGGTTTCTTGGAGAACATTAGTGAATAATCAGCATCATTAGGACAAAGGATGGCAGAAACCTACCAAGACATCACCTACCACCGAAACTGACAGGCCAGTCAAGATGAGGAGAGCTGCAGATATCCCCAGCTCAAGTGAGGGACTCTGTTGACAGGACAACTATTAGTTCTGCACTCCACAAATGTGTGTTTTGCAGAGCAGTGGTTTAAAAGTAATGTAGGAGACAATAAACATGTGGAAGAAGGTTCTCTGGTCAGATGATACCTAATTTGAACACTTTGACCTATGCAAACGGCTATGTGAGACAGAACAGTAACAATGTACTCTGTTGGAACAGACCATCTCCACTGTGAAACATGGCAGGGCAGCATCATGCTGTGGGTGTACTTTTCTTCAGCAGGGACAGGGAAACTAGTCCGAGTTGATGGCAAGATTGATGGAGCTAAATATCGAGCAATCCTAGAGAAAAGCGTGTTAGAAGCTTCAAAAAGCTTCAGACTGGAGTGGAGGTTCACCTTCTAGCCGGACAACAAACCTAAACTTACAGTCAGAGCTGCAATTTAATGGCTTAGGTCAAATAATGTCCATGTGTTAGCACAACTTTAAATATCCAGACCTAAATTCAATTGGGAATCAGTGGCAAGACCTGAAAATTGTGGTTCAAGGACCCTCTGGTGCAAGTATAACTACGCAGACAAAAAGCTGTTTTAGGTGTTTTATTGTGGAGATCAATAATAATTTTGTCTTCTCGCTCAGACTGGCACACAGGAGAACTGGAATGACGGAGAAATGGTTAACACCATCCTGGACATGAGAAGTAAAGATATGCAATGAACAAAGGGTGTCTTTATCTTACTTAGTTCTTTGGGTTTAAGTTTTGGAGGAATGGATGCTGTATATTTTAAGGGGTCTGTAGATACCCGAAGTGAACTGGGGTCCGGGGCAAGGAGAAGGAGGAAGTAGAAGATTGGTATGGAAGCCTAATGAGAAATGAGGAAGGGATCGGAGGATCAACTCAGAGCAGGCACTAGGGTGTTCCAAGATTTAAAGGAAACCAGAGCAAAAGGGTTAGATCTAGAAGTGAGGATGAAATCTCTGCAACTAGAGAGATGATTTACCACTGTGCTGTGGAGAAGCAACTGACAACTATCCTCTTCCTCTGCTGCTCTTTTAAGCCCTATGCTGATGAGGCTTAATTGACCGCAGCTGTGGGTGGTTAAGCCTGTCAGCCTACGGCAGAGAGACAACACAGAGCTGCACACAGACACATATACACACACACACAGACTGGTTCTGTACTGAGTCCTGCAGATGTGACACAAGAATGACTGGAAAATTTACTTGCAACTGTAATAGCAATGTAAGATGGTTCTATAAAGTGTTTCCTTCAGGGAACTAAGAAAAAGTACACTCCACACTTTTCAGATTATAATTTGGAAAAACCCTTTCAAAGCCATTTATGATTTTTGTTTAATTTGACAATATTGCACTTCTCTGTATTGGTTTAAAACAAAATATTCCTAAAAAAAAACCTTGGTGTTGAAACATAACTAAATGGGGAAAGTTCAAAGGGTGTAAATACTTTTGCAAGGCACTGTGTGCTGGGATTAAAGTTAGGTATGAGGAGCCAACAGGGAGGTTAGTTTAGTGGACCTCATGGAGTGGTCAAGCAAACAGCCACTCAGGGCTTTGTTAAAACAAAATCTAACTACTGCCAACATAAGAACTGAAGGAATGCTGGTGCTGATCCGCTGAGCCAGTCAGCTGTTGCCTTATCTCTGTAATTAGACCTTCTATATCTGTCTTTAAACTCATAATGATATCTTCTTTCCTACATGAAAGCGTTCTTCTGCATTCAGAGTGACTCAGTTTTACTGTCAGGATTAGACCTGTTTTGTTTAAAACAGAATTCATTCAGTAGCCTCAATGCACGATGCTATCTGCAGCAGCATAAATGTTATTTAGAAATAGAGAAAATAGAATCAATATAAACAACTCATGTAAGCATACATATATTTATACCAATCATTACATTTGTGTGTTATGTTTCTGTTTTTTTTAGCTTCTGGCTCTGCTTTGAGTTGCAGTGTTACACCAACAGCCCATGACTGCTGTCTGCTACAAAATTAACTGCCCTTTAATAATTGAGTTTCCAGCAGCTGTTGCTTTACTTAATGGATGCAAGCTTTAATGCTAAATACAATGCTGTTAAATAGTATGTGTCCTCTTACATATTTCTAATGATTTTGCTTTTTGTCACACTTGTAATGTCAGGCAAAAGTAACATGGGTATCTGTGAAAATATCAGCTGTCATCAAGAGTTTGTGATATCCTCTGACGAGTCTTCAACATGTAAACTTTTGTAACCTTCTGAATGAATTTTGATGCATTCTAGGAGTAATTTTTGGTGGTCATTCACTTCTGGTAAGGTTCATCATGTATGTTTTCTCCATTTGTGGATATTAGTTCCCACTGAGGTTAGCTGGAGTCCCAAAACCTTGGACATGGCATTGTGTTCACTGATAGAGATCAGTGACTTGTTTATGATTAGTTCTTGAACTTCCTTAAATCATGGCATGATTTGTTGTTGCAGCCGTTCACGTTCTGTTCAACTGATTTCTTCATCCTGCAGATCTGTCATTGATCAGGCTTGGGTGTAGCTCCTGAATTTAGCTGTTTCAAAAAATGTGGCTGTACGTTTTTATCCAGGGCTAGATTGTTTTTTTCCCTTAATACCTGAAATGATCATTTGAACTGCAGTGCTGTGGGAGGCATAGAAGCATCGCTTATGCAGTTACACATGATACAATCAGAAACTTCGCCAATAGGGCCTGTGATCTCTCTGTAGTTTTCCACCAATACTCACATGTTAAGCAAAGGCTGAAGATTAACTGGTTGAAATAAAGACTTCTCTCTGGTTTCTTTCATGCGTATCCCAAAGTTCACAATTACTCTTTTCTCGTTTCTTACCATAAACCAGGACATTTAAAAACAAACATCTCAACAGTGCCATTAATTTTTAGAGGCAACATCTTCAGACCCTACTCCGACCAATATGTTGCAGTAGAGTGGTCCAAATTTTGCCTTTTCATCCTAACTAATGGATGGAGTAGGAGAAATATGCACAAGGCTAATGAGAGAAGACAAGTCAGGAGGGACAGATGGAGGTGACATAAGACCATGAGATGCAGTGGTTGAGTAGATGGAGATGAGAAAGGCTCCGTGCTGTAATATGCGTTCCCTCTAATGTATAACCACCGGCTGGTGGTTGCATGACATGAAAATCACGGCAGAACCCTTATTAAGTTTGAGCCTCATTAATTAGCTTTCAACTTCTGTACTTCAACATGATAAAAGAGGCACTGACTGCATGCATGAATGGAGCAGGAGCTGACTGCTGATGAGAATGAGAGGGAGAGTGAGAAGGCTGTATTTAGTGGATATGAAAAGGAGAGGGTGAAGACTGATTTGAAATATGCAAGCATAGACCTGGTTCTTTGTGTTGCAGAGTTGTGGTCATTAAAAGTCAACAGATTTTAAAGTGATTTTAAAGTGTAGAAACTTGAGCAAGTAATGGTGAAGAAGAGGAGGGTGAGGCAGATGAGGTTGAGTTTTAAGGATAGATGGGTGCATGTACTGGTGAAGGGTAAACGCAGATATTTGGGAGCCATTTTGTCATAAAGGGAAATAAGTTAGCAGAAAAAGAAGAAGAAATGACAATGAAAAATGGACAAAGACAGGCAGTTAACAATACTGAAAAGCCAGAAGGAGACAGAGTGCTGTTGATTAGGGCTGACTTTGTCTACATTGCTATTTGTTTGCTGTAAGGGCAATCATATCCTTCAGGCATCATTATGAGTAAGGCTGCAGCATAGTTATTTGTTTTAGTCATGTATGAGGTAGCTTGTAAAAACATTACTTTGATATATCAAGTTTTGTATAGAGTTCATCCAGCTGTCACATAAAGGTTCAGTGAATAAGTAATGACACACAACACTTCTTGAAGAGTAAAAAACAACAGATTGCTTTCCTGTTGGTTCCTTGTTCTTCAGCGCCCCATCATTACACACACATCTCCAGCTTTTCTCAGAATCTTATATGATACAATAAATATCATATTTCAAACTGTGATTCATAACATATATTGCTCTCCGTGGGAAACTGTGAATGAAGCAGTTAAGCAACTGGGGAGTCAAATGAATTCATCATCAACACATCAGTAGCGTTTGAACAGTGAAAACCAGATATTAACATGCAACCTTTTTCTTCCTCAATGTCCAACATTAATGTTCTGTTTTAGGTCAGTTAGGATGACCACAATTATTTCTATTTTATAACTGTCAGAAAATTAGGTACAAGCCTGAAGATGCCACTTTTACAGTGGAGAGAACAAGTATTTGATACACTGCCGATTTCGCAGCTTTTCCGACCTCCAAAGCATGTAAAAGTCTTCAGCTTCAAAAATCCAGAAGAAAACCTTGTGTAATTTTTAAGTAATTACTTTGCATTTGTGAAGTTACTAGATGAAGCTGCTAAGACAGTCTTATTATCCACAGTAAAATGAGTTCTACCAACATAGATTGAAAGGTCACTTAGCGAGGAAGGAGCCAAATAAAAGCCAAATAAAAAGCCAGATCAGTTTGCGAATACACTCAGGGACAAAGACATTAACCTTTAAAGACATATCTTGTGGTCTCATGTAACGGTGAGTGAAGTGTTTGGCCATAATGACCATCATCACATTTTAAGGAAAAAGGGAGGAAGTTGCAAGGCTGAGAACACCTTCCCAACTGTAAAACATAGGACGGCTTCACTTCATAAATGAGATGGCATCTATAGGGAGATGACTTGGTGTCACGATTCTCACCGGTTTGTGTTTTGTTAATTGCACCTTCATTGTCGGGTCGTCTGTTGTCACCACTGTTGTTGCCATTGCTTTCTCCCTGGTTCCTGTGTTTCCATCGTGTCTATTAGTTTATTGTTCCGTCCATTAAAGTATATCTATCCACCATGTGCCTGCCAATGTCCTGCTGCTGCTTTGGTCCTTCACCACTGCAGACCATGACATTGGATTGTGTTTGGGTTTAGATTATTGCTTGGTTTTGAACTTGAGTTGTAAAAGTTGAATTTAAATATCTAAACAATGAGTATGTTTTCTAGATATTTAATTTAGTCAATAGAGTGTGTGTATGTGTATTAAGAGAGTGAATTTTGTCTCCACTCCTTTGATTAGCAGTGGTAAAGGCTGTAATGCTTTGAAAGCTGGGTGGTCTGAAACAGTGGTTCATTCTGTACATACAGAACTTGGGGAAAAGGCATTTTCATATGGTCCTTATTTTACTTTGGACAAACTACAACCTTAAACATACTGTGATTCAAGGATAATAGAGAAAGCTTCACTGTATGGTTGTTTTTGTTTTTCATGCTTAATTGCAACTGTCGTTTATTAATGGTTTTTTTCAGTTAATTGTTTGTATTGCATAGGCTGTTTTAATATTTTGTTCTTATTTAAAACAGGTCACTGTTTTAAATAGACACACATGGAGCCATTCACTGAGGCTTGTTTCTCCATGAGTTTTCTCATGAGTTTTACCTGTACAAGTAAAGATTAAATTTAAAATAAATCTACATTTTGTTAAAACATTGCAATGAAAAAAAATATTTTTACAGCTTTTCAATAAGCAATGGAAAAATATTTATTGTAATTACAGTCTTCTTATAATTGCTGACCAGCTTGTCGCAGGTTTCCTATGGTGTTTCACTGATTCTTGGTGATGAGCTCGAAGTATTTGAGGACAGAAGGCCTTCTTGCCATCAACCTAATCTGAACGTCCCCCACAGATTCAAGTAAAAATTTGGATTATTTTGCTGTTTGGAACAGTGTGTGTTTGGGTCACTTTGAAAATGACATCTTACCTCATGTCTGAATAGTATGGGCAGAGTGGTGCTGCTTCATGTGAGGCTTTTCTAAGAAATCTGATGTACGTGTTACTAGGATGAGTCAGACAACAGCACAATAAAAGCATTCCCCAGCCCAGAGATTAACTGCTCTCTACTTTTCCAAGTTTAACCTGTTAAGCTCTGAAGGTTTTTAGAACAATTTCCTCCTGAAATTGCATAACTGAAATACAGGTCCTTCTCAAAATATTAGTATATTGTGATAAAGTTCATTATTTTCCATAATGTCATGATGAAAATTTAACATTCATATATTTTAGATTCATTGCACACTAACTGAAATATTTCAGGTCTTTTATTGTCTTAATACTGGATGATTTTGGCATACAGCTCATGAAAACCCAAAATTCCTATCTCACAAAATTAGCATATTTCATCCGACCAATAAAAGAAAAGTGTTTTTAATACAAAAAACGTCAACCTTCAAATAATCATGTACAGTTATGCACTCAATACTTGGTCGGGAATCCTTTTGCAGAAATGACTGCTTCAATGCGGCGTGGCATGGAGGCAATCAGCCTGTGGCACTGCTGAGGTCTTATGGAGGCCCAGGATGCTTCGATAGCGGCCTTTAGCTCATCCAGAGTGTTGGGTCTTGAGTCTCTCAACGTTCTCTTCACAATATCCCACAGATTCTCTATGGGGTTCAGGTCAGGAGAGTTGGCAGGCCAATTGAGCACAGTGATACCATGGTCAGTAAACCATTTACCAGTGGTTTTGGCACTGTGAGCAGGTGCCAGGTCGTGCTGAAAAATGAAATCTTCATCTCCACAAAGCTTTTCAGCAGATGGAAGCATGAAGTGCTCCAAAATCTCCTGATAGCTAGCTGCATTGACCCTGCCCTTGATAAAACACAGTGGACCAACACCAGCAGCTGACACGGCACCCCAGACCATCACTGACTGTGGGTACTTGACACTGGACTTCTGGCATTTTGGCATTTCCTTCTCCCCAGTCTTCCTCCAGACTCTGGCACCTTGATTTCCAAATGACATGCAGAATTTGCTTTCATCTGAAAAACGTACTTTGGACCACTGAGCAACAGTCCAGTGCTGCTTCTCTGTAGCCCAGGTCTGGGGAATGCGGCACCTGTAGCCCATTTCCTGCACACGCCTGTGCACGGTGGCTCTGGATGTTTCTACTCCAGACTCAGTCCACTGCTTCCGCAGATCCCCTAAGGTCTGGAATCGGCCCTTCTCCACAATCTTCCTCAGGGTCCGGTCACCTCTTCTCGTTGTGCAGCGTTTTCTGCCACACTTTTTCCTTCCCACAGACTTCCCACTGAGGTGCCTTGATACAGCACTCTGGGAACAGCCTATTCGTTCAGAAATGTCTTTCTGTGTCTTACCCTCTTGCTTGAGGGTGTCAATAGTGGCCTTCTGGACAGCAGTCAGGTCGGCAGTCTTACCCATGATTGGGGTTTTGAGTGATGAACCAGGCTGAGAGTTTTAAAGGCCCCAGGAATCTTTTGCAGGTGTTTAGAGTTAACTCGTTGATTCAGATGATTAGGTTCATAGCTCGTTTAGAGACCCTTTTAATGATGTGCTAATTTTGTGAGATAGGAATTTTGGGTTTTCATGAGCTGTATGCCAAAATTATCCGTATTAAGACAATAAAAGACCTGAAATATTTCAGTTAGTGTGCAATGAATCTAAAATATATGAATGTTAAATTTTCATCATGACATTATGGAAAATAATGAACTTTATCACAATATGCTAATATTTTGAGAAGGACCTGTAAATCAAGGAAAGCTCCACAGTTATAAAGTCTAAATGCAAACTTTTGGTACCTGTGTGAAGGTAAGACATAAAAAAAAATTTTTTTCCAGCAGAACCACTATTGCAACTATTTCTATGTCTGATTTATTTGTGCGTAAGCAAGGAAAAAGTCAATTTTTTTAGACTTGCCAAAAATATTTTCTAAATGAATACCCTTTAAAATTCTAGGAGAAGCCTCGGATTGTATTCATTAACACCTTGACTATAACTGGACTGAATCAGTTGAAGCGTATTTGCTCCATAAAGGTTTTAGTGGGCAATGAGCCAGGTGAAGCTGGCATTTTGGCACAATTTAGCCAAATGTGCCTAAACTTTGTGGAGAGCTTGGCTCTCCACATAGCACCTGAAACTCCATACCGAATCTACGAAGCTCACTCCGTGGTTTATCCGCTCACATGAGGTTGTCACCAGGATCAATCCTGTCACTTCTGTCTGGGCCTTCTGTCTTTCTTGAAGGTCCATCCAGTCTTTCATGTTTTGCAGCTCAAGCATTGTCTCAAATCTCGATTGGTCCCACCTACTGCCCCGCTCCCCACCCAGGGTCTCACCTATACTGTTCGATGTATTCTGGACTTGCATCGCCAGGGTTGGGTTGTTCAATATTTGGTGGAGTGGGCCAGCTACGGTCCTGAAGAATGCTTATGGGTACCATCTCGGTTGATTTTGAACTAGTCTCTGATCATTGACTTCCTTCACCATCATCCTGGAGGGGCCAGGTGACCACCGAGTTTGGCTTTATGAGGGAGCTCTATCCACCTGTTCTCAATGCTAAGATATTGATTCTTCATGTTACGACCTCTGACCTCTCCTGATCAATAGCCCTCTATCTTCTCTGGTGCCGTAACTGCTTTTTTGAGGCTGAAAGCCTAAGCCAGCATGTTGCATCAAACCCATAACACAACCTGGCTGGGTTAAATAAACCAAGGGCTGGATCAGTCCATATTTGTCCCAGGACTGATTTAACAAGGGAAACCGAATTTGGGCTGTTTTCAGCCCAGAAGATTTTAGAATATAGTTTTTTCAGTTTATCATAAAATAAAGCATTAATACCTGTTATGTACAATGGCTACTGCATTAGACTAGCAGGCAACATTGTTTTGTGTCTCTTTGCGGTACTCAAGAAATGACATTTACTTTAAATGGTCCTTTACTATCAAACATCACCACAACTTCTCATTAATAATTTAATTGATTTATTATCTGTAAGACAACAACCCTTAAACTGGCTCACTACCTTTGCCTATTTGCTTCACCAGTAGGGTCACAGCTACATAATAATCACTGAGTGTTCCTGGCTGACTACAATTTAATAAAAACCAAACAATTTTAAAGAAATTGTGTATGAAGAATACGTCTCAAGTCTTGGGGCTTCACAGTCAGGTGTCTGGTATGTATGCCATATAAAATTGCACTGCTCCCTTCAGGCAGTGCAGATGTGTACCAACAAATCAAGCCATTGTTATTTATAAAGCCCCACATCACAGGTTTGTCTCAGAGGAGTGTTACTGATGTCATTTCCAATCAGTGACAGCCGACTGTGCTGTTCTTTACTGTCTATTTTGGGAATTTTTAAGGGAAAGGGTGCGATAGTCACATTTTGATGTTAGGCAGTGATGAGACACGCTGTTACAGTTCATAATCTATAAAAGCCTGACTGGGTCACACAGAGGTAAAAAATAATTAATTCTACATAAATCAATTCAAATAATATCCAAATAGATTGATACATATTAAAGCAGTAAAATGAGAGACCAGGGGTCTGACTAAATTCTATGCTAATGGATGTTTAGTGGAAACCACAAACAGATCAACTTTTCTCTGGTGATGTCTATCATAATCTTGACATTAAAATATTTTGTTTTTGGAGGGAAATCTTTATCAAGGATAATCTTCAGCCAAATTCAGACATTTGTCCCCATAGCAGCCCATTCAATCAATATATTAAACATTCCTTTGGCTTAGCTTCATCAGATCTCCCGCTGTGTGTCTGTTTGCAAGGTTGTATGAGGTTATCACTGTAATCAGCTTATCACCTGAAAGTGCACGGGGTCCTAATTTAGATGAGTGGGACACAGGAAGACCGGAAGCTTATCTAAAATGCTTGCTGGTAAGAAAATTTGGTCTATTTATGGACAGTTGATATTTTTAAAAGCATGACGTTGACAACGCAAGCAGGTCTAAAAGCAGGCTAAAGCAGTTATTACATCTGGCATTAAATCAGTTATTTTGATGCAAGTGTCTTCATTTCACCTCTTTCTTTTTGAACCCTTTTTTGTTGATCAATATATTGAAAATTAGAACATAAATGAAATAACTGACAGTTTTAATAAATTTTTTATCTTAAATAAATTATCTTTAATAAATTTTACCTTTCTGGAGGGGGGCATCGTCCAAGCTTCTGCTGGAAACAACTTAATGCTCACCCTCTACCGATGATCAACATGGCCCTGTCTTTCAGTGTTTAACCCTTTCTCTCTCCTAGACATAGCAATTGACTGAGCTTTTACTGTAACTAATTATATGTGCTCTCTTTCAGACTCTAACCTTGAAAACTAGCTCAGATCTGTTCTTTCCTTCTAGATGAAACAACTAAAGGAACTACATCCATAAACATTTACTTTTCCTTCACCATAGAAAATACTCCTGGATCAGTGTTTCTGTGTTCTTTTCCTTCTCTGCTCTGTTCTCTCAAACCCCCAGTCAGTCTTGGCAGATGGCCGCTCACACTGACCCTGGTTCTGCTGGAGTTTTCTTCCTGTTAAAAGGGAGTTTTTCCTCTCCACTGTCGCTACATGCATGCTCAGTGTGAGGGATTGCTTCAAAGTCAACGCCAGTGACTGTCCACTGTCACTACATGCTCATCCAGGAGGAGTGACTGCTACAAGTCTCTGACTCGATGCAATCTGCTTGGTTTCCTTAGATAGAAAAACTTTTTATCCAATTTGAACAAATAACTGAATCTGACTGCACTGTTCAATGGTTAGGATTAATTGGAATGTACATCATGTACCTGACTTTTGTGAAGTGCCTTGACACAATATATGTTGTGAATTGGCGCTATTTAAATAAACTGAATTGAATAGTGGGTCATGGGGAAGCTGGTACCCTTCTCCAGCAGTCTATGGGCAGGAGGCGGGATACACCCTGGACAGGTCGCCATACCATCGCAGGGCAACACAGACACACACAGGACAAACAACCATGCACTCACTCAGTCACACCTAAGAGCAATTTAGAGAGACCAATTAACCTAACAGTCATGTTTTTGGACTGTGGAAGGAAGCGTCGAGAACCCGGAGAGAACCCACCCATGCACGGGAAGAACCTGCAAACTCCATGCAGAAAGACCCCTGGCCACGAGTCGACCATAGGACCTTATTGCGGCAAGTCAACAGTGCTATCAGCTGCGCCACCATGCAGCCCAAATTCTAGTATATTAAACACTAAAAAAATAAATATTCCACAAAAATAACATTACTGCAAAGTAACACATTTGGTCGGGGACAGTGCCTCTGGACTGGCAGACCGGGTTGGTGGTCCCCCTTCATAGGAAAGATGACCGGAGGGTGTATTCCAATTATAGGGGGATCACGCTCCTTAGCCTCCTTGGTAAAGCCTATGCCAGGGTATTGGAGAGCAGAGTCCGGCCTATAGTCGAACCTCAGCTTCAGGTCCCAAACACTGCACCAGCTCTACACCCTCTGCAGGGTACTCGAGGGTTCATGGGAGTTTGCCCAACTGGTCTACATGTGTTTTGTGAACCTGGAGAAGGCATTCAACTGTGTCCCTCTTGGTGCCCTTTGGGGGGTGCTCCAGGAGTTCGGAGTCAGGGGCCCTTTATTAGGGGCCATTCGGTCTCTGTACAAGCAGAGCAGGAGTTTGGTTTGGTCCACGTTTCCGGCACTAAGTTGAACCTGTTCCCGGTGCATTTTGGACTCCAGCAGGCCTGCCCTTTGTCACCGGTCCTGTTCATAACTTTTATGGACAGGATTTCTAGACGTAGCCAAGGGCCGGAGAGGGTTTGGTTTGGGGACCAATGGATTTCGTCTCTTCTTTTTGTAGATGGCATGGTCCTGCTGGCCCCCTCTAGCCAAGACCTACAGCATGCACTGGGGCGGTTCACAGCCGAGTGTGAAGCAGCTGGGATGAAGATCAGCTCCTCCAAGTCCGAGGCAATGGTTTTCAACCAGAAAAGGGTGGGTGAAATGATCTCCCTCCGGAGTGTTGCCGGGCACTCCCTTAGATATAGGATTAAGAGCTAGTCGATCCAGGAGGATCTCGGAGTAGAGCCGCTGCTCCTCCACATCGAGAGGAGCCAATTGAGGTGGCTCGGGCATCTGTATCGGATGCCTCCTGGACGCCTTCCCCGGGAGGTGTTCCAGGCACGTCCCACCGGGAGGAGACCCAGGGGACGGCCCAGGACACGCTGGAGGAACTATGTCTCTCGGCTGGCCTGGGAATGCCTTGGCCTCCCCCTGGAGGAGCTGGTGGAGGTGTCTGGGGAGAGGGAAGTCTGGGTGTCTTTACTGAGCCTGCTGCCCCGGCAACTTGGTCCCGGATGAAGCGGAAGACGTCAAGTACGAGTACGAGTATGAGTATGAGGATTGTTGTTCTCTGTCACAGTAGATCAACAGTATTGTACACCCCCTATACTGGTCGGTGTTCTCAACCCATCCTGATCAACCAGATGTTACTGAGGCAAAAAGGTTATCTCTGCTTAACCATATTGTCACCATTCACCAACAGAATGATAACTTCTTCCCTTGCTGTTTGAATGGAAGGCTAGAAGAAAGTTTCCGCAAGAATAAAATGGTTGAAACCAGGCAAGTTTTCTGTATTGTTTTTATGTAAATGTTTAAATCTATTTACACACTGATAAATAAGTTTCCCTGTTAAAAATCAATATTCCCAGGTTCAAATTTGATTGTGAGCCTTGAGAAGGTTGTTTCCTCAACAAGATTCTTGAAAGATATCTGGCAAATTTCTGGACAAGAACACTGATTGAGCAGCCTTTTACAGTCACTTTCCCTCTAAGACCTCCTCTTTTGCTTGTTGGGGTCAACTATGCAGGTAATAAACATAATTAAAATGACTTTTGCTTGTAAGTAAAGCTCAAATAATTGTAGTAATAAAAGATGCATGTAATGATGAATCCTGCCATTGTAGTCTTTTGTGCTCCTTCTGCATTTATATTGAAATGCATAACAGCCAGCAATGTTCTGCAATAACAAGGAAAAGCCAGATTTGGCTTATACTTTCTGATATGGAAAAAAG